>NW_022631041.1:2405257-3139581 GCF_010015895.1 Lontra canadensis
TTGTTGTTTCTTGAAGTACTGATCTAGTTTATGGAGGTAAGGGTTTTTCCTGTGGTGGAACACCAATGGGTGGAATTTAAATATCCGGTGGGAACTTCAGATCCCTTAGTTTCTACAGAGGATCAGCTTGAAGCCCGATTCTGTCTTCAGACTTTCTGTGCATGCATTAAAGCTTTATTTCTCCCAGTTACCTCAGACTTAGGGTCCTGCCTTCACTGAATTAATTTGGTTGAGGTCATTTCGCTCTTCCACATATGGTGTCTCTATTCTGCACCATCTCACCAGATGTGAAATTCAGCCTCAATCTCCTCTGAAAATTCTTAACTCATGAAGAACTTTGGAATATGGTAAACTTGACCTTTTTTTTTTTTTTAATTGGGAAAGAGTTTACATTCCAAAAACACAAATGATTTCAAGTTGGACACTGAAAATTCCGACTCATTCATTCATTTCTACAACAGTTATTAAGGCCTTACATTATGCCAGGCACAGTTCAAGATGCTTGGGGGTTTATCAGTGAATAAAATTGACTAAGATTCCTACCCTCATGGAAATTAAATTATAACAGTTGTTTGAAGAAGCCACTGTGCATCTCCAGAGGGTTTCCTGGCCGCTCTGTCTGTACGCAGACTGCAATCTCCCTCAGTTTTTCTGGCTCTTTTCTTTCACACCTCCCCAGAACAAAAACAAAGTGTTCAAACCTTCTCATGAAGAACAATTAACTATTAATGTGGTGCCTTAGCTCTTTTATTAAATGATACCCTAAATGATATGATAAAGTATTTTCTTAGTCAAAGATACTTATTCCCTTAGTAATAATTTTGCTAGAAGCGGGGAAAGATAATATTCTTTTACTTCTGTTATTTTAGTATAAGCAGCTTAAGATATCAGCTATTCATTAGTAGGAGAAGAAACCTCTTCCTTATGGTGCCATTGCTTAGTTTTTAACATTGCTTAGAGAGCAACTTCTCATCCATAAAGTTTTCACTTTTCAGTTTCCGTACTTCCTGCAGTCCAACCAGGATCACAGACATGCTGTATCAGAACACTGCCAGAGTTAAAATGCGGGGAAAATGAAAGCTCTGGTTTTATTCCATATGTTACCACTCAGCACCACTAGTATTCTGTTCATAAATAAATTTTAATGATTTTAAGAATATATTCATAAACAAATTGGTGTTTAAAAGGTGAAGAAGCATAGAGAAGCAATCCACCCACTTTCCAATGACCCTGGTAGTTCAACATATGAGCATCCAACAGTCTTGGTGTTCATATCAAAGGATGACTAACTTTGCTATAGATATGTAGAATAGATGAATGTTCAACAACAAACATATATCCACACAGAATGAGCCTTGACTAGGGAATGTATGCATGAAAATAAAGATAAGTATTATGCCAAATCTACTAGAAAAAGAAATGATTCAGAAACCATAGATATGGAGGAGTCAAGATGGCGGAGAAGTAGCAGGCTGAGACTACTTCAGATAGCGGGAGATCAGCTAGATAGCTTATCTAAAGATTGCAAACACCTACAAATCCAACGAGAGATCGAAGAGAAGAAGAACAGCAATTCTGGAAACAGAAAATCAACCACTTTCTGAAAGGTAGGACTGGCGGAGAAGTGAATCCAAAGCGACAGGAAGATTGACCGCGGGGGGAGGGGCCGGCTCCCGGCAAGCGGCGGAGCAACGCAGCACAAAATCAGGACTTTTAAAAGTCCGTTCCGCTGAGGGACATCGCTCCAGAGGCTTAACCAGGGTGAAGCCCACGCGGGGTCAGTGTGGCCTCAGGTCCTGCAGGGTCACAGAAGGATCGGGGGTGGCTGAGTGTCGCTGAGCTTACAGGTATTAGAGCGGGGAAGCCGGCTACAGAGACAGAGCCAAGGAGTGAGCTATAAACTCGGATTACCTTGAACCGTCGCAGGCTCGGTGAGCTCAGAGCGCGGCTGAAGGCAGGGTGACGGGAGTAATTGGGCACTGTTCTCTGAGGGCGCACTGAGGAGTGGAGCCCCAGGCTCTCGGCTTCTCCGGGCCGGAGACTGGGAGGCCGCCATCTTCATTCCCATCCTCCAGAACTCTACGGAGAGCGCTCAGGGAACGAAAGCTCCCAAAAGCAAACCCGAGCAGATTACTCAGCCTGGCCCCTGGTAAGGGCGGTGCAACTCTGCCTGGGGCAAAGACACTTGAGAATCACTACAACAGGCCCCTCCCCCAGAAGATCAACAAGAAACCCAGCCAAGATCAAGATCACCTACCAAGGAGTGCAGTTTCAATACCAAGGAGAGCAGCGGAATCCCAGAGGAGGAGAAAGCAAAGCACGGAACTCATGGCTTTCTCCCCATGATTCTTTAGCCTTGCAGTTAATTTAATTTTTTTTTCTTTTTCAATTATTTTTCTCTTCTTCTGCTAAATTTTTTTAAACTTTTACCCTTCTCTTTTTTAACGTTTTTTAACTAGTTTATCTAATATATATATATATTTTTTTCCTTTTTATGTTTTTTCTTTATTTGTTTTCTTCTTTTAATTGTTTATTTATTTTTTTTTCTTTCTGAACCTCTTTTTATCCCCTTTCTCCCCCCTCACGATTTGGGATCACTTCTGATTTGGTTAAAGCATATTTTCCTGAGGTTGTTGCAACCCTTTAAGTATTTTACTTGCTCCTTCATATACTCTTATCTGGACAAAATGACACGGCGAAAAAATTCACCACAAAAAAAAAGAACAAGAGGCAGTACCAAAGGCTAGGGACCTAATCAATACAGACATTGGTAATATGTCAGATCTAGAGTTCAGAATGACGATTCTCAAGGTTCTAGCCGGGCTCGAAAAAGGCATGGAAGATATTAGAGAAACCCTCTCAGGAGATATAAAAGCCCTTTCTGGAGAAATAAAAGAACTAAAATCTAACCAAGTTGAAATCAAAAAAGCTATTAATGAGGTGCAATAAAAAATGGGGCTCTCACTGCTAGGATACATGAGGCAGAAGAGAAAATTAGCGATATAGAAGACCAAATGACAGAGAATAAAGAAGCTGAGCAAAAGAGGGACGAACAGCTACTGGACCACGAGGGGAGAATTCGAGAGATAAGTGACACCATAAGATGAAACAACATTAGAATAATTGGGATTCCAGAAGAAGAGGAAACAGAGAGGGGAGCAGAAGGTATATTGGAGAGAATTATTGGAGAGAATTTCCCCAGTATGGCAAAGGGACTAAGCATCAAAATCCAGGAGGTTCAGAGAAACCCCCCTCAAAATCAATAAGAGTAGGTCCACACCCCACCACCTAATAGTAAAATTTACAAGTCTTAGTGACAAAGAGAAAATCCTGAAAGCAGCCCGGGAAAATAAGTCTGTAACATACAATGGTAAAAACATTAGATTGGCAGCAGACTTATCCACAGAGACCTGGCAGGCCAGAAAGAGCTGGCATGATATATTCAGAGCAGTAAACAAGAAAAACATGCAGCCAAGAATACTATATCCAGCTAGGCTATCACTGAAAATAGAAGGAGAGATAAAAAGCTTCCAGGACAAACAAAAACTGAAAGAATTTGCAAACACCAAACCAGCTCTACAGGAAATATTGAAAGGGGTCCTCTAAGCAAAGAGAGAGCCTAAAAGTAGTAGATCAGAAAGGAACAGAAACAATATACAATAACAGTCACCTTACAGGCAATACAATGGCACTAAATTCATATCTCTCAAGAGTTACCCTGAATGTTAATGGGCTAAATGCCCCAATCAAAAGACGTAGGGTATCAGAATGGATAAAAAAACAAAACCCATCTATATGTTGTCTACAAGAAACTCATTTTAAACCCGAAGACACCTCCATATTTAAAGTGAGGGGGTGGAAAAGAATTTACCATGCTAATGGACATCAGAAGAAAGCAGGAGTGGCAATCCTTATATCAGATCAATTAGATTTTAAGCCAAAGACCATAATAAGAGACAAGGAAGGACACTATATCATACTCAAAGGATCTGTCCAACGAGAAGATCTAACAATTGTAAATATCTATGCCCCTAACGTGGGAGCAGCCAACTATATAAGCCAATTAATAACAAAATCAAAGAAACACATCAACAATCATACAATAATAGTAGGGGACTTTAACACTCCCCTCACTGAAATGGACAGATCATCCAAGCAAAAGATCAACAAGGAAATAAAGGCCTTAAATGACACATTGGACCAGATGGATATCACAGATATATTCAGAACATTTCATCCCAAAGCAACAGAATACACATTCTTCTCTAGTGCACATGGAACATTCTCCAGAATAGATCACATCCTCGGTCCTAAATCAGGTCTCAACCTATATCAAAAGATCAGGATCATTCCCTGCATATTTTCAGACCACAATGCTCTGAAGCTAGAACTCAATCACAAGAGGAAATTTGGAAAGAACCCAAATACATGGAGACTAAACAAAATCTTTCTAAAGAATGAATGGGTCAACCAGGAAATTAGAGAAGAATTGAAAAAATTCATGGAAACAAATGATAATGAAAACACAACGGTTCAAAATCTGTGGGACACAACAAAGGCAGTCCTGAGAGGAAAATATATAGTGGTACAAGCCTTTCTCAAGAAACAAGAAAGGTCTCAGGTACACAACCTAACCCTACACCTAAAGGAGCTGGAGAAAGAACAAGAAAGAAACCCTAAACCCAGCAGGGGAAGAGAAATCATAAAGATCAGAGCAGAAATCAATGAAATAGAAACCAAAAAAACAATAGAACAAATCAACGAAACTAGGAGCTGGTTCTTTGAAAGAATTAATAAGATTGATAAACCCCTGGCCAGACTTATCAAAAAGAAAAGAGAAAGGACCCAAATAAATAAAATCATGAATGAAAGAGGAGAGATCACAACTAACACCAAAGAAATACAGACAATTATAAGAACATACTAGGAGCAACTCTACGCCAACAAATTTGACAATCTGGAAGAAATGGATGCATTCCTAGAGACATATAAACTACCACAACTGAACCAGGAAGAAATAGAAAGCCTGAACAGACCTATAACCAGTAAGGAGATTGAAACAGTCATCAAAAATCTCCAAACAAACAAAAGCCCAGGGCCAGACGGCTTCCCGGGGGAATTCTACCAAACATTTAAAGAAGAACTAATTCCTATTCTCCTGAAACTGTTCCAAAAAATAGAAATGGAAGGAAAACTTCCAAACTCATTTTATGAGGCCAGCATCACCTTGATCCCAAAACCAGACAAGGATCCCATCAAAAAAGAGAACTACAGACCAATATCCTTGATGAACACAGATGCAAAAATTCTCACCAAAATACTAGCCAATAGGATTCAACAGTACATTAAAAGGATTATTCACCACGACCAAGTGGGATTTATTCCAGGGCTGCAAGGTTGGTTCAACATCTGCAAATCAATCAATGTGATACAACACATTAATAAAAGAAAGAACAGGAACCATATGATACGCTCAATCGATGCTGAAAAAGCATTGACAAAGTACAGCATCCCTTCCTGATCAAAACTCTTCAAAGTGTAGGGATAGAGGGCACATACCTAAATATTATCAAAGCCATCTATGAAAAACCCACCGCAAATATCATTCTCAATGGAGAAAAACTGAAAGCTTTTCCTCTAAGGTCAGGAACACGGCAGGGATGTCCGTTATCACCACTGCTATTCAACATAGTACTAGAAGTCCTAGCCTCAGCAATCAGACAACAAAAGGAAATTAAAGGCATCCAAATCGGCAAAGAAGAAGTCAAACTATCACTCTTTGCAGATGATATGATACTATATGTGGAAAACCCAAAAGACTCCACTCCAAAACTGCTTGAACTGGTACAGGAATTCAGTAAAGTGTCAGGATATAAAATCAATGCACAGAAATCAGTTGCATTTCTCTACACCAACAACAAGACCGAAGAAAGAGAAATTAAGGAGTCAATCCCATTTACAATTGCACCCAAAACCATAAGATACCTAGGAATAAACCTAACCAAAGAGGCAAAGAATCTATACTCAGAAAGCTATAAGGTACTCATGAAAGAAATTGAGGAAGACACAAACAAATGGAAAAATGTTCCATGCTCCTGGATTGGAAGAATAAATATTGTGAAAATGTCTATGCTACCTAAAGCAATCTACACATTTCATGCAATCCCTATCAAAGTACCATCCATTTTTTTTCAAAGAAATGGAACAAATAATCCTAAAATTTATATGGAACCAGAGAAGACCTTGAATAGCCAAAGGAATATTGAAAAAGAAAGTCAAAGTTGGTGGCATCACAATTCCGGACTTCAAGCTCTATTACAAAGCTGTCATCATCACGGCAGCATGGTACTGGCACAAAAACAGACACATAGATCAATGGAACAGAATAGAGAGCCCAGAAATAGACCCTCAACTCTATGGTCAACTAATCTTCGACAAAGCAGGAAAGAATGTCCAATGGAAAAAAGACAGCCTCTTCAATAAATGGTGTTGGGAAAATTGGACAGCCACATGCAGAAAAATGAAATTGGACTATTTCCTTACACCACACACGAAAATAGACTCAAAATGGATGAAGGACCTCAATGTGAGAAAGGAATCCATCAAAATCCTTGAGAAGAACACAGGCAGCAACCTCTTCGACCTCAGCCGCAGCAACATCTTCCTAGGAACATCGCCAAAGGCAAGGGAAGTAAGGGCAAAAATGAACTATTGGGATTTTATCAAGATCAAAAGCTTTTGCACAGCAAAGGAAACAGTTCACAAAACCAAAAGACAACTGACAGAATGGGAGAAGATATTTGCAAACGACATATCAGATAAAGGGCTAGTGTCCAAAGTCTATAAAGAACTTAGCAAACTCAACACCCAAAGAACAAATAATCCAATCAAGAAATGGGCAGAGAACATGAATAGACATTTCTGCAAAGAAGACATCCAGATGGCCAACAGACACATGAAAAAGTGCTCCATATCACTCGGCATCAGGGAAATACAAATCAAAACCACAATGGGACACCACCTCACACCAGTCAGAGTGGCTAAAATTAACAAGTCAGGAAATGACAGATGCTGGCGAGGATGCGGAGAAAGGGGAACCCTCCTACACTGTTGGTGGGAATGCAAGCTGGTGCAGAAAAAGGGGAACCCTCCTACACTGTTGGTGGGAATGCAAGCTGGTGCAACCACTCTGGAAAACAGCATGGAGGTTCCTCAAAATGTTGAAAATAGAACTACCCTATGACCCAGCAATTGCACTACTGGGTATTTACCCTAAAGATACAAACGTAGTGATCCGAAGGGGCACGTGCACCTGAATGTTTATAGCAGCAATGTCTACAATAGCCAAACTATGGAAAGAACCTAGATGTCCATCAACAGACGAATGGATATAGAAGAGGTGGTATATATACACAATAGAATACTATGCAGCCATCAAAAGAAATGAAATCTTGCCATTTGCGACGACGTGGATGGAACTAGAGGGTATCATGCTTAGCGAAGTAAGTCAATCGGAGAAAGACAACTCTCATATGATCTCCCTGATATGAGGGAGAGGAGCTGCAACATGGGGGGTTAAGGGGGTAGGAGAAGAGTAAATGAAACAAGATGGGATTGGGAGGGAGACAAACCATAAGTGACTCTTAATCTCACAAAACAAACTGAGGGTTGACGGGGAGAGGGGGGTTGGGCGAGGGGGGGTGGAGTTATGTACGTTGGGGAGGGTATGTGCTATGGTGAGTGCTGTGAAATGTGTGTAAACCTGGTGATTCACAGACCTGTACTCCTGGGGATAAAAATATATGTTTAAAAAAATAAAATTTATTAAAAAAAAAAAAGAAACCATAGATATGGGGTTGATGGATATTTTAAAATTCAATTCTCTTCCAAAGAAATGGTTTTACCACAGTACAGAAGACTGAAAGATCCCAGGCATTGAGTCCCGGAAGAGAAAAACAAAACAAAACACCGCTTTTGAGAGAAAAAGTCATAAGAAATTTACTTAATTGAAAAAGGTTAACTGTCAATATTTGTAGGTAGATTATCACCAGTTAAAGAACTGTCTTAGGAAGAGAAGGATTACCCAGACTTGACAATCTATACAAGGTAGTACTCTCTGGAAATGGGCACTCCACAGGTGTTGAAGAGCAGGTCATCTGTGCTGAGGTTGAGTTGATTGGCAAATCAGTTAAAGGGTTATTTGTTGCTGAGAATGTTTGATAATGGTTGAGAAAGACCTGAGGGTCCAGTTTTCAAGATAGAAACGTTAATTCCGAAAGGCTGGGGAGGGAGGTACTCATTAATAAAGTGACTAAACCCTTGTAGGGAGAGAATTCCTTCTAGTTGGGGCATGGCAAGGATCCCCAACTAGAGCTCTGATGGGGGAAAATTTCATTTAGAAATAATATAATCAGCTCAAACGCACAGGGCACCATTTCTTTGAAGTAGATATATGATCATTTCTTCTTTCTTCAGATTGTCTAAATTCCCTAAGTTACTGACCTCATATGTCTCATAAAGAGATAGAAAAGATCATTAAAGAAAGTCAGCCTCAGGCACTTACCTGTGCCCAAGAGAAAAAAGATGAAAAAGTCAGAACTGTCTGATCTGAATAATATGGGTTCTAAAAAGCTATGAAGTTTGTCCAGAGATGACAGGCAACCCCACTACAAAAACAAAACAAATGACAACAACAAACCTCTTGATTAACTATTGCTTTGATTAACTTTTCCTAAATCCTCACAATAACAAAATAGAATTTGCATTTCCTGACCCACAAGAGGATTCGTCTATGATACCAATAAACATGTGGGATCCATTTAGAAATGGACACATTTAATTTAATTAACATATAGCAGTTACTCTATGTCTAACATATTTCTTACTCAACTGTCAACTCACTTAACTCTCATAAAAGTGTAGAACGTAGGCACTACCATTTCTGAGGGCAGGCTGTCCAAGCAGAAGCAGGAGCTCAGCTATGAGTTATTCAGTAGGTGTCTTTCTACGTGTAGGTATAGGAAGGTTCAGTGCTGGCCAAGGGCTTATAAGAAACTCAGGCTGGAGTTATTGTGTGGTGGATGTCCCTCAGGCAAGATGTCTTACCAACTATCTCCACCTGCCTGTCAATGAATGCAAATTGCCAAAACAAACATGGTATAAGATCTCAGAAGGTATAAATAGCTCAATAAATGAGTTGCTCTATCTATGTAGAGAAAATGATAATCTTAAGGATATCAATTAAAGATATTTCTTATCTCCTGAAGTAAGTTTTTTGTATGTGTGGGGGCGATAACCTTGAAAGAAACTTAGGGATTCCCTTGGAGGAGAAGAGAGAGCCCTAAAGAGACATGTAGAGAAAGAAGGGCTTCAATCTCAGCCCTCCATTATTATCATCATCATTATTATTATCAATTATTAATTTCATCATCATAATCATTATTGCTACTTTGGTGCTTATCTTATCAACCATTATAAAAATATACCTTTAAAAAGAAACAGAGAAGGTAAAAGAAAAAAAGTAAAAAAAAATGTTAAGGCAGTAGAGGCTTACAGAAGAAAATCAAATGTAAAAATTGAGAATAGTAGAAAAGAGAATAAAGTAAGAATGGGTATGAGAGAATTAAAATTCTAGTAGAATAAAATGTAAATTTGAAAATAAGATTAAACAAATGAGATTTAAAGTAAAAGATAAAAGGATGGATCATTAAAATTATAAAACTAGAGATGATTAAAGAATAAGATAAAATACTTAAAACCAAAAGATAAAAAGTTTAAGTGTAAAAATAGATAAAACTAAGGATTAGTAGGAATTAATCACTAAGTAGGAAAAAATTAAGGCATTGAAACTAAAAATAAAGAGGCTTAGAGGAAAATATGCTAAGAGGAAATTAGAGAGCTATGGAAAGAAAAATATGGAAAAAAATGTCTCTGAACAGTTTGGAAATGAGTCTTATTTAAAATATTTATATACTGGGTCCTTCTTATGTTAACAAAAGGGCAACATCCTCTGGGTGTTAGAGTTGAGGGACGAAGATAGTGTAAGAGGTGAGTTACAACTTGACCAGATGCTGAAAACCCTCAGAAATCCTTCTAAGCTGTGCTGATATGTCAAAAGGCAAGTCTCCTCAACACAGAGAACTGGGACCACCCCTGAGCTTCTTCTCACTGATCCTAAGATTTTTCATGGTGATTTTTGGTCATCCATTTATGTGGTTTACACCATGTTTAAGGCAGGGTCCTTAATTCTCATAAACAGAGATCATAGAGTACTAGAGTATCCATTGATGAACACCAGGAAATCTGAATCATGAGCAACTACCAAAACTACAAATTGTTTCTCTATTAAACCTCCTTTCTATAATTGGTAAATTCATCTTAGTGAAAAATATGTTTTTAATGGTTATAGAATTAGGGTAGCATAGATGACAACTCTATATAATAGATATTTTATATTTGCCATTTTTACGATATCAATGAAGTTGTTTCCCAATACCCTAAATTTTAAAAAGATCCTGTTGTCATGAATGTGGATATTGGCCTTCCTTTACACCAGAGGGTATCTGTGCCTCTTCCCTTTTGGAGAGCATCCTTTCTTCCTTAGTTTGAATAACCATCTCCATTTAGACATGCATGAGGTCCAGATAGCGGTTCTGCCAGCCTGCCCACTTAACAACAGTTAGTGGTTTAAGAGTGGGTGACCTCTTCACAGTCCCTCTGAGAGACTTAACCCCCTAACATGCAGATCCATTCAAGAAGTGAGAATTTCGCCTAAATCATCCAATCAGAGGCTTCCACTGGGATTTTCCTAATCTGAGCCAGAGGGGAGAAGGACCTAGAATTCTAGAAGGCACTTCAAACATTGAGAAGAAAACGCTGAAAAAAATGAAAACAAACATAAAGAGTTATGCTCTCAGAAGTCTTAAAAGTAAGAGTGCCTCTTATTTTCTGCTTTCCTTGTTCTTGCTATAATTTGGTCATGGGAGCCAATAAATTCACCTTTTTATTGAAAAGGTTTCTTTCATATGTAATCAGAAGAGTTCTAAATAATATATGTAGTTTTGACTGAAAATCCTTTATCCTTCCTTTGTCTCTTCACAGTGCCTTTGTGTTTTTAGCTCCAAGGTGCAGATTGTTACTGATGGCCCAGCCTCTGAGCTCTCCATCCCAGGCTGAAACGGCTCTGCTGTCTTTTGCAATCAATAAACACAATAAACACTCCCTGCCTCTAATGTTATACTCAGAGAGTGTCCACTAGCTGGATGGTGTGGACCTTCATTTAAAAAGAACACTCTTAGTTTTCCATTTATCATTTTGGTTAACTTGAGCAAACTAGTTTGGATTTGTATGGATTCAACCGACATTAATTTGTGCTCTTTCTCAAATTCCAGGTCCCACTGTGGAAATGATTTTCTTATGCCAGATTTCCTTCCTAAGAAATACTTTTTCTTGGGGGCCCTGCTATCACCATTTAGACACTGGAAAATCTGAGAAATTTGTCTATGTATGTGTCAAACCTCAATTTCTATGAGGGAAACTCAGAAAAGTTGAAGAGCTCCTCAGCCACATAGTGTGTCAGGGATAAGGTGAGGAATCAAGTCTACAACTCTGGTTACAAAGTCCAACCTTTCTACTCATGTGGAAAAAATATATACATCTGAAGAAGAACTCTAAAGAAGAAGAACAAATGAAATTAACTACTGTGCTTTGGAGAGTTCCAGAAAAATAAACTTTCCAACATTATCACTGTGCTATCAGATAAAAAAAAAAAAAAAAGTGGGGGACTTGAAGTCAATCAAGCCCAATCTTTTTTTTTTTTTTAATTTCCTTATATGAGCAAACCACCTAGCACCATCCCCTGAGTAAAAGAAAACTTAAGTTCAAGGAAATGCTACTAGTACTAAGAATCTACCATGTTTCATTGATTATATGAGGCCCTCAGTTATAAAATGCATCATTATTATGTCACTCCTGTGATGGTTAATTTTAGGTGTCGCCTTGACTAGATATCATGGGTACCCAGATATTTAGCTAAATATTATTTTCTGTGAGAGTGTTTCTGAAGGAAATTAGCACTTTAATTGGTAGACCAAATAAACCAGATTACCCTCCTTGATGTGGAGGGTATCCTCCAATCCACTGAGGGACTGGATAGAACAAAAGGTAGAGAAGGGAGAATTCTCCCCCTTCTGGGTGATTGCTTGAGCTGGAGCATTAGTCTTCTCCTGTCTTTACAGCCAGACTTTTACCACGGGTTCCCTGGTTCTCAGGCCTCTGGAATTTACTGAACTACACCATCAGCTTCCCTGGGTCTCCAGCTTTGCAGATGGTAGATCAAGAAACTTTTTGGCTTCCTTTGTGTGAACCAGTTGTTCATAATAAACATAGTAAATCTTCCACTCCTTCTGATCATCTCTCAATCGATAGGTAGATAGATGCAGATCTCTGTCTACATATATCTCCTATTGGGTCAGTTTCACTAAAGAATCCTGACTAGTACCACCAATAAGAAAGATAAAAGCTGTCAATTTAAATATCAAGGAGTTGGCAGATTTTTCCAGTAAATGGCCGGGTAGTAATTATTTTAAGCTCTGAGGTCTGTAAGGTTTGTATTGCAGTAATGAATTCCTGCCATGTTAGTAAGAAAGTAGCTGCAGACAATACAGACAAAAATGGACATGACTGTGTTTCAGTAAAATTTTATTTATGGATGCTGAAATTTAAATTTCATAAAACTTTCATATGTCATGAACAATTATTTGTCTCTTGAATTTTTTCTAACCATTTAAAAATGAAAAACTCATTTCTAGAAGCATACAAAGACAAGAAGTAGGTGGATTTGATCTGTACCACAGTATGGTTTCTTACCTCATTAATACAAGACGCATCTAGACTTCAGAGATGTTAGAATATAGAAATACGTGCATCTTAGATTGAAATGTGATAGCTACCTTAATATTATCAAGTACTAGGTCCTTTGGATTTCCTAGAGTTTTTGATATCAATAATAGATCTCTACAATGTTTTGCCATCTAGTGTTTGGCAATCAGCAATGATCACTAGTGAGCATAGTTTGTCCTGAGAAATAGAGCTGAATGTAAAATGGGGAAAGTTGAAAAGAAAGTTCATGAACTCCTGGAGTATGGGCCAGTATCTGAGAATCTGATATTGGGCCAGTCTCTGAGAATGTTCAGGGAAATCATAATATAAACCATTGGTATAACACTTTGTGGTCTATAAAATATTTATGCATATGTTGTTTTACTGAATTTTCACCATGAATCTATGAGGTAACCATGGTAGAAATTAAGCTGCAGATTAAAAAACAAAAACAAAAACAAAAACTCTGAATTAGAGTTATGTATCTGGTAAGTAGACCTGATCTCTTTTGACTATATAGTTGTTTTTCCTTTTTGCAAAACACATATTCAAGTGTTTCTGAGGGTGAATAGTGAGCAGATATATTTCAATGTACTGGGGAAAAGTGATGAGAAAAAAGGGTAAGATCCAGTGTTCCTAGTACTTCAAATAATCCCCACCACTTAAGCAAATTGAAGGAGAGAGAGTTTTCTCCCTCATGATCACGGTTACAGGGTCATAGTCTCTCTTTCTTTTTCCTTGAAATACTGGCTTCAGTGAAACCCACTACTCCTTAGCCAGTTTTAGTCAAAGCTATTTTCAGGACACTGTCTGTGTATATCTAAGCCAAAATGTGACTGGCTCATATATTAAATTTAAGCATTTTGACAGTTATCTCTGATTTCACTTCCTAGTTCTGTTTTGTTTCTCTTCCTTATTTAAGCCAAGTAATCTGATAGGGTGGAAATAGCAAGGATTTTGGACTCAGGCAGTTGAAACCCAGATGTGCTGTTTATTAGTTTGTGACTCTCAGCAAATTACTTCACCTGACTGAACTCTTTCATTATTCTTATTTTAGGAAGGGAGTAACGTTGACATCGTAGAAAAGTTATGAATGACTTAATACATAGAAAGCCCATAGAAACATGCCTGGCACCTAGTAGTATGTATTAGCTATAACTGTGAGCATTGAGTGAGAATCATATGTAAGACATCTAAAAAAGCACCTGGTACCTGACAGACAATTTCCTACAGAGCCAAAAAAACCCCCAAGATCTTTCCTGTATGGATTCTTCACATTCCCCTTTCTATCTAGCTCAAAGGTTGCACCTCTGTTCCCCACAACACAGAAAACCTTACTAACTAGCACAGTCCCAGTCACTCTGGTTGTTTGCTGAGTTTCTTTACCCCTCTTTTTCTCGTGTTTCCACTAAGGACTGTCCATCAATAAATTACCCCAGCTCATACCTACCATTTATACAATTAATAAATGATTTTATCTTTTCCACTCCAATAAAACCTTTTCTTTTTTCTTTATATTTCTACTTGTATTAGCCTTTCTCTTAAAGATTGAATATTTGATGATCCCTTCATGCACAATTTGATTTCTATAAACCCAATGTCCATTTCTCTGGCCTTCATTTTATTGGCTCTCTCAGCAGCATCGGACCCTGTTGACCTGTTGTTTCTTGTTTTTGCTCGCCTTGCACACCACCTCCATTCTTATCTGACCTCTCTGCCTCTTCTGCCTGTATTCCACTTGCAGACTCCTCATTCTCTGCCGAACCAGTAAATATTAGAGGACCTCAAGTTCTCTCCTAGGGAACTCATCAAAGCTCTTTTCTCATCGAAGTTCTTTTTTGCCCATTATTTGTTTTACTTTTTAACTTTTAAGATTTCTGTTCTTCCCTATTTCTGGGAGCAGATGTCCAAGCTAAAAAGCTTAACCTGACCTGTGTCCTTCATTCCCCTAGGTCTAGTCCTTTTCCAATGTGTCTGTGTAATATATTTGATAAATTACCTAATTTTTCACAAAACAGAATTAATCTCATACTTAACAAAATCTGTGTAATTTAGTTCCTGCCAACCTTTCCTTCTTCCATGAATTCTATATTCCAAAGATAAATGTTGCATTTATTGTTCTTAGAAAAACCCATAACTATGAGAAGAAAGCATCCTTTTTTCCCTTAAATGAAGACTTAAATGAATTCCTGGTGAGAATTTTGAAGAGCCATTACTAGAACGGGTATTTGACAGACTTTAATGTTAATAAGAAAACATCCATTAAATGATGAATTGGTTCTGTCCTTGATCAGATTTACTCCAAAAAAGCAAAAAAAAAAAAAAAAAAAAGTAAAAGATTAAAAACCAAAAGCCAGGGATGCCTGGGTGTCTCAGTGGGTTTAGCCAGGATCAGGTCATTCTACGTAGGGTTCTGGGATTAAGTCCTGCATTGGGGTCCTGCTTTCCCCTCTGCCTGCTCTTCCCCCTGCTTGTGCTCTCTCTCTCTCTGAAAAATAAATAAAAATCTTTAAAAAAAAGCCCAAAACTTCTTTATCATTTACCAATTGCTGTATTAACTAACCACCAACCCCCAGTGACATATGACACCACCAATTATTTCTTTTGCACCTGTAAGTTGGTTGGGGTTGGCTGAGCTCTGCAGGGTGCTCTGTATCAAGTTGGGTTTCCCCATGGTTTGGCTTCTGGTTGGCTCCATGTGTATTCATCCTGGGGCTCAGGCTGACTGGGCAGAAGCTACTCAGGTAAAGAACTCTTCATGGCATTGGAATGAATGCAGAGAGCTAGCCAAACCTCATGAGCTGTCTTATCACTGAAGCTTGAAACTGGCTCCCTGTTGCTTTTGCTATGTTCTGTGGGCAAAAGCAAGTTACACAGAGGCTTCCACAGTCAAAGAGCAGGCAGATGATTACCCTTTTTGTGGAAGGAAGCACAAAGTTATATAGCAAAGGTAAAGACACCAGGAAGCATAAAGAATTGGAGTTGCTAATTCAGTCTACCATACCAAGTCCATAATAATGGGACAGTGAATTAATCTTCTGTGTGGGATTCACTGTGGTAGTCCCTTTCTCCCTTCTCCCCTCCCACCATGTTTTTCCTTCAGAGATGAATTTCATGGATCAGGAGAAAAACAGGAGACAAGCTGGCCTTCAGCATACATTTCCGGAAATACAACTCAAGTGATCAAGACAATGGGTCCTGAAGAGGTAATTGTGTGGTCCTAGACATTCAACACCCTTTATCTTACTGCACACCTGAGATGGAATAACAGACTCAAGTGGGGGGAAAAATTAATTGACAAAGGGGTTGGATTCCCACAATGGGTAGGGGTAAGGTTTTCGGAGAAGCAAATTGCCTTTACCTAGAAGTTTTGAAGAGGTGTCTATAAAAGATTGAAGCCAACCTCACTGATGGTGAGCTATCGGAGGAGACACTTTTTGTCCTCACAGCATCTGACACAGTATTTCACACATAGTTGGCTTTCACTCTGTGGTAGACTGTGAAATAAAATATTAGAGATCTCTGATTTACTACAGTTAATAGAAAGATTAATGTAATTTGCTGAAATAAGTTATAACAATGCAGAGTCTAATATACATAAATTCTAGTTGATGAACAGATTTTTGGGGAGAAACGCCAATTTGAGTAAAACTTTTTTTTTTGCCATTGGCAAGCATAGGTTTTACTGATAGTTTGTAAGTCATTTTATAGGTTATTTTTCATCATTGTCAGTTTTGGGAAATCATATGGAGGGGGACTGTGGTTTAGGGCAGAGACAGAACATTCAAGAGCTTTGGTTTTCCCTTCCTGGGCCTACCCCTGACTTTTTGTGACTTTGAATATATCATTCAACCTCTTTAAGCCTCAATTTTTCCTTCTGCAAAATGAGTCCTTTGAAGCATATAACCACTCTATTTTTTTTTAATTTAAATAAATTTCACAGGTAGTTATAAACTTTTCCTGTGAAACTAAGCCAAGTTTAGACAGAAATAGAGGGAAAGGAATTTTTCTGAGGCAGTGGCATATACTTAACAACTTTATCTTTTAGTTTTTATGACTCACTTTGGGCACAGGCATTTTATGACTTGTAACAGTTTAATGGTCCTGCTGGGTTAACTCCTCCTGCAGGTTATGTTCCTCTTCCCCGAAACACATGCCACACCTTCCGTGTGCTGAGAAGGTCAGATGAAAACGTATTGCCTGTGAGGATAGCTTCATCACGTATGACGGACAAGGCACCAGGGAGAGCCTTCCTTTTCCAGCACCTTCCCTTTCTCTCCATCCTTGCTGCCTGCAGAAAAATGAAAAACAATTATGTCTCTTGCACTATGGAGATAGAAGTACAAAAAATAAACAGTGACTGATTAAGGAAAGGGGTTTTATTCCAGGGTGAAAAAACACACATATGGTATCATCAATAATTGCAAAATGGAGAAAAATGGTAATGGATGTTTAAGCAGAGTAATACAGTCATGATAACAATAAAAACCAATGGATAATGCAATTTTATCTTATTTATAATAATATGACTGCTCATCTTGACCAAGTGTTCCCATTTTGACTGTTTCCGACACTCGTGTAAGCACTGTGTGGCTTTTCATTTATTTCCCCTAAGAACACAGCTGAGAGGCTGTGACTGTTCTCTTCCCATATCCTGAGAATTACATCTTCACTCCTTTCTTTTCCAGTTATACAAAATGCACACTCACTTTTAGTTTCCTCTGATGTTTCCAGCCTGGGAATAGCACCAACAATGCAATTGAACCCTCAGGAATCTTCTTGTTGTGACAGCAGGTCCGAGCTGTCAGGTGATTTCATGCCAGTTGGCAATCCCTTGGGTATTCAGGTACCTCCCCCCACCCTCCCATTACTGGAGCAATCATGGTGGAAAATTAAGGCAGATGATCTTGAATGAAGAGAGACTGAAAGAGGAGTAGAAACACCAACACAGCAACCCCCCATACGTAATAGAAGGGCTTGTTTCACCAGGCTGTTGTCCTCAGTGTTTTTGTGAGGTAGTTATTGTAGAGGCTCAGATGTTGAACAGTTTAGTCTGAGAAATCGGTGCCAAGGAGTTACAGCATCTTTGGAGGGTCCAGATTGCTCCACTGGTTAGAAAGCATCAGTGGGTTCTCTGATTTGTGAGGAGCTACAAAGGTGGCAGAGTAAATGATACCTTTTGCTGAGGCTAACAATGAGGCAGAGATAAGTGAGCTGCCAGGGAGCCCCTCCTGCTCCACCCCCCAGACAATGTGTGTCACACTGAAACAGAAATAATAAAAAACTTGGAGACCTTTGAGCCTATCAAAGATAAGACCTTTGTGCTTTTGTTTCCCACAGATTCTGTGCACTTGAGTATCATTAACCCAACCTACAAGTGCACAAATACCTAAAAAATAATCTCTGTCTTTGTCTTTCAGTCTGTGTTTCTTATTGGTAGGGAAAGAAATGTGTGTTTTAATCCTGTGCAGCGATTCGGAGATTGGAAGAGGACCTTAAATGCCAAGGGTCAGGATCTATTTGAGTAGATGCAAGGTATTGGATAGATTCCACGTGAAGAGGCAGAAAGCCCCTCCTGGTTTTCAAAGGAATGTAGATCAGGTTAAAACAAACAGGCTATTTTTCAAGAAAATGGGTTTACGCCATCCATGTACAACTGCGTAGGATTACAGTTTATGTAAAAGTCAAATACATAAATGAAAGTTGGCAAGTCTTAGCACAGGAGAGTTGCAGTGAGTGGATGTGATGAATAAAGAAGTTTAGGAGGGGCACCTGGGTGGCTCAGTGGGTTAAAGCCTCTGCCTTTGGCTCAGGTCATGATCCCAGGATCCTGGGATCGAGCCCCACACTGGGCTCTCTGCTCAGCAGGGAGCCTGCTTCCTCCTCTCTCTCTGCCTGCCTCTACCTACTTGTGGTCTCTGTCTATCAAATAAATAAATAAAATCTTTAAAAAAAAAAAAAAGAGGTTTAAGAATGGCTGGGCTGAAGGCAAAGTTGTTTTAGCTACCAACTTTATGTCACTCTTCTTTAGGTTAAAAAATAAATTTATGTGCATTCTTATTTTCTCCTCCCTACAATCGTAAGTCAGGTCCTATCATCATTCTCCTTTTATATATGAAGTATATGTTTTGTCACCATGTGATCTAGTCTACAGAGACTACGCTTTGGTTTGGTTTGACAGGATTAAGCCTATGCTTAATCCTGATTTTACTGTTTACTAGTTGCATTCTCTCTCTCTCTCTCTCTCTCTCTTTTTTTATGAAAGGCCATATGCCCAAATTCACTTTCTTTTTTTTTAATTTAATTTTTAAATTTTTAAAAAAACATATAATGTATTTTTATCCCCAGGGGATAGGTCTGTGAATCACCAGGTTTACACATTTCACAGCACTCATCATAGCATATACCCTCCCCAATGTCCATATCCCCACCACCTTCTCCCCCTTCCCCCTCCCCCCAGCAACCCTCAGTCTGTTTTTAGAGATTGAGTCTTTTATGGTTTGTCTCCCTCCCAATCACATCTTCTTTCATTTTTTCTTTTCCTACCCTCCAAGCCCCCCACATTGCATTTCCACTTCCTCATATCAGGGAGATCATATGATAGATGTCTTTCTCCGATTGAGTTATTTCGCTAAGCATAATACCCTCTAGTTCTATCCACGTCATCGCAAATGGCAAGATTTCATTTCTTTTGATGGCTGCATAGTATTCCATTGTATATATATACCACCTCTTCTTTATCCATTCATCTGTTGATGGACATCTAGGTTCTTTCAATAGTTTGGCTATTGTGGACATTGCGGCTATAAACATTCAGGTGCACGTGCCCCTTCGGAGCGCCACGTTTGTATCTTTAGGATATATACACAGTAGTGCAATCGCTGGGTCATAGGGTAGCTCTATTTTCAGTTTTTTGAGGAACCTCCACACTGTTTTCCAGAGTGGTTGCACCAGCTTGCATTCCCACCAACAGTGTAGGAGGGTTCCCCTTTCTCCGCATCCTCGCCAGCATCTGTCATTTCTTGACTTGTTAATTTTAGCCATTCTGACTGGTGTGAGGTGGTATCTCATTGTGGTTTTGATTTGTATTTCCCTGATGCTGAGTGATGTGGAGCATTTTTTCATGTGTTTGTTGGCCATTTGGATGTCTTCTTTGCAGAATTGTCTGTTCATGTCCTTTGCCCACTTCTTGATTGGATTATTTGTTCTTTGGGTGTTGAGTTTGCTAAGCTCTTTATAGATTTTGGATACTAGCCCTTTATCAGATATGTCGTTTGCAAATATCTTCTCCCATTCTGTCAGTTGTCTTTTGGTTTTGTGAACTGTTTCCTTTGCTGTGCAAAAGCTTTTGATCTTGATGAAATCCCAATAGTTCATTTTTGCTCTTGCTCCGTTGCCTTTGGCAATGTTCCTATGAAGAAGTTGCTGCAGTTGAGGTCAAAGAGGTTGCTGCCTGTGTTCTCCTCAAGGATTTTGAATGGATTTCTTTCTCACAGTGAGGTCCTTCATCCATTTTGAGTCTATTTTCATGTGTGGTGTAAGGAAATAGTCCAATTTCATTTTTCTGCATGTGGCTGTCCAATTTTCCCAGCACCATTTGTTGAAGAGGCTTTTTTCCATTGGACATTCTTTCCTGTTTTGTTGAAGATTAATTGACCATAGAGTTGAGGGTCTATTTCTGGGCTCTCTATTCTGTTCCATTGATCTATGTGTCTGTTTTTGTGCCAGTACCATGCTGTCTTGATGATGACAGCTTTGTCATAGAGCTTGAAGTCCGGAATTGTGATGCCACCAACTTTGACTTTCTTTTTCAATATTCCTTTGGCTATTCGAGGTCTTTCTTTTCTGGTTCCATATAAATTTTAGGATTATTTGTTCCATTTCTTTGAAAAAAAAAATGGACGGGATTTTGATAGGGATTGCATGAAATGTGTAGATTGCTTTAGGTAGCATAGACATTTTCACAATATTTATTCTTCCAATCCAGGAGCATGGAACATTTTTCCATTTGTTTGTGTCTTCCTCAATTTCTTTCATGAGTACCTTATAGCTTTCTGAGTATAGATTCTTTGCCTCTTTGGTTAGGTTTATTCCTAGGTATCTTATGGTTTTGGGTGCAATTGTAAATGGGATTGACTCCTTAATTTCTCTTTCTTCGGTCTTGTTGTTGGTGTAGAGAAATGCAACTGATTTCTGTGCATTGATTTTATATCCTGACACTTTACTGAATTCCTGTACCAGTTCAAGCAGTTTTGGAGTGGAGTCTTTTGGGTTTTCCACATATAGTATCATATCATCTGCAAAGAGTGATAGTTTGACTTCTTCTTTGCCGATTTGGATGCCTTTAATTTCCTTTTGTTGTCTGATTGCTGAGGCTAGGACTTCTAGTACTATGTTGAATAGCAGTGGTGATAACGGACATCCCTGCCGTGTTCCTGACCTTAGAGGAAAAGCTTTCAGTTTTTCTCCATTGAGAATGATATTTGCAGTGGGTTTTTCATAGATGACTTTGATAATATTGAGATATGTGCCCTCTATCCCTACATTTTGAAGAGATTTAATCAGAAAGGGATGCTGCACTTTGTCAAATGCTTTTTCAGCATCTATTGAGAGTATCATATGGTTCTTGTTCTTTCTTTTATTAATGTATTGTATCACATTGATTGATTTGCAGATGTTGAACCAAACTTGCAGCCCTGGAATAAATCCCACTTGGTCGTGGTGAATAATCCTTTTAATGTACTGCTGGATCCTATTGGCCAGTATTTTGGTGAGAATTTTTGCATCTGTGTTCATCAAGGATATTGGCCTGCAATTCTCTTTTTTGATGGGATCCTTGTCTGGTTTGGGGATCAAGGTGATGCTGACCTCAAAAAAATGAGTTTGGAAGTTTTCCTTTCATTTCTATTTTTTGGAACAGTTTCAGGAGAATAGGAATTAGTTCTTCTTTAAATGTTTGGTAGAATTCCCCCGGGAAGCCGTCTGGCCCTGGGCTTTTGTTTGTTTGGAGATTCTTTTTTTTTTTTTTTTTTTAATTTATTTATTTGACAAAGAGAGAGATCACAAGTAGACAGAGAGGCAGACAGAGAGAGTGGGGGAGGCAGGCCTCTTGCTGAGCAGAGAGCCCGATGTGGGGCTTGATCCCAGGACCCTGAGATCATAACCCTGGCTGAAGGCAGAGGCTTAATCTACTGAGCCACCCAGGTGCCCCTGTTTGGAGATTCTTGATGACTGTTTCAATCTCCTTACTGGTTACGGGTCTGTTCAGGTTTTCTATTTCTTCCTGGTTCAGTTGTGGTAGTTTATATGTCTTTAGAAATGTATCCATTTCTTCCAGATTGTCGAATTTGTTGGTGTAGAGTTGCTCATAGTATGTTCTTATAATTGTCTGTATTTCTTTGGTGTTGGTTGTGATCTCTCCTGTTTCATTCATGATTTTATTTATTTGGGTCCTTTCTCTTTTCTTTTTGATACGTCTGTCCAGGGGTTTGTCAATCTTATTAATTCTTTCAAAGAACCAGCTCCTAGTTTCATTGATTTGTTCTATTGTTTTTTTTGGTTTCTATTTCATTGATTTCTGCTCTGATCTTTATGATTTCTCTTCTCCTGCTGGGTTTAGGCTTTCTTTGTTGTTCTTTCTCCAGCTCCTTTAGGTGTAGGGTTAGGTTGTGTATTTGAGACCTTTCTTGTTTTTAGAGAAAGTCTTGTACTGTTATATATTTTCCTCTCAGGACTGCCTTTGTTGTGTTCCACAGATTTTGAACCCTTGTGTTTTCATTATCATTTGTTTCTATGAATTTTTTCAATTCTTTTTAAATTTCCTGGTTGACCCATTCATTTTTTAGAAGGATGTTATTTAGTCTCCATGTATTTGGTTCTTTCCAAATTTCCTCTTGTGATTGAGTTCTAGCTTCAGAGCATTGTGGTCTGAAAATATGCAGGGAATGATCCTAATCTTTTGATACCGGTTGAGACCTGATTTATGACCCAGGATGTGGTCTATTCTGGAGAATGTTCCATGTGCACTAGAGAAGAATGTATATTCTGTTATTTTGGGATGGAATGTTCTGAATATATCTGTGATGTCCAACTGGTCCAGTGTGTCATTTAAGGCCTTTATTTCCTTGTTGATCTTTTGCTTGGATGATCTGTCCAATTCATTGAGGGGAGTGTTAAGGTCCCCTACTATTATTGTATTATTGTCGATGTATTTCTTTGATTTTGTTATTAATTGGTTTATATAGTTGGCTGCTCCCACGTTAGGGGCATAGATATTTAAAATTGTTAGGTCTTCTTGATGGACAGACGCTTTGAGTAAGATATAGTGTCCTTCCACATCTCTTATTATAGTCTTTGGCTTAAAATCTAATTGATCTGATATAAGGATTGCCACCCCAGCTTTCTTCTGATGTCCATTAGCATGGTAAATTGTTTTCCACCCCCTCACTTTAAATCTGGAGGTGTCTTCGGGTCTAAAATGAGTTTCTTGTAGGCAGCAGATTGATGGTTATTTTTTTTTTTTTAATCCATTCTGATACCCTGTGTTTTTTGATTGTGGCATTTAGCCCATTAACATTCAGGGTAACTATTGAGAGATATGAATTTAGTACCATTGTATTGCCTGTAAGGTGACTGTTACTGTATATTGTCTCTGTTTCTTTCTGATCTACTACTTTTAGGCTCTCTCTTTGCTTAGAGGACCCCTTTCAATATTTCCTGTAGAGCTGGTTTGGTGTTTGCAAATTCTTTCAGTTTTTGTTTGTCCTGGAAGCTTTTTATCTTTCCTTCTATCTTCAACAATAGCCTAGCTGGATATAGTATTCTTGGCTACATGTTTTTCTCATTTAGTGCTCTGAATATATCATGCCAGTTCTTTCTGGGCTGCCAGGTCTTTGTGGATAATTCTGCTACCAATCTAATGTTTTTACCTTTGTATGTTACAGCCTTCTTTTCCTGGGCTGTTTTCAGGATTTTCTCTTTGTCGCTAAGACTTGTAAATTTTACTATCAGGTGACAGGGTGTGGACCTATTTTTATTGATTTTGAGGGGTGTTCTTTGCATCTCCTGGATTTTGATGTTTGCTTCCTTTGCCATATTAGGGAAATTCTCTACAATATTTCTCTCCAATATACCTTCTGCTCCCTTCTCGCTTTCTTCTTCTTCTGGAATCCCAATTATTCTAATGTTGTGTCGTCTTATCATGTCACTTATCTCTCAAATTCTCTCCTCGTGGTCCAGTATTTGTTTGTCTCTCTTTTGCTCAGCTTCTTTATTCTCTGTCATTTGGTCTTCTATGTCACTAATTCTTTCTTCTGCATCATTTATCCTAGCAGTAAGAGCTTCCATTTTTGATTGCACCTCATTAATAGCTTTTTGGTTTTCAACTTGGTTAGATTTTAGTTCTTTTATTTCTTCAGAAAGGGCTTTTATCTCTCCACAGAGGGTTTCTCTAATATCTTCCATGCCTTTTTCGAGCCTGGCTAGAACCTTGAGAATCATCATTCTGAACTCTAAATCTGTCTTATTAGCAATGTCTGTATTGATTAGGTCCCCAGCCTTCGGTACTGCCTCTTGTTCTTTTTTTTTTTGTGGTGAGTTTTTCCGCCTTGTCATTTTGTCCAGATAAGATTTGCTTTCTCTTCCCCTGGAATTCCGCTGTCCTCGTTGGTGTGTGAAGTTGGTCTTGGCTGGGTTTCTTTTTGATCTTCTAGGGGAGGGGCCTGTTGTAGTGATTCTCAAGTGTCTTTGCTGGAGGCAGAATTGCCCCACCCTTATCAGGGGCCAGGCTAAGTACTCTGCTTGGGTTTGTTTTCGGGAGCTTTTGTTCCATGAATGCTTTCCGTAGAGTTCTGGAGGACGGGAATGATAATGGCGGCCTCCCAATCTCTGGCCCGGAGGAGATGAGAGCTCGGGGTCCCGCTCCTCAGTGCGCCCTTGGAGAAAAGTACCCAATCACTCCTGTCTCCCTGGCCTCTGGTTGCACTTGGAGAAAAGTGCTCAGTCACTCCATCTCCCTTGCCTCTGGCTGCACTCTGAGCTCACCCAGCCTGTGCCTGGTTCAAGGTAACCAAGAGCTGAGAGCTCACTTCTCAGCTTTGTCGTTGTAGCCAGCTTCCCTGCTCTAATACTTGTGAGCTCTACAACACTCAGACACCCCCAGTCCTTCTGTGACCCCATGGGACCTGGAGTTACACTGACCCCACGTGGGCTTCCCCCCGGTTTAGCCTCTGGAGCGATGTCCCTCAGTGGAGCAGACTTTTAAAAGTCCTGATTTTGTGCTCTGCTGCTCCACCACTTGCCAGGAGACGGCCCCTCCCCCTGCGGTCTATCTTCCCGTAGCTTTGGATTCACTTCTCCGCAGGTCCTACCTTTCAGAAAGTGATCGATTTTCTGTTTCTAGAATTGTTGCTCCTCTTCTCTTCGATTTCCCATTGGATTTGTAGCTGTTTGCAATGGTTAGATAAGCTATCTAGCTGATCTCCTGCTACCTTATATCTTCTCAGCCTGCTACTTCTCCGCCATCTTGACTCCTCCCAGTTGCATTCTCTTGTCAAGTTAGTTTTCCTACATGAGGATAATGTTATGTGTCTCAAAGGTTAATAAGGATTTCCTGCTTCTCTCCTGTACCTGTTTCCTAGTTGGTATTTCCCAATGTCCTCGTGCTTCTACATTCACATTACAAATATCTTGGTTCAGTCACTTGTCTCCTTCTCCTTGGACCTTTATAATAGTCCCTTCAGTAACCCCTTTGCTTCCTGCCTCAAGCCTCTATATTCCCTTTACATAACACTGTCAAAGATAATTTTCCAACATGAAAATCTGTTATGCTATTTCCCTGCCTTCAATATGCTGTCAGCTCCTTATTGTCTACAGAAAAGGTCCAGACTCCTTAGTGTGAATTGCAAGGTTCCACCATTTATTTGGGCCTAATCCCACCCACCTCCTTCCAGGCCACTGCCATTATGCCCTTGTGCTATGACCATTGACATGACCTGTAGGCCCCTGAAAGTGGCCTGCCCTTTCCTGCCTCTTTATCTCTTTAGCAGCTATGCCCTCTGCAAAGAAGGCTCACCTTCATTGTTTCTTCTTGGTAAATTACTTCTCCCTGAAAATCCAATTTAATAATAATCTTCTGTATAACTCTCCCCAGTTAGTTAGTAGCTAGATATACCAAACTATTATAGCACTTTGTTCTTTAGCTCTTCTTTCTTTTCAGTTAAAGTTAACTGTTATTTTTGTCAGTTATACCTGCACAAGGTTCCAAAGTCAAGTCGTCCAATAGGATCGGAGGAAAAAACAAGTTCCTGGGTTTAGTCTTCCCTCTCATCAGCTCATCTCTCAGAGGCTGCCCTTTTCAATGCTTTTAGTAGTTGCATCTAGTCACATCCTTCTTTCTAATGATATGATTATGGTACTGTTTCTTGATTTTTTCAGTTTTAGACCTTACTTTCTGAATTTCTCCTGTAATTTCCTCCCCTTAGTACCATCCTATCTCCAATGTTTGGTATTATTTTAACCATGATTTGCAGGTGAGCTATGCCATATACCATGACTACATTTCTTTTTTGTACGCTTTTTGTTTATTTAAAACTTGTAAGTGAAGATATTTATGTACCTACCACTAATTTCTTCAAAATTCCTTGTTAGAATTTCAAACCTATCAGATAAGTTCTCGTTTTTCTTTTTCTTCCTACGAAACATCCTTTCCAGAGTCTTCCATTCTGTAGTTTCTACCTGGACCATATTTTCCATAGGTCTACACCTCACCTCTTGTCCCAGAACGTCCCTTCATCCTCATGAGGGGATTATTTCTACTCTTCCTTGTATGGTTGATCCTCTTTGCTGAATCCCAAATACCCTTTCTCCATACCAATTTTGTTGGCATGCCTTTTCTAGTAGGTCACTAAGAAAGGATGCATGAAAGTTAAATTTTTTGAGACTTTTCAGGCTTAAAATACCTTCATTCTACTCCTGTGCTTAGCTTATTTGATAGTTTCTTAGATACAGAATTCTAGGTAGAAATAATTTTCATTCAGAATTTTATCTTCCAGGGGTGCATCTGAGAAAACATGTGGCACTGTATTTTCTGATAATTTATCTGTCATCAACAAGCTGTTTTTGTTGTTTGTTTAAAATCAAACAATTTTTTTAAAAATATGAAAGTTTGGGGGATTTTCAGTATACTTCTGGTGGTCCAAAATGTTAACAACCTGCCTTGATGTAGGTCATTTCATTCATTGCCCTAGGCTCTTGTTGGGACATTTTTTTATTCTAGAAACCCATGTCCTTTGATTCTGATAAGTCTACAGAATAATTTCTTTGGTAATTTGTCTTCTCCATTTTTTCTATTTTCTCTTTCAGGAACTCTTAGTAGTCAGATGATGAATCACTTTGGTCTTATATTTTTATTTTCTTTTATCTTCTATTCTCCATCTCTCCATCTCTCTCTGTCTCTCTCTCATTCTACTTAAGGGAGCACCCTCAAATTTATCTTCTAGTATGTCTATTGAATTTTTATTGGTTGTACCATGTATTTTATTTTAAGTGCTCTTTTAGTTCTCTGATTTTGGAAAAAAAAATGTCTTCTTATTGCATGAATTCAATATTTTCTTATTATAAAGATACTGACGATAGGCTTTATAGATTTCTTTTTTTCCTCCTTGCTTTCATATCTTTCAAGTTTCCTTATGCTATTTATTTATGTTTGTCTGTGTCTCCCATCACATTTCTTTGTCTATTTAGCAACCTATTTATATTTATTAATGAAGCATTGAAAAGCTGACTAGAAGACCTGTATTTATGGGTGGGACTTGTTAAATGCTAGACTTTCCAGTAAGGGATAAAGTTGAAATTCTTAATATGGGGTCCTCAAATGGCTGCATTTGTAGGATTTTTTTTTTCCTCAGAATAAGCCTGAGGGGCAATTGTTTCTAGAACTTTGCCAAGCAAGGAGGCTGGACCAGTGTTCAGAATATAGACTTTTACTTAATCCTCCTCTTTTAAGAATTGAATCCCAGCTCTCATCTGGACCTAGTTTTCTTACATCCAAGGCTTTTGTCGCTCAGTGTTCCTAGAAAGTCAAATTCTAGTCTTCTCTCAGGGTTGGGTAAGGGACTACATTTCTGAGCAGCTAAGGTGCAGATTTCCATGAATTTCTCAAATAAACTTCTTTTAGCTATATACTTTACTTTCATAGGTATTTGCCTCCATATTCCAAGGCTTTCCAGAATCCTAGTGAGATTTGGTTCATTTGTAGAGTTTCCTTAAAATGGGATGAAGTTTCTTTCTTTCTTTTTCTTTTTTTTTTTTTAATATTTTGTTTATTTATCAGTGAGAGAGAGAGAGAGAGAGAGAGCACTAGCAGGGGCAGCAGCAGGCAAAGGGAGAAATAGGCTCCCTGCTGAGCAAGGAACCTGATATGGGACTCCATCCCAGGACCCCAGGATCATGACCCCAGCCTAAGGCAGTCTCTCTTTTTTTTTTTTTTTTTAAAGATTTTTATTTATTTATTTGACAGAGAGAGATCACAAGTAGGCAGAAAAGCAGGTAGAGAGAGGAAGGGAAGCAGGCTCCCTGCTGAGCAGTTAGCCTGATGCAGGGCTCGAACCCAGGACCCTGGGATCATGACCTGAGCTGAAAGCAGAGGCTTTAACCCATTGAGCCACTCTGGCGGCCCCTAAGGCAGTCTCTTAACTGACTGAGCCACTCAGGCATCCCAAGATGGGATGAAGTTTATGTTATATTAGTTATTACTTATTCTTCCTTCAGGCTTCCAATTTCAATAAAAAAAAATCTTTTTCTTGGGGCGCCTGGGTGGCTCAGTGGGTTAAGCCTCTGCCTTCGGCTCAGGTCATGATCTCAGGGTCCTGGGATCGAGCCCCGCATCGGGCTCTCTGCTCAGCAGGGAGACTGCTTCCCCCTCTCTCTCTGCCTGCCTCTCCACCTACTTGTGATCTCTCTCTGTCTATCAAATAAATAAATAAAAATCTTTAAAAAGAAAAATCTTTTTCTTGTTATCTGCTCTTTCTTTTTTGTTTACCTCTTGAGTATGTGCTTTAAAGGAGCAGATTTAGGAGGAAAATACAGTAAATATCTGTTCAATCTTCCATATTTATCCGGAACTCCCTTTCTTTCTTATTTTAATTCAGTCCATGTCTACATATACTAAGATTAGGCCTTAAAATAAAATTAATTATTTCCATCAGCTTTGGTCAACAATTTTGTTTCTATTTTTCCTGATTTAAGCAGGTTGTCCTATAATTCAATATAGTTAAGTATTGTAATTTGCTCTTACAATAATGATTTTGAATTTTATCACTGGGATAAGAAAAATTGGTTATAAGCCTGGCATCTATCTATACAACTTTACAGAGGGGGAAAAAAAACACTTTTATATAGTGGTATTTTAAAAAGTTGATATGAACTTTTATCATCCCTCTGTACTTGCCTGCGGCTACCACAGTCACACTCAAGGATACACATTTCTTCATATTTACAGTGTTTTCAGCAGCAAAGACCTGACTACTAAACAGAGGGAGCTGGACCAGATTACAATTTTGTGATGGGCTTGTGAGAAACTTTCTTTCCCATTCCAGTTGTACTTAGATTCAGCCCAGCTCATTCTTGACTGTTTCATGATCTGGAGACACACATTGCTGATTTTATTGTTCAATGCCTTTCTTCTCCTTTTTCTTGTGGAATGAGTGATGTTCCACACGGAGGATTAAGATCTATAATAACAAAACAGAAACTCTCACGTTTAGCTGTAGCTAGATTTATGGCTAAGTTTATGGAGATTACTTAGGGCCGGGAACACATGTCCAAGAATGTCTCTGGAGTTACAACTCTGCATGGAGGGAGATGCTATTACAGACTGTGGACAGTAAACACCTCCGAGGTTGTGTGTCACTTCCTGCAGGCCCATGAGTCTTTCTGATTTAAGTGGAAAGGTGTCTGTTAGTAATGCAAACAAAACCTAGTTTAACCTCTGGTTTCCAACATCTGGAATACTTATCCCTGTGGCAACTGTATGGTTCACTGAACACTCACTATTCCAGTGGTCCACCGAAGCACAATTTTGGCTTGAAAGGAGTTTGCCTGTCTTGGGGGAAAAAAAAATCCGACTCAGAAGAGTTATCACTGAGAATGCCAGAAGGATTTGTGATAATAGCGTCACCACTGACTCCCCAGCTGGGCTACTTGGATTGTGCTCTGGTGAGAGCCTGCTTTCCTAATGACATGAGAAAAGACACAGAAAGAGCCTTCCTTTGGACCTCATCGTGAACACAAGACTTTTCTTGTTCCCTTCAAAGACTGTTTAATCCATATACTTAGTTTCAAATTTTTATTTCTCTGTGTCTGAATGGAATCCAAGTAATTTAACTTTGATGCTTTTCAGAAATGTTAAGTGAGTCAAGCATCTTCTTTTTGATGTCTCGTATTCTATTCTTATAACTCAGACATGAAACAAAGGTTCACCAGAAGAGATAGATAGCTCATCTGGCAACACACACCTGGGTCTTTTTCCACGGCTTCTGGGAACACACTATTTCTCAACTGCTGAAGTGGAATACAAAGTGTGGTTACTACAGACTTGAGAATGGGGGTGGAGAACAATTTCATAATGGCACCAGGGACCATGGTCAGGGAAGTAGCAAGACCTTTACCCAGCAGAGTTAACGACGAGCCATAAAAAATATCTAGGAGCAGACCCGAGTGCAGAATGGGTTCACTTAGTTATTGAAACCAAAGTATGTGGCTTAAGTTCCTGGTAATGACTTCAGGGCTGATTGACTTGTTATTTCTCAGTGTGTATGATTGTCTTTCTCCATCTAAGGATAAGCTGCAAGGAACAGATACTGTATAGCTTCTGGGATTTATTCCTTCTAGCCAGTGGCAACTTGGCATTTATTGGTTGAAGCCCTTGGGCAAGTTTCAAAACACTGCCTTGTGAAAGTGTTATGAGCATGTTCTTGAAGCCCTAGTGCCCTCATTCAGATCTTTGTAGCTGAAAACTCCTTTTATATGCATCGCCCTCCTAACTGGGCATCCTGGAAATTTCCATCCCTCCAAACCTCTCATTGGATATTAGTAATAACCACCAGTTACACAACAGCTTACAAATCTTAGTAAATATCTGATCTCATTGGTTTTTATTTTATGAAGCAGGTATAATTATGACTACTTTACAAATGACAAAAGTGAATCTGAGGAAAGTTGATTTGGCCAAGGTTGCATTAGTAAACAAGTAGTAGAGGTGAGCTCAAAATTTAAGACTTTAAGACTCCCCAAAATTTCTTTTTCTTTTTTTTTTAATTTTTAGCCCAGTATAAAGATATTTCAGTTTCTTTCTCATCAAAGAATAAGAAACAGAGGGCAAAATAGCTCATTTATAGAGTAAAACAATAGCAGATAACAAAAACAATTCAGTCCTGAGTATCTATTATTACCTGTATTATGTCCATTGCTGTGTTAAGAACTATATACACCAGTGGTTTGCAAGAGCCTTTTCTTATGCCAGTTTGGAAGGAAGTTATCAGCTGTCTTCAGCAAAATAAGATAAATTAGAACTCTCTTCACACATATATACCACCTCCCCCCCACATATATCTTCATTATGAGATTTCTAACCTCCTTTCTGTGCTTAGCTTTTCTTCTTAGCAGTATCACTCTAACACTTCATATTTAACTTATTTACATAGCTTATTATTTGAAACTGTCCATAAAATCTAAGCTTCATTTAAAGTAGGGCTTTCTGTCTGTTGCATTTATCCCTACATACCCAACAGCTAGAGCCGTGCCTGGCCCACAGTAGGTACTCAAATGTTGAAGGAATCCAGAAAGATGGATGAATGATGACCTAATGCACATAACACAAAATAATCAAGTCCTGACTAACATAGTATGAAATCTAGCCACAAATGGAATTCAGAAAAGAGAAATAATTTAAAGCTATCATTTTCAAAGATTTCTGAAGGGAAAAACAAAAACAAAACCAAACAATAACAACAAACGACAACCCAGTGGGGCTAATGTGGAGTTGTATAATCAGCACTGGGTTTGGGTAGTTGAAAAAGATCAGGGAAATAGATCTGGAGAAGAAACAGTAGCAAGAAGAAGTAAATAGTTAACAGCAGAGACCCAACCATTCTTGGAGTAAACTAAGTTGTTTTGTGTCTCCTACTTCTTAATTCACTCCGGGGTTGTTTAGCTAATAATTTATTTTTTTAAAGTGACATTTCAAGGAGCCCATGTTTCCACATTTGTGGAGACAAATTTATTTGGGTATATTTTTCTTTGGTTCTGAACACAATGGTCAAAACAGAGAGCAGAAATCAATGGTTTAATACAGTAGAAAGAAAAATGCCTTTTGCGAGTAGGTCTAATAGATCTAGGGGATAGAAGTGAACTGGAAGTGAATTATATGTTTCAGTATTTACTGCTGTGCTGGCTGACAAGTGAACAAACACCTTCATAAATTAATAGCTCCTAATTGTAGCTTGAAAGGCAAATAAATGAATGGTTTAGATTTTTGTCTCATTTCATGTTTAATGTTATGAAATATGACTCTTGTTGAGTTTTTCTTGCTTGGAAACATGGAGCTAGAATTCAGTTATTTTTCCAATGATTTTGGCTAAGTTAGTCCCTTACTTCTATACTCCCCTGATTTTTTTTTTAATATTTTATTTATTTATCTGACACAGACATCACAAGTAGGCAGAGAGGCAGGCAGAGAGAGGAAGGGGGAAGCAGGCTCCCCGGCGAGCAGAGAGCCTGATGTGGGGCTCGATCCCAGGAACCTGGGATCATGACCTGAGCTGAAGGCAGAGGCTTAACCCACTGAGCCACCCAGGCGCCCCTATACTCCCCTGATTTAATATAAACAGAATCTCATGTTCATTAATAGTTCATGTATACTTTTTACATTAGAGACAGTGACCTAATTGAATGGGTCATGATACTTTTTGATATGTGACATGCCACTGGATTGCAAAAAAAATTTTAGTGTGACTTCTCCCTTAGTTTCTTGGACTGATATGAACATCTTTGAGATTATAACTAGAATGTCCTTTTTTTATTCTAAGGCATTTTGATCATTACTTGTTTCCAGATTTTGTATAGTATCTCTCCTCCAAGGAGCTCAAGGCAAATATGGCAAATATGAACAATTTTCTTTTATCAGAATGTTTTGGTCTGGAGGAGGAAAAACGTACTACTGATTTCCTGTCTCCGTATGTCCCACCAAAAATTCAGCTGGACACCCTTCTCACCTTTCTTTTTCTCTAGGTTAAGGGGTTTTATTTTATATGGAGGCTTAGCAGGAACAGCTTAGACTTTGAATCACCACTGAGGAGGCTGAACCATTAAAACAAAACACAGCAGAGAGCCTTCAGGGAAGGTAGTGGTAAGCACAAGGCGGATTGTCAAAAAATGCTGTAGGTGGTTACAAAAATCCTCTGCCAGGCTCTTTAGCCAACACAAGTGGGTCACTTACTTTTTCCAAGTGAAGGCTCTCAATGGGGACTTTGGTTGCAGACTCACTAGCCAGAGCTGTCTCATTACAGGAGATGTGGCCCAGGCTATGAAATGTTTATTTTGTAACTCACCCCTTAGGCTGTGAATGGAGTGGTTTACTATTCCTCCTTGTTCTCCCCTGGCTTTTTTTTTTTTTCCCCCTTCCCTTAATTAAAGAAATCACTGTTGAATTTCAGAAACCTCTCCAGGAAGAAAGAAATAAAGAAATAAAGAAAGAAAGAAAGGGAGGGAGGGAGAGAGAGAAAGAAAGAAAGAAAGAAAGAGAAAGAAAGAAAAAGAAAGAAAAGAAGGAAGAAAAAAGAAAAGGAAAGGGAGGGAGAAGAGAGGAAGGACTAAAGAAGAGACAGAAGAGGGAGGGAGACAGGAAGAAGAAAAAGAGAGACTAGTCTTGACACACTATGTCTTTAGCTCATTCATTCTTAGAGATTATTTCCAGAAGAATGATTGTAATCTTCAGTGACCTGCTTTGGAGTGTGTATGTGTAAATGTGTGTGTGCAGAACTTGAGTAGAGAATGGTGCGGTGCACATAAGTGTCCTTATGTAAGCTATGTCCCACCAGCTCACTTTTGGACTTAACTCCCTAGGACAGCAATGCGTGGAAAGCTGAGTGGAGCATATACTGGCGTGGGGCGGGGGGTGGTGGTGGAGTAGTAAAGGTTTTCCTTTTCAAACAGTGATTTGCTGAAGGAGAATAAAACATGAGATTTAGTGAAATCACACACAAAATTAAATCATTTATAAGCTATTAGAAAATTCTAAACTTTGAATTTGGTTTGGATTTCATTTTTGTTTGCAAAATAATTAGGCAATGAAACCACACTATTTGAAGGGAACGTTTTATTGTTTTTTCATTCTGGAATGCAACGTATCACACCAAAGAGATAAATAAATACCTCCAAGAAAGAGAAAACATATTCTTCATTTTATAGAGTTTAGAATGGTGGGAATACAAAATGTATCCAAACATTGAGGTTCTGATTTGGAAAATGCTAATAATTAGATCTTTAGATAGGTGATTGGAACAATTACAACCCTTGTTTCATGCAATAACTGCATTTCCCGTATGTTCTCCCACAATGAAATGAAATTAGTGGTCTTCTATTTAGTGGTCTTTTTTTTTTTTTTTTTAAGATTTATTTATTTGACACAGAAAGAGAACACAAATGGACAGAGAGTCAGGCAGGGAGAGAGGAGGAAGCAGGCTCCCTGCTGAGCAGAGAGCCTGATGCAGGGCTTGATCCCAGGACCCTGGGACCATGACCTGAGCTGAAGGCAGAGGCTTTAACCCACTGAGCCACCCAGGTACCCCTATTAAGTGGTCTTAATCTTGCCCTTCAAGATTAAGGATTCATAGTTTTATGTATTTGTAGTTACATATGTTCTGAGAGTTTCAATAATTTGTTGTAGAATCAATTGCCCGGTCTCAGTATTGGGCACAGGCTCATGGTTCCTTGACCAGGGCTGTCTTATATGGCTGTGCAGGCTGGATTGGGCACAACTGCATGAATCACCATGCAATGCAAATAGTGTTCTCTGGAATCATCCAGTGGTTGCAAGGTAATATTCACACTGAGAGGGCACTCAGACACCTTTGTGTTGGAATATAGTGGTGTGAAAGTCACATTGGTAATAAACTACAACTTACTTCCTAATATAATCCAAATAATTCAAAGAAAGACTTTTACTAAGCATTTTATGCCAGGAACCAAAAAAATTAAGTAATAATTTATTCCAAGAGATATCCAGAATTTCCTGCCTTTACCTTTCTTCTCTTTCTTACTTCACTTAACTAAAAATATTAATCTGTGGCAAAGTTTTGTGAAGCAAATCATCATTTTGAAATACCCAATTTATCTCTTTGATGAGCATCGCATATCATAGTTCAGATAGTTTTTTAATAAAAAACTGACACTTGCTATAGGATTCTTTATACTTCAATGTATTTGATGTAAATTTTTCCAGGAGATTCTTACAACAATGCTATAGAAGAGGAAATGCGACTATCATTCCCATTTTACAGACAAGAAAAACATTGCTCAGAAAGATAGCTGCTTTCTTCAAGGTTGCCCAGAAACTAAGGACAGATTCAGGATGAAAATTGAGCTTTCCTAATTTCATTCAGGCTGTTTAATTTTTTTATATTAAATGATAAATACTCAATATGTATATATGTATCTGTGATTTTTTTTTCCTTTCCATCTTTTTCTCTGTCCATTTTCTTTGTGTTTATTAGTGGAGTGGTGAAATTGGAAATACACCTATGAAATACTGAAGACATGGAAAACATCTAGGCTGGAAGAAATATTAAAAAGGGTAAAGATGCATACTGGAAAATTGATAAAATTGTTATCAATGATCTCAAGTTTACTTTTCTCTTGATATCACAGATTCTTTAAAATCATCAATATAAATTGTCAATTGAGGTCAATAAATGTAGTACATCTCCACCCCTACCCCAGATCAATGGATAACAGTACAAATTGTGTTATTTGTAGCTTTCCCTTATTAATAGGTTTTTCTAATTACTGAATACATAGTAGTTTTATAATGTCTGGAAATCTTAAAAGATCTTGTCTCAGTGATTGAAGTGTAGTAATACTGATTGGATCATTTTGTCATCTTTATGTCTGACATTGACCCCAGTAAGTTAAAATTGCATGTGTTTGTAATAGGTGATCTTTAGAATTAGACAAAATGAACCGTTTGCCAGTATCAGAACCAGTTGCTCAGGCTCTGTAGGACTGACCTACATTACTTCTTAATACATCTCTTTGTGAAAAGGTAATTCTAATATTACCACTGACCTACCTATTACTTAACCTCATTTATTGAATAACTTTCATGTGCAGGATATTTTACTAGATAAAGACAGAGTAAAAAGGAGGAAGGGTTACTTTATATGAACATTGAACTTTATATTACAGAAATAACCCACTAATTTATGGCTCAGTGTTAGAGCCATGAGTATCTTTATTAAGAAAATGCATGTATTGTACATTATACTGAAAATAAAGCTTAATAACACAAATAACTACCAAAAGCATATTTTAAGCGTATATTAGAACAACTTACTTTATGAAAATAAATGGTTGTAGGTGATCTTATTTGTGTTGCTTGAGATTCTAAGCATTTCTGTACAGCATCTTTGTAAAGTATGGGTCAGCATAAAATTTTTTTTTTTTAAAGAAAGCTATATTCAACTACCATCTATCCATGGAGGAAATAATAGATTATGTGAAAGTGATAAATTTTAATTTTCATTATGTCAGTAATGAAAATTATGTATTGACATATTGACTCCATTTTTTCTCAGAATTTATTCATAAATGTGTCACTATAGGAGCCTGTGTGAATAAAGGCTGAATGTAAAAAAAATGAGACACACTGGATTTAGAATACTGTCTATATTCTGATTCCAAGCTGCGCCTCAATCTGAACCCCTCAGCCCAGCATGTTTGTTGGAATCTTCCTAAGACTGGAATTTCCTGGGAGATATCCAGTACTTTGGGGTCTATAAACACCAAAATAAACTGCCTTTCTTGTAATATGTTATTTCTAGTGCCAGCTGTATTCAAGAAGTTTACAGGTATGGAAAAAGTAACTCAATTTTGGGGGAGAAACTTACCAATTTGATTTATTTTAAAATTTAGCCAAAATTTCATCTCAGTAATATAATTTCTTTGGAATGATTTTCTTTTGCTATTAGTTTTAAGTATGACAAATATGATCTAAATAAGAAAATATTATTCTATACAACAAATTATGGCAAATAAGATCCCTGCATGTGGTAGAATTTTCACCATAATAGGGGCTTGTTTCATCATAGATAGGGACTCCATGTCCATTATATGTGTGTATCGGTATGAATACATACACATAGATCAGGTTAATCTCTAAAGAGTGTGTGAATTTGCAGATGTTTCTCTAGTGTGTATAACTGAAAAACATAAACAAACAGAAAGAAATAATTTGTTAGTGTTTTGGTAACAAAACATGCTTGATGACAAATGTAGACACATAAAATTAGCTTAATCTTCTATGAGAAATTTCTAAAACGATATATGAGAAATATCCCATAACATGGATTTTCTTCTTTCTCCTTAATAAAAAAATCTTGAGGTGCCTTGGCGGCTCAGTTGGTTGAGTATCTGTTTTCGGCTGGGGTCATGATCCCAGGTTCTGAACTCGAGCTTCGTGTCAGGCTTCCTGCTCATTGGGGAGCCTGCTTCTCCTTCTCCCCAACTCATGCTTGCTCTCTGTCTCTCTCTCTCTCTGTGAAATAAGTAGATAAGATCTTAAAAAACAATAACAAAAATCCTGATGTTTTTAGGTCAGCCCAAGTTATCCCATTAGAAGATAACATTTCTCAGCCTCTTTTTTCATCCAACAGTGGCCATATGACAAGGTTATGCCCAATGAGAATTAAGTAAAAGTATTTTGTGTAATATTTCTGTAAGGTCTCCTTATAAAGTTAAGAATGCTCCGTTTCCTCTATTTATTTTTCTTGCTATTTAGAATGCGGCATTTGGTTGGTAGCTCTAGCAGCCATCTTGGGTTGGCACATGGTGGTCTTGAAAATGTAAACCATATGCTAAAGATGGCAGAATGATAGCTAGAAATAAAAGACTGGGAACGTCATTGAACCACAAATCTGCCATACCTACTTTGGATACTCTCCTTTCAGACTTCTAATAAAAGAGAAATAATCTATCTTGTTTAAGCCACTGTTATTTGTAAGATAGCTGTTACATACAGCTGACCAAAGTCATAATGAACTTGGCACCAGCAATGGGGTCCTGTAAATCAGAACCTAAGATGTGACATTGGCTAGGTGAATTCAGTGGAAGGAAGGTATAAAGTACTCAAATATTGAAAGTTGGGAAACTGGTTACCATAATACATGGCTGAAAAAACTATATTGTTGCCTGCTATATCTTGAAGACTGCATGCCATCATAGGTACAGTCATTGAAAGAATGGTGGAAAAAAAAACTCAAAATATTAGCTTGCTTTGATTGTCCCTTGGTGTTTTCATCAAGAAAGACAAACTTGGGTTAGAACCTATCCACAAGAAAGCTGAAATACAGGGGATGAAGGGAAGAGCTTTTTGCCTTCAGCTTGCAAGCTAAGTTTGATTTACCTTCCTATAATTTGGGATCTAGTCAGTTTGACAAAAGAAAACCACATTCATATACCAAGCTGAATTCTTTTCCTCTAAGTTTTCATAACCAGAAGCCTACTGGCAAAAATCCCATTCAGAGCGTTGAATTTTACCTAAGTAGTTTGAAACGGTCTCAGAGTAAATGTCAGTATCAGTACAGTTGCTAGTAAGTTAGGGATAAGAATCCTCAGGTTAAAAGCTATTTCTAGATATGATCTTTATCTATGGTTATCCCAACATGGAACTGACCACACACATACAAAGTCCAGAAACTTTTGGGGTGGACCATACCTAACAAGGTCTGGAAGAAGGACAAGTTACCAGGGCTCTCTAAAAAGGGCTCCCATCCAAAGGAAAGGAGGAATTGAGTACTCCTTTGGGGGAGATACATAAGATCAAAGAAAGTTGGAATCTTCTTAGCAGCCAGACACATTGGCATGGTCTGGTGCTTTGGGTAACAATGACTAAACATGTGAGTGTGAACCTAGATTCTTGACATCTTTGAGGTCCTGGTAGGAGTCACTAGTGTGGCCCATGCAAAATTTGTAATCACTGTGGCAATCACAGCTTTGTGAGACTGTGTGTAGCCAGTCTTTGATTTCCACATGCTATAGAAGTAAAACATCAGCAATATCAGTCTGATCTCTGATTCATTTTTCTCTGCACAGAAGATTTGGAGGAAAAGTGCAGCCAACTTGGACTAAGTGAGATCTGGCATTCATAGGATAATATAGTTGGGGAGAGATACTGGATCTTCCACTATTAAAAATGTGGTAGTTCGAGAAATTACTTAAATATATTTTTCAAAAGTGATTATATTTCCATCTAATGATGATAAAGCTGGTTATCCTGAGTACAGTGGAAAACGGCTTCTACTACTAACAAAATTTGAAAATCATTACTCTACATATAGGTTTTTAAGCTGAAATACAGTATACGGATTCTTGTTCAATATAAAGAAATTGCAAAAGAAATATTTTAAATAAACCAATCTGATGCACAGTATGGGTCGGAACAGTATCTACCAAAACTTTTAGGATCATAGTTCGTAAAGAAAAACCTATCATAGCTCACCATGGGAACAGATGAGGGGGCTACTGCTCTTGAGTTGTGGTCTACCAGCCTGAGAGGCTGAGGGAATTAATATTTTGGACACATCTGAAATTTTGCTGGAGTGTGGACTAGGGAATGTTGGATGGAAACATCTATTATAAGGTTGGCCTGATATGGAGATATTTGGTGAGAAACAATATAAATGTAACATGGAAAAAAGATTTCCAGCTACTAGCCTGAGAACATCAGGGAGCTGAGCTTTGAACATATACTCAGTTCTAGAGAAGTTAATCTGAAGTGACTGGGGAACATACAAGAAAAAAAGTCCTTAAAGCAGGGGGAGAATGGTAGGAATCAAGCAACTGTCACAGTAGTTGCTTAAGGCAAAGAATTATGCAGTTACTGATACAATGATTTAGTGATGATACAAGGACACTGCTACCAACATCATCTTTAATCAATAACCTGAACTTGGAGAGTAAAGGACGGTTTGAATCCCAGGCTCTCCATTGGCTACCTGTGTGGCCCAGGGCACATCACACGCTACTGTGTCCTTATCTTTAAAAACACTGACAGTGGTAGTATCTACATTGTAAGGCTATAGTGGATTTTAAGGTGATCATTTATGTATTGTGTTTGGCAGAAAATCTGGTACTAAAAGGAGTCTCAATAGATGCTAGTTATCTCCTGCTACAAAATCTCTCTAGAAGTTTTCAACTTAACCTGTGACAAATCAATGGAACCATCATAGACTAGCTTTAAAATGAAAGATTACAGGAAGAAGTAGATAGGCAGTAGTCAACAGCCTTTCTCCATTCTCTTCTCTTTGTTTCCATCTGTCTCAGCTTTTCACACTTCTCTCCTCCTCTCCTTCCCTCTCCTTTGTCCCTTAGTAAAAATTAAGAATTTCAGAAAATGTTTAATTACCATAATAAAATAATCCTGGTGCCTGCAAAGTGCTTGCTTTAAAAGAAAGAAAGGAAGGAAGGAAGAAAATTTTTTCCCTTTTTTATTCCTTAGTTCTATTCTTCAGTTCTTTATCTTTTCTTACTATTATCTGAAATGGGAACATGAATCTATTGTCTTTAATCCCTTTGATTGATCTCAAGTGGTCCCATCCACATTACAAATCTTATATCTAGTTCCTAGAGAATATGATTATAATCCAACTAGAATCATCAAGATAGATGACTCCAGCCATTCGAACCATTCAAACATACAACACACACACACACACACACACACACACACACACACACTCACACAGATTGTTTTGTCCACTAGCTTCTGACTAAATTTTCTCATTTATGGAAAATGTACATACACCTTAATCTTGGGGTAACCCCAAGTCAAAGACCTCTCTAAGCTCTTTTATCCCTATAAACCTCTTTCTAAAACTCTCAGAGCTTGCTGCCATTCTTTCTTACCCATCTGTCCTTTTTAAAAAAGTTTTAACTGAAATAAACTCTGTTTTCTAAGAGCTATGAACACTTAGTAAGAAACATGTTTTAAGTTCAAGGGCTTCCTCTGCTTTACTTCTCAAAGATGTTACATGTGTTTTAGAGTTTTTCCTACAGCAGAATAGTCTTTGTTCATTTTACTTTAAATTTCTTTTCACTGAAAAGTATTGTAGTCTTCATTCAGGTAAGTGATTTACTATCAATGATCAGTGATTTCCAAGTGTCAATAATTACCCTGGTGTGCCATAAAGTCCTTCAAAAATTTCAAAACATCAACCTAAATCCACTTTGATGTTAATAGAAATGTTTAGCAAGGTGCTTTTTAGAAAGCATAGTACATTTAAATTTTTTAATCATAATAAATCATTTAAAAATAATTTCAATGTGTCACTTTAGAGTAGTTGCTTTTGTAGCCATTCTAAAACACTGTTAGAGGAAAATTTTTTTCCCATCCATCAGATCATCTTAATCAAAGTCTTCTATTGCTTGCACAATATTAAAGTTATCACAATCACTTAGAATTACTCTATTTTTTTTAAGTTTTTTTTTTTAAATTTATTTATTTATTTTTTTATTAATTGTATTTTTTATAAACATATAATATATTTTTTCCCCAGGGGTACAGGTCTGTGAATTGCCAGGTTTACACACTTCACAGCACTCACCACAGCACATACCCTCCCCAACGTACATAACCCCACCCTCCCTCTCCCAACCCCCCTCCCCCTAGCAGCCCTCAGTTTGTTTTGTGAGATTAAGAGTCACTTATGGTTTATCTCCCACCCAATCCCATCTTGCTTCATTTACTCTTCTCCTACCCCCTTAACCCCCCATGTTGCATCTCCTCTCCCTCATATCAGGGAGATCATGTGATAGTTGTCTTTCTCCAATTGACTTATTTCGCTAAGCATGAAACCCTCTAGTTCCATCCACGTCGTCGCAAATGGCAAGATCTCATTTCTTTTGATGGCTGCATAGTATTCTATTGTGTATATATACCACCTCTTCTATATCCATTCGTCTGTTGATGGACATCTAGGTTCTTTCCATAGTTTGGCTATTGTAGACATTGCTGCTATAAACATTCGGGTGCACGTGCCCCTTCGGATCACTACGTTTGTATCTTTAGGGTAAATACCCAGTAGTGCAATTGCTGGGTCATAGGGTAGTTCTATTTTCAACATTTTGAGGAACCTCCATGCTGTTTTCCAGAGTGGTTGCACCAGCTTGCATTCCCACCAACAGTGTAGGAGGGTTCCCCTTTCTCCGCATCCTCGCCAGCATCTGTCATTTCCTGACTTGTTAATTTTAGCCATTCTGACTGGTGTGAGGTGGTGTCTCATTGTGGTTTTGATTTGTATTTCCCTGATGCCGAGTGATATGGAGCACTTTTTCATGTGTCTGTTGGCCATCTGGATGTCTTCTTTGCAGAAATGTCTGTTCATGTCTTCTGTCCATTTCTTGATTGGATTATTTGTTCTTTGGGTGTTGAGTTTGCTAAGTTCTTTATAGATTCTGGACACTAGCCCTTTATCTGATATGTCGTTTGCAAATATCTTCTCCCATTCTGTCAGTTGTCTTTTGGTTTTGTTAACTGTTTCCTTTGCTGTGCAAAAGCTTTTGATCTTGATAAAATCCCAATAGTTCATTTTTGCCCTTACTCCCTTGCCTTTGGCGATGTTCCTAGGAAGATGTTGCTGCGGCTGAGGTCGAAGAGGTTGCTGCCTGTGTTCTTCTCAAGGATTTTGATGGATTCCTTTCTCACATTGAGGTCCTTCATCCATTTTGAGTCTATTTTCGTGTGTGGTGTAAGGAAATAGTCCAATTTCATTTTTCTGCATGTGGCTGTCCAATTTTCCCAACACCATTTATTGAAGAGGCTGTCTTTTTTCCATTGGACATTCTTTCCTGCTTTGTCGAAGATTAGTTGACCATAGAGTTGAGGGTCTATTTCTGGGCTCTCTATTCTGTTCCATTGATCTATGTGTCTGTTTTTGTGCCAGTACCATGCTGCCGTGATGATGACAGCTTTGTAATAGAGCTTGAAGTCCGGAATTGTGATGCCACCAACTTTGACTTTCTTTTTCAATATTCCTTTGGCTATTCAAGGTCTTCTCTGGTTCCATATAAATTTTAGGATTATTTGTTCCATTTCTTTGAAAAAAAATGGATGGTACTTTGATAGGGATTGCATGAAATGTGTAGATTGCTTTAGGTAGCATAGACATTTTCACAATATTTATTCTTCCAATCCAGGAGCATGGAACATTTTTCCATTTGTTTGTGTCTTCCTCAATTTCTTTCATGAGTACCTTATAGCTTTCTGAGTATAGATTCTTTGCCTCTTTGGTTAGGTTTATTCCTAGGTATCTTATGGTTTTGGGTGCAATTGTAAATGGGATTGACTCCTTAATTTCTCTTTCTTCGGTCTTGTTGTTGGTGTAGAGAAATGCAACTGATTTCTGTGCATTGATTTTATATCCTGACACTTTACTGAATTCCTGTACCAGTTCAAGCAGTTTTGGAGTGGAGTCTTTTGGGTTTTCCACATATAGTATCATATCATCTGCAAAGAGTGATAGTTTGACTTCTTCTTTGCCGATTTGGATGCCTTTAATTTCCTTTTGTTGTCTGATTGCTGAGGCTAGGACTTCTAGTACTATGTTGAATAGCAGTGGTGATAACGGACATCCCTGCCGTGTTCCTGACCTTAGAGGAAAAGCTTTCAGTTTTTCTCCATTGAGAATGATATTTGCGGTGGGTTTTTCATAGATGGCTTTGATAATATTTAGGTATGTGCCCTCTATCCCTACACTTTGAAGAGTTTTGATCAGGAAGGGATGCTGTACTTTGTCAAATGCTTTTTCAGCATCTATGGAGAGTATCATATGGTTCTTGTTCTTTCTTTTATTAATGTGTTGTATCACATTGATTGATTTGCGGATGTTGAACCAACCTTGCAGCCCTGGAATAAATCCCACTTGGTCGTGGTGAATAATCCTTTTAATGTACTGTTGAATCCTATTGGCTAGTATTTTGGTGAGAATTTTTGCATCTGTGTTCATCAAGGATATTGGTCTGTAGTTCTCTTTTTTGATGGGATCCTTGTCTGGTTTGGGGATCAAGGTGATGCTGGCCTCATAAAATGAGTTTGGAAGTTTTCCTTCCATTTCTATTTTTTGGAACAGTTTGAGGAGAATAGGAATTAGTTCTTCTTTAAATGTTTGGTAGAATTCCCCCGGGAAGCCGTCTGGCCCTGGGCTTTTGTTTGTTTGGAGATTTTTGATGACTGTTTCAATCTCCTTACTGGTTATAGGTCTGTTCAGGCTTTCTATTTCTTCCTGGTTCAGTTGTGGTAGTTTATATGTCTCTAGGAATGCATCCATTTCTTCCAGATTGTCAAATTTGTTGGCGTAGAGTTGCTCCTAGTATGTTCTTATAATTGTCTGTATTTCTTTGGTGTTAGTTGTGATCTCTCCTCTTTCATTCATGATTTTATTTATTTGGGTCCTTTCTCTTTTCTTTTTGATAAGTCTGGCCAGGGGTTTATCAATCTTATTAATTCTTTCAAAGAACCAGCTCCTAGTTTCGTTGATTTGTTCTATTGTTTTTTTGGTTTCTATTTCATTGATTTCTGCTCTGATCTTTATGATTTCTCTTCCCCTGCTGGGTTTAGGGTTTCTTTCTTGTTCTTTCTCCAGCTCCTTTAGGTGTAGGGTTAGGTTGTGTACCTGAGACCTTTCTTGTTTCTTGAGAAAGGCTTGTACCACTATATATTTTCCTCTCAGGACTGCCTTTGTTGTGTCCCACAGATTTTGAACCGTTGTGTTTTCATTATCATTTGTTTCCATGAATTTTTTCAATTCTTCTCTAATTTCCTGGTTGACCCATTCATTCTTTAGAAAGATTTTGTTTAGTCTCCATGTATTTGGGTTCTTTCCAAATTTCCTCTTGTGATTGAGTTCTAGCTTCAGAGCATTGTGGTCTGAAAATATGCAGGGAATGATCCTGATCTTTTGATATAGGTTGAGACCTGATTTAGGACCGAGGATGTGATCTATTCTGGAGAATGTTCCATGTGCACTAGAGAAGAATGTGTATTCTGTTGCTTTGGGATGAAATGTTCTGAATATATCTGTGATATCCATCTGGTCCAATGTGTCATTTAAGGCCTTTATTTCCTTGTTGATCTTTTGCTTGGATGATCTGTCCATTTCAGTGAGGGGAGTGTTAAAGTCCCCTACTATTATTGTATGATTGTTGATGTGTTTCTTTGATTTTGTTATTAATTGGCTTATATAGTTGGCTGCTCCCACGTTAGGGGCATAGATATTTACAATTGTTAGATCTTCTCGTTGGACAGATCCTTTGAGTATGATATAGTGTCCTTCCTTGTCTCTTATTATGGTCTTTGGCTTAAAATCTAATTGATCTGATATAAGGATTGCCACTCCTGCTTTCTTCTGATGTCCATTAGCATGGTAAATTCTTTTCCACCCCCTCACTTTAAATATGGAGGTGTCTTCGGGTTTAAAATGAGTTTCTTGTAGACAACATATAGATGGGTTTTGTTTTTTTATCCATTCTGATACCCTACGTCTTTTGATTGGGGCATTTAGCCCATTAACATTCAGGGTAACTCTTGAGAGATATGAATTTAGTGCCATTGTATTGCCTGTAAGGTGACTGTTATTGTATATTGTTTCTGTTCCTTTCTGATCTACTACTTTTAGGCTCTCTCTTTGCTTAGAGGACCCCTTTCAATATTTCCTGTAGAGCTGGTTTGGTGTTTGCAAATTCTTTCAGTTTTTGTTTGTCCTGGAAGCTTTTTATCTCTCCTTCTATTTTCAGTGATAGCCTAGCTGGATATAGTATTCTTGGCTGCATGTTTTTCTTGTTTACTGCTCTGAATATATCATGCCAGCTCTTTCTGGCCTGCCAGGTCTCTGTGGATAAGTCTGCTGTCAATCTAATGTTTTTACCATTGTATGTTACAGACTTATTTTCCCGGGCTGCTTTCAGGATTTTCTCATTGTCACTAAGACTTGTAAATTTTACTATTAGGTGGCGGGGTGTGGACCTATTCTTATTGATTTTGAGGGGGGTTCTCTGAACCTTCTGGATTTTGATGCTTGTTCCCTTTGCCATATTGGGGAAATTCTCTTCAATAATTCTCTCCAATATACCTTCTGCTCCCCTCTCTCTTTCTTCTTCTTCTGGAATCCCAATTATTCTAATGTTGTTTCGTCTTATGGTGTCACTTATCTCTCGAATTCTGCCCTCGTGGTCCAGTAGCTGTTTGTCCCTCTTTTGCTCAGCTTCTTTATTCTCTGTCATTTGGTCTTCTATATCGCTAATTCTTTCTTCTGCCTCATTTATCCTAGCAGTGAGAGCCTCCATTTTTGATTGCACCTCATTAATAGCTTTTTTTAAATTTCAACTTGATTAGATTTTAGTTCTTTTATTTCTCCAGTAAGGGCTTTTATATCTCCTGAGAGGGTTTCTCTAATATCTTCCATGCCTTTTTCAAGCCCGGCTAGAACCTTGAGAATCGTCATTCTGAACTCTAGATCTGACATATTACCAATGTCTGTATTGATTAGGTCCCTAGCCTTTGGTACTGCCTCTTGTTCTTTTTTTTGTCGTGAAATTTTTCGCCGTGTCATTTTGTCCAGATAAGAGTATATGAAGGAAGAAGTAAAATACTAATAAATACTACTAAATACCTGGCAACAACCCCAGGAAAATATGCTTTAGCCAAATCAGAAGAGATCCCAAATCGTGGGGGTGGGGGAAGGGGATAAAAAGAGGTTCAGAAAGAAAAAAAAAAGAAAGAAAAAAGAAAAAAGAAACAAATAAAAAATGAAATCCAGGGACTCCTGGGTGGCTCAGTGGGTTAAAGCCTCTGCCTTCGGCTCAGGTCATGATCTCAAGGTCCTGGGATCGAGCCCCGCATCGGGCTCTCTGCTCAGCAGGGAGCCTCCTTCCTCCTCTCTCTCTGCCTGCCTCTCTGCCTACCAGTGATCTCTGTCTGTCAAATAAATAAATATAATCTTTTTAAAAAAAAAAGAAAGCCATTTATGAAAAAATATAAAGGGAAAAAATATATATATATATATATATATATATATCAGATAAACTAGTTAAAAAACGTTCAAGAAGAAAAGGGTAAAAGTTAAAAAAAATTTAGCAGAAGAAGAGAAAAAAAATTGAAAAAGAAAAAAAATTAAATTGACTGCAAGGCTAAAGAATTATGGGGAGAAAGCCATGAGTTCCGTGCTTTGCTTTCTCCTCCTCTGCAATTCCGCTGCTCTCCTTGGTATTGAAACTGCACTCCTCGTAAGTGAACTTGGTCTTGGCTGGGTTTCTTTTTGATCTTCTGGGGGAGGGGCCTGTTGTAGTGATTCTCAAGTGTCTTTGCCCCAGGCGGAGTTGCTCCGCCCTTACCAGGGGCCGGGCTGAGTAATCTGCTGGGGTTTGCTTTCGGGAGCTATTGTTTCCTGAGCGCTTTCCGTAGAGTCCGGAGGACGGGAATGAAGATGGCGGCCTCCCAGTCTCTGGCCCAGAGGAGCAGAGAGCCCGGGGCCCCACTCCTCAGTGCGCCCTCAGAGAACAGCGCCCAATTACTCCCGTCACTCTGGCCTCCGGCCGTGCTCCGAGCTGACCGAGCCTGCGAGCGGTTTAAGGTAACCCCAAGCTGAGAGTCGCTCCTCGGCTCTGTCTCCGTAGCCGGCTTCCCCGTTCTAATACTTGCAAGCTCTGCAACACTCAGCCACCCCCGATCCTTCTGTGACCCTGCGGGACCTGAGGCCACACTGACCCCGTGTGGGCTTCACCCTCTGGAGCGATGTCCCTCAGCGGAACAGACTTTTAAAAGTCCTGATTTTGTGCTACGTTGCTCTGCCGCTTGCCGGGAGCTGGCCCCTCCCCCCGCGGTTTATCTTCCCGTCACTTTCTATTCACTTCTCCGCCAGTCCTACCTTTCAGAAAGTGGTTGATTTTCTGTTTCTAGAATTGCTGTTCTTCTTCTCTTCAATCTCCCGTTGGATTTGTAGGTGTTTGCAATCTTTAGATAAGCTATCTAGCTGATCTCCCGCAACCTGAAGTAGTCTCAGCCTGCTACTTCTCCACCATCTTGACTCCTCCGCCTTACTCTTGTTTTTTAAGATTTTATTTTTTTATTTGCCAGAGAGAGAAAGAGAGAGAGCGAGCAAGAATTCACAAGCAGGGGGAGAAGCAGGCTCTCTGCTGAGCAAGGACCCTGATGTGAGACTCCATCCCAGGACCCTAGGATCATGACCCAAGCCAAAGGCAGATGCTTAACCAACTGAGCCACCCAGGCATCCAGAATTATTGAGTTCTAGTGAGGCTCTATTTAAATGATATTTAAATCTTGAGGCTATTTTCCCATTTTTATTGTTTAGTAAAAATCTGACTACTGCATATTAAGATGGGATTTGCTTTACTGTTTGTCTATTATGATTTTATTTTGCACTAATTTGAATACTATTTACTAGTAGTTTCCTTCAAGATCTGTCCAAAATTCAAATACTCATTCCTGGGCGTAATTCTCTTCTAATTAACATGAAATTTCCAACTGGAGAGAGGCACATTTCTGGAGTTAATGTCTCACCTTGGGAAATGAAAGGAAGGAAAAATTTCTTTAAGGATTTGTATGGGAAAACAGAGATGATAACTGTCTATGAGCTCCATGTTTTTTTCTCTGTTAATCTCATTTTAATAAATGCAGAATATTGCCTTTTGCCCATTTTATCCTTGATGAAGTCATTCATTTTTATTTCTGTCAACAGAGAATTTACACAAAAGTTGTAGATAGGTTTAGTTATTAATACTTCCTGTCTATGTATATTCAATTGTATGTGTCATGTACACATTTATTTTTTGAAAATGTAGGTTTTTACAGTGAATGTTTTAAGATGGTAACATAAGATACACTTGAGAAAATGTTCGCATTTAGATTCTCTAATTTCTTTGTAACTCTAAGTACCTATTTGTTTATTGTGGCTTTTTTTATTTCTCAAGTGTTTCTGTTATCTCTGCTTTGATACTTGCATTTCTGACTTTCTTTACTACCACTATTTGTAGAGTAGCCACAGGGAAGGTACCTGTATTCCTTGTGATATTGAAGCAAATAAATCATTTGCCTTTTTGAGGAGGGGAAAAGCAAGCAATTTTCTCACCTTCTTTGATTCCTTTCCTTTTTTCTGCAGCTTTGATACATCTAACAGCTCCTCTGTAGACTTCCTCCTTCTGTAGTGCTAAAGTAATTTCTCATTAGCCAGAGAGTCAACACAAAATTAATGCCACTGTGGCATTAGCTAGTGGTAGGGGTGGGGGTTTAAGTGACTGAGGGGGCTAGTTTCAAAGAACTAGAAAGCAGAAGCTTTCTTGTGAAGAAGCTGAACTCTCAGGGCAACAAGGCACATAGGAAGTAATGAAACTGAGCAGTATGTCCTCACGTGCAAATTGACACAGGACAGATTGAGAATGCAATGTTGTGAGGGGAAATGTAAGGGGAGATGTTAATCTTGAAGATGACTTTGCTGATGCTCATCAGAAAAGCTATCTGTCAGGTGACTAGAGAGGAAGGAGGTGCACATGCAAATGAGCGAGTCTTATCTGAGTCCCACCTGAATTTGCTTAACTTGTTACAAATGTAATGGGCAATGATGCAAAAGCTCACCTTTTGGAGAGGGGAGGGTGATAAGGAAGGAAAAAATCGAGTGAAGAATGTGCCAGAGCCTGTTAGCGTCTCAGACTCTTCACACATCATTCTATCAATGAAATTTTCATGGTACAACTTGGGGGGCAACTTGGGTTATTTTCTCTTTGCAGGTGATCAAACTGAGGATCCAAGAGATTAAATAATTTGACCAGTGCTCACACAAGAGGCGTATAATGGGGCTAGGAGTCTTTCTTACTCTCTATGAGCTGTATGTAGCTTATAAGTGCATCATTTTTGCTGTGAATATGTAAAAATTGTCTTGGCTACCTTTCATGTTACCAAAGGGCATACATTTTTTGTATTTGTGTTTTAAAGAAAAATCTCCTCCATTTCCTCACGTTAGAGAAAAAAACTCACATCAACAAATTGGTAGATCAGACTGGAGAAATTAAAAATCAATTTAAAAATATAAATTGTACCCAGATCATCAGTATTTGATTATATGTTTTGAATGTATTTATGTATCTAAAGAAAAGTGTAATAATTGAAATATTGGGATTTATGAGGAAGTAGAAAAAGGTCATCATTATCAGTGTCCTTTCTAGTGCTCTCTAGGAAAAGAACTACCTGTTCTGAGAAATTGGTCTAGACACAGAGATAGACCCAACTGACACAGACACTTTGGGCTCTACCATCAAACATTCTCTTCATCTTTAAAACCCTCTCTTTCTCTCCTTCTAATTCAGTGCTCACCAGGGCATCTTAGGCTAAATGCCTATAAAACTACTACAGAGAAAGAATGTCTTGTTAGCACTTACATCTCCAAAGTATCTTAATAAATTGGGATGGAACTTACCATTCTCTGGGAGTGTGGGTGCTAGTTCATTCTTTAGAAGAGGTTTCACTGTGGGGGTGGGAAAAGTCAAGTTCCTGGATTTGAAATTCAGAGCAGGAAATTCCCCTTCTGGGAGACTTTGAGCCACTAACTGGGCATCCCAAGGTAGTATGGTGTCCAGTGACTTTTTCTCTTGGAACTTCTTCAGTGATAACACACACTGAATCAGGGGCAACTTTCAGATTTCTAAATTGCAGCATAATATATACTGTAGTGTTTTGTGGGAAGGATTTAAATATTTATGCTCTATGTAAAGAGGACATCAGTAAAATATTACATAAAGTGTGAATTAGACCAAAATTTTTATAAAGATTTTATTTATTTATTTGAGAGAGACAGAGAGAGAGCGGGAGAGAAAACACAAGAGGGGCGAGGGGCAGAGGGAGAGAGGGAGAAGCAGACTCTCCACAGAGCAGGGAGCCCAAGGCAAAAAGGGGCTGGTTCCCTGGACTCTGAGATCTGACCCTGAGATCATGACCTGAGCCAAAGGCAAAAGCTTAACTGACTGAACCAGTGCTCCTAGACCAGAATTTAATGTAGAAACATTTTATGTGGAAAATCTTTAGATGCTAATATATGTACTGAAATCTATTTCCTACATTTTTTTTTCTATATCTGGAGAAATACCACATAATGGTAAATACTTTTGCACCTAAATACAGTTGACTATTGAACAATGCCAGGGTTAGGGGCACCAATGCACTGAATGATTGGAAATTCATGTGTAACTTTTGATATTCTCAAAAACCTAACTACTGGGGCGCCTGGGTGGCTCAGTGGGTTAAGCCTCTGCCTTCAGCTCAGGTCATGGTCTCAGGGTCCTGGGATCGAGCCCCACATCGGGCTCTCTACTCAGCAGGGAGCCTGCTTCCTCCTCTCTCTCTCTGCCTGCCTCTCTGCCTACTTGTGATCTCTGTCTGTCAAATAACTAAATAAAATCTTTAAAAAAAAACAAAAAACAAAAAACAAAAAAAAACCCTAACTACTAATAGCTTATTGTTGACCAGAAGACTTAGTGATAACATTAACAGTCAATTAATACATGTTTTGCATGCTATAGGCACTATATACTATGTTCTTACGATAAAGTAAGTTAGACACAACAGAATGTTATTAAGAAAGTCATAAGGAAGAGAATATACATTTTTAGTATTGTATTGCCTTTATCGAAAAAAAATCCATGTATAAGTGGACTCATGCCGTTCAAACTCATTGTTCAAGGGCCAACTGTGGGTCTAAATGGCATGAAATTTTTCTCAGGCATCTTTTTTGTTGTGGTTAACTTATTTGGAAATGTGAGTGACTTAACGGTGATTCTATCAGGATGTGATTTTCTTTGGAAAAAGTTGTTTCTATTTTTTGAAGAATAGACTTTGCAGAATGGAGATGGAGTGGGAGGAGGGGAGGGCATGTGAAAGTGTGGAATTATGGGGAAACCTCAGATTTTGAAAGCAATTCAAGGGGCCCCTTTAGGGAGAGGAAATAACCAGAGAAAAAGAGAGAGAGAAAAAAGTCTCAAAAGAAAGAGAGAGAGAGAGACGGAGCAAGGGAATGAGGAGAGTGAATATGCTAAGAAAAGGAAGAGAAGGTAAAGATGAAGAAAGTTCTTTCTGTGAACTATAAGGTACATGGTCAATATCTCTTGGGTATTTGGATATTTATTAAAACAACCGATTAACTCATGTACTGCCTTCAGCTTGCTGTTTCTCTCTGCCTATCTTTACTTGCTACAATGTTGAATGTCCTTACATCTGGGAAGCGCATCTGGCAAGAATATGTTTATGATTCCTTTGCCGGTATTCAAAGTAGAAATTCTCAACCTGCTACTCAGCTGTTTTGGGGGATGGACCTTTTCATTAAAGGGGCTTGTTGGTGTTATTTGGAACTGATGTTCAGACTGTAATTCCCCTGAGAAAACAGTAGTCTGTCTAAGCATTTCGTTGATTTCAGCACGCTCATGTACTTTTTTATTATCATTTCAGCCATTTTATGTGGTCATTAATTACTACAAAATTGAACCTCAGTTCATTTTGGAATCCTGCAGCTATGACTGTCATTTCATCTCTTTGAAATATAAATATTCCCTGTCCAATATTATGTCTGTTTTACAGAGGCTGAGAATTCTATTCTCAAATTAATGACCTGTTTATTTAAATGATGACGATCATCCTCAGAAGCAGAGGAAAACCATTTGTTGAATCTGACAGCCTGATACATTCTTTGTGTTTAGCCATTGTTCATGAGGCTTCACAGACTCTGAGAAGTACAGTTGGAGGTCACCTGGGAGGCCTGGTTGGTGGATACCTCATCTCAGCCCACTCTTCTACCACATCCAGAATGCATGGGAATCTAGTCTCTGTGTGAACACATGGAGAGGCAAGATTCTCATCCTTTTATGAAGCAATCAAGTCCATTGTTGGACAGTGTTAATGGTTAGGCAATTATTTATAACAGGAAACTAAAATCTGTCCCTGTTTCTGGGAGCAGGATAAAGCAGTGTTGTCCAGCTTTTCTATGATAGTCCTGATGGCAGAAGGCCCTGTCCAGATTACCCCCAACTTCTGCTGGGATAGAAGACACCTGGGCATATTAACGTGAGCATTTTGGTTCCCTTGTCAAGACCATGCCAACCATGATGGAACTTCTTGGGGGTCTATTATGTGCCAGGCTCTGTTAGTCTTAAATATCTACTCTTTCTGATCCTTATCACGAATCTGTGCCATATGCATTATCTTCAAGATGTAGACACTGAAACCCAGAACCAGTATATTGAACAACCAACCAAGATAACATGGCACCCCAAGAGGTGGAGGGGGAGATGTTTGTAGTTCCACCCATATCAAAACACTTTTTTTTTTCTTCTCCACATTGTTTCCTCTCTGTGTCTTGCATTAATTAATAGTTGCTTCCAGAGGAATTAGGTTCTTCATGATATAATTTCTAGACTTTTGTCATCCTGATTATGGCTTCTCTCCACTCCCTGAACATAAGCCAGTTGTTAGTAGTTCAGTATTGAAATGCAGATTCAAGCACGATCTGTGCACATGTGAGCTAACCAGCAAATTTTCCATGAAACACTGCTAAGCCACATGTTTCTATACATGCAGACTATATTTAAAGCAATGTATCTAAATTTTATCAAAGGGCTTCCTAACTAGTTTTGCACCATAGATCCTTATGTCACTGGTTTAAAATGTCCATTTCTCAGAATAGTGTTTTTAAGTGCATAAAATATAATGCATGTAATTACAAACCAACAAATTATGTAAAAAAAAATTATAAAGTACTGAAAAGAAACTGATGGTTTAGTGTTATACCATGTGTATGTATATATCTCTTCATTCATATATTATTATAAGACCTAGTGGTGGGTCCAATAATTATACTAATTTTGAAATAGTGGAGATTAAATACCATTTTGAGAAATATATGCAAAAATTATAATGTGATAGGAAAATATCTGTGATTGCTGTTCTAACAAAGTTGCAGTACTACTAATACTACTGTGATATTTTGACTATTTTCATAATGGAAGACAATGCTAAATTTCAGTCAGAGGTTAGTGAAAATTACCATACATACTCTTTCCCCCTTCAAGTTCATGGAACCCCTTGAATTCTATCCAACTAGATTGTTGTGAATCTGTTAGCTTACCCTTCATTTCTAGTTAACTAAAATTATCAGGCCTTTTATAAAAGCAATATACCTATCCAATTGATTATTTAACTTACAAGTAAGATTTAATGTTTATCTTTTTAAATTTTAATCTTATTATTAAGATTAGCTTTTCAGGCTATTAAGATAATTTTGAATCTTGTTTGTTGCTATTTCTTCTAGCTTTAGGACATCCCTTCTATCTTTAGCCAACTTACCCATTTGAAAAAAAAGATTGGGGACCCAGGGTGGCTCAGTCTTAAGCAATCCAACTCTTGATTTTGGCTTGGGTCATGATCTCAGGGTTATGAGATGGAGTCCCACATCAGGCTCTGCACTGGGCATAGAGCCTGCTTAAGATTCTCTCCCTCTGCCTCTACCCCCACCAAAAAAATAAAAACAAAACAAAACAAAACAAAAAAAACAGAAAAAAGACAAAAAACCCCAAGACTGTTCTGTGGACTAAGGTTTTGAACAACATATTAGAAACCACATTTTTGGTTAATAAAATCCTTTTAATAAACACTTTTTTGATATGTGTCATGCAGGTATGATTCTACATAACTGTATAAAAAATCAAGAATATCATGAAGCCACGTTCAATAACTTTTGAAGGTTAGATTCATTATATTGGCCTTCCAGTATAGGCATCCATATAAATTTATAATCCAGTGACCCACATAAAAAATAAAATAAAGGCTAATTTACATAACTTTTTCTTAGTGAATCATGCCAGGTTTTAGTGTTCACAGTGCTATTTTCTAAAAGCCTACCTAGTTAGTGTCTGTTTAACAAATCATTTTAGAAAATGGCTGGGGATCAACTTCAAACTCACTACTTACTACGTGAATTCTGGAATTCATCTAATTCTCTTTTCTGAGAATTAGGACAACTATCTTTAAGCTTGGATACAATTTGCTGGATTCTAAATATTTTAACTTATTTACAACAATAAAATGTGCTTATAATGTCTCATAATCTGGCTCCCTTCTTTCTTCTTTCCCTCAGTCCATCCCTCTCTTTCCTCCTTCCTTTCCTCCTTCCTTCCTCCCTTCCTTTTTCAGTGTGGAATCATGTCAGCTGTTGGGGTTACACAAGTAAGTAAGACAAGTCCCTAAAGTCAAAGGACTCATCTTGCCTTCCATAGAAACACTGACCTTCTTGGACTTGATATTTTAACAGCTGGTCCATTTTGGAGGAGCTACTCTTAGTAACAAAGATCAATTCTGTCCAGGATATGTCCTGATTAGTTTTTTTCATCTTACCCTCCTTCCTCTCAGCTTGAAACTTCTAGCATACTTGAGAGCTGGGTTTGAGTTTTTTTTTGATAGTCATCTATTAACATTAAAGCTTTTTTTTTTTTTTTCCTTAGCGGTCAATTATTTTTGGTTACCTTTTAGCATTTTGGGGAAGTTTCAGTTAGATCTTGCTTTAGCTTTCTGGCACCAAACTAAAATTTTCTGGTTGTGTATCATTCATCTTCTACTGTTGGTATACATTCATTTTGTATATGAGTTATGTATAGTTTCCAGGATAGTAATTTTTCCTTAGTTTTCCACTAATTTTATTATTCAAAATTTATTTAATAATGTGTTTAGTGTGCTAAGAACTTTGTAATATAGTGTATATCTACTAAATAATCAGTTCATGAAAGAAAATGTTCAAATTTGTTATACACACATTTGATGATTGTTAATGGAAAAGCTTAGTTTATGAACAATAAATATGTGTAGGTTTAGGACAAAAATTTAGGTAATGAACAAAATCATCAATTTCAGCTCTGTTTGTCTTCACTCCTCTTTCTACACTTTGCAAGAATTTTTGATGTTGCAATATGCTCTCTGAACACTGTCTTTTGTTTTATTTACTCTTCCCATTGATTTATGTTGAATAAATTTATTCTGTATAAAAGCTGATTAGTTGGGTATAGCAATACCCTTGCGAAATCTATCATAAATGCAGTGTGAAAATCTTTGTAAATTTGATCACATAATAGTAAATTCATTTCTTTCTTTTCCCCTCTTTTTCAGTATGAAAAGTAGCCTAATAACATGATTACAAGAAGAAGATAAAATATATTTGCAAAGTTAATTTAAAGAAGTGGGCATTTCTGCCATTTCTGCTTGGGAGACTTTTTTATTTATCTTGGGTACTTTAGATAGTTTTGAAATTAAAAACAAAACATTGAAGTTCGTAAATGTATAAAGCAAAGCTGTATTTTGTTTGTCCAGAAGCATTCTCATCTTTTTGCTACTTATGTGTATAAGTTGGTATATGCCATTGCCTAAGAACTCTTCTTTGACCAAATGCAGAATTTCTGGGAGACCGCCATATGATAGGGAACACTCACTGAGATGGAGAACTCAACCTGATAGATTCTGGATTTCTCAGTGAGCCTAGTGATTTCAGATGTCATGACCAGGTCACCCTCACATCTGTGAGTGTATATGTTATAGGCAAACATTTATACAAACCCCCATAAATATACTTGGTCCCCCGCAGCAAAGAGTCAACATTTTTCTTTGTCTCTATCTTCTTGCTCCCTTTTGTTACACGTGGTCCCCACGGAATTGCCACGGCAGAACAATTAAAACCTAGAAACAGTACATTAAATGTTCTCTAAAAGTACTAGCAGTGTTTATATAGCATGACCACCCTGGAGGGAATTTTCAACAACTGTCTCAAATCACCGTCTACTAAGTGTTCCCTTGTTGTGTCCACAAAATGAAGTGAAGTGAAGCATTAAACATTTACTGGATCAATTAAAAGATACTTGATTTTGATTTTCAAGCATTTCATCATCTTTTATTTAAATTATTGGGATCATTTTAGGTATAAGAGCTGAATTACCTGAGTCATCATGTATTTACTTTTCATATTTAGTTGAACATTTCATTAGTATCTGGGATATTATTTTTCTTTTCATCTAAACAATGCCAAAGCAGTTTATTTGCTTCAGTAGCCAGAACAGGAAATGACATTCTGCATCATTTTACACTGTAGAGTTGCATCTGGAACCTTAAGTTCTCTACCGACATTCATAGTGAAGGCTTGTTGGAGGACGACGTTGGTCACATACAAAGCAGTATTTGAGAGGCTCCAGGAAAACCTTCCAGATTATCAATAGCCTGTGACAAATGCCTTCATTCCACCATTAGTTAGTGTAATCCTTATGCAAATTCTTGGGTGAAAGAACACATTAAGACATAAATTACCTAGAGGAAATTCATTTTATTTTATTAAACAGGTTTTGTTTGTCCTCTGAAGCAGGGATGTTGGGTCAGAAATCAGGTCTTGGGTGCTTGGCAGGCAAAGGCACACTGGGAAAGTGACTGCAAGGAAGAAAGGGCAGGGATGAAGAATGAGACAACTCTGGATTATATCATGATTTCATTGACAACTTGTTACCCAGTTCTTGTAAACTGGTATTACTGAGTCTTCAAAGAAAGAGGAATCCATGATGGAAGCATCTTGAGGCCCAAGGACACAGTAGAATGGCCATTTTTATAAGGCATGGGAATGTAATAAGAGAAGGTTAAATAAATCTGGACATATGTATAACTGTATTCTAAATGAAACAAAACAAAAAATCTGTATAGCATACCTCTGAGTATTACCACTTTCCAGAACATGCTGGCAGGGTTTGAGAGGAAAATGCTAGGGCAGGCTAAGTCACACAGCCTATTTTCTTTCTATGTCTACATGAGTCCTTATTTAGCATCCTCTGCATATAAAGCATAAGTAAGTTTCATTTCATATCTACATCACTACTCTGCCATTAAGTCTCTCCTCTGGGTCAAATTTTTCTCTCAGATTTACAGCTGCTGCTTCTCTTGACCTCCATAAGCAGGAAATACCTCCAAATACAGAAAAAAAATGTACTGCTGAGTGTTCAGAATCCTTGCTGCCCATGGCGGCCAAACGAGATGACTGCCTCAGCAGTGGACTCTGAGAAGGTTAGAGCGTACCTTGAATCAAAAACAAAAACAAAAACAAAAACACTAGCCACATGAGGTATCAGTTTCTTTTTGGAGGAAAGTAAGACAGAATTCTGACTTTAAAGCACGATTTTGTCATGAAGCTTTCTGCCATGTGCTTCTAAGGAGACACTGCTCCTTGGACTTCCTGAAATCACATCCCTAGCAAATTCCAAGTTTTATGCTCTGGCAATAGGGGATGCAAATTAAAATTGCACTTTCTTCTCCTCTTCTTTTAAGCCACTTCAACGTAGCTTGTAATTGGTTTGAAGGGATTGTTTTTAAAATAACCTTATAATATTTGCTTAAAATGATATTAAGGATGTTTTACAACACCTAGAGGACCACACAGCACTTGAGTGGTGATTACCTTTTTTTTTTTTTTTCCATTTTCATTTGCATCTCCTGCTGTAAGAGTAACGGTGCAATTTGGGAATCCTTCTGGGCCTCAGGTATTGTTTCTACAAGTTATAAAGTACAGTGGAGAGTAAGGTGTTGTCTAATTTATTTGATCAAGCTTAGCAGCTAACTTGGAAAATTGGCCTTTTCAAGTGATTTCTTACAGGACCTGTCTGGTGTGCCAGCATACACTGGAAGGGCTCTCCATTGTTGCTCTAAATACATCCACTCATTTAACAGAAGGGTTGCAACATTACATTGTTCTGCTGCATATTTCAGCTAATTCGGCATTTTTTTCTAATAAACGCAAGATGGGTGGTTGAACGGTGTCCTTTTGTTGATTGGGATGATCAACTTTAAAACGTTCCAAGATCCACTGGATGGAATTAGAAGACCACCAGGAACCCTGGAAAAGGCTGGGTCAGTGCCCAGACACAGAGCGCTCCTTCCTTGCATGGGTTCACTGGACAGTGTTCTCTGCTGTTTTTTCTGTCCCCTTTCTAGGAAAATAAAAAAAAAAAAAAAAAAAGCTTTTCTTCACACCACTGGACAAATTACCTCAGGATAAATTGAATCCTGTTTACAGCCCAGTGGTTTTATGTAATCAATTTTTTTTTAAACCTGGTTTCAAACTGGAACACTTCAATAATACCAAAAATCTGAGTGGTGCTAGAAGCCATCCTTCTCCCAGATGGTATGGGTAAAGAGCAGTGTGACTAAAACTGAAAGTTTCTAAGTTCAGGCTTGCTTTCACCAACAGTGTGGCCTTCAAGGGTCCTGTATAACTCTCAGTATCAATGCTTTTTTTTGGCGTAATAATACCACCTCGGTGTGTTTGTTTGTTTTGTGAATGTCAATGACACAATGTGAACATGCTTTTAAATTCTAAAATGTTAAAAAATGTCGAATTGTGATTTTGATGATTCTTGTTCTCTTCTCCATAAACTGGTCAACAGCCTCACTGATGAGCCATCTTCTTTGTAAGCTTTATTGTATTGACAATAGCTGGATGATGGGAAAAGGAGGACAAAGGGGGGCTGTCAAATGAGACAAAGGAGACAGTGAGGGCACAGGAAGAAAGACTGGCATATGGTGAGGTGGGGGAAGGGCAAGGCACAGAAGATACTGGTCAGAGGAAGAAACACACAAACACACATACGTGCAGACACAGACACACAATCAAACATGCTTCTGGAGAAGTAGCTCTTCCATGAAAAAATGGATAGTAGGGTTGAAATGTTCCCAAATGATGTTTTTTGTTTGTTTTGTTTTTTTTGCCAAGTGTTGTCTTGTAAAATCAACTGTCAATTCCAGATTGGCAGCTGCAACCATGACTATTTAAAAAATTTAATCTCTATCTCATTTTGTGGTTGAAAAGAGGCCTTTAGATGGTATCTTACAGGTTTGTTCTTAGGCCTTTCCCTGTAATTACCTATTAAATAGACTAGTCCTCGTGTCCACCAAATACCAGGTTTAAGGTGGTGCTCCGGCTTCTGGGACATGTGAGCAGTACTGGAAACAACCTCCAGGTGACATGATCAATAAATTTCTCACCTCCAAGTGGCCCTGGAATTATCTGAGCTTTGGTTAGAATGCAGATTCCGCAGACCTTCAAACCGACCACATCAGCGTCAGTTTCCGTAAGCCTGGGAATCTGAATGACGAACGAGATGTTGTTAGGTGGTAGCTGCCCACACAGCAGGGTGACAGCCCCTGCTGTGGACAGCTGCAAGGGCCCAGCGGCAGGGCAGCCTCAGCAGGAGGAGCTCCAGGCTGGCTTTGAAGCCCAAGGCTCCCCAGCAGTTATCCCGGAGGCTTTTCCCTGGAGGAAAGGTACAGGGTCCTCAGCCTCTCATCCTCCTTCAGCCTTTTCCAAATGAGAAGCTTAGAGACACGTCAGGGGCAGTTTCCTCCCTGGATTTCTTTGCCTTTTATTTTTCATCTTGAGTCTCACTCAGGCCTCTCCGTTTCAGCTTGCTGGTTTAGTTTTGGTTACGGTTGGTGAGTCACAGAAATCATGAGGCATTTTTATCTGCAACTTTGGTGTGCTCTAGGACTACGCTCTGTGTATTTGGACTGAAGGAATCTCTTTTCATGATTTGGGAAAAACGCAGAAGAGAAAGAAAACTTGATATTTAGCACAGAGGCTACTGTCATGCATCAATCTACATCAAAAGAACCGGTGGCTTCCGGCCCGCCTCTGCTCGCTGTCTGAAGCCTTCACAAGCCTCAGACCATGCTCGGCTAAGGAAATGTGCGGAAGTGTGTTTTTCACAGGAATTAACTCTTGCAGCTAAACAGGCCCATCAGGCTGCTTTAGATTCCTTACCTCATAAAGGGCCATGTTGTGTTTTCCTCGTCCACACTGGTGTTCTGTTTTGTTATAACTTTGCAAATTCAATGAATGTTTTGCAGGTGAGGGGAAAAAAAAAACAACCTATGGAATCTTTATTGCCTTATTAAAAAAAAAAAGTCTGTGGAGCAAGAAAGAATGTGACTGGATTTTTATTTATGGTCAATAAGCCCAGATGAATATGTGGTAAACCTTGCTGAGACCGTCACAAAGCAAATCACCATGTCACATGAAATATTATTAAATTCTATAATTTCCTTTTCTGGAAATAGTTTCTCTGTATGGAGTTGAAAAAAGAAAATTACATTCAATATTCACCTTAACTGAAAAGCAGCTGAGTGTGGTGGCTGATATCCTATAAATAGCAGATCTGTGACCTCATTCCTGTTCTCTCCCTTGCTTAGCTGTTTCCAGTTTCAAGCTGAATAGAAAATTGTCAATCATCTGGTGAATCTGGGCATATAGGCCAGCTTCTGTGGAGAATTCTGACCCAGTCCTTGTTTTCCTGTAGTCAGTCAGGTACTGCACCTCCATTTAAGCAAAGCTGGTCTCCGTCTGTGTCTGTTGCTTTTTGCTTCCATTGCACAGGTAATTGTGATTGTGTGGAAATGGCCTTTCCTGACCTTGGAAAACTGCTTAACCTTTCAGAGCCTCAGGTTATCCATCTGTAAAGCGAATATGGTAGCTGCCTCTCCCTCATGTCAATGGAATGCTTTGAGAATTGATTAGATAGTGTGCATAAAGCAAGTTGACCTCCTCAAGAAGGAATACAATGTATGATTTTATTTCTGGTCTCCCAGCTCTGCGGCCAGGCCTCTCTAGTACAACGTGGTCATTATCTGTGCTTTTGGACTGCCTGGAGAGGAAATTCACACCATTCAGGGCAAAAACAATCCACTCCAGTTTCTAAATGGTGGGGATTGTCTATCTACGGAGCACAAATTCAACAGATGGTTGCCAACCTTCCACTTGATTTTTGTGGCTCTTTAAACTGGGCTCATTAAAACTTCAACTTGCAGACAGCTTTGTAGAGACTCGAAGGGATGTAGGAAAGACAGTGTGATATAACGAACCCAGCCCTGGTCTTATGTCTCCTATCCTTAGAAGCAGTGGTTAAATTAACGTGTAAAATAACAAACTGGATCACTATCAATAAGTAGAAGGGCTTGCTTCCCACATGATTGTGACTCTCCTACTGATGGCAACATTTTGGAACTTCGCTAATAAGGATGTTTTGCAGAATACGAGCACAACCGTTTCATATTGAATTTTAGGTTCCCTTTTTTCAGAAGGCGGAACACGAATGCGTACCAAGGTTTTGGGGAAACAGAGACCAAATCTGTTTCTGTTTTTGTTTTACCATCTTTGTAGAGACGTACAATGCCATGGCACTTTTTATTTAAAAGTTGGCATGACTTAATTATTCTTTCTCCCTTTCTTCTGTGGGCATGCATGCAGACATGTACTCAGTATTTAGCTTGTGAAGCTTTCATTTATTTAGCAAATGCCTTGGTTTACTGAACATTTTCACTATTTCCTTAGACTGTTTTGTTGCAAGAAATAAATGTGTTCTTTAAATGATTTATTTCTTTTTCTATCAACTTGGGAACCAACACAAAATTGACATTCTCAGAAAACAAAGGTGCTGTAGAACTTGAAAACATTTACTCTGAAATAAAAATTTGTGTTTACTTAGAGCTCAGTTTCTGTTGGAAAACAAACATACAGACCCTCAGAAAAAGAAGAGAAGCCCCCTGCTGACACATTCTCTCATTGACTGGTGATGTTGGCTTGGAAGAGCAGCTTCAGAAATGGCAATCAGGGAACAAACTGGTCGGGTTTTATTCAATAAAATGCCTTTTAAAAAAAGAAAATTCTTCTCAAAATTCAAGGAATTGCATTTGAAATGTGTGAAACACAGAGGTGCTAGTTAGTCTTTGAAAAGCAAAGAAAATGGGATTCTGCCTTACTCTCATTCCTATGACATCAATCCAGTTTGAAGGACACGAGGCCAAACTACAATGTGTGGTGTTACGTGTTGAGAGAGACACATAAATAGGAGTATGACTTCTCTGTCTTCTCCTGGATCATACAAACCTAGTATGGGCCTGACCTGAGAACTATATACTGAACTATATATGCACCAATATGGAAGTATGAAGCTAAGCATAATAAGGGCTTATGAAACCTTGACAGTGGACCAGGCACAGTGTGTTCTATGTATTAACTCAATTTATCCTCAGGTTGGCTTTATGATAGTCTTTACTCTACAGATAAGAAATGGTACAGAGTGGTTAAGTCAACAGCTAAAGATCACACAGCTAGAGAGCAGAGCTGAGATTTGAACCCAAGGAGTCTGATTCTAGAGTTTATCTCTTGTTAATCTATGATAATTCACTTTGTGTATTAATAATAATAGTAAGTCCTTAACACCTTGATAACTTAGCACAAAGATAATTTTCTGAATTATCACAGTGTTCTCATTTTTCAATATCTACTTTCAAACATTTTCAAGCTTTATTTTGCTTTTCATTTCTCTAATGAGTTCTTTTATTTAACTGTAAGATTTTTGAGCCTATATATGATCCAATTTAACTCAGTTCATGAGCACTTTCTTTTTGGTTGCTGTGGGACTCTATAAAATTACTTAAAGCAGGTATAAATCTCTTTTCCACTTAGTTTTAACTTTTTTTTTTTGACATAAGTATATGTTTTAAATCCTATTTTTAAAGAATAATTTCACTACTTATAATCATATCTGTGTTTTCCTGTCAAGATTTTTAGGAGGAAATAGTGACTGTTGGGTCTTTTCGATGTTGATGTTCTATCTTCACCATCCGCTCCTGATTTGGGGATATTGTGTTTATTTTTTTTTTTTTTACTCCTCCATTCATACATTAGCAGAATTGTTTATGATAATAAAAGGAAGTCACTTAAAAGCTTCCTAACCATTTATAAAACACTAAAATTAGAGCTTTGATATTTAAAAGAGCATGTGCTTGGAGAGTAAGTTTATGGGACCCTTCCTTTAGGTCTTGGCAGGATTTTATATGTGTATGACTAGGCTCTTGATTTATCCTCAAACAGAACAAATTAGGGAACTTGGCTCTATACTGCTCATCAAGATTTCTAATTCAATGCTAAAAACAATCTGAAGAGTAGCACACTGACAGCCTTGTGAAACATTAATAGGAAAAGCCTCAAGGTGGTAGGTCTGAAACTTTTATATCATTGCAACATTTACCTGTTACTTATGGTCTTCTCCGGAGCCACGCTGTTGAAATGGAATCTTCCCTTAAATGTTGTCCACCAATCTGAATGAAGAATCTAATCCACCCTTGCAATATGGTATTGATTTTGGTAGCCTCAATACTTTCATAGTAGAGGTTCATTAAACAACAACAATAGCAAGATCTCATTAAATGAGAAAACTAGGGTGAGTTGCCCAGTTTCCTTTGAAACTCAACAAACTCACCTACCAGGTAGAGAAATTTCCCAGAGTGCTGAGGAGTGAGCCTGTGTGTCTTTGAGTAACTATGGCCTCGATTACTCCACTTATCTGGAGCTAAGTCTTTTAAGTGGTACAGAACAACTGAATATATTTTTAAAGCTCTGATAAAGATTCAGAAGATGAAAAGTTTTTCAAATGAGTCATACCATGTACCAAGATGACTAGGCAATGAGTCCTCAAAAGTATTTTCTCCAGAGAATGCAGAACAGTTTAAAAATCATAATCAGGAGGTGATACTGTTACTGGAACTTGTTAGAAAGCCAGAATAAAATAAGAAAATGCAATGAATATCTTCATGAGAATTTGTGGAAACTTGACCCTTCTGTAGATGTCTCTATGTTCTCTAATATTGCTCATTTTTTTTAAAGTAAAGTATCATTACTTCATGATTTTCAATCTCTAAATTTCCACTTTGGAACCAATGAATTGTTAAGACTTTCAGTTGTCTTGGACATTTCTGCTTGGAGACACTAAATGCAGACATTTCTTGCAAGATGTTTGGCAGAAAAATAAGGAAAAGGGGTAGTGGCTGGAAAGAGAACTACAGGCAAGGGAAGTTTCAAATGCGTTTTCAATTCAAATGAGTTTAAATCAGAAGATCTGAGCCTCCTTCCTTCCTCTATATTAATTCACAAATTAGTTCTTGTAATCAAATGAGCTGATTGTCTGCCAAATATACATCAGGCATTAGTATAATCCTAGTACAGGATCTTGGGAAAGACAACTTTTATTTATTTATGTATTTTCACATATATTTATAATTTGCCTCATGGCACAGAATTGACGTAAGAGAAATGAAAATTACTTTTAAGTTGCCCTTCAGTGATCAAAGTCTACCAAAGGATAGATTCAGCCATAGAAAAATTTCAATACAATATAAATAAGTGCTATTACAAAGAGATGGGCAAAGCAGTGTGGGAGCACAGGGGGCCTACGGACTATATCAGCAACCTGTTGATTTTCAGCTGCTTCTTTCACTGAGTCTTTAAAATTTATGTAATTCTACTTCATGCCCCAGGAGAAGCCTAGCTTCCTAGACTAAGCAGAAAATTTGGAGTAACCATACCACAATTCTAGATGAATAACCTGCTTAGTATAGGGACTCTGATACATTTATTAGATCCACAGGCAATTTTTAGTTTGTCTGAATCCCCATAGGGCAAAAGCACAGATGGTCTAGAATCAATCTCTAAAGATTTTGAGCTTATATGCAAGAATCGACTATGCACAGAGATCTTGGGTGTTTAAGCAATGACTATTCTAAGATCCTGCTATTATAAGTAAGGGAAGTATATTTTTCTTTCAAATTTTTCAGTTTCAATGGTGATATTTGTGTGTTTGTTTCCTCTGGAGAAACAAAGAAAAAGAGGAAAGAAGGGGAGGAGATTGTGGTCTAAGGATAGCAAATAATTCTTTGCAGTATGTGTTCTTCTGCTAGGACAGAATTTTATTTTCTGTCCATTTTATTTAAAAATAAAAATTTTTATTTTTATTTTATTTTAAGTTATATGTGGTTATAGTTATATGTGGGGAGACCAGAAGACGAGGCTGAGTAAAAACATAGGTAATTATCTGGCCTCCTTTTTAACTTTGCTCTTAGCAAATGAAGACAATTTCCCTGGGATTGAATGTGAGCAGCTTTATGTGAACAGGTAAAGTCAAATTATGTAGTATCTGGCAATAATATTTTGCGTTGTGCTAGTAGCTTTAAAAGTTATTGTTAAGTACTTTTTATATTGTAGCTTCTCCTACACCTTCCGTGAAAAGTAAATTCATGCTGAGTCTTGGCAAAATTCATGCTTTGTTTTACTTCTGCAGGAGTGTAAATGATGAAAAGTTTTAAGACAGGAAATCCAGAGATTTTCTATATTCCCATTTTAGGCTTGTGGTATAAAGAGATCCACTTTAAGTGTATATTTTAATCTCAGTAATACAAAGGTCAGTATCTTTCTGACTGCCTGTTCTATCTCCTAATACAAAGAGTTAATCACAAGTATTTCCTCAATGAAGTGATGACAGATGTTACCAAAATGTCCGTATTTTTTATAAATTATTTCTACACACACACACACACACACACACACACACACACACAGTGAAATACAGCAAAAACTCTTCTCTTGTTTGAGAGGGAGCTCAAGGTGGCCAGAAACTCAGTAATGATCCCAGTGCACACTAAGAATTAGGCAGCATTTTTCAAATTCCAGAAGGAATCACTGAGAGGAGGGGAGCAGAGAACTCTCCCGGAGAGTGAGAATTGTATCTTGGGGGAGGGGAAGAGAATGGCCAGCTTTTTATACCCCCTTCTTTTATAGGAAAAAAGAGCAGCCAGCAGAAACTAGATGAGGATCAACATGGGGTGAGGGCGGAGGGACTCGCAACCGCTGAGACAGTCAATAGACAGATTGTTCATCGCACATTGCCAGAAGATTAGCTGAGCAAAAGCACAGACAATGCTGATTAGCGACTTGAAATGCATCAGTTCTTACTGGGGAGAACAAAGCCAGTCCAGATCACTGCCCTACAGCCTAACTGCAATAATGGAACCCAGCTATGCTCAACATAATGTTTAGAGCTGAGAAATGTGGGCAACGTGTCTATCTGTTTGTATTCACTAAATTTCTCTCATCTTTGGAATGGCCTCGAGAGATACATATCTTATTTCCACCAGGTTCTCAAGGGACGGTAGTCTTATAATCACACCCCCACATATTTCAGGCCCTTGTGGATTGTGCATTTCTTTCCACTTAATCTGAGAGGGCAGATATCATTGAATTGTCACAATTTGGCCTCTTTTTTACACTGACCTTGCAAATGCAGGTGATCATATTGGGAAAAATTTTTTAAAAATTGTTCTCAAAATGTATTATTTACTTACATGAAGAACTGGTAACAACCGTTACAAATATATTTGAATATTTTAAAGTTATTCAACAAAGTAGAGAGTATTTGCCTTTTATCCTTTCTATAAATATGTTTCAGACAAAGCCTGTGTATTCTTTTGTTTTTATCTTGACCTCCTTTCGTATTATGAGTCTGGAGACCTCTGGTGTTTTATATTCCACCACCCTGCCTCAGAGCTTTGGTTCGGACACCAGAAAATGGAATATGACCTTGGGATGGCACTAATTCTAAGACAGAAATTTTTATAGAAAACTATTCATACGCAATATTACTGAACCCATCAAATGTAGCCTTTCCACTTAACTGACATTATAATTAAACCTAATAATAGCATCTCCCTTTACATTTTCTTTACATATGTAAAAATAGTCTTAGTATTATTTATAGATCTGTGTTATTCTTTACTGGAAGGCTTTCTCTTCCCCAGATAAAGGAGCTTTACTTTTGTCATAATGCTCTTAACAGGATTCATCTAGGAGAAAAGCAGTATAAGGCTGATGTGTCTTTCACGATCCTCACTGACATTTTATACCTTATTGGGCTTGCTGTTTCTCTTCCTTTCCTTTTGTTCTTTGTATTTTTATTGCTCAACGCCCTCTGACTTACTTTATTTATGCATTTTCTAACACCTGATTATTTCTAACACCTGATTAGGGAAATAATGAAAAAATTTTCAGAATATTTTATAGGAATAAAATTTTCTTTTTTGAAGCTAGCCATGCCACATTTAAAATATAAAACATATTGGAAGAAATTATTTGCACCGAATTTAAGAGACAACAGATTGTTAGCCATAATATGTTAAAAACCTGCAAATAAATATTCCAGAAAAACATATAAAAAAACCCAGTGCCAAAAGCAAGCAGTAACCATGAATAAATAATTCAGAGATGAAATGCAATAACAAAGAAACTTGAAAAACATGCTCATTCTCACTGGTAAATACAGACTGAAAATAAATCGCGATGATATTGACAAAAATTGTAAAAGATGGGTAATATCCAGTGTTGGCAAAGATACAGAGAAAAGAGTAATAGTGCAGTTTGATAGTACTCTATTTTTAGATAATTTTTCTGTATCTATCAAAATGTAAAATTGTGTACTCTCTCATCCATTAATGCTATTGCCAGGAAGTCATTCTACCGAAAATTTAGATGTGAGCACCAGTACTTTTTCCCTTTTTCAAGAATGTTTATAGAGAAGCAGTGAATTGGTGGAACTGCTGACATTCACAGCATGGAAGACTAAATAACAGTTAACAAGCATGATGTCCTAACAGAAATACCTATGCAATATATTGAATCTCAGAATGGAAATGATGAGTCTCAAAAACATAAGTACAGAGTGATCTCATAGACATAAAAAAAAGAGAGAAAGACAAAAAAAAAAGAAGAACCACCTATCTATATGTATAAAACTATTGCAAATACTTTGAAGGATACTACAAAACTGACATCCAGATAACTCTGGGGAAAGAAACAGGGTTGTAGCAAAGAAAGATGAGGAAGAAATTGTGAAATTGTTCTAGATTTTTAAAACAATATTTTATTTTGGTAACACCAGTAAAAAGAATGGATGTTCAAATGCATAGATTAATTCAAATAAAGCTATGAGAATGTTAGCTGGTAGAGTTCTGCAAAAAATATGTTTTCACGAATAAATAAGAACAATGGGTTACTTGTGACTAGATCATCATATAGTTATAACATTTGTCTTGAAAAACGTGAAATTTTCCAATAAGATTGATGGATTAGGGAATAAATTGAGTATAACACAAGTGTTCTATTCTTTTATGTTTGATTTTATCCATGAGAAACACCAGGTGAATGCAGAGAACAGCACGGAGTTCAGCTGAGTCATGAGGAAAACACAACACTCACACACACACACACACACACACACACACACACGCCTTAAACATTTGCTGCTTATCTCAGTCACTGCTGGTATTATGAGTCACACCCATGTACATCTGTTGTTACATTTTCCATCTGATTTTAGATAACCCTCTCTGCTTCACAATAACTCAGAACCAAAATTCTCAACAGTCACTTCCACAAATAAACTTGAAGTTTTTTCAAGGTAAAGTGTCATATTTACTGGAGTATTTATATTTAGCTAAATATTTCATATGCGTAGAGCCACATTGCTGTTTTTATTAGGTTTCTATATTATTTTTAGTGTGTCATTGGCAAAGCTTTTGAGTGTTGTGCTCCTTAAACCATTTTTTCCCATAAGCTCTGTTATTTTTATTGCATAATTTTGCATAGCATGGCACTTTTTAGGAATGCCTGTTACATGATTGTAGAGCTGATTCTGTTCTACGTGTGATAGAGCTGTGGATCTTGGAGGCTGGTACTCTGCTTTGTTGGAAGTCAAATTAATAGCATTTGTAGGGAGATAATCACCTATAGGTGTCTCACTTTTCTGCCCATCTTCTGAGCAAAGGCACAACTCTGTGTCTTTCTACCAGATGATCTTTTCAAGGATGTTTATACAGCAAACAGTCTCTGCAGTTAGAGAAAGTATCTCTCTCTGGAGCAAAGGGCAGGTATGTTTATAACACAGGAAGATAGAACAATGAGGAGGGATGCTTGCTGCCCAGTAGAAAAGATTTGGTTCCCTAACCCTAGGATTTTTTTCCTGCCATCAATTGTCTGTCCATGTGTCATTCGACCCTCTTTGCATCACCTGACGGGGATTGAGGTTTTGGAGAAGTAAAACAAAAATGCCAATTCTTTGGCCACTAATATTGCTAATACACTTCTCTTTGTTGTTGACTCACAGTTTCCGTGTAGCATTCATGAGGCTGTGGCAGATGAGCAGATTGACTTGTAATCAGGTAGAATCTCAGTTTTTGGCAGTATTTTATAGGATATCATGGTATTACAGGAGCCTTCATAAAATTATTATTCAAAATAGTTCAGGACTTTATTGCTAAGATAATGATCATTAAATACTATCTTTTTTTTTTTTTCTTCTCATTTTAAAGGGTGATGTATCCAATAACAGGAAACTAGAGGGTGTGTTTAAGGACTTTTGAACTAAGCAACATCTTTAGTGGTCAAAAAGAGGGGTGGAGGATATTTCTGGTTTTCATTTTACTTGATTGAATGAACCACTCTGTGTTTACATTACTTAAAATAAGAATTATGTAGGTTAACATCATTTTGGTCCACATAATTGGTTATCTTCGAAATTCTTAGAAACAACTTACCCTTTACTGAAATGTAAATAATTCTGCTATAGTTTCATTTATTTGATTGAACAATAAATATTAAGTTTCTATCCTATGTGAAACACTATAAAGGATACAAAAATGGAAGAGATTTTCTGTGCTTTCAAAGCTTTGCACTCTGGTATGGGATAAAACAAAACAAAACATATACATTATGCATTATGTTCCAACATGATAGGAACAAATAAAGGATTTCAGGTGTTCTGAGGAAAGAAGGAGAGGAGAAGACATCAAGGAGGAGGTGGAGTTAAATTAGGAAGGAGAACATCTGAAAAGAGGGAAAGAGTGTGTGCAGGTAAAGTTAATGACCTAGTGGAAGAAAATTCTGAAAAGTAGAATTGGGACGAGAGTCTCAGTTCTAACAAGTCATGAATGGTTAAGGATATTTCATTGATTCTAAGACAGACATTTAAAAAATTAGACCACCTCTCTAATGCATTTAATAATCTATGATATTTTACAATATCTGGTATTTTATAGTTGCTTTAAGGTTGTTAGTGGCCATTATGTGGCTTCACAAGCATAGTATTTGCCACTTTCTGATAACATCAAGGAAAGTTCCAAAATAATCCATTTTAGATTAATGTTGAGTATATTCATGTGGTTGTAGGATAGAAACATAGAACCTTGAAAGGGACCTTTAGAATTTGTGGGTGAATCTTCTGACTAGCCCACTTTTTATTCAAGTATTAATAACTACTGTTTACTAGCATAGCATTTCAGATTTACTCCATTGCCATATATAAATCTTACAAAATTCCTGAGACACAGATCAGCTCCACTTTATGGATAAGAAAAGAAGGGTTAAGACAAGTCTTATAAGTAGAGCAAGGTCACTAAAATTTGGATTTGGATAGTTTGGGGATTTAAAACCAATTCTTGTTAACTCTCAGAACTGTTCTCTTAATTATTCAATACCTTCTATAGCATGTCTTTGCTTAACTACACATGGTGATGGTGAGCTTTTTTAGTCTTTTGGAGACAAATGTGGAGAAGAGGTGATAGGGATGTCAGAGAAGGCGTCTATGAGAAAGTAACTCTTCAATCTAAGATTGATCATCTGTTTTGTTACTCAATAAAATGAAAAAGTATTATTTTATGTATTCATATTAATGTCATTACATATTAATTTAATGCTTCAATAAATTCAATGCAGAGATGTATTGAAGCTACCATTGTAGTTAGTCTGCTAAAAATGTAACCATTACATGAAATTTTCAGCAGCTTCTCCTTTAATTAATATTAGTAATTTGATTTAAAATATAGAGCAAAAAGATATTTTGTTTATTTATTTATTTATTTCTAGTTTATTTTTTGCATTATTTTCAATTAATACATGAGGGTTGAGGCCCAGACAGTTTGGATGTTTTGTAGAAAGAAACACAGCAAGCCTATATGGAATACTGGGTTCCTGAATAGCTTTAATATTCAATGCTAAGTAATCTAAGATACATCATCTTTCATGTTACATAGCAAAGTTGGTCATGCATTGACAGATTCAGTTGTTGAATTGTGACTGAAGTTTCTGAGTAAGAGCCACTTATAGTTGTTCCAAACCCCAAACATCCCATCCTTTAAAAATTCCTTTTTTCACTCCCTCTAGTGTTTAAAATATGTTGTACATTTGCTTTTCCATCATCACTTTTGTTCTATATCAAAGTCAATTCTGTGATTGGATGGCCCTAGGATGACTTTATAGAAATCTTAGTTTTCAACTGAAAACCTTAATGTCTTGAATGTACTTTGCTTATCAAGAACCAATGTGATAAACTCAAATTAAAATACGATTCCAGATATTTTATTAGAGTGTTATCAGTGGGTGAAGTGGCAAAATGAGATGACGTGCTGGAGAGCACCAAGGTGGTAATTGTTTAGAATTTTGTTTTTTAAAATATTCTTTGGGGTTAGGGCTCTTTTAATAATCATTGCTTTCCTAGCTAAGTTTTTTGTTTTATGTTCCACTCAAACAATAAAACCTTGAATATTTTGAACTTATATGAAAATCTCAGATCTTTAGATCTACCTCTATATTCTTTCCCTGACTTTGATTTAAATTACTAAATTGGACTATGAATTATATAAAAAGGATTCGATCAAGTGGTCACAGACATTTTATAGTTCACCCTGAACTTGAACCATGTGTTATTTTCTTATAAATTATGTGCTAGGTTAGAATATTCATTTGGGAGTTATTCAACATGAATAAATCAAGTCAACTTCATATTTTAGAAAAAAAATTTTAGATTACTTGAGCAATAATCATCATAATTAGAAGTAGTCATGATAGAACCATGATATGTGAGGGAAAATAGACAGTATGACAGTGTGTGCATGGTATATCTAGATGATTCATAATTATAGACCTGCAAATTCTCAGTAAAAACTGATAAAACAATGAGTCTCATTGATATTACCATTCTACTAAAAATGTTCTAATATCATAATTAGATAAGCTAGGCATATCTTTTTTTATAAAAACTAAAAATATTGAGAAATATTTTAGTAAAGTCATGCTCTTCTTTGAGAATTAGATTCATACACATTAGTTGTATATATTTTAGATTTAGTCAAGAAAATTTATCATATCACTTTCTTCTGACAATGGATGAAATTAGAAAATTAAATGTAAAAATATATACATTTTAATATATATAAATGGGATGCAATATGTGAAATTAAATTTGATTTCACATATTACATCCATATGATAATATTATCATATATATATATATATATATATATACACATACACACACACACACATAATGATAATATTTCAAATGTGAACTTCTCATTATCCCCTTTGGGACACTGACTGACTGTGGTTTTATTTGTATGACAACCGAATGGATCCTCACAGAGACTTTGTAGTTGAACTGATGAAGAAGGTTCTCAGTAAAGGGTAACAACAATGGGCAACCCCTTCAACTTTTGCATAGTTCTGCATAGGGGCAAAAAGTTACCGTAAGAGGGTAGTTTTCCAACTTTGCCCCTGTCAACTCTAAATTTCCCAAATGATCACCTAAAAATCTGTTGTATATCAAAGCTACATTTATTAGACTTATAGCAGAAGAAGGAAAAATGTACCTGAGAGACTTAATAATGTCTCAGAAAAGTCAGGGAAGAATATTTCTAGCCTTTAGAGTGTGGGCTGGATAATTTTAAGGTCTTTCAAGGAAAAGAGTCATTGGAGAGTAGGCAATATTTATAATAGTTTTGGTTTGGGCATAGAGAAGTAAGGATCTTGAATAACTTTTTATGTTCAATTTTGTTTTTAAGTAAGCTAAAGTTCCAATGCGGGCCTTGAACTCATGGCACTGAGACAGGTGCTCTACTGACTGAGCCAGCCAGGTGTCCCTTGAAGAACTTGATGAAGAAGTTGTTAGCTATAAGAAGTAATTAATTATTATTGGTTTACAGTTTATCTTCTAGGAGCAGATGTTTTCTGAAGCAAGCGGCTAAGTTATCTTTTCTTGTTCTCAGTATTGTGTAACACAATAATGAGACAGGAATTTATGCTTGATGATCCAAGTGGTGTTTCACTTAGGGGCAAAGTTGGTTTTAGTTCTGTCTCCTTATTGGTCATTCTTCGGTATAAGCTGGAAGAGAGGTGATTATCATCTCGAAAATGATCAGTCCAGAACTGCATCACTGTATAGTGTCTAGAACTTCTGATGATATTTGTCCGCATCTCTGTATTTGTCTAATTTTCTTGTTTTTTAAGTGGGAATTTTATTTGTTGGAGTGTTTTCTCATAGCAAATGCAGAGCAGCATTTAAGTCTATAGAGATCACAAATTTGAGAACTGCAACACAAATATAAAGAAAAAGACTATGATCATTGTAACATATGTCTAGACCAGGAGCTAAGGGTTCCCAAATTAAAACAAAAGAACATATCCACTTCCTAATCCAAAAAGTCTATAGAATCACATAAGGGATATTAGCCAAATTACCTTCCTTCATGATTTGGTTGTTTCCAATATTTATTAGTAATATACTTGCAAGATAGGTAGGTATATAAATGTAGCTTTCTTTCCTTCAGAAAGCAGTTGTTTCACCTGGAGAGCTCAGGGTTTAAAGTGACTCTTTGAAACTGTCACTTTAATTTTCATGAATCTCTTGGCCTTTCTTAGAGACAGAATAAAGTCCTCCAACTGTATCCACCTCCCAATTCCTGGAACCTATGAATATGCTGTCACATGGCAAGAGAGAACTAAGGTTGCAGATGGAATTAAGAATACTACTCAGGGGATGCCTGGGTGGCTCAATTGGTTAAGCGGCTGCCTTCGGCTCAGGTCATGATCCCAGGGTCCTGGAATCGAGTCCCACATCAGGCTCCTTGCTCAGCAGGGAGCCTGCTTCTCCCTCTGCCTCTGCCTGCCTCTCTGTCTGCCTGTGCTCACTCTCTCTGACAAATAAATAAATAAAATCTTAAAAAAAAAAAAAAAAGACTCCTACTCAGCTGGCCTTACAATTGAGAGTTTATCCAGGTGGGCACAGTGTAATCACAAAGGCCTTATAAGTGAAAGAAGGAAGGAGGACAATTACAAAGAAGGAATTGTGACTATAGAAACAGTTACCAGAGTGATGAGATTGTTGGCTTTGAAAATTGAAGGAGGTCACAAGCCAATGAACGCAGGTAGCCTTTAGAGCTGGGAGACTCAGGAGATGAATTTTCCTCTAGGGACATCAGGAGGATCTCAGCTCTGCCAATGCCTGGATGTTAATTCTGGGATATGCATTTTGGACCTCTGACCTCCAGAACTGTAAGACGATATATTTGTTTTAAGTCACTGAGTTTGTGATAATTTGTTGCAGAATTAATAGGAAACCAATATAGCCTTAGTGACACAGTCCTGTTCATCTTCTATTCTTTGAATGATAGCATGTGTAATTTCCCCCCTGTTTAAAGAGAATTTGATACAGAAGAAAACAGTTCAAATTTCCTCTTAATGGTTAAAGTTTTTAACTTAATTCAAGACTCAGTTTTTGTCTTTGAATTAAATTATGTCAAGATCTTTTTTTCTGGAGGCAGGAAATAGGCCAGAAATACACTTGATGATATCAGAGGATACACTGAAGGCAGGTGTCAGCTTACCAACATAACAGATACTTGTTTAATTTGCAGGTAATAGGCAAGAAACTTTTGTGTCTTAAATCTAATACTAGAAGACCATGTAGTGATATATTTTTAGTCAAGATATCTCTACATAATTTTTAAACAGCATTATAATAGTTGGTGTCCTTCATCAATTACAGTCCTAAACCAGGTGATGAATTTGTAATACAGAGATCATTAGCCAGAAAAGTTAGGGTACAGCCTAAGTGGTATGCCTTTGAGTAAGGTCTGTAAAAATGGGATAGTTTTCAAATATATATTATCATCTTTTCCTTAGCTCTTTGCAGAGTATATAGCTCCTGTGAAAGTTCTATAAGGATTCATTCTAAGAGATGTCTCTTTTTAGGTTTGACATGATTGAGAATTTTAGATTTCTTTTCTGGTTTACACATACATATATATTTGAGGCAAAACTGGTATATTACATTATATAAGTTTTAGGTGTATGACATTATATATAATTCGATATCTCTATGAACTACAAAGTGATCACCACTAAAAGTCTAGTTGCCATCCATCATCATACAATTGAGCCCCTTCACCTATTTGCACAGCTCTCACCCCCCTTTCCCTTAGGCAACCACCAATCTGTTCTCTGCATCTATGTGTTTGTTTTTGTTCACCTGTTTTTTATCTCAAATCTTCTTTATCCATTCATCTATGGATAGACATTGAGGTTGTTTCTATTTCTTGACTGCTGTAAATAATGTTGCAATAAAGATAGGGATTCATATATCTTTTCAAGTCAACATTTTCTTATTCTTTAGATAAGTGTTCAGAAATGGAATAGCTGGATCATAAGGTAGTTCTAGTCTCAATTTTTTGAGGAATCTCCATACTGTTTTCCACAGTGTCTGTGTGAATTTACATTCCCACCAAAAGCGTGTAAGCATTCTCTTTTTTTCACATTCTCACCAACACTTTTTATATCTTGTCTTTTTGATAACAGCCATTCTAACCAGTGTGAAATGATACTGTGGTTTTGATCTGAATTAATAGTAATGTTGAACATCCTTTCATGACCCTGTTGTCCATCTGTATTTCTTTGGAAAAAATGTCAGTTCAGATCCTCTGCCCAATTTTTAGGTTTGTTTGTTTTTGTTGTTATTGTTGTTGTTGAGCTATATGAGTTCTTTATATATTTGAATATTAATACCTGGTCAGATCTGGGATTTGCAAAAATTTCCCTTTTGGTAGGTTGCCTTTTTGTTTGAAGATAGTTTCTTTTTCCATGCAGAAGTATTTTAGTTTGAAGGAATCCCATTTGCTTATTTTTATTTTTGTTTCTCTTGCCTTTGGAATCAGAACCATGGAAATATTGCTAAGATCAATGTCAAACAGCTTACTGCCTATGTTTTCTTCTAGGAATTTTATGGTTTCAGGTCTTACATTTAAGTATTTTGCCCATTTGAGCTAATTTTTTGTGTGGTGCAAGATAGTGGTCTAGGCTAGCTGGCTGGCTTTCTTTCTTTCTTTCTTTCTTCCTGCCTTCTTCCCACCCTCCCTCCCTCCCCCTTCCTTCCTTCCTTCTTTCCTTCCTTCCTTCCTTCCTTCCTTCCTTCCTTCCTTCCTTCCTTCCTTCCTTTTGCATGTGGCTGTCCAGTTTTCCTAACACCATTTATTGAAGAAACTGTTCTTTCTTTATTGTATGTTCTTTAGTTCTTGTCATAAATTAATTGTCCATATAGTGTAGGTTTAATTCTGGGATCTCAATTGTTTCATTAATTTATCTGTCTGTTTTTATGTTAATGTCATAGTGTTTTGATTATTATAGCTTTCTACTGTAGTTTGAAATCAGGGACCATGATACCTCCAGCTTTGCTCTTTCTCCTAAGGTTGCTTTGGCTATTCAAAATCTTCTGTGGTTCCATACAAATGTTAGAATTATTTGTTCTAGGTCTGTGAAAAATGTCATTGGAATTTTGAAAGAGATTGCATTCAATCTTTAGATTGCTTTGGGTAGTGTGGGCTTTTTTTTATTTTTTTAAGATTTTATTTATTTATCTCAAAGAGAGAGAATGAGAGAGAGAGAGAACAAGATGGGGGAGGGTTAGAGGGAGAAGCAGATGCCCCGCTGAGCAGGGAGCCTAATGTGGGACTTGATCCTGAGACTCCAGGATCATGACCTGAGCTGAAGGCAGTCCTTTAATCAATTGAGCCACCCAGGTGTCCCTAGTTATTAAATGTCCCTGGGCATTTTAACAATATGAATTCTTCCAGTCCATGAACATGAAATTTCTTTCATTTAATTGTATCTTCTTTAACTTCTTTCATCAGTGTTTTGTAGTTTACAGTGTACAGATCTTTCACCTTCTTGGTTAGTCAGTTATTTTATTCTTTTTGATGCAATTATAAACAGGATTGTTTCCTCTTTCTGTTAGTTCATTATTAGTGTATAGAAAAGCCACAGATTTTTGTATGCTAATTTTTTATCCTGCTACTTTATTAAATTCATTTATTAGTTCTAATTGTGTGTGTGTGTATATATGTGTAGTGTTTTACGATTTCTATATATAGTATTATATCTTCTGTAAATAGTGACAGTTTTAATTCTTCTTTTCCATTTTGGGTGCCTCTTCTGTTTTTTCTTGCCTAACTGCTGTGGCTAGAACTTCCAATACTACATTGAATAAAAGTGGCAAGAGTGGGCGTCTTTGTCTTGTTCCTGATCGTTCAGGAAAAGCTTTTAGCTTTTCATCATTCAGTATGATATTAGCTGTGAGTTTGTCATAAACGGCCTTACTGCATTGTGGGACATTCCTTCTATATCCACTCTTTTGAGAGTTTTTGTCATAAGTGGATGTTGAATCTTGTTAGGTGCTTTTTCTGCATCTATTGAGATGATTATATGATTTTTAATCCTTCATTTTGTTAATGTGGTATTAATTTGCAGATGTTAAATCATCATTATGTCCCTGAAATAAATCTCACTTGATCATTGTGTGTGGTCCTTTTAATATATTGTTGAATTTGGTTTGCTAATATTTTATTGAGGATTTTTGCATGAACATTCATTAGTGATACTGGCCTGTAATATATATATATTTTTTTTCCTGTGGTGTGCTTGCCTGGTTTTGGTATCAAGGTAATGTTGGTTTCATGAAATGTTTGCACATGTTCCCTCATCTTCAATTTTTTTTCAAAGAGCTTGAGAAGGATATAAGTATAAACTCTTCTCTGAATGTTTGGTACAAATTACAATAGAAGCCATCTGATCTTGTACTTTGTTTGTTGAGAGGTTTTTCATCACTAATTCAATCTCCTTACTAGCAATTGGTCTATTGAAATTTTCTATATTTTCATGATATGGCCTTGTAAGGTGGTATGTTTCTAGGAATTTATTCATTTCTTCTATCTTGTCCAGTTGCATATAATTGTTCATAATAGTCTCTTATGATCCTTTGTATTTCTGTAGTGTTAGTTGTAACATTTCCTCTTTTATTTTATTAGAATCCTTTCTCTTTTTCTCTTGGTTACTTTGGCTGTGATTTCTTTTTTGTTAATTTTTTCAAAGAATCAACTCTTAGTTTCATTGTTTCTTTTTTTCTCTTTTTCAGTCTTTATCTCATTTATTCCCTCTCTGATGTATATTATTTCTTTCCTTTTACTGACTGAACATTTTTTGTTCTTCATTTTCTAGCTCCATCGGGTATAAAATTTGATTGTTTCGTTGAGATTTTTCCTGTTTCTTGAGGTAGGCCTATATTGCTATGATCTGCCTTCTTGGATTCATTTCTGCCGCATCCAAAGATTTTAACATATCATATTTTTTATTCAATTGTCTGTAGTGAAATTGATTTCCTCAATGACCCATTGGTTGTTTATTAGCATGTTCTTTAATCTCTATATTTTGTGTTTTTTTCCCAGCCTCTTCCTGTAATTAAATTCTCATTTCATACCATTATGGTTGGAGAAGATGTTTGATTATGATTTTAAGCTCCTTGAATTAATTGAGAATAATTTTGTGACCTAACATGTGATCTATCTTAGAAAATGTTCCATGTGCATTTGAAAAGAATGTGTATTCTATTCCTTTTGGTAGAATGTTCTGCATGTATCTCTTAATCCATCTGGTCTAAAGTGTCATTTAAGGCCAATGTTTTCTTATTAAGTTTTTGTTTGGATGATCTATTTGTTGATATAAATGCGGTGTTATAGTCTTCTATTACTATTGTATTGCTGTCAACTTCTCCCTTGAGGTCCATTAATATTTGTTTAATATATCTTGGTGCTCCTATGTTGAGTGCATATATATTTATAAATGTATGTCTTCTTGTTGGATTAACCCCTTTATCATTATATAATGCTCTTCATTGTTTTAAGGTTTATTTTGCCTATGAAGAAAGCTATACCAGCTTTCTTTTTGTTTCCATTTGCAGGGCATATTTTTCTCTATCCCTCACTTTCAGTGTGTATGTCCTTAATTTTGGAATGAGTCTCTTATAGGCAGCATACTGATGGGTCTTGTTTTTTTATTTTTTTTAATTCATTCAGCCACTCTAGGTTTTTTATTTGTTTGTTTTTGTTTTTGTTTTTGTTTTTTTTAGATTTTATTATTTTTTTAATTTATCTGAGAGAGAGAGAAAGAGAAAGAGAGAGAGAGTGGGGCAGGGGAACACAGAGGGAGGAAGAAGAATCTCAAGAAGATTCCGTAATGAGTGTGGAGCCCCATGCAGGGCTTGATCTCATGATGTTGAGATCATGACCTGACCCAAAACGAAGAGTCAGACACTTAACTGACTGAGCCACCCAGGTGCCCCTTAACCATTCCATGTTCTTATCTCATTAAGTATTAAAGTATTTAGTCCGTTGCCACATCTGTGGCACGGTGGTAAATGAGGCTGGCACTCAGCCCAGCTGTGACATGTGACCCCAATGAAGCAGGAGTAGGCTGGGTTGTACCCAGAATGGCTGCAACACACAGTACACTGGGGTATGGGAGTAGGCTGGGCTGTCACCTGGTCTGGATGCTATGTGTAACTGCTGCAGAGGTAGGTGGGGTTTTCAGCTGGGTGCATCCACTGACTGTAGCAACTTAGAATGGCAGTTTCAAAATACACCCATCAGTGCCAACCTTAGCAAGGTAGGATGAAGTTACAAATATGGTGCTTACCAGTGTATCCATCCTCACAGAAAGTCCCAATAGTTCCCTGCCTCTCTAGTATGCACTTTAAGATTAGTAGGTGGGTTCTTTCACATGTGGTTGGCACTTTTCAAATTGGTGTTTTTGTGAGGGTCCTGGGGAAAGTGAGTCTGCACACAAGTCCTTTAAGAGAGGGCTCTCTGTTCTCTACAGTTCTATGGTTTTACTGGATATAATTCCCATTAGTTTTCAAACCCCAGCACTCAGGGGTATCACCTCTTTTGTGTAAGATCTAAAGGTTGAGGTACCTGATGTGGGATGCAAACCCCTTATTTCATAGGAAAAGGTCCTGTGCTTTTGAGATCTCTCCTGATTGTGTATTATTAGGTATGGGGTTTTTGCTGGTGAGATGATGTCTCTGTCTCTCCTATCCATGCTGATGCTGTTTTTTAGTCATTTGTTATGGCAGCTTTGTTCATCCAGTTTTCTGGGATTTTTCAGAGTAAATTATTCCATATGTAGTTGTATATTTATTGTGTCCACAGGCAGGAGGGAGTTTAGAATTTTCCTACGCAACCATCTTGAACCCTCTATATTGTTTGTAATTTTAAAAGTTGCTTAATAGCTTAATCCAATTACTAAGAAGACCAAAAGATTAATTTACAAGTGACTCTTGTCAAAAGAAACTTGGTAACATCTAGGAAAATGAGTGCAAACCCAATAATCATTTTGATTGTATGTTTTTTTGCCAAATAATAAGCAAATTTTAGTCAGGTACTGAATTTATACCAAAGAGAGACTAAGAACACTAAAGGCAATATTAAGGATAAACATCTTATAAATGTCAGAGTTAAGAGATAATAAGAGTCTGTTAAAAACCTAGAACCTTATAATAGCTAAGAGGAAAGAAAATCACTGAGAAAATAAGAAATAAAGCATGCAGATTGAAGTGTAACAATCTGTGGCTCTTGTTTATGAGTCTTGCCTAGAAGCTGTTTATAGTCATCTTTATATACACAAACTTTGAGTGGAAGCTTTATCTTCCCAAATGTCATCTGCTTTTGGAAGACTCCTAAGAATGTCTCTGGTTAGAACATGATTCATAAAAGATGTTTGTGTTTTCAACTGAGAAATGTGAATCTAATGACCAACGTTTTAGAATTTTATTGTGTCAATTGTTAGTAGTATCTGATAGAGTCTTTATCAGATAAAGTTTTCTTGTCATGGAAATTTTATATTTACAGTATACTTCTAAATTTGTTTTCTTTTATTGTTTATACATCTCTGATTCAATATTAAGATATCTTTTTATGTATATGTTTAGATACACATCTATGCAAAGGGATGATAAAGTTGAAGTTTTTAATCTTATCTTTAAATATAATTAGCTAAATCACCTACACACAATCAGTATATAGGTTTTAACATTACTATTTCAATAACCTAGAACCATTATTTTAAAAACCAGATAAACCATATTTATTATCTTGTGTATATATACCCGTTTTTCTATATTCATTTATATTAATTACAGCCTTTAACTAAAGGAGCCAAATTTTGATGTGTAAACAGTAGAAAGAACTAGAAGGTAGCACATCAATAATTATTAAGGCAATTTTTTTCCCCATAAACACATATATTGCGCAACTGGAGCATATTTTAAAATGTCAGAATAAACATATGTATTATATAATTTAAAGGGAATTATACATCCTACTCCATAGGTACCCATTCTATGTATAAAAGTAAGGAATAATATTGTTTAAAATAATATTTAGTGACCAGTGTTTGTAGTACTTATTTCATATTTAGAACTTGTATATCAAAAAATAATTTATTAAACATAGTTATATATGAGGGAAAGTTCTCCAAGTTAACTATAAATCTGGAAATTTATGAGTTAACACATTAAATCCTTTAAATTTTTAGCATAAGAATATACAATATTATAAAAAAGAATATACAATATTAAAGAGATATCTATTATTAAGCTTCACTTAAACATTTTATTGTAGGTGTATAAAAATAATGATAATTTGCAGAACTCATGCAATTGGTGTAGGAAGTTTAAAAAGCTTTAAACATGAGAAATTAAACCCAAACTATGTGTTAATTAAAATATTACTTTTTCTGGTAATGATACTATGGAGAAGACTAAAATTATTGTCAAATTAGAATTAATCACTTAATTTGTCTAAGTAATCTTCTATTTATATTGCATGAACTTAAAAAATAGAAATTAACCTCTATTTATACATCAGAAAAATAAGATTCTGAATTCATGTCAGAAACTCTGTGAGCTTAGCTTTTCTTTTCATCTAACACGACCATTATCCAATTCACAGATAAACTTTTTCTTCTGATTTATAGTTTTGGCAAGAAAAAAAAATAACATTAGAACTATTTTTGTTTTTGGAAATTACTGACTGCTTATCTGAGCTAGATGTTCCTAGAGTATGTACAGAATAACAAAACACATATTGTTTTAAGAGATTATTTATTTATTTGAGAGAGAGAGTGAGGGGAGGGGCAGAGGGAGAGAGAGAGAGAGAATCCCAAGCAGAATCCATGCTGACCATGGAACTCCATACTAGGCTCCATCTTATGACCCTTAGATCGTGACCTGAGCTGAAGCCAGGGTTGGATACTTAACCAATTGAGTCACACAGGCATCCCCCAAAACACTTATTTTTTGATCGATTATTCTCCAAATTTTTGCAAGAAACAAAACAAACAAAAAAAGAGTAGGAGAGGAAAGGAGAAAAAGTGAGAAGAAAAGTTTTCAAATAGATATTAAATGATCACTACAAAAGGCAAATGATCTTGTTCTCTGCAAGAAGAGAAGCCTGAGGTTCAGAAGAATGCATTTTCACACACATGCACACACATACACACATACACACACATACACACATACATATACACCTAGAAAAAGAGAGAGAAAGGAAATTATTATAACTGATTTAAACAGAAACTCAGACTTCTTGCTACTTCATCAAGCTGTGTGCTCTTTAATTGTACATAAAACTTTGAAGTATGGTCACCAGAAAGGGAGAGTTTCCTATTTCAAACAAAGAAATCTTCCATCGAGACAGACAAATCAGTCTAAGAATCTCTTTATAATCTCTCTATTTGTTTTAGTGCCTCTCTTAAATAAACTTCTTGTTCATGCCAAAGTTTCCCAAAGTGACTATTGAAATTTTAGGTTTTCCTGGGTAGGATTATGTTGGAGAGACATACACAAGAGTGAATACATAAAAAAAGAACCTCATAGATTGCAAAAGTCAGAAGGAGGTGGTAGCTACTACTTTGTGTCTTTAGACCTGGGCAAAGATGAGTTGTTAACAGCTGGGAGCTCAGGGCAGGCAAAACTAAATAAAGCATTTCTAAAGATGCAAAGACAAGGCTCAGGAAAGTTCTTAGATGTTTATTTTAAATCACCTTTATTAACACATAACTTACGATAATAAACTATATTCACTACAAGCATACTGCAAATTTTGTCCAAAGGATGCCAGTCTTACACGAGTTTCTGAACTCTCTAGTCCTTGGGAATGGATTTACTGGATCTATGTAACTTCTCTCCCTGTAGGCTTTCTCTTATGGACTCATAACAGTGGGCCAGACAGGAATATAAATCAAAATGTTAAAAAAAAAAAAAAGAGGGGATGTTTTCTAGTTGCTCATTGAAGAATTCATAAAATGCTTTATTCTTCATTGAGAAAGTAAAATATATATATATATGTATATATACATGCTGATGAAAAGAAACTAGAGCTTAGACCCAATTCAGGTCATACCTCACTTGGACTTAGAGGATCTCCTTCAATCTCAACTTAGAGGATCAAGAGCTCCTCATAATTTCTTTTTGAATGGAAATAAGTAATGTGGTTCCACTGGGAGTCTGACTTGGGATTTTCTACATTTCAAGCAGATCTGGTGATTATACCATGAAACCTGAAGGTCCTGCTTAGAGAATCAGGGAGCCTCAGGGGAATTCGGTTCTGCAGGTATTGGGGAAAGCAATGAAAAGATATTGATTAGATCCTTATGAAAACTCTAGGTTTGTATACTACTGACTCCTTGAAGTCCCCTGGAAATACCAGTTGGTCAAGGGGGAACCATGTGTATTAGATGAGGAAGAATACCATCTTTATAAAATCTTAGTAGTGTTTTAGAAGGGAAAATCAGGTAGGATATCAAACAGGGTTTTTAGAACCTGGACAGGGAATATTTTCAATCCAGTCTTGCAAGATAGAATACTACATTTTGCTTTCAGGATTGTTTCATGTATGGGCAGAAAATTTTGTTTTCAGTTTTCAGACCCCATCTCCCAACAACTGCTAAGGAACTTGTTTCAGATTTCCAGAGTATAGAACTGTTGTTTTAATTCAATAGAAGTGTTGTAAAACTGGGTTATTGTAATGACTTAGACCTCAAAGCCACGCTATTTGGGAGGCCAAAAACAGGCATTATCCCAATAATTTCCAATTAAATTAGGCATATTTTTTAGTGTTTGTTTGTTTATTTGACAGAGAAATTTATTTATTTATTTATTTATTTATTTATTTATTTGACAGAGAGATCACAAGTAGGCAGAGAGGCAGGCAGAGAGAGAGGGGGAAGCAGGCTCTCCACTGAGCAGAGAGGCCAGGGCTCAATCCCAGGGGCCTGAGGTCATGACCTGAGCGGAAGGCAGAGGCTTAACACACTGAGCCACCCAGGCACCCCTTTCTTAGTGTTTATTGATTGACATACATACAACTTTACAGTGTAAAGATTTTTATGTATATGTGTGTTCTATTAACACATTAATTCCATGACCAACAAATAATCTTGAATTTAGTCTATGGATTTCATCCTACTACCACTAAGTGCACAGGATGGGATTCATTACTGGAGGTGAAGTCAGAGGAGGAATGCATTGATGTAAAGGTAATTATGGTGATGACCATGGTTCTGATAACAAAGTGGACAATATTAAAGTCACTCTTGTGTTATGAACCCACATCATCAGAAACAAGAGTAAGGCAAAAGAATAAACCAAGAAAGGAGACAAACCTTCACAAATTTATGAAAATACCAGGAAGACCCTCAGTGGATCATCTAGAAATTCAGCATGGTTGAGGCCCTAAGGAAATAAAGTAAATTTCTATCTGACAGTGGCTTTAAGGAGAAAAATGATTAATGACCACGAGTGGAAATCTGAGCCACTCTGGGGCCATATAGAGAAGAAAAAACATGGAACATGCTAGTTAAGAAGAGAGTTCCAACAATTACCCTTGTATTGTCATTGTCACCCATATTTGCTTGATTGAGCTCTCTAGAGCCACATAGTTGGAAGCTAAAGGGACGAAAGTCTCATTTACACACACACACACACACACACACACACACACACACACAACTGTTGAAATCTAAGGGCATGTCAAATGCATTATGACCACAATGCGTTAAGAATAGACAAATCTAACCCCTAAAAACAGGCACCCTGACAAAAGTCCAAGAGCTGATTTAAGTAGCTCTTGAAGCAAACACAAATTTATAAAGAAAATACCATTTGCATGGACTAGTTTGAAAAAAATGATTTTTAATTTTAATTTGGTCATTCAACCTTTTAAAAACAATTCTGCCTCAATTTATAAAATCACAAAGGTTACAGCCCTTCAAGCTTCTAATTACTTTTCACACATGTCAGTGCTTTCTGATGGGAATCACCAGCCCTAGAAATTGCAGGACCCATGACCAGGTGCTAGGAAGCAGGTGGCTTTATCAGTTTCAGTAGGGTTGTACTTATACAAATACTAATGGCTAATCAGGTTTGACCTATTTTACTTGGATGGAAGAAACAACATGGCTCTCCATGTGATTCCTCTCTCTGGGACTGGGATGGCATCTGCTAAAGATGCCAAACCCTGAGTATCTATCTTTGAAGGTCAAGAATCTTTAGTGTTCCTTTAGTGGAAACTATCTGCCCTTTATTTCTTATAAGGGAACTTAATGTCAGTCCTTCACAGCTTTCTGGGGGAAAATAACCTTTGGGTATCATTCTTGAACCTGTTAGTCTGTTCCCTGGGGCTTCGATGAATTCAAGGAAAAACACTAGCCTGCAGTCATCCAGCCTGGGCTGTAAAGTTGTCAGATCTCATAAGCTAGGCATAGTGTTTGGGTCTGGCCAGGACTTGGATAGGAGAACTCAAAAGAAAAAAAAAAGTTCGTGGAACACACATCTGCTATGCACCAGATGGCAGCTGTTTTTTTCATCTGCTATGGAACTTTTTCCTATAATTCGTGTTACATTTCTTCTACTGCAGTACTTATGGGTTTTAAGGGGAAAAAGCAAAATATTTGGGGGGAAAAATGAGGTGAATGTAACATTAAAACCAAAGCTTTAATTGTTCCAAAACTCAGGATTTGCAGAGCGAAAAGTTCCCACAGCAATCCTCCAACTGTGCAGTGTGTATTATAATGGAGCCCTCATTACATAATCACCAAACCCCGGGTAATGTTACAGAGTGTTCAGCAGATAAAGGGCACAAAATAATGGAAAGGAACTGCACTTTTTCTCTAATCTTAGATGTACAGAGCATATTATGTTACTGCATAAATATTACATGATCATGTAACAAAATATACTAATGAAATACACAGATGCAAAGCAAGAGTGCAAGGGTTGAGGTTGCACTGGGAACAGTTAGATTGATTTTCTTATTCTTTGCTAATTCAAATTCAAACTTAATTTAGCATTTGTGTCTTTTTATGAGAATATAATATGTCATGGGAAAACTGACAATTTTTAATGGTTTATAAACTGGTGCTTATAGTCCTATAGACATACAAAAATATCATTGTCTTTCACGTCCCAGGTTTCTGTTCCTGACTATGTCTTAAGCATTTCATTATTGACCTCGAGGCTAATTTCTGCACAATGATTCTTTCTGGAGAGTACTGCATATCTGTTCTTTATATTAGGGACAAAAAGATTGCCTTTTGGGGTTGGTGGGTTTTTGCCTACATTTGTCACTTACTTACTTGTGTGCAGATTTCTCAGCCTATTCCAATAGACACCTTCTGCCAATTGATTAAAAACACATTTACATAGCACCTACTTGTATGAAGAGCTCTGTTCTAGATTCTGATGTGACAGAAAGAAATCATCATGGTCCTGCATTAAAGAAATTAAGACCTCCAGTTGCTGATGGCAGTGTTAATCATATTCACTTTGAGTCAATATTGCATTGTGTACCCTAAACATAGCTTTGATGGTGCTGGCATATTATATCTTATTACATTTTTTCTTTCATTTTACAAAACCTCTATTTTATGCAAACATGTCCTATTATTCCTACCACTGTTACTTGGTCTTTTTTTTTTTTCTATCTTTAGATATTTTTATTTTTTGCTTATAAAATGTTTATTAACATTTTATTTTCTTAGGGCATTTTTATGTTCTATGCAAAATTGAGGAGAAGGTACTGAAATTTCCCATATATTCTCTGCTCTTCTGCATTCACCGCCTACCTTCTTATCAACATCCCCCACCAGAATGGTACAGTTTTTTGTTTTTTGTTTTTTTAAAGATTTTATTTATTTATTTGACAAACAGATCACAAGTATGCAGAGAGGCAGGCAGAGAGAGAGGAGGAAGCAAGCTCCCCTCTGAGCAGAGAGCCCGATGTGGGTCTCGATCCCGGGACCCTGAGATCATGACCTGAGCTGAAGGCAGAGGCTTTAACCCACTGAGCCACCCGGTGCACCCAGAATGGTACATTTTTATAATTGGAAAGCTACATTGTCACATCATAATCACCCAAAACCCATAGTTTACATTACAGTTCACTTTTAGTGTTGTATATTCTGAGTTTGAATTAATGTGTCATGGCAGGTATCCATCATTAGAGTATCATACAGAGTATTTTGAGAGCTCTAAAAATCATTCTGTGCTGTTTATTCATTCCTTGCCATTTTGACCCCTGGCACCCAGACCTTGACAACCACTGATCTTTTTTACTGTCCTCTTTTTGGTTTTATCTTTTCCAGAATGTCATGTTGAAATCATACTATACATAGCCTTTTCAGATTGGCTTGTTTCACTTGGTAATATGCATTTAAGATTTCTCCATATCTTTCCATAATTTGATAGTACCTTTCTTTTTAGTACTGAATAATATTTTATTGTCTGAATGTACTATAGTTTATTTATCCATCACCTACTAAAAGACATCTTAGTTGCCTCCAAGTTTTGGCAGTTATGAATAAGGCTTCTATAAACATTTGTGTGGAGATGTTTGTGTGGACATCAATTTTCAATTTTCTTGGGTAAATCCCAGTAGGAATGTGATTCCTGGATCATATGGGAAGTGTATATTTAGTTTTGTAGGAAGCCACTGATTATCTTCCAGAGGGGTTGTACTCTTTTGCATTTCTATCAGCAATCAGTGAGAGTTCTTGTTCCAGATCCTCACCAGTGTTGTCCATGTTTCAGATTTTGGTCATTTTAATAGATGTGTAGTAGAATCTCATTGTTGTTTTAATATTCATTTCCCTGATACTATAGGAAGTGAAGCACCTTTTCATATGCTTTTTTGTTATCTGCATGTCTTCTTTGGTGAGGTATCTGCTAGGGTTGTTGATCCACATTTTAATGGGTTGTTTGCTTTGTTATTGTTGAGTTTTAAGAGTTTTTTTGTATTTTGTGGATGACAGTCACTTACGAAGTGTGTTTTTTGCAAGTATTTTCTCCCAGTCTGTGGTTTTTCTTCTTTATATCATCTTTAATAATTTTAATAAAATTTTAATTAATATTAATAAAATAAATAATAAAATAAAATTTTAATAAAATCTTAATAAAATCCAACTTATCACTTATTTCTTTCATGGATAGTGCCTTTGATATTGTATCTAAAAAGCATCATCTAGGTTTTCTCCTATGTTATCCTCTAGTTTTGTGTTTTACATCTAGTCTACAATCTATTTTGAATTAATTTTTTTAAGTTCTGTGTCTAGATTTTTTTTTGCATGTGTATGTCCAGTTGTTCTAGCACTATTTGTTAAGAAGACTATATTTGCTCCATTATACTACATTTGACTCTGTCAGAGAACAGTTGACTATATTTATGTGGATCTCTTTCTGGGCCCTTTATTCTCTTCCATTGATTTGTTTGCCTATTCTTTTATGAGTACCACACCATCTTGACTACTGTAGCTTTGTACTAATCCTTGAAGTCAAGTAGTGTCAGACCTCCATCTTTGTTCTCCTTTAATATCATGTTGGCTATTTGGAGCTTTTGCCTCTCCATAAAGATTTTAGAATTGGTTTGTTGATATCCAGAAAATAATCTGTTGAGATTTAGATTGGTATTACTTTGATTTGCTTTTGATTGGTATATGCATTATAACAATATTGAGTCTTCCTATCCATGAACATGGATATCTCTATTTTCTTTAGTTTTTTTTTTTTTTTTTCATTCATCAGGATTTCATAGTTTTCCTCTTATAAATATTGTACATATTTTGTTAGGTTTATATTTAAATATTTCATTTTTTTGGATGCTAATGTAAATGGTATTGTGTTTTAGTTTCAAATTCCACTTGTTCATTGCTGGTATGCAGGAAAGCAATTGTTTTATATATACTAATCTTGTGTCCTGTGGCATTTCTGTAATTGCTTATCAGTTGCAGGAGTTTTGTAGGTTTTTTGTTTTGTTTTGTTTTTTTCTGTTGGTCATTTCTTTCTGATTTTTCTACATAGATGATCATGTCATCTGTGGATGGAGACAGTTTTATTTCTTCCTTCCCAATCTGCATACCTTTTATTTTCTTTTCTGCGTTAGCTAGAACTTTCAGTATAAGGTTGATAAGCTGTGGTGAGAAGGGGTATCCTTGCTTTGTATCTGATCATAGTGGTAAGGCTTTGAATTTCTCACCATTAAAAGTGATGTTAGTTATAGGTTTTTTTGTAGATGTTCTTTATCAGGTTGAGGAAGTTCCACTGTATAGTTTACTGAAAGTGGATATTGGATTTTTCTCCCAATTAATATGATCAGATGATTGTTCTTTCTTAGCTGATTGATATGCTGGAGTACATTAACTAATTTTCAAATGTTAAACCAGGCTTGCATACCTGAGATAAATCCTGCTTAGTCATGGAGTATAATTCTTTTCATACATTGTTAGATCTGATTTGCAAACATTTTGATTAGGATCTTTGCATCTATTTTCATGAGATGTATTTGTCTATAGTTTCCTTTTCTTGTAATACCTTTGTCTAATTTTGGTATTAGAGTAATTCTGGCCTCATAGAATGAATTAGAAAATATTCCCTCTGCTTCTTTCTTCTGGAAGAGATTGAGGAGAACTATTTAGTTTCTTCATTAAATATTCGGTAAAAATTCACTAGCAAACATATCCAGACCTGGTGTTTTCTGTTTTGGAAAGCAATTACATATTGATACAATTTCTTTAATAGATATAGGCCAAATCAGATAATCTATTTCTTGTTGTGTGGATTTTAGCAGATTGTGTCTTTTAAAAGCCTGGTTCACTTCATTTGGTCATCAAATTTGTGGGCATAAGTTTGTTGTAATATTCCTTTTATGTCCATAATATTCTTTTAATGTTTAGGGGATCTGTAGTGATGCACACTCTTTCATTTCTGGTATAACTAATTGGTATTCTCTCTCTTTTTTTCTTAGTTTACCTGGCTAGAGGCTTATTAATTTTATTGATCTTCTCAAAGAAATAGCTTTTGGTTTCATTAATAGAGCTTTTTCTCTACTGAGTTCCTGTTTTCAATTTTATTGCTTTCTGATCTAATTATTATTATATATTTTCTTCTGCTTCTTTGAGCTTAATTTGCTCTTCTTTTTCTAGTTTCATATGGTAGAAATTTAGATTCTTGATCTTAGATCTTTCTTTATTTCTAAAGTATGCATTCAATGCTATAAATTTCCCTCTATGCACCACTTTGCCATAACCTACAGATTTTGTTGTTTTTGGATTTTCATTTAGCTCAAACTACATGCTCTTCATAGATATGATCACATATATGGTGCTTTGTGTGAAGTTACCCTTAGTCTTGTTTTTAGCATGCCACTAATACCAGTATCTGGCAAGAAAACAACTTCAGAGAATTTCAGAATATCAGAACTGGAAGCAAGTTAAACAGCATCTAATTCTTTTTGAAGATGAAGAAATTGAGGTTCCGGGTTACCCAAGATCACAAATGTGTTAGCAGCAGAGCAGACCAAAAACAGTTCTCTTTGTCAATGTGGTTTATCTTCCCTGCACACAACTACTGGAGACTGGGTAGTGGTTGGGTATGTGGTCACAGAATAAATATTCTTTCAATTACCTTTAGTTCTTAAGAAGGTAAGCATGTTTTGAGTAAGAAATAGAGCAAAAGTCCTAAGTAGACATTTATGTATGAAAATGTAGACTGAAAAATGTTTCTAAATAAACATTTTCATTTATCGCTGCATCAAGTGATAAATTTTTATTTATTCAATTCCACTTATTATTTAAAACGGATCTTTTAAATATTTTATTTGTTTTAAAAATATTCCTTAGATTAATTTTTATTATTTTTTATTATCAAAGTCCATGATGGAATTACAGCTTGTTACAGATAATTTGTTGTTACTTTATCCTATATCCCTTTAGGTTAATTTTGTAATTCAGTTATCAAATAACTTATACCTAGTGATTTTTTTCTAGTTAATCCAGTACCATAGGAAAATGTGCTTTATTAACAATGATCTAAATACACAAATTTGAAATATTCAATTTTAAAATTAAAGAAATTGTTTCTAAATACTATGAGGGGCAAACATTTTTTAAGTACCTTTGGAATGTTGATAACACAGAATGCTCATGACCTATTGAAGGGTTTTGTTTAAATGTTTGTAAATATAAATTTAAATTTGTCTTGATTGTGACAGTGTGCTATATCTCCAACAAGGAAATAATGAAACAAAGGGAATAACTAGTAGTAAGGAAAACACCAACTGAACTACAGTTTATTGTACTAATTCTCAATGGAATCAATTACTAGATATCTGAGATAAAGTATTAATATTTATAGCATAAAACAAGTGTGCAGTAATAAAAATCGATATAGTAATAAAGTATTACTGTACTTGAAATATTTGCAAAGATCTGTATTCATATATTATTGTGGGGAATTGGAAAACTGCAGGCCAGATAGTGAAAAATACTGAAAATCCCAAAAATACGGTTTTAAATACTCTCATATTAAGTTTCTACTTATTATATAGTTCTACTTTTAACATTCTTGTTTATACTCTGTCACTTAAAGCTAACATAAATCTCCAAACTTGCTGAGAAAGTTTTGTTCAGCAGTCTAATAAGAAAGAGATTTTTGAATTGCCCAATGAAGCAGGACTTCTTTTATTAATCAGAGAAAACTTTAGTTCTATCATTTTACTTTCTGCCACATGAGGTATAATGGAACATACCATGAATGTTGACAGTTTTATTTGCAGTATTTAGTTGTTAACACATTTACACAATTTTTTTTTGAAGTTGGGTCCCGCCATAGTTCATTTTTATAGCCATAATTACTATGTCTGCAAAATTGGGTTCACGCTTTTACCAAATTTGGCTGATTTTTGCCTTAAGTTAAAATCTCTCCTAACTTTGATCAAGTCTAATGTATACTGTTATGGGCATCTTTGAAATGACCATCTGCATGGGGTTTCCAAATGATTTTATCACTTACGATCTGTTAGCTTTTAAATATGCCCTAGAAAATTCCCAATAAGACAAAAATGGGTTTTTTTATTCAGTTAACTTATGGTCTTAATTCAAAACACTATAAACACCTTCTTCAAATGAATCATTTATTTAAAAACTGTTTCTTCAGGTTATTCCTAGAGCAGTGTTCCCACGGGTATATTAATAACTAAGTAAATTGCTTCTTTGGTCTTATATTTCCATTTAGACACTGTTCTATTTACCTAAAGTATTTAAGTTTTAGCTAGCACCTTAAATTTGACAAAATACTGTGATTATCTAAAGGATGTCCTTTATATTTATTTTATCATATTGGTACAATTTACATACTTACTCAGACTTTGTTACTCTCCCAAATCATTGTTCAATGAGAGAAGCATTTGCAAACTCTACTATACTATTCCACTCTAAACATGCCTCTTCTTCCTCTGTTTGTTTACATAGAAAGATCAAGATAAGTTAACATGTGATTACAGGAGGCATGATTCATTAACTGCCAATCAGATGCTGAGAGTAAAGTCTTTGGCAGAAAGACAAATATTTGAAAAACAATGTGATTTTAAAGCAATGTAAAGCAGAGTGTCAATGCCACTGATCTGTAAACTCTGAGGAACTCCTTTCCCAAATATCTATTTCTTTCAGCTAGATACATTCACCTTATTTTTCTTGTCCAATGGATTAATCAGCTCTACCCTATTTAAGTGTGATCATTTGTCCTCTATAAATTCATGAACTGGAAAGGCTTGCACAGGAACCCTGTAGTTTCAGTATTTCAGTTCTAAATTCACTTACTGTTCAAATAAACACTTGCCACGCTTCTGTTGTGTGCTTGGTACATTGATAAGGATGCCCATTCCTGTGAGTCTTAAAAATCTTTGATAGGTTTTTAGTATATCCAATTATCTCAAAATTCAACATTTACTATGACATTTTTTAAATTATTGAATTGACTGAGAATTGAATAAATCTTCTCCCTTTAGAGTTATAATATATAGTCAATAGAAAGAATGTTAGTTTTCAGAGTAACAGAAAAGCTCCTATTTACCAAAGTGTACTTTTCCTCCCTATATTTAATTTTAAATAGTTTTTTTCTCAATAGATAAAAATTCCACGATCTGTATTAGTGACCTGATTATAGTATAGTGACCTATGACTTTCCTTTACTACTACTCACCTTTTATTAGATTGAATTCTGACACTTGTCCCTTGATGTTCATTCTTCTGTCAGGATCCTGTTGTTTTGAGGTTTGGACTATGAAAAGGTCCACAGATTTTAGTACAACACTGAAAAGAGAACAAACAGATAACAAACAAACAAAACAGCACAAGCTTTAGAAATCTTTTGGAAAGGCAGCAGGACTAAGTGTCTATTTTCCTGGACAGAAAATATTTGTCATCTGGAACAGGGTGCCCCAACCCTATTTACCTAGAAATGACATTCACTAGATGAGAGCAGACATTCATTGTTATTAGATGGTTGGGCCAGTAGATCTCTTTTCTTTGCTTTTTCTTTTTGAAACTTTAAAATTTTTTTTTTTAAATGAAGACAAATTGAAATGATAATTAAGGCAGATAAAAGTAAAAATAAAATGATTGAAAAAGAGTTCTATCTAACGGACTTGACCATTCTTCTGAGCACTTGGATTAACAACCAGGGGCTTCTCTCAGCTACTCCCCCTGGAAATCCAAAGGCTCCTGGGAACAACCACCAGACCTGTGAGAAGATCAAGTGGGGAAAAACAACACATACATTTCTACTTCAAGATTCTAAGTACTTTTAAACCTTACCACTCAATTAAACACTTAGCAAAGGCAACATTTCATGTTTATCTCATAGTCTTCCAGTGCCTGGTAGATCATATGCACTTAGAGACTTATTAACCCAAATTTTATAGGAAAAAGTTTCTTTACCTTGAAAGAAAATACTAGGAATTTTTTTCCCTCTTAAGCACTAGAGAGATAGTTAACTGAGTCCCTCCTGTTTTTTATATATTTTTTTAATATAAAGAATGAAAGAGGGGAATCTGACTTGATTTTGGCTCAGATCATGATCTTGGGGCTTTGAGATCGAGCCCAGTGTTGGGCTTCACACTGGGCATGGAGTCTGCCTAAGATTCTCTCTCCCACCCTACCTCTCTCTTTCTCTCTTTCTAAAAAACAAAACAAAACAAACAAAAAAAAAACAACAAAGAAAGAAAAAAAGAGAGAGAGAATGAATGATGATTTTCATATATCAGTTTTGTTGCACAAAAAGAACTGACTAGGATGACTTATAATGACAAAAGGTATATGGAGATACACATTTAAAGCAGAAATGAAACTAGGAAAACAAAGTGCTGCATAGTAGTTATTTCTTTACTCTAAGCCAATAAAACAATGTGTTCCAAAGTGTTTCAATCTGCATCAAAATATCTCCATTTTAGGCTTGCCATAGACCCAATCTTCCCTCTCACTTGGCATTAAATCACCACCAGTAATATTAGTTTATCTTTTCACAACAATCTTTGGACATTGTCTTGACATAACCAGGATTAAAGTAGCCAAGAAGGCTGCTAGAAAACTCTTTCATTTCAGTTTTTATATTAATATAAGAAGTGTTTATTTTGTGATATGAAAGAAGGGTCTCAGAGACTTTGAAGGCTTATGGTGGGAATGGTCTAGAGCAGGGGTCAGCAAGCTATGATCTATAGGCCAGAGGCTTTTTTTTTTATAGATAACATTTCATCAGAACATAATCATGCCCATTGGTTGACTTACTGTCTGTGACTGCTGCAAAAGGCAGAATTAAATAGTTGTGACAGATATCTTGGGGCCTGGAAATCTCAATTATTTACTATTTTCTATACAGGGAATTTTAAGAAAACATTCCCTGACCCATGATCTTGAAAAGAACTTTCCAATAGAACAATTTCACAATAGTACTCTGTGTGATAATGAAAATATTCTATATCTGTGCCATTTAATATGGTAGCCACTGGCCACAGGTGGCTAATAGGTGCTTGAAATGTGACTAGTATGACTGAGGAAGTAAATTTTTAATTTTATTTCATTGAAATTATCAAAATTTAAATTTGAATAACCACATGTGGCTAGTGGCTACTATATTAGCATAAATATAGTCATTTCTATCACCATTGGGTTCTACTGAGCAGCATTTCCCTAGACCACTTAGGAAACTGTCTTAAAGAGGCACATGATAAATCACGTGACTGTTAGCAATTGGAATGGGGCTAATGAAAATGAGAAACTAAAGTTTTAATTTTTATTTCATTTTAATTAATTAAAGTTTAAGTAGCTACTTGTAACTAGTGGCTAGCACAATGAGTACAGTGGGCTATAGCTGTAGTCCTCAAATTTTGACATATAGCCCAGGGTCAACAACATCAAGTGGGAACTTTTAGAAATGAAAATTCTTGGTCTTTACACCAGATCTACTGAATCTGAAACTCTGGGGATGGGCTCAGGAAATTACATTTTAATAAACACTCCAGGGCAGTGTTTTTCAAAATTTATCATCATCAGAATCATCTGGCATATCTGTTGAAACCCAGATCGCTGGACCTCACACCCAGAGTTCTAAGAAGTTTCCAGGGAATGCAAAATGCTGTTGATCCAAGGACTATGCTTTGAATAGCAAGGGTCTAGGGAAGCGGTCTTCAGTCAGGTGTGTGTTTGGACAATCTATTGAGTTGCAGGAAAACATGAAAGTTTCTGTTTCTATTTATTTTTCACCTAAAGGAAATAAATCAGGTTTTATTAACATGTATTATGCCCTCACTCTGTCCTTATGTCAAATGGTCAAAATGCTGATATGTTGACTATAGCCTCATTTATTTTTATTTTTAATTCTATTTTTTAAAATTATGAATACAGTAAATTTGGCTTTTTTTCTTTTAGTTCACAGTTTTATGAATTTAGGAAATGCATAAGTTCGTATAACCACCACCATAATTTGGATCTAGAAAAGTTCTATCACCATAAGAAGCTGTTTAAGGCTGTCTCTTTACAGTCATGCTTTCCTTCACACATAATCCCTGGCAATCACTGATCATTTCTCCATCTCTACAGACTTGTCTTTTTAAGAATGTTATAAAAAGGAAATCATAAAATAGTGACCTTTGGAGACTGGCTTCTTTGACTCTGCATAATTCCTTGTTCCTGTTTACTGCTGAGTAATATTGTCTTGTGTGACTATCCATGGTTTATCTATTTACTCACTGAAGTTTATTTGAGTTGTTTTCAATGTTGGCAATCATGAAAATAGCCATTTAAACATTTGTGTGCAGGTTTTTAAGTGAACATAGTTTTCATTTATCTAAGGTAGATATTCAAGAGTGGGATTGCTGGGTCACATGGTAAGTATATGCTTAACTTTTTAAAAAATATTTATTTATATGAAAGAGAAACAGAGAGAGAGAGATAAAGAGAGAGAGGAGGAGAGTGGGGGTGGGGGCAGAGGGAGAGAATCCCAAGCCGACTCCCCACCACCCATGAGATCTTGACCTGAGCTGAACCAAGAGTCAGATGCTTAACTGATGGAGCCACCTAGGCACCCCGGTATATGTTTAACTTTATAAGAAACCATCAAAATGTTTTGTGGAATGATTATAACATTTTGCATCCCCACCTGTAATACATGAGAGTTCTAGTTGTTCCACATTCTTGTCAGCATTTGGTATTATCAGTATTTTTTATTTTAGTCATTCTAATAGGTACAGAGTGGTACTTCATTTATGGTTTTAATTTGCATTTTCCTAATAGCTAATGACATTAAATATCTTTTTATGTATCTATTTGGCATCCTTATCTTTTCTTTGTTTTCATCTGCAAAATATCTGTTCCTCTCTTTTGCCCTTTTGTTGACTCATTTATTTTCTTATTTTTAGATTTAGAAAATTCTTTATATATTCTGGATTCAAGTCCTTTTGGGTATGTGATTTGGAAATATTTTCTTCTACTCTTTAAACCTCATATGCTTTTAATAATGTGATGTTAAATTTCATTAATTTTAAATTCATTAATTTTATTAACATAAAGCTACATTAAGTTGATTAATTCATTACATTATCTAGTTTAGGTAATGGACAAAATAGTCAAGTGTATTAATAAGATTCCTGTCACAGAAACTCTGGCTGAGAAATGACTAGCAAGGCAGACACACAGAAACAAGAAAATGGTGCAATTGACATGTGTCCCTATTAGAAGCTCTTTATCATCCAAATTATGAGGAAACTACTGTCAATGGTAAGTGATCTGGCATATATAGCTGTAAATGTGCCATTTTCTATAAGGAATGAAAAAGCAACGGCTCAATTTTGAAAGATATGTGTGCTCTAGAGAAAGTTTAGGAAAAAAAACATCATGCGAGGAAAATATGGAGCGATTTTGTTGCTAAAAACAATGTGACTATGTCATCTATTTAAAGTCTCACATCTGAATACCTAAAAGCTTTGGTAAAAGGATTCCCAAGCCTTTTTTGATATATTACAACTGAGGAACTTCAAATTTACCTACTTGTTACAAGTATAAAATTATAACACCTTCAATTTTTTCTAAAACAGCCACATTTCAACAAAATTCTTTTCGAAATTATTGGGTAGGGTTAAAAAACTAGTATTCTGATTTTATAAGACTATCCCTATCTTTGAGAGGTATCTTTTTCAGAAATAACAGCCACAAAAATCAAGAACCAAAATAAGGTGTGCCTGGGTAGCTTAGTGGGTTAAGGCCCTGCCTTTGGCTCAGGTCATGATCTCAGGGTCCTGGGATTGAGCCCCTGCATTGGATTCTCTGCTCAATGGGGAGCCTGCTTTTTTTCTGCCTTCCTCTCTGCCTACTTGTGATCTCTGTTTGTCAAATAAATAAATAAAATCTTGAAAAAAAAGAACCAAAATAAATTGAAGTTATTATCATACATTTTCAACTAGTATACCTGTAAGTATTAAACATAAAGGTTTTTAAAAAGAAGTCACTTTCAAAATTGCTTTCCCTAAAAACAAAACAAAAACATTAAAAATGATAATACATTTTCTGAAAGCAAAATCTTTTGTACCATCAATAAGGAAAATGAAACTTCTTTAGAGAATATGTATATTTTCCTTATTTCATTCTATTAAAATATCTATTCACAAGTATATATATACATGTTGTGATACTGTGATTTATAGTAAGAAATATACATATATTTGACCTATGTCCCTGTTCCTGCCCAGAGCTTCTAAAAGTCCCGAAATTTTTTAAGTGAGGAGAATCATAAATGTGTCTTTTGCTATGTAAATAGGGTAACTTTTCAAATATTCCTGAGTCTCCTAAGAATGAGGACTGGTTACCAGAGGAACTAACTGTGTGTTAGAGGGTTAGAACTTTCAGTCCCATTTTCTATCCCCTCTCTACCTCTGAAGAGGAAAAAGGGCTAGGGATTCAGTTCAATCTTCAATAGTCAATGATTTAGTTATTTGGGCTTATGTAATAAAGCCTCCATAAAAATCCAAGAAGAAGGAGTTCAAAGAGCTTCCAAGTTGGTGAACAGGTGTAGATTGAGAGAGAGTGGGGATGCTGAGACAACATGGAAGCTCTTTGTCCCCTCCCACCTACTTTGCTTTATGCATCTGGCTGTGCCTAAGTTATATCCTTTTATAATAAACTGGTAATGTAGTAAGTAAACTGTTTCTCTGGGTTCTGTAAGCCACTCTACATGTTAATGGAACGTGAGGAGGAGGTCATGGAAATCTTCTAGGAACCTCCCTATTATAGCCAATTGGTCAGAAGCTCAGGAAACAATCTGGACTTGGGACTGGCATCTGAATTGTGGGTGGTCTTGTGGGCCCTTAACCTCTGAAATCTGATGCTATCTCCAGGTAGATAGTGTCAAAATTGAGTTAATTTCTTGGTAGTGTGTGGGAGGGGGGACCCTGCACATTTGGAATCAGAATTGAGTGCAGAATTGTAATTGTATAAATATGTTAGTTTAAAAGATTTTATGGTTGGGGCACCTGGGTGGCTCAGTGGGTTAAGCCTTTGCCTTCGGCTCAGGTCATGATCTCAGGGTCCTGGGATGGAGCCCCGCATTGGATTTTCTGCTCAGCGGGGAGTCTGCTTCCCCTCCCTCTCTGCCTGTCTCTGCCTACTTGTGATCTCTCTCTCTGTCAAATAAATAAAAAAAGTCTTAAAAAAAAAAAAGGTGGTGATTACCTCATCAATAAGTTTTGAGACCTCTAGGCAAGAACATGACAAAATTCTTGAGAACAGGTCTTCATGGAGATTCTGTTTGAATACCCCAGAGAAATAGGGATGAAAGAAAGAAGGAGTGGGGATAGGCAAGTGTCATGTAGTATGGACATTTCCTGGGTATCTACCCTGAGGCTATTATGCCAGAAAAACTAAGGCAGAGGGGGGAGGAGGAAAGGGAAGAATTACAAAGTTGAACATAACATTGAGCTTGTCTTCACAGACACTGAATTCCAATAAGAGGGTCAGAGATTTACAACTTAAAACATCACTTACTCTCTAATTTTGTCAAGAGCTTTCTCTTTGGGCTTTCAATGTTCTTGAGAAGACTGTACCTTGATAAGAGTGATCTGTATCTTTTGGATGCAGACAGCAGGATAAAGATATCTGTTGAGTCAATGTTTTCCATAAATGCTGTGGCCACCAGACCAGATGGCCTCAAGGTCAGATCCAGGACATTCTCTCATTCTGTAAGCAGCAACAAGATGCTCTAAAACTAACTTTAATCAAGACAACAGAAACATTTGCATGATCCTAATTATAATTAAATACACAAATACTCCAAAAGTTTTGAAGTTATACGGAGAATCATAGGTGAAATATGTGAGTAAAGAGAATAATAAATTTAAACTTGAAAAGCAATAATTCTTCCAACTTAAAGAGTTTAATTTCTAAAAAAATAAAAAATAGGAAGCAAACATAACTTGTTTCACATGGTTTTAGTTAGGCCTCAATACTTCTTGTATATACAGTACTTTTTTTTTAAGAAACAATCAAAATAGCATACAAAAGAAATGAATAACCAAATAGTGTTGAGTGATCAGTGTTGAGGAAAGAAGAATGAAAGACTTGAGATCTGCCTAAAAATGAAAGGAACATTGGTGAGTAGACATGGATTGATTATACTCATTAATTAATAAGTAGTTTTTTAAAAGATTTTATTTACTTATTCTCGAGATAGAGGAAGTGAAAATGAGAGAGAGAGAGAAAGAGAGAGCATGAGTGGGGGTAGAGGCAGTGGGAGAAGGAGAGAAAATCCCAAGCAGACTCCACACCGAGCATGGGACTGCATGGGGCATAACCCCACGATCTGGAGATAATGATCCAAGCTGAAAATAAGAGTGGGGGGCTTAATCGGCTGAGCCACCCAGCTGATTAGAAACAAACAAACAAACAATAATTTAGGAAAAAAAAAAAACCTCCAAGAAATATAATAAGCTGTCAGGGAAAATGTCAGGGAAAAACTTTTCAAGGATATGTTTGGAAGATAACCTAATTTTTCAAACCCTGCTATTAAGCACACTGCGAGAATAGGTACACATGTGGACTCCTTAGCCTGCTACTCTGGAAGTATTTTCTTGTCTCACATGAAATCCAACTTAATTGTTTCATCAAACTTTTAAATTTGCTGGAGAAGAACGAGTGAGTTGAAAGTAGAGCTAGCCTTTATGCTTGATAGCAGTTAGACTCATTTTATACCCTATGAAATTAATAAACACATACCATACAGTATTTAGAGAACTTGATGTGAGAAAAAAACAAGTAAATTATTCATTTCTCCTACTTTTTTCTTATAGAGTGACTCTTGCCAAAAGTTCTTAAAATCTATTTTAAAGATCTGTTTGACAGGTGTTTTTTTTTTTTTTTTAACATTCTGTGGTTTAAAACTTAATTGTTAATCCCATTTTATGGTTGAGAAAGGAGACCAAGCATCGTATTCAAGACTGAAGAGAAAGAGAAGAAAAATGTAGAGAGACCATGAGAAAAATAGGATGAAATATAAAGCCTGTTGGTCTTTATGTCTTTCCACAGGTCTTTGATTTATCGGGACTGTGCCTTATGAAATTACGCTCAATTGGCAAAAATATTACATCCCCAAACATATTAAAAATCAAACCCCTGCCTCCTCTTCTTTCCTACTTCCTTCCCAGCCTCACTCACACCTCCCATCATCTGTGAACAACATGTCACTGTTCACATGTTGGCGAATGAGGTCTCTCAGGGTGTTTGTCACTGTCATGTTTTGATTGTTTGTCTACAGCGCCCAGACTTTGTTCCATCTTTGGCACACAGACATTGAAATGAAATGGTATGTCGGAAAATCCAGGTTGCCTTTATAACAAAGAGCATGTTGCCTCTTTAGGGAACAATGAAACACGATGAATAGCTATTCAATTTTTTGTAGTACTTCCAACACTGGATAAAGCAAAAATCTGGCCCAATGTTGAGAGTGGCTATCTCTTTTGTAGCCACTACTGGAATGGTTAATTACTTTGTGGTTCTCGAAGAAGCAACAATGAGCAATCTCCTGCCACTGCATCCCAACTCAAAACAAAACAGATAGTTCGCACTCCATAGCTGAAACAGATGGTTGCTTATGGGGCTGACAAAGCAAGCATAAACCATAGAGGCTTTCCTTTCTGCTATAGCCCCAAAGAGGTGAAAAGAACACCTTCCTTTTGGAAGGACTCATACACACACATCACACCATACCACGCCACACCACACCACACCACACCGCATCACACCAGCTAAACTCTAGCATGCTGTTGCCTCATAAACTATTGCAAAATCTTTAGCCATGCGAGATGGCATTCAGGGGAAATTGAAATATGACCTTGTGCTTTTCTACAAACATGAAGAATAATAGACTTTAAAAATATTGTGGTGGACAGGGTAGAGGGAAAAATGCTCCCACTGCAGACCTGCCTCTGACTTATGGATGACAGTTTTTCAATCTGTTCATTTTTAGAACTGAGAAAGGCAGAGAATTTATTAGCATGTTGAAAAGTCACAAAACTAAAGGAAAGGTATTTTCAGATTTCAAAAAACAGTTCTCTTAATGAAGATTTAAAGCCCAGGTATGTGTCCTTTGGCTCCACAATGGTTAAATACACACTATGGTAATTGACAATATGTCTTTCCAAGACGCTCATGAAGTGGAAGGCAGGGACAAGTTCAAGGATATTCCAGTGGGTACCCAGAGAAGATCAGTCAGGAAATGAAGGAAAGGAGAATGTGAACTGAAGCTCAAGAAGACCAATGTTGCTTCAATAGCCAACACTGTGGACATTCTTTCAAAATACTTTAGTGTCCGCATGGCTTCAGGTGTTAAATACTCGGTCATATCGGATGATAGCTAGAACCTGCTAGTAATCACAGAAGTGCTGACCCTTGTAGAACAGAAAGATGTCTGACTGGCTTTCAGAACCCTGAGAAGCTTCCACTGTCTTCTTGCTCCTCTGTGACTAAGAGCTTGAGCTGTCAGCTCAGGGGTAGGAATACACTGCCAAGAGGAACTGCAGGTTTTGTAAACTTGCTGGAGGCCTCTGGAAGAAGACGACGACCTCCAAACTAGGTCTCGGTAACATTTGTGCTACTCAAGTGATCAGGATAATTGAATTATCTCCAGGTTGTATAATTTTTGTGAAATCAGTTAAACATTCTACTTTGTATTTGGGTCCCTTTGCCTCATAAATGCCTATTTTATTGGACAGGCTTTCTCTTCCCCTTTCCACTAAATTTAATACTTCCTCTTTCTAATCCACTGTATAATCCAATTTTTCTTTGTATTACTTTGCCACATCTTTCACTTGCCTGCCTCACCTTTAGACTTTCCCATTTGGTCTTCTTCATCTGCTATTTTACCTGGGGGAGCTTGTTAACTCACTAGGCCTCAGCTGCCACCTGCTGCATGTGTGAATGACCCCTCATGTTTCTCCACCTTCTACTCTTTGCCCTGTTGTACTCACCTACCTTTCTTTTGCCTTTCAGATACAACCACCTGCACACTACAGGAGGTCAATATACCCCAGATGCATGGGAGTGGAGGAGTGTCATAAAACAGTTTATTGTTGAGTTTCTCCCCAAAGCATCTCTTCCTGACCAGTTTTCTGTTCAAATGGCCAGTATGTCTTTTTATTCCAACATCTCACTTAGAATTGGGGAGAGCATTTCACTTCTGCCTTCCCCTGTTTATACAGCCCCTTGACAAATAAGCTTTTCTTTCTTTTTTTTTTTTCCTTAAACCTTGCACTGACCAGCTTCACAATTCACCTCTTCCTTTCTAATGTTCTCTCTGAGCCAATATATTTATCACATCCTTTTCATAATATCCTCTCTGACCTTATCTACATTGCTTCTGCTGTTTAACCCTGCAGAATTGCCTTATCATGGCATTGTTTTGGGGGGAGCCAGCAGGAGATTGGTCAAATTTTCCCCTCCTTACAGTCAGCAGTTGAAGGGACCAGGCAAAGGGGAAGTTATGAAATGTGATTTATTCTCTCCTTTCCTTGAAAAGGATAGTCTTACCCCCCTAAAATCATCTCTATGTGAAAGTCCCTCTTGTGTTCACTCCATTCTCTTGTCCTCTGGGTTTTCCCATAGGCTCTTTTTGTCATTTCCAGTGAAACAGTCATAGCTGAAACACGTTTCCTCCCGTGTAACTGTGTGTATCCTTTTTGTCTTTTTCATGTTCATGCCAGGAAAATCAAGCTCTCTGTGTTTGAAATGTAAACATTGCTTCTTGGTGTTCCAAATCATCAATTATCATGCCTCTAAGTTATACATAAAATTTTGATTCCTCAATCTGGACTTTTTAACTTGAATGTTTTAGATGAACTGATGTCTATTTCTGGCGAATGATATAGCTATCATTCCATTTGGATGCTCTGCCCCAAGGAACTGACCTGTAGGGTCTTATTTTTCTGGGATCTGCTGATACATCATCTCTACTGTGGTTCACACTGAAAAGTGGGTATGTCAGGGGCTGAGTAGAATACCGTTCACTGCCAAGCTTCAGGTTATCTGTTTTAATGATAGATAAAAGTTCTCAGGAAACAGCTTCTGTTATCCTCAGCATTTAAAAAAAAAAAAAAATCCTTGCAAATATTTACTTCAGTTCTCCAGTGGTCATCTTCTGTAAAGCCAGACTCTGTATTTTAAAGAAGAAGCCATTCTCTGAGAAATGTGCTTCTGTGATTGCTTCTTTCAGTATTCTATAATGTGTCAACATCCATAATTGGACATTCTATCCCTCCTTTATGGATGTGAAAAATATAGCAGAATGGATCCATGCTCCATTATGACAGGACTCGTCTTTCTGCTATGGTGGCTTATAAATAATAAACAACACTTTGCTTGTGTGAGAGTGTCCCCATGAACTAATATATTAACCACAGGGTGACATACTTTTTATTTAACCCAGATATCTAGAGGCAGTACCTTGCTCCAAGGACTGAACGTGAAACTTGGATATTGGGTTTGAAGGGAAGTTGATGGAGATGCTGTGGGGGAGAACTCGTGGCCATCCTGAGTGTTTATGTTTGGCTCCACTGATGGCCACTTTCCAACTCATGGCACAATCACAAGCAAAACTCAGGTTGCCAGTTCTGTTCACTGTTCTGCTTCGAAAACATAACTATTACTTTAGTTATTCTGCTATCTTGGGATACTGTGGTGTAAGAATTGCTTTGAAGTGCTGAGTTCTTTTCTTGACATATAAATATGTAGTTCATTTGAAATTATTAAAGCACAGTGGTTCTGTGTTTTGTTCTTTATTCTCACATATGCTCATACATACACACAAATGCCTATGCTTTCTTCACTGTCTTAAGGGTAGAAAATAAACTTTAAGGGAATTTTTATAGTCTAAATCCCTAGGTAGTGTATTCACTAAGGATTTGGATACTGGGGGCAGACTGAATTTGTATACTGCCTCTGTGATGGCTAATTCTATATACTAATTTGGCTAGGCCATGGTACCCAGTTTTGATCAAATACAGTCTAGATGTCGATATGAAGGTATTTTTTTTGGATGTGATTAACATAGATCAAATACCATCTAGATGTCAATATGAAGGTATTTTTTTTGGATGAGATTTTTGGATGTGACTGAAGTAAAACTAATCACCCTCCATAAGATGAGTAGACCCCATCCATTCAGCTGCAAGCCTCAAGAGAAAAGACTAACATTCCCAAGGAAGAGGGAATTCTGTTAGCATCCTGCCTTCAGATTCTAATGACAATATCAACCCTTCCCTGGGCCTCCAGCCTGCCCTACAGATTTCAGACTTGTCTGTCCTCACAAACATAAAAGCTAAGTCCTTAAAATAAATCTCTCATTTTACATACACATCCTATTTGTTCTGTTGCCCTGGAGAATGCTTTCTAATACAGGTTCCATCATTTAATAGCTTTGCGACTTTCAGCAAGTTATTTAACATTCTGTGCCTCAATGTTTTTATTTCTAAAATGGATATCATAATAGCACCTATATCATCAGGGGAGTCATGAGGATTAAGTGAATTAATATAAATAAGAATAGTATCTGATACATGGTTAATTGCTGTGTAAGTCCTAGACATAATTGTTGCTCTTTTTATCCTGCATAATATAATTATATGTATTTTTTATTAATACTTTTAGCAATAGGTGTCTAAAGTTCTACTTGCTTTTTCAAAATTTAATATTTTGTTTATAAATATCAGTCTTTTGGTCTGTTTTTTTTGTTTTGTTTTGTTTGTTTGTTTGCTTGTTTTTTCTGCTCCCAACCATTTTCTAACTTGCCAAGGTGTAGGAGAGATTCTGAGGGTTATGTCGTGTTAATTCGGCAACAAATTTTATTGAGTCCTTACTCTGTGCCAGGCTCTTTGCTGGAGATTAGATACCCTAGTGGTGAACAAAATAGACAGGTCCCTGCCCAAGGGGAGTTTACAGTTTTTGAGGGAAGATAAACAGAGCCATTACATGGGATTATGTAATGTTCAAGAGAAGCCATGAGTTTTGTGGGAGAATAATCTAGAGGTTCCATATTAGATGTAGGAAGGGTAATCAAACCAGTTTTCTCGGAGACTTTCAGTCGGAAGCTGGAAGACTGAGTTTTATTCAACTGCAGGAAAGGGTCAAGAAAGGTTGGGCCAGTAGAAGAACTCTGGGTGTCTGGACTGAAGCAGCTTGAAGTTCAGATATTTGAGGGGAAAATGGAAGGGTTTGGGGGCAGAGAAGTGGTTGCAGTTGGATGTACTTCAACTTCAATTTGTAAAAATCCTAAACCAATCAATCACTGTAAAAGTCCAGGACTCATTCCACTCTAAAGTGTATTATTCTGAAATCTCTTATTGCTCTTGTTCTGGAATCTTTTCTTTTTCTTTCTTGTTTTCTTTGGTAACAGCCCTTGTGTTTTCTTACTACTTAATACCAAATTATCGCTTTTACCTTGTATAAGATCTTCTCTCTCCTTCCTTCTTTCTTTTTAAAAATTTCTTTTTTTAATTTAAATTCAATTAATTAACATATAGTGTATTATTAATTTCTCCTTTCTTTTCTTTATAATTTTCTACATATCAAAAACTTTCTTCATTGTGAAGTTGGGGAGGTTCCCGCTAACTGGGGGCCCAGCTTCATTCTGACTTGATCATTTTGCGGGGAAGGGTGTCCCTGAAAATGTTTTTGTAAGGACATTTGTCCTGAAGTCACTCTGGTGTGTGTGATAGATAGTATACATAGATATATATTATATAGATAATATGTATATTAGATAGATAGTATATACATTAGGTTGATAGGTTATATATATTAGGTTATATATATTAGATAGGTTATAAATATAGATCCATTTTGCATATAAATATAATTTACATATAAATTGTATTTATTTATAAGTACATAATTGACATATAAATAATTTATATAGAATAGATTAATTATATACTATCTAAATTATATATATGTGTATATACACATATTTTTTAGAATATATATTTAGACAGATAGATAGAGCCTCAGAGAAAAACTAAGGAAGATTTTTTTTGGGTCTTTGTTTTTTTTGTAACCAGTACAGTGTTAAACAGTTTTTAAATTAGTCCTGCTGAGTAAGGTTCCTGCTAATGGATTTTGCTTTGGGGGGAAGTTGTGAGGCCCTGTTTTCCACCCTGATTACTAATTATTATTGCCTTTGTCTTTCAGTTCTGTGTAGAGATCATAGAGCTTTAGGTAGCCTCAACATGAGGACTCTATGATAATTTTGAGAAATATTTTACAAGATTCCACTTTCTCATGATTTTTATTTGTAGCAAGTTTATATTTATATATGGAAATGTTCAGTTAAATCCAATCTATGGCTCGTTACAAATGTGGAACGGGTATGTGTTGATCTTCCTGCTTTCCTCGCAGCGCACCTTTGCCTGATTCAGTGTCTGAACCAGAGGCTGTTTCTCCTCGGTCCTCCCTTAAATCCTGTCTCATATGCCTCACAATTAGAGTCAGTTGAGGAGGTGAACTAGCTTGAGACCACTGAGTGATTGTACATGCTGTGGGCTGCCAGAACGTTGTGAATCCCTAGGGATCCATGGAGCCCATTACCAACCCAGTGAATCACTCACTCTGTTTGCTTTTCCACAAAAAAGAAATGTGCAGCTGCTTACTTCTGCCATGGACTTTGGAATTTTGTTCCCTTTTCCATCTGCCTTTTGTGTAAAGAAATTCTGCCTGAATAATTACTTGTCTGTCCCCTTTGCTCATTCCCAACATCATCATTCTTCAACCTTCTGTTTCCAATTAGTTCTTATCTCAAATGGCTTATTGGTATCAATCTGTTCTCAGCATCACCAAAGTGCACAAAACTACCCTGAAACACGGGGGAATCTAGATAAGGCTGAGACTTACCAATCAGTCCAGGGGAGTCTCCGCATTTCACCCCAGTGCCTTCCTTCTTTCAGGAAACCTGAGATAGGAGATGGTGTCAAGACATGTCATTGATATAGCACATTCTGGAGCAAAATGACATGCGTGAGCATTGCAGAGACTCTGTAAGGTCTGTGAAAATAGCCATTGTTGGACATCTGGTGTCGAAAAGAGCTGTTTCAAAACAAGTTCACAGTGTTAAATCATGGTGTAGACAGCTTCCGAGCAGCTGTCCACTGCTGGAGAGGGTGCCCTGAGATCTGTTTGTCAATGATTGCACTTTAAGCCTTGCTAGTCACTTTGGTTACAAACCTTTGTGCCACAGTAACATGGCTAAAATTGGGCCAAAAAGACACTGTTGTCATTATTAGCCAAGTAGGTATAAAGAGAAAGTGGTAATAGGATCAGGCAAAAACAAAAACAAAAAAGAAAACAAACAAAAAACCTCCCAAACCCAACACCCAAAAGTGTGCCCGCACACATGCGTGCGTGCACGTGTGTATATCTATATCTATATCTATATCTATATCTATATATCTATATATATATATATATATATAACTTTTAAGCAGACTAATGAGCTTGGTTGGTTGAACTATACACAAACAAGTCCAAAGACTCATGTTTGATATCCATTTAGTTACCTATGCTCAGAAAAAAGGTGTCTCAGAAATTATTTGTCCAAAGTACTTTCTCTATAGAAATTAACATCCAGGAGTATTACATGGCTTTTCAAACATCATAGCTAATTAATGGTAGAACTAGCATCCTAACTTTTTTCTTTTAACTCCTAGTAGATTGCTCATTCTAAGAAATCACATTCCAAGACCATCTCTGGGAAAAATAGTTTAAAGCATAGGTCAAAGCCAGACTTTACATTCTATGAGGGTCTGGATTTGCCTTCCTCAGCATCACTTAGCCCCAGGATCAAGTGTAATGCTTAAAACATAGGAGATGTTCAACAAATATATTTACTTTTTTTTTTTTTTTTGGTAAGAGTGGAGAAATGAATCTAATAATGGTAAGAAATTAGTACATATTGAGTGCCTCTTATGGGCCAGACACTTTTCCTATGGTATTTCATTTGGATCTCATCTTGGTAAGGGGTCCTGGGACAATTCCATCTTCCTAGACTCTTCGAGGGAGAAACCACTTTACAATGAGGTTTGTAAAATTAAACTGGTCACAAAACCATCTGTTAAGAAATTTAAAAGCTATAGGTTTCAGTTATAAAAATGTCTGAGGCCTTTGACTCTAACACCACAGTCTGATTTGGAAATCACTGAACATTTAGGATTGAATTTTAGCTATCATTTAAAAAGCTGTGTTTGGCTGGGGTTGCCTAGCCAATGGTAGGCCCCGTCTTCTTGGTCACCCTTAACAAATTCCACCCTTAAACACTTCCTTACTCTAAATGTGATCAGGCTGCCTCCTATCCCCATTATATCCAGGCTTTACCCAGGCTCTACCCAGTTCCATTGAACCTATAAGACTAAGGCTTTTTTCGAGTCTTTCTCTGGGATAGTCAGAGGCCACAGACATGAATTTGGCTTGACATTCTGCTCATATCCTTCCTGGGATCTTCTGATAGAAGTTCTGTTATTCCTTTGGCTTGTGAGAGAAGAACAGGGTTTCTAAGGGTAAGTGGCTGTCAAGATAAGACTGCCGTCCTTCTTTGTTGTCAGTGTATCCCATGCCTGGTTGGAATGGTAAAGATGTGTAACCCTTAACATCCCTAGCTGATTGGAATTCTTTCCATTTCCTTATCTTTTTAACATTGGAGAAAAAAGGTGGCACTGAAGTTTGCTTGGGCTTTCATTTATCCCCTGTGAATGTCTGCCTCTATATACTGGTGCATTAATGAAAGGGGAATGAAACATCATTTTACTCCCCCCTAGAGTAGAAAAGTTGACTTTAAACATGAGATAGTTGTTATCAGTCCTATGCATAAATGAAGAAACCAAGGTTTAAAAAGATTTGTAGGTGTGATTTCAAATTCCCTCAACTAGTAAATAGGAGAAAGCAAAATTAGCATACAGGTAGTCTAATTAAGAAGCGTAAACTGCCTTTACATGAGAGAAGATAAACAGGTATGAGAGTCAATACCATCTCCTTTTTGTAGATAATAAACAAGATAAAAGGAAAACAATAGTTGATTATAGAATTATAGTCCTCATTTATATAATGTCCTTAGAGAGGGAAGGAAAGGCATTGCTCATTCATATTTATCATATAAACACACTCAAGGTCAGCAAACTTTCATGATAAAGTCATGCAAAGTGCTACTCTCTTAGCATACACTCAGGTTTTTGAGACCCTTTTTCATATTTTGGGACTCTGCCCCAACTGGTACAAAATGAGCTGATGGTGTGAAGTCATGGTCTACTAAGAAAACATGTTAGCTCGGTGCCAGAGAGAAATCACTAGGTTTCACTCATTGTAGCAGCTCCTGGAGTAATTGGTTCACTGGAGTTTAGTTTAAGTAAAAATTTATTCCATAAAGATTATCATGAAAATATTAGCAAAGTTTTTCTTTAGGAAATTGTTTTAGATAGTCTTTGTGAAATCTCTTTATCCAAATTCACCTAAAAAACAATTATAAGTCCTAAAGGTTATGGACAGAATAAAACTCATGATTTTTGTGGTTCACATTGCTAGCCAAAGTGAGAGATATGTTTGCTACCTGAGTTACTTCCCTACCTCTTTTATTTATGTATATATTTATTTTTATGTAATTTCTGGCATTTAGAGACCAAAAGTTTTTTAGAAAGAATTATAAACAATTCTTCAGTGGAATAAACTGGAGGCTTTGCTTTTCTGAAAAGAAAGAAATACCTAGTTCTGATGCTGGGACTGTAATATTCAGAATGTTTGCTAACTATGGCAGGTTGATTGATTGAATGATTTAATATTTGCATTGTCTTTTGGACATGGTGCATTCACCTTCAGAAAAGCTCCAAGGGAGGCATCATCCTTGCCATTTTATAGACAAAGAAACTGAAGATAATGACACTTAAGCCATATGTTCAAACTCACTTACCCAATATTTGTCAGAGCTGAGATTAAAACCCAGGTCTAACCATAAAGTCTCTTGTAATGTCCAACTACATTTTTCTAGTTTAAAGGAAAGTTTCAAATCTGAAGCTAATAGTTTCTTTTATAAGTGATAGGCAACAAAATCACCTTTATGGATTACATGTCTAACACGTGTCCTTCTAAGCAAATTATGGAGCTTTGAAATATGGTTTTGATGTTCTAAGATCTCCACAAAGCCAATTATACACGTCAGTGACCCAAGAGTTTCAGTGACCACACAAGCTATGTACATGTGGGGCAGAACGTTGACACCTCTACTGAGCTCTTCTTCAAAATACAGAGTCATTTTCTGGAGAAATACAAGACAAAGCAAAATAACAAAAAACAGATACTATCTGCACACCACTTCATGTGCATGTGATTTGGATATTTACTATGGCAAACTCATAATAATTTTATTCAGTTGTCATAATAATATGCCATCTTTGTGTCTGTAGCATGACTGACAACTTAGTATACCTAAATGATCTGCCATATATCTTTTACCAGGAGCTCAGGGAGATGCTGATATTCAAGCAAGATATTTTAAGTAATTATTAATTATCAGGTTTTCAGTGTTGCTTATCATAAATTTCCATTAATGCCATGTTGAAGAAACACGCATATCTGTACCCTTTCTTTCTGCCACCTTTTCCTTTTTCTCTCCATTCCTCAGCTTCACCTCTCACACTGCCATTCCAGAACTACAACTTTTAATGTGCACTTGGCTTCAGTGTCAGAGCAATATAAGGAATAGCCATGTGGAACGTCTTTATATTGCTTGTAAAATTGCTATGGGGGACATTATGGAGCTCACTGCCCTTATATGAAGAGTGTTTTGACAAATTCATCTTCGAACTCAGGGATAGGAAAGTTTGCCTCTGTTGATGAACTGGTGTGCTTTCTTTCCGTAGAAAATGATAGCCCTGTAATCCATCATGTTGTCCCTTTGCTTGGGCTGTTAGGAAACAATACACTAGGAGTTGGCCCAATTACAGCACTGTTCCTCAGGTAGGATTTCCTGCCTGCATTCTTCCTCTGGATTTTTCCTTTAGTGTTTATTTGTGGTCATTATTTTGTCATAACTTTTTTTTAATCTTTCTGTATTTACACATTTTAAAAATAACTCATTATTTATTCTTGTTCAGATAGGTTAGGGCATAAGTGAGTTAATAGAATTATATGTATTTGCAGGGGTGTGTGTGTGTGTGTGTGTGTGTGTTAGAGAGAGAGATACATTTCTCAAAATTCATAAACTATACGTTCTCACTTATCTCTGTGTAATCATCATAAAATTATTCAGACTCCATGGAGACATGACATTGTTCTAGATAAATGCAGAAAAAAATAGAGCAAAAAAATCTAAATTTGTGAGTTGGAGGACCATGAGACTATATTAACACTTAAAATTGTGTGAATTCTGCCTTAAAACTTCTAAGGCCTTATGGAGGTTATATAAGAAAGTGGTTGGAGAGGTCAGCCAATCTATTACTCTAAACATAGATCACATTTTTTTGTGTGCCTTCAATTAAATTTAGCAAAACAAGATTTATTTATTTATTATTTCTTTCGGTTCCAAAAAAGATTTGAGCAGTTATGTTGATAGGAACTAAGTATCTAATTGACATGTGATTAAATTAGAATAAAGTTCATGCTAAAATGGATAAGACTGAGAGTTTAATGCATTCTTTACTTATTGGTGTTATTACTTCTAAGTAGTTTAGTACTATGTTTTTTGCTTAAGAATGGAAACCACCTTCTCTGATTTAATGTAAACATTTACTTATAGATGTTTATTTCCAGAGGTTTGTACCTTTTGACCATGTTCACCCAGTTATAAAATACATGTCATGGGTATGTAAGGTACAACATGGTGACTATGATTAACAATACTGTGTTATATATCTCAAAGTTCCTGAGAATAGATCTTAAAAGTTCTCATCACAAGAAAAAACATTTGTAACTATTTGGTGATGGAGGCTAACCAGATTTATTGTGTTATTATTATTCACAGCGTACACAGATAGCAAATCCTTACGTTGTACACCTGTAACTAATATCATGCTCTATGTCAATAATTCTCAATTTTTTTAAAAGAAGGTGTTTATTACTGTTTTAGTTTATTTTTTCTTTTTTGTAAATGTGATATATGTTTTCTGGTAAGTGGTTCCACAACACAATCTCTTAAAGACTTGCCTAGGAATCTAAAATGATTTCTAACAGAGAGCAATTCAAAAAAATCAGAAGGATCTGGCAGAGTAATACTGGAATTAACAAGCATGGCTGAGAGATCCAAGCTCCTGGTTTATGCCATTTTATGATTAACTGAGGGTCAATTTTGTTTGCTGTGAACCCATGTATTGCAAGGGAAGAGGAGCTGGCATTTCAGGAATGTACTTCTACGTGTGCTTGATTTTATGAAACACAGTGAAGTTTCTCTCTCTCCAACTCCTCTTTGCAACTTCCCCCCTCCCCCACCCCAGGCCCCAATACACACATGCTTCCTATCTTTTGTTTAATTCCTTTTCTTTAAAGATTTTATTTATTTATTTGACAGGGAGATCACAAGTAGGCAGAGCAGCAGGCAGAGAGAGCGGGGGAGGGGGGGGAGCAGGCTCCCTGCTGAGCAGAGACTTGGATGGATGCTGACCTCGATCCCAAGACCCTGGGATCATGACCTGAGCCAAAGGCAGAGGCTTAACCCACTGAGCCACCCAGGCACCACTTTTGTGTAATTCTAAATGCGGTGTCTACATTCTCCCTCACTACCTTCAACTTTGCAGCTGCCTACGAATGAATAAGTGCTAAACATTATCATAGCTGATACGAACTTAAACAATTACCTTTTGGAAAATATTTACTTTCAAATAGGAAAACCAATAGGTAGATGTATTACCCAATGGCATGGTGTCTGAGGATGGATATTTAGTCTCCATCATAGGCCAGAGGCTGATACTGGAGGAAGAGAGATTTCTGTGATGAACTCATCAAAATCACACCACAGAATTGTCTGGATCTGCTGTCATGTATGTCATTTGGAAATATGAATTTTCACTAACTTTCAATTCAGTAAAGGGAAACCATTGATATTAAAGCCAAGATATTTTGAAAAAGGAAGTCATCAGATATATAACATCAGTTTTAATAGTTAGTGTGCTTCTACAGAACACTATGTGCTTTTCTTTAGGAAAAAAAAAAAAAACTGTAACCCCATCACCACCAATGAAAATTTTGCAGAAGTTCATATTCCCTCTTCCCTTAGGTTTAGAAATTCTGAATTGTCTTCTGCACTTTCATCAAATTTGCCAGTATATTGTTTCTTTCTAGTGTTGGAATAAAATACTAAAGCATTTTAAAAATTTGTCCATCAATTATCTTTTCTTTTTTTCCTTTAGAAAACTATTAACCCGTTCTTCATTGATTTTACTGCCTCATGGTGAAATCAGCTTACCTGTATTTGTTTTTCATGGTTCGGTGGGCAGGAATGAGCAATGATTTCCTTCATCAGCCATCCACCAAAAAAAATTGTTTTGCTTATTAGTCAGTATAAATTGTTTTCCTGCCAAATCATAACATATTGAAATGGAGGATTTATTGCCCAATTTCATTCTCCTAGGTTTTCACTTGTCCATTACAGAAGCATAAAAATACAGGTCTCTGATGTGCTGTAGGATGAGAACAACAGAGTTCCCAGTTCTATTCAGTTTAGCTCACAGGTGCAGCCTTATTTCCTTTTTGTTCCCTGCATTAATCTCTCCTCTATCTCATCTGGACTGCTTCCTCAATGTGCTTTTTAAGCCTGGAGTCCTCTTCATAAATGTGTTTCTTCAGTTACCAGCTCCTAAATACTCTCTTTAATCTATGGGTGTAAAGTGAAACTTTTTCTTAACCTTCAGTCTGAGCTACTCCTGACTTCAATCGCTTGAAGCTTGAGTATAGATTTTTGTGCACTTGTATATTTGCCTTATATTCCTCAATGGTTATGAGGTTATTCCACCACCAATACTGAGCATCTGCCACATGACAGATGCTATATTATGGACAGAGGATACTAAGAAAAGTAAGATACAATCCCTGCCCTGGAAAGTTCAGTTAAAAGGAAGTGTCGAACATTTTCATGAATAATTAATGTACAATATCATCAAAGAGAGCAACTGAGAAAGTGCTAATGAGACCCAGAGACATATCATGCATGTCATAGATTACCTTCATCAAGATGATGACATCTGAGTTGGGCCTTGAAAGGTAAAGTTTTTAGAAAGGAGAAGGGCATTAGTAACAGATTTTCAAGGGGAAGAAAAGAGCATAGCACCTTTAGGTGACAGAAATAAACAATCCAAAGTTCCAAAAGTTTCATAAACTTAAAGTTTTGTCTTTACTCTTTTGGTGTTAACCCTGATCTGATTTGACCTCAGTTGTCAAGAGAACCTCACTTGAACTGGAGTTTAGGTGATTAGTCTTGCTTTATTGCAGATGCATTGATGTACTTGATTATATGGTGTTAATCCAGACCTCTCGTCATCTAAAGTTGGGCACTGAATTACCATTCTAAAAGCTGAGAGATTGTAAATTTTAAGGCACGTCTGTACCTACCACTGTTGGATAAGAGACGATAGGGATATAGGATGAAATTCTGTTAAGGATGTTAAGGTGGAGTGAAAAAGATGAAACTGGAAAGATAATTTGGAGCCAGACTATGTAGGATATTTTATTCAAAGGCTAATGAGTTTAGACTTGCATCTATAAACGTGAGAGGAAGCATGCATGGAAAGCCTGGCTTAATATGATTTTCAAGGTCTGCATTTTATATTTTTATTTTAGGCTTTAACAATGATATCATATCCTTTCTGAAACTTTCTTTATTCACAGGTACAACAAATCACTTGTTTCTGTTTCCCCATGGCTTTATTCAGAGGATCATGGTAATGTAGCAGATTGTATCACAAGACTTACTTGGTTTGTTTCTCCATTTAATTAGAACATAAACTCCATCAAGAGATCATTTATTGTAATTCATTCGACTGCTTTTGTTAATTAATTAATTAATTAATTAATTATATTTTATATGTTTATTGGCTTGCCATCTTCAGTGCACTCTGGCTATGACAAAATATCACAGACTCGGTAGCTTGTAAACTGTAGAAATTTATTTCTCACAGTTCACGAGGTTGGGAAGTTCAAGATAGTGGTGCCCACAGATTTATTATCTGGTTAGGCTTGCTTGCTGTCTTACAGATGGCTGTCTTCTCTCTCCATCCCCAACTCTAAATACCGTCTTGCTGAGGATTCGGTATTAGCATAAGAATTTGGGGGGGGGGCACAGATATTCGGTCTATAGCACTGACCTACAACCCTCCTTTTTACCAAAAGGATGTAAGATAGCTGGCACCATCTCTCAATAGCTTTGTATTGAATTCATTAATTTAAATAAATACTACATTTAGAGGGCTCTTACCTAGCACCGGGCACTATTCTTAAGGTTTTACAAAAATCACAAAAACCACCTTATTTAATCCTCATGAATATCCTATGAAATGGGCAATATGGTGATACTCATTTGTAAGCTGGGGAAATAGATGCTCAGAGAGGCCAATGAATCTGTTTCATGACACACAGCTAGTAGCTGTTAAAGTCAGAGCTTTTTAACCTAACCACGAAACCACACTGTCTTTTCATAAATGAACTCTGCATTCCCTGGACCACCTAGCAAAATGTCTCCCATGAAATATGTTCTCAAGGTAAATTTGTTGATAGACTGGATGCACACAATTTGATATTTTAAAATGATAATTGGCCTGAACTAGCAAATGCCACTTTCTTCTTTGAGCAACTTCGTGTCACCAGATTCTAAGAGCCACAACTGGGGGGTAAAGGCAGATCACGCAGGTACATTCTATAATATATAGAAATAGGTTTGAATTTTAAATACTCAAGTAAGTCGTGCTCACTGTAAAAAAGACAAAAAACAAAAAACAAAAAAAACTGAAAAAAGTCACAGTGCCCCTTAATTCCTCTCCCTAGATTTTATTTCCCAGTCTGTTCTCTGAGCAGTTGAGTTTCTGCATTGACATATGCATTCATTCATTCACATATGTACATAAAAAATAGCTTCACATATGTCATATAAAACTGTTGATTCAAGTGTCTTTAGAAATTTTAGCCCAGTTGATTTAATATAACTTATTCATATATCAAAATTATGGCTGCCATAACTATTACAAATTTTAGTAATCTCCTAGCAAGGAATGTTCAGGGTTCTTCTTTTGGCAGAAATGAGATACCAGCATAGCTCCTGCATTATTTAAAACATTATTGTTCATTTTGGTGCTTTGTGAGGTAAAACGTTTTACATGACAAGGCAATATGGGGTCTATTATGAGTTCATTGTGGTTTAATTTGCCACACTTTTTAATGATCTACAAGAGGGGATAAAAAAAGCACTCAATTAAATTTATAGATGATGCTAAATTGGAAGATGTTGAGAACATCTGTAAAGATAGATATTTAAGGAAGTTAGAAATATGTGAAAGAAATAGTAAAACAATATTTAGATTACAAAATATTGATTTGAATGTATTAAAAGCTGATTAATCAGTGCACCAATTACTCGTAGGAAGTGGAAGAAGGCATAATGACTTCTGCTCTTATGTCACATGACTAAAACTAACATTAGTTGGTTTTAAGCATTAGCAACATTTTAAACATAAGCAACATCTGTTCATACCACGTCAGTGTACCTTGTGAATCTCTTACAAAAAGTAACACACAAGTTACCTACTGTTCTTTTGAGGTCACTCTAAATTGTTTCATTCTAGAGAAAAAGCTAAGAGGAAATAGATACTTAGTGAAACCTACTGTCCTTGGTCATTTTATTTACGTGGATTGTCTCGTGATTCTCACTATAACTGTGTGGAGAAGATACAGTTTTAACATTTTTGTTGTTCATTCTTATTTCAGTTTGTATCTTCATTTGACAATTTATTTCCTGTTGTGACATTTTTTCTTAAAAATCAGACTTGTGTGTGAACTCACATTCAAATATATATACATATTCAAATAAGTAAAAAAAAAATGGAACAAATTTTTACTTCAATTAAACTTTAAAAATTAAAATGTAATGCTAGACTGGTTACCACTCATAAGCAAATGAGTGATTCCTAAATGAGCCTAATTATGCAGAGAGAACCATGGAGAGTTGTCTGATGAACTACAGTAATAATGACATGTGTCCATAGTTTGTTGTTGTGTCAATGCCAGGCATTTGTGAAATATCTATTCATCAGGCGATACTTAGTGAGAAAGTGTTTAGCCATTATAACAAGGTATATGCAAATGAGCTTCCCATGAGACTTTGCAACAAATATTTAATTAGGTATACAAAGAAACAGTTAAATATACAAACACACATTACAGAAAATTGGCTAGTGTGTATCATTAATTTTGTCCACATTAATTCCTAAATAGCTCCATTTAATAACATGTATCTTTATCACATGCCTACTGATGGAAATGTGTAATTTTACCTGAAAATTAATTACATTGAATTTCTTGTATCCTCCTTTTCTTACTATAAAGATAAGAGATATACGGAGTAACACAATTTGGATATTTTTAGCATTTCATTTGTAAATAAGGACTATAAAATGTCAAAACTGAAATATCTATTCATCAAGTTGGTACAGAAAAGGGAAATTCAGAGACTAATATATATTAGAGAAGTAGGTGACAAGCATTAGTTACCATCTGTCATTGTGCACAAAGAATAATACTGATCTCTATTTTTAAAATTACTGTATTTATTCAAAAATACTTCCATTAAACTGTTTAGTTTCTTTACTGATCCACTAAAATAGACATACACTTCTTTTTTAAATCAAAACCCATTAATGATATTTGCCTTCTGAGCATTAAATGTCAAGAAAATTCTCTTTTATGAACCTCGGTCTTTAAAAAATTATTTTATGGTCTTGCCTTCAATTATAAAGGTATTCTTAGGGAATATCATTAGGATAAAATTTAAATTTTACTTTTTTAAAAAATTTTGTTTTATTTTTTCAGTGTTCCAAGATTCATTGTTTATGCACCACACCCTAAATTTTACTTTTCTGTAATCATCACACTTTTTCATATCTTTTGAAGAATATTAATTTTTGTCATTAAGTCTGTATTTGCTATTCACATAATGATTGACAAAGCATTAGACATTTTTGTGTATCTAATAATATCATAATAAGATACTTAAAAACACATTCAGAATTGTCTTTTTTCAGGGATTTAAGGAGTGATCACAACTATTGTGAAGTAGTTCACAATTTCAAGCAAGTCCTTTGATTTTAAATATTAACTCCTATTCTGTATAATTCAAAAATACTTTCTGTCTTTTTAAACAATAGTAATTTTATTTTTAGATAATCTGGAGGAGTTACTAGGTATAGCAGCTGACCTGCCAGCCTTCCCAACACCATTTGCATCTCTGAAGCCCCCAAGGACAGAAAGGAGTCTTTTAATTGGTGATTCAACTTTAGTGGAAACATGCATTTAGGAAATGAGGCCTATACTGTTGTCTTCACACCAGGCAGACCAGCTCCTGTTGTCATGGTGATCTTCTATAGCTTGCTAGAGCCAGTGATGTGGAAAACAAGATGGCTTCCTCATTTATTTAGCCTTAAAGAAAGTTGCAGATATTAGCAAATGATTATTGAATTAAAAATCTTTTCTTTTTTTTTTAGATATGTGAACATTAAGTTATGTGGACATTTTTGCCTTGGATAAAACTTAACTGTCTCCCAAACTTCTAAAATTACTAGGTTTTTCAAGGTAAAAGAATTATTGCCTTTCTTTTAAATGTAAATATCTTAAAACACTGCCTTCCATGGAGCTGTGCTTCAAGGATTTCAGTTCCTGTATGATTTCTATTTATTTTGGATTAGCATGAAGGTTATAGGATGACACATATTATACGTAGGCTTTATTGTATAAAAATAAGCTGCTTCAACAATTTCAGTGCTTGTAAAGGGGCCCTATCTACATCTGAAAGAGACCCTGAGTTTTCAGACTGGATACCAGTAATGTAGGAAAAATGCAGAAAGGAGTCACTCTAGCTATCAAAAGAGAGAAACAATTCCTTGGTACTCACAGGTGAGTTTTCAATCATCAGCTTAAAAATGGTACAGACAATAATCTGAGTGACTTCTTAATAAATATTTGGACACAAAACAATCTTTCCATTTTGAGCCACTCTACCTATTTACTGAACTGAGAAAATCTCCAAAAAACTTTGTAAACAATAGAGGAGATAAAAAGATTAAGATGCAGGTACTTTACAATTAGTGCAATAATTGTTCATACTACATTTTCTTATGAAAACAAGCACATGGAAAGAAATGCAAAATTTCCCCCAAAGTACAATATGTATTTCCAAAAACCGTATAAACTTTAAGCAATGATCATGTATTACAGAGTGCTTGCACATAATAAATTTGTTGATTGCTTATTTGATTATACTTTCTGGAAAGTGATGATTAAATTAGATATGTATTAAATTAGATAATATAAATTACATATGTAGCTATTCTTATATTAATTCATCATTTTGATGAAGAGCCATAATGTTCAATAAAGATATTGATATCAAAGACAACTTCACAGATCTCATTTTCCAAGCCGTTCTTTGGGAGAATGGTGTTCTGGGTGGTATTAATGATGTTTTCTGTCATCAGAGAGTTTTACGGTCCAATTAGTTTGGAAAGGGTTGCATTTTTATCACTCTTTCTGGTGGTTCAAAATGGACTTATATACAGAGAAGTTCTACAGTAAAGAGTTCTGTTTAACCCAGTGTTCCCCAAATTTTTTGGCTATGGCATGCTTTTCCCTCCTCCCCCACAGAATATTTAATTATATCTGTGGCACACTATTGGTTTAGAAACACAATTGGGAACCATAGTTTTATTAGGATATGTTCTGGCACTGTCAAGGCTCTGATTATTTCCTCATGACCCTGATCAACCTCTGCTTTATAGTTAGTCCCTCAGATTATTGTCTGTACCATTTCCTTACTTAACATGCTTAAACCTGACCACTGAGGTTCTTAGAGAATGTTTACATGGTAAGTGTGAATAAAAGTTCCCTACACTGAGGCTGTGCCGCTGTCTGAAGTTCTACATGTTTATTTTCCATATCCTTTTATCAACTTTTCTTCAAACTTTTTAGTAGAAGTAGTGGCAATGCTTTCTTAAAAAAAAAAAAAATGGCTTGGGGATATTTTGGTTCAATATAACTTTTATTTTAGCATCTCTGCCTGTAATTCTTGTGTTACTGCTTGGCAACACAAACTGAACAAAGTTAGAAGGTTTAGTAGGAAGACAAAACTATGGAAACTCCCCTTCCACCAGAGCTGAGCAATAATTAGCAATAACTATATACGCAAGGTGACAGTGTTGTGGTAAGATGTCATGGCCCATGGTGTGAAAGTTGTAAATATTTTTTAGGAAGCTTTTTCTTATGTCAAACCCTACAACAAAATTTGAACATTTGGAGTTGTGAAGTAAACTTAAAATTTACTGAGAACAAAAATAGTTGCAAAGTAAACTTAAAATTTATTGAGAACAAAAGCAAAATTTATTGAGAACAAATGTGTTTTTCAAAAACATAGCAATTTTTCTGTAAGATCCCACTGTCTTATGAAGGTTTTGTTAATGTTTTTGTGCTGTTGATTACTGGATTTAGATGAAGCATAGTTGTTCCATGAGACTCAATGACTCCAATGGATATATAGCTGTCAGCTTTTTTGTTTCAAGAAGAGGACAAACCAACACAAATTTCGTTTGACCCTTTCTGATACGTACATTTCATAATTGATCTCTCTTTTAACTTTTGCTTTTTTCAGAATTTGTGAACAGGTGGAGTCCTCAGGTGTAGCTGCCTGGGCTAAGCCCTCTTGATTTGGGAAGCATGTAACTTCATCAATATTGGGGGCCCATTGCCTGTGTCATTTGCTTATGGCAGATGAGAGATACCAAATTAGATTACTTACTTGCTCAGTTGGAGGACTATCCTCCTCGTATTACTTGTAAGCATTGAAACATTTATAGAGCACAGAGTACACAAGAGGGATAACCTAAGGTAGTGAGCTACATAAAATGGCTAGAAGAGTAGTCAATGAAGTGCAAAGAAAAAGTCAAATAAGCAAGCAGGTGGGTAACGGGACAGAAGTGTGAGGTAAGAAGGATAGAGGGGATAATAGTTCACAGACAGAAAGATAAGTGTTCACAGAAACAACCATGGACTTTCACATGTAAAACACATTCCTGGGTTTTCAGGGATTTTTCATTCAATGAGATCAGCAGAGGCCTTGCACAAAGGTGTCAATTTCCTATGCAGAGGACCATGTCCCTTTCTGGCTTTTGCCCTGGCATTTGCTACCTGCCCTGTGGGAGTTGTCAGCTCAGGTAATTCTTATTGAATATCCTAATTACTATCTTTTTTTTTTTTTTTTTTTTTTCCGTATCCTGTGGCTCCTTGCAGGGTCAAGGAAAAGGAACAATACAGAAAACAGGAAAAAATATTTTCAACACATGAGTAGAACCTGCCTGCCTATATGTAAAAGTCACCCAAGCCATGCTTTAGTCTTTATTAGATGTTCTCTCAAAACTTGCTCTTTCTCTGATTTTGGCTTCAAGTTCTCTATCTCCTACAGCGCTATTGCCTTTGTAATTTTTAAAAAATATTTATAGTCTCTCCAATCTATTTTCTCCCAAATTCCTCTACAAATATAGCAGTCTTCTAAACCAACATTTACTATGGCAATTATCTTTCTTTTCTACAAAATGAAGGTGAACAAAAGGAGAGAGAAAACTCAAATTTTGTTTCATTTTTCTTTAAAATACAAATTTGCAGCAGGCCAAGGTTTACGCTTTTAAAAAAGCATTTCCCCTCCCCCCAAGCAACTCATGTTTTCCCAGCAATGAAGAAAATGAGTTACTCACACAACTGCTCAAGTTACCTCATCACATCAGAATCAGGTGGGGGTGGGGAAAAGAATCATTTTGCTATGAATAACCCAGAAGTGAGTTTTTGCAGGCTATCGGTTAGAATGAACATTGTAACTGCAAATTAGTTGGTTTTAGGGAAAAAAAAAAAAAATAGAAAAAGAAAATGTTGAATTACTTGTGGAGATAAGGTCATAACTATGTCAGGTCTGTTTAAAAGAAGTTAAACATATTGCTTCTTCTTAAATTTAGTTTCTCCCAGATAAATTATTTCTTGAGTCAAGTACATGGAAAACAACTGACCACTGATTTTTGGGAAGTCTACCAATTAAAATATGTAATTACTTTGTCTTTTCCCTCCTCTTGAATTCTGAACAAAAAGAACTTTTATTTTTACATTTTAAACCAATTTCTAGTTTAGCTGCTTGCTTCCTATACCTGAACAAAGTGTGACTCTTGATTCAACTTCACCTGAACTGAACATCCAACTATAAGCCTAATTTAGAAGGTTGAGTGGCATCCAGTCAAATTGAAAAAAATTACTCAGTTTATGGCAGAAAGAAGTAAAAATCTTCTAGGAAAGTAGGTAAACTTCAGAACCTGTCCCTTAGACTTCAATTCAGAGAAGGACATTTTCAAACCTTTTAATTTAACTCAAATGCCTTGTATGTCAATGAAATGTGATACTCTCTTTAAGGGCATTAGGTTGGATATAAAGATTTTAAATCTCCAGGGAGACCTTTCATTAGTGGGGTTTTTGTTTTGTCTTGTTTTGTTTACAACATCTGGCCAGTGACTTTTAACAGGCTGAAATTAGTGTCTTTTTCTTTTCAATTTTCTATGCAAAATCTATTAGGAAGATTATCTGTGGTCTAGAAAAACTAAATAAATCCCATACTACACGTCCTTTTAAATAGTCCTTTGTAGTTCACATAGAATACAAGAGCAATTTTTATGGTCTGGAAAAATTTGAATTTGAATTTAAACTGTAAGGAGCCCTCTCTGCTGGCCAGGATGCTGGGGTATGAATTAGTCTGACAGCTGTGCCCCGTTGGGACACTCTACACTATGCAGTAATTACGCAAAACAATCAAAATCCACTTTCTGGGAGGGTTTTAATCTAAGGCATAGAAGGAGAGTTACTGCAGCATGATGGACACAGAGCCACAGAGAAAGGGCAGTAAACAGAAATTCTGGCACAGTGGACAGCAGGGTTATTCAGCAGCCACAGCAGAGGGAGGGGTTGGAAAGCAGTGGCAGAACAGGAGGAGCAGCCTTAGGAGATGGGATGAGTTACCACAGCAGGGGATTGCTTGAGTCCTGAGCAGTGATTGATTGTCAGCTGAAACTTACTGCAAAACAAATGCCTACTACAGCTCTTATGCTCCTTTGCAGTTAGCTACGGCTAGGTGCGTAAGTTTTGTCCGGGGACTGTAAGCAGAAACGACATGTGACAGAGTCTGGGAAGCTTCTCTGGGGTACCTACCCAGATATTTTATTTGAGGGAGACCTAAAATTCTATTTTGTGTATGCTACTGCTTCCCGCCCCCCCCCCCCCCCCCGCCATCCTACTCCTATTCTTTTGCTCAAGCAAACCTAATTGTAAGTGATACCTGTGGTAGAAAGAGTGCCTAGGAAAGCCTACCTGTTTGAATAAGGGAGGACACATGTAGAGTCTGGAATTATTTGATGTATGCTTTTGTAACAAAAAATTTCAAAAATAAAATGTACCTTTCTATTTCTGGAAATGCTTAAGTGAAGACATCATATCAATTTAGGAGACATTGGAGAGGAGATCTCAGCATTTTATGAGATTGTTGGACTATATGATTACTCTGACCTTTCTATTCTAATACAGGTAATTATAGTTGATAGGTAAATTAAGGTGTCTGCATTGCCCAAAGTCTATTACAAGAATAGTATACCTACTTGTTGTTGTTATTAATGTAGAAAAGAAACTAACTTAGTTTTTCCTTACATATAGTTGGCCATGACTTTACCATGTGACTCTATGTCTCTAGTGGGCTCCTGATGCACATCTTTTCTCCCCAAATTAGAAATGAAACAAAGATGCTAATTGTTACCATTCGATTCAACATCATAGTGAGATCCTACTCAGTGCAATAAACCAAGAAAAAAGATAAATATTTAAGAATTGTAAAGTAAGAAGCAAAGCTGTCAATTTTTTCACGGGATTGTGTACTTAGAAAGTCCAGACAATTCACAGATACAATAATAAATTGATGGAGGAAAAACCTGATAATGATGAAGAGAAAATCTTGAAAGTTGTAAGAGAAAGAAATATATTATATATAGGGGAATAAAAATGAGAATGGCTAAAAATGTCTCATCAGAAACAAATGCATGTTGAAAGACAGGAGAATGACATTTGTAACCCCATCCCCTCAAAAGAAAAAAAATCAAAACTGTCAACTTACAAGTCTATATTTGGAATTTTGAAATAATTTTTTCAAGATTTAAAGAGAATTAAAGATTGTTACAGAAAAAACAAGATCAGAGAGAATTTATTTTCAGTAAATCTGCAGTTAGAGTTAGCTCTTTAGGAAGAATGAAAATAATATGAGGTGGAAACTCAAATCCAGAAAATAAAATTAAATATGCTATTTTTAAAAACAGTTACAAATTTAAATATTATGGAAGCAAAAGTAGAAGGAAAGGTATTTTATAAATATATAGAAGTAAAAAGGCCTAAAAAACAGTGCACAAAATGGGAAGATAAAATAACTAAGGGTCCTTACATTACTAATGAGGAGAAATAATATTATTTGATGGTATTTACTGTGAGAAGTAAATAATGCACATTCTCAACTAAGCTTAGATCAAACAAAAAACAGCACCAATAAAAAAAACAATAATCCAAAAGTGGAGGTAAACTGGGATATTGAAAATATACAATCAAAAAGACAGGGAAAGAGAAAAGAAGGCACAAAAAACCCAGAGTAAAATAGATACCACATTACAAAATAATAACTGTACTGTAAATTATGTAAAATGTAACAGGTAAACACTCCAATTAAAAGGCAGACATAGGTTAGATAAAAAGCAGGATTCTAAAGAAACAAATTTTTAAATATAAAGATTCAGATTGGTTAAAAGTAAAATTTGGAAATGATAAACCATACTTGCATGGATTATAAGGTGAAGGACTATTAATACCAGAAAATACAGGCTTTTAGATAAGAATTATAGCAGAGATAAAGAGGGCTATTTCATAGCTCATCAAAAAACATCAGTACAATATACATATCTATCTCATATTGTATGAAAATGTAAGTATTGGCATAATAACTGATAAAAATGAAGGAAAAAAATAGACAACTTCATTATTATAGTTGGAGATTTCAACTCCCATCTGTCAATATGGATAGAACAAGTAAATAAAATCAGTAAGTTTACAGAGTATATAAACAACATCATCAACCAACTTGCCTTATTGACATTTGTGGAATACTTACCCAACAATAGAAAATACACATTCTTTCAAATTGCAACAAGATAGCGAATGAAGAACAAGGCATAAAAAACTTAGAAGAGTTGAAATAATATTGTCTTTGACAGCAATAGAATATTTTTTATTTATTTCTTGTTTTAAATATTTTATTTTTTATCTGAGAGAGAGAGAGAGAGCACATGCAAGCATAAGCAGGGGAACAGCAGAGGGAGAAGGAGAAGCAGGCTCCTTGCTGAACAGGGAGCCGGATGTGAGACTCCCTCCCAGGCCCTTGGGATCATGAACTGAGGGGAAGGCAGCCGCTTGACTGACTAAGCCACCCAGGTGCCCAACAAAAGAATATTTTAAAATATCAATAACAAAAAAATGCGGAAAACTTCAAATATTTAGAAATTAAATGATATATTTTTAAGTAATTGAAAGCATACAAATCACAATGAAAATCAGAAAATATTTTGATCACAATGATAATCAAGATGCAATATTTGAAAATTTAAGAGATAAAGCAAGGTTTAAAGGAAACTGTATACCTTAAATTCTTATAATAGAAGAGAAAAAAGATATTTAAAATGAAAAAATTTAAGATTCCATCTTAAATAAACAATAAAAAGAAAGTGAACCCAAATTAAGTAGAAAGAAAGAAAGAATAGGGAAAAGAGCACAAATGAAATAGGAAACAAACAAACAATAGAGAAAATTAATAAGATCAAATGGTGGTTTTCAGAAAAGATCAATGAAATTGATTAATCCCTAGTTAGATGGAGGAAGAAAAAGTTTAAGGGAAGAAACAAGTTACCAATATCAGAAATAAAAGAAAGGATCACCATAATAAATCCTATATACATGAATAGACTAATTAGGAAATACTATGAACAAATTTATCCCAATATATTTTCAAATAATAAATGACATGAACAAATTACCAATTCTGACCAAAGACAATAAGAGAAAATCCAAATAAACATATTTTTTAAAGAAATTGTTTCTGTCATTAAAAACTTTTTTACAGAAAAACCTCAGGTTTTCAAAGATCTTTAATGGTGAATTCTATCAAACACTTCAGTAAAGTTAAATCTCAATCATACATTTACTCTTTTAGAAAATCAAAGAGGAGAAAATATGTCACAACTCATTTTATGAGACCAGAATTGCTCTGATACTGATAGCAAAACAGACATTACAGAAGAGAAAATTATAGGTCAATATCCATCATGAGTATGGATGTAAGTATATTTGCCAAATTCTAGTAAATTGAGTCCAGCAAAAAGGATTACCATGAAGAGTTTATTCTAGGAAATCAAAGTTGATTCAACATATGAATATCAATTATATAAAATAATAAAGGAGAAATTTCAGATTATGTCCTAAATACAAAAATAGTATTTGACAACACTCACTTGTTTAAAGATTAAGTAAAACTCAGTAAACTATGACTAGAAAAGAACTTCTTGAACCTGATAAATGACATTTATAAGATTCCTATAGCTGAAGTTCTATTTAATACTACTAGAGTGAATGCTTTCTCCCTAATATCTAGGAAAAAAGGAGGGTAAATATTCTCATTGCTTTTATTCAGCACTATACTAGACATCCTAGCTAATGTAATATAGCAAGAAAAAAATTGTACAAATTTTTGTCCTTTTTGGTTTGTTTCAGTGGTTTCATACAAATAAAATTTTAGAAGAATCAACTAAAAAACCTACTAGAAATAAGTTAATTTAGCTATATATGTATGTGTATGTCTTCATGTGTATATATATATATATATATGTATATATATATATATAAAACAGAAGATATACAAATGGCCAAAAAGCTCATGAAAAGATACTGAAAATATACATTCATCTGTGAAATAAAAAATTAAAATCAAATTAATACCATTACTCACCCATTATAATGTTTAAAATGTAAAAGACTGATTATACCAAGTACTGATAAGAATATGGAACTCTTGTATTGTATGTCATCGTATAAAATGGTACACTTTATCTTATATAAGTAAGATCTCAATAAAGTTGATAAAATAGGTTTTTAATATACCAACAAAAAATTGAAATGATTTTTCTATATTTTATTCATTTAAAATTTAAGTAAGATTTAAAATTTAAATATATTACTCACCATGTTTTCAAGAAATACCAAATATCTAGGAATAAATCTTATTATTTTTTAAAGATTTTATTTATTTCTTTGAGAGAGAGAGAGAGACAGACAGACAGAGATAGTGAGAGAGAGCACAGGCAGGGAGGAGAGGGAGAAGCAGGCTCGCCGCTAAGCAGTAAGCCCAATGTGGGGTTCGATCCCAGGACGCTGGGATCAGGACCTGAGCAGAAGGCAGATGCTTAACCCACTGAGCCACCCAGGCGCCCCTAGGAATAAATCTTATTAAAGAAGTGAAATATTTTTACACAGAAATCTGTAAAACTGAAATAAATGGAGGGATATTCTGTATTCAAGGATTAGATAGCTCACTATTACAAAGATAAGCAATTCTTTCCAAATTGATCTATAGAGTTACTGCATTTACATTCAAAATCTCAACAGGTAATTTTGTAGAAATTGTCAAGTATATTCTAATATATATATTAAAATGCAAAGATTAAGAGAAGAATAGTGGAGTCTTGAAGAAGAATAAGACCAAAGTTTAAGAGTTTACATGACCTGATACTAAGTTTTATAAAGTAAACAGTATAGTGCGGTATTGATTAAACAAATGACTGCAGTATAATGCATAAAGATGATCTTTTTAAAAAAAAGGTGCAAAGTCAAATGGATATCTACATGATATCTGTACCTAACACCCCCAAATAAATTCCATACTAGTTGTAGATCTACTTGGTAATCAGAAGTCAATAGAACTTTAGAAGAAAATGGAAGAAAACCTCTTAATTTGGGATAGGCAAAGAATTCTTCAATAGAGAACAAGAAAACTCTGAAGCCTCATAAAGGAAATATTGATAAATGGAATTTTATTAAAAACATCAATAAGAATCTAAAAGGCTAACACAAAGAAGGTGACTTTATTGCAATAATATGTCCAACAAAGCACTTTTAAACGGAACATATTAAGAAATCAAAACAGTAAAAAGAAAATTGTAGACAATCCAATGAAAAATCGGCAAAAAATCCAGGAAGTATTTTTATAACAGGACACACAACTAATAAGCCTATAAGATCTTCAATATCATTAATCATCAGAAAAATGCAACTAATAGTCATTTTGAGAATCCACTGCAACCCACTGGAATGACTAAAATTGAAACAAGCAAACAAAATACCTTGAAAATACCAAATATAAAATTAATGAAATTGGAACTTTAGTAGATAATGGTGGTTTAAATCGGTATGACTACTTTGGAGAACTCCTTGTCATTATATACAAAGCTGACCTACTCATACCCACTGATCTAGCATTTTCACTTCTCAATATATTTTCAACAGAAAAGTGTTTACAGCTGTATTATTACTAATAGGTGAAAACTGAGGTCAGCACTAATAAACAGTTGAATGGATGAATATTTTTAGTATAATCTTATATATATATATATTCTTATAATCTTATAATGGAAAATGGTACATGGATTTATCTCATATACATTATATTGTACAGAAGAAGTCAGACACACAAGAATGCACACTGTATTATTATTCCATTCATAGAAAAATCAAAAGCAGATCTAAAATCTGGTGATAGACATCAAATTAGTAGCTACTTCTTAGGGGGCTTAGAGAAGTCTCCTTTGGTCCCAGTGGTATTCTCTAGCTTGATCTGGGTGGTGGTTACAGTGGTATGTTCACTTAATAAAAATTCTTCAGTCTGTGTATTTAATATTTATATTCTTATACCCTTGTAAAAATGTTTACAAAACATGTAGTTCACAAGATAGACATATACAAAAAGTGTTAAGGAGAGTTAAGAATCTGGAGGAAGGGTTGGGAGAAAAGAGAATGAATGGTCTGAGGATGGGATTATGAAATGTGGGCTGAAATCTGAAGAAATTATCCTAAAGATTTCAAGTAATGTTGATTTCTGGTGTGAGGGAGTAATTTAAAAATCCTCACACCCTACTGAAATTAATGCTGCAATAAACACAGGGTTGCACGTATCCCTTAGAATTACTGTTTTTGTTTTTTGGGTAAATACCCAGTAGTGTGATTATTGAATTGTAGTATAGTTCTATCTTTAACTTTGTGAGGAACATCCATACTGTTTTCTAAAGTGGTTGCACCAGGTTGCATTCCCACCAACAGAGCATGAGGGTTCCTTTTTCTCCACATCCTCTCAAACATTTGTTTTTTCTTGTGTTTTTGATTTTAGCCATTCTGACAGCTTTGATAGGATATCTCATTATAGTTTTGATTTGCACTTCCCTAATGATGAGTGATGTTGAGCATCTTTTCATGGGTCTGTTTGCCATCTATATGTCTTTGGAGAAATGTCTCTTCATATTGTCTGTCCAGTTTTTAATTAGATTATTTGGTTTTGGGGTATTGAATTTGTTAAGTTCTTTATGGATCTTGGATACTAACCTTTTATCAGCTATATCATTTGCAAATATCTTCTCCCATTTGGTAGATTGTTTTTTAGTTTTGTTGTTTCCAAATTATGGAAGCAGCTTAACTGTCATACACACACACACACACACACACACACACACACACACACAGGAATATTATTCAGCTGTATAAAGAATGAAATCTTGACATTTGCAACAAAATGGATAGAGCTTGAGAGTATAATGTTAAGTAGAATAAATCTGAAAAAGACAAATATCTTATGATTTCACTCATATGTGGAATCTAAGAAACAAAATGAATGAGCAAAGGGGAAAAAAAGAGGAGAGAGAGAGAGAGAAAGGTAGAGAGAGAGGCAAACCAAGAAATAGACTCCTAACTATAGAGAACTGATGGTTGCCAGAGGGGATATGGTTGGGGGGAATGGGTGAAATAGGTGATGGGGATTAAAGGGTACACTTATCATGATGAACACTGACTAATGTAGAGAACTGTTGAATCATTATTTTATACATCTGAAACTAAAATAACACTGTATGTTAATCATAATGGAATTGAAATAAAAAGCCATAAAAAAATCCTCATATGCAAAGAGTGACTGATGTTGGAAATGATTATTTGAGCATCAGAGAGATTTGATATTGTCACCTTACTATTTACTTACAACACACTTACCTCCAATGTCCAGCTTGATTTCTTCCTCTTTCCTGCTTTGTTTCTCTTGACAGCTTCAACCCATTAAGAAATAAGGTGTGAAACAGCTGGACTCTATGCAGTCTCTGAGCCCATGGTTAGATGTTAACAGACTTCTGTCCTTTAAAAACTTTATAACACTTAAAATCTTTCACCTTACGAATTAGCATTCAATTATTGTATTTGTCAAGGTACTTAATTATTGCTGTGTTAAGAAAAAGAACAAAAATACTTGAGTGCCTCTGCACAATAAATGAATTTTTCACTCTCACTCATACCATAGTCAAATGCAGGTGCAGATGCAGGACTTTCCCTTAAAATGGTGATATGCCATGTCTTCTCCTCGAAGAACTCCTCACCAGTCATAACCTGGTAAAAACTATGTCTTATTTTTTTCTACATGCATATTTTCTCACCTCTTAAAATTGACTGTGTGTATTAAACAAATAATACATGAATGCATCTTCTCCCCCTGTCCTTTTCTTACCCACTATATCTTTTTCCCTGCAGCTCTTTACCTATAGTCTTCCCTTACATTATAATTACTTTCCACAGGTTTTTATTATATTTTTCATATTCAAGCTTTCCATTATCAATTATTTTTAAAGACCTCTTACTTAGTGGTACAGAGAATTGTAAACAAAATACATTTATTGAAACAACAGACAGGAGATAATTAGCTAATGTGTACAGGTGGTAATGACAGACTTTTGGAAGAATATAGCAAATAACAGTTTGTGGAAATTAGTTTTCTTTCAGCTAGGATGATTTGACAATCTTTGCCAGAACATGCAGAAATTTTATGATGAAGAGCTAAGCAAAATACTAGCCAATTCTTGAGTATTTGCATATCTGACAGCTTCTATTTTCAGATTTTTCTGATGAGATTAAACATACTAAGTAATAAAGTACTTTAGGAGTTCTTTTCTAAGTTTTATTTGAATTTATTCTCCCACAGTACCAGCAATGAGCAGAAAAGCATTTGTAATAATTCTGACATAGTAGGAAAGTAGGGTTCAATCAGAATGGTGTTTTATTACCATATGTCCAGTAGGTCCACCTGTCTCTAGACTATATGAGGAGAACAGAAAATTCTGAACCATGAAGTAAAATGGGTAATGTGGAAAACTTCCCGTTTTCCCTCGAACTGTCACAGGGTACATTCCTTATTCAAGGCCTGAATTTTTGTTACTTCTCAAAATATACATGTATCAATGTCCAGATAGAGCCACCCAAAACATTACAAAGGCAAATGAGAATGACTTTGAAGCTGATTTACTTTAGCCTTACCAACCTGTGCTCCAGTAACTGAATTGTTTGATATAGGTATCTATATACTTAAAATTAAACTTCAATTTCAGATTTTGCTGAAGAAATAAAATCTGCATCCCTTAAAACTATTTGTATTATACTCAAGTTCAAGAGCAAGATCTCAAGGGCAAGTATTTGAAACAACTAGGGCAGTCATAATAACCTTATGTTATTTTTCTTAAGTCTAATAAAAAACTTATAGATTAATAAAGATTTATAGCTTTCATGGCATTTTTCACATCCATTTTTGTTTTTCATTATATGGAAAAGGAAACTGAGATTTGTAAATACTAAGTATGTTGCCCAAGGTCACTCAACTATTAAACTCTACACAAATCTTTTGGCTCCTAGACCAACATTTGTTCCAGTAAACTAAATAGTAATTTGAAGAAAGAGAGGAAAAGTGAGAGGGAGAGAAGCAATAGAAGGAAGAGATAAAAGGAAAAGGGCAAATATGCTATCAATTTCCACTGTGAGGACATGTATTATTTAAGACCTATGAATTACTGAGCTCTACTTTGAACAGACTGTTTCCTCATATCATTTTAGCCTTAAAACAAGTCTAGAAATTGAATCACTTATGGGAGAGAGGTAAAGTAAATTAGCCAGTATACATGACTCAGTAATTGGCAGAGCTCAACAAAAACTCAGGTCTTTCAGTTAAGTCTACCATTATTAAATGCAATATGTTTGAATAGCATAGCAAAACAGGTATGCGTGGATATAGGTATGCAGATCCTCCTAGACATCTCTAGGTGGAAGAATTTTAAGACAATGTTTATGTGAGGAGTTTATAAATGTCAATATAAGTATTAGTTACTAGACTAAAAACAGACACTGATTGTTTTTAATACATTACCTCATACGTAGTCTGTATATCATTTGAATGCCATTAACTTATTTTTCCACTTATAATTATCCAGCCAAAATTCAAACAAATATTTATTCTACAGCTACCATGTGCAGGTTTATTAAAAAACGAATCATTACAGATTCTTCCCACAAGCTTAAGGTCTGATAGAGGAGATGAAATGTCCATAAAAATTCACATAAATAGTGATAATGGCTATGTATAGTACTATGCTTTAGGAAATGAGAGGAGACAGTGATTGTTGCTTGAGAGTTCAGTAAAGTTTGTGTGTGATCAGTAAAGGAACTTTCTTTCAAGCCACTGGAAAGGTGCTGGTGGCAGATCCTGTCAATCAGACAGGAAGCACCACGGCATGTGGAAGTTATTGCTGAGATGGAACTTGGAGAATTCAGATCCTGGATGTGACACAAGGATGAGGGACGAATCAAGAGATCTCAGTAAGTGTTCTGCATTTTGGTGTCCAAGAGAATGCAGCGAAGGACAAAGGAACCATCTTAGGTGTTAGACTAGGAGATTTGTTTCCTGATTGTATTGTATGTACTAGTCAGGAAACCAGATGACACTGAAACTGACAAACACTTATTTACTTTTAAATATTATTTGTTATAAAAATAATCTTCTAAATCTTCCATGAGAAACTCAGATTCAAGACATCACTATTATTCTTGACTATTCCTTCTTCCTTGTCACTGTTCTCTGGCTCCTTCCTGAGTCCTTTCAGTTAGTTCTACTGCCGCATATCTCCTGTTCTCTTCTCTCCTTTCTGGGTACTCCCACGCTTCTCTGGATTGGGGCACCATGATGCAGAGGTATGCACACCCCACTTTTCCTGTCAGGCTATTTCTCACCCATAAATTGCCAGGAACTCAGGCTCCACCCACGCATTGCATTTCCTCTGTACTCTGACATCTTGTTGCCTGGTCTGCTGTGCAAGCAGCTCCCAACCCTAATGCCGTCATTGCCTTAGGCTGTTGCTGCTGTCATCACTTGGCATGCTACTCAAGGCTGAATTCTAGGTGTTTGGCTTGGGACACTACGTGAAGCAGTGCTGTACTCTGCTTAGGACTGCTTCTTGTCCCCTTCGTCTGTATAGGATTGAAATGCTATGAATTTATTTTTGAATGAGTTCCTGTTCAGACCTACAGAGAAGACCCTGCAGAAAGACTGGTAGAGGAGGAGCAACAGCCCTGCATCTGTTGTGTTGGGCTCTTTTGGAGGCTCTCCACTGCAGTAGAGCTTAACCCTCAAAGTGTTCTTCCTTTTGTTAGGCCTTATCTGTACCTAGACTTACTCCCCACAGGACCTTCTATGGTTTAAGGGTGGCAAGGTTCTTACAACAGCTCTTGGCACCCTATGCCATTGCTGTCTTCAGTCCGCATTCTAGAATGTAACTCAAGGTGCTAGACTTTCTCATTTCTCATTGTGAATTTTTTCTTAGAGTCTCAAAGAAACTGTTTCCTCCCCTTCACCTTCTATACCTGGCATTTGGTTTCTGTTTGAGTCTTGCTAGCCAAATAAACATGCCTGAAGCCCAATCGTTAGTATAATTAGAGTTCTTTTCTAAGGAGGGTGCTTAGCCTTCACAAAAAGAAGTCAATGGTAATGGTAATTGGGTTGGAATTATATCATGTCTTGCATCGATATCCCATATTCAATCTTCTTAGACTCAAGAGCTTATGATATATTAACTAAATCTGAAAGAAAAATAATCACTTAAAATACTACTACCCCGAATTGATTTTTTTACACTTGCTTTCTCTTATATCTCAACTTTTATATTTAGAAAAATGGCATTAATCTATTTTCTACCTACATTTCTGTGCATGTGTGTGCATGCGCACATGTGTGTATGTATCTATATAAAATAAATCGAGACATAACTGTTTCTTAGTTATCTCTGCTAAAAGTTAAAAGGCCATGCCTGCTCTACCCTAATGAGGTCCTATTAAGAAACTGGTAGCAGCTACCAGAGGGAAGTCTAAGTACTTGGGAAAAATTAAGAAACCTTTCTTGAACTTACTCTAAAACCTCATTCCCTCTTCTGTGGCTGGAATTTAATTACCTTTCTGTGCTCCTTGAAGTGCCCCTAACTAGATAGGAAGACAGGAGACCTCAAAGCATTAAGTGAAACTGTGCAAATCTCAATTTATTCTAGTTTAAAAAAATCATGTAAATTGCTCTCTAAGACATCAGTCCATATTTGTTCCTAAAAAATAAATAACAATGTTAAATCCCTCTAATCTCTGAGCAAGATTTGTGATGCTGACAGGTTGGTCTATGTTGATGGGAAGGCCCCATATCCTTCCGGGTACAGAAACTCCGCTTTGAAAGTGATTGTAGACAATCGGAAGGAAGAGATCCAGAGATGGAATAACCAGGGAGGAATTATAAATATTATAAACATTTCCACTCTGAACTATTTGATCATTTTCTTCCAGAGTTTTCTTTCTTGCTTCTTGTGTTTGACCGCCTTGCTTGATTTTCTAATGCCTCTGACCCCATAGAACTGCATTTCTATTTCTCATTGTGCGTTTTCTATTCTTATCTTCAACTTTTGCTTCTCCTTAGACAAAGCTTTTCTTTTCTAACAATTTGACTTCCCCCTTGCTCCAGCCATTAACTTTTGCTGACTCCTGAGTTTTTAGTTTAGACTCCTTTCTGCCACTCATGAAACCTATTGTGAGCAACTCTGTTTTAATAAAACTCCTGTGGTTTTTGTATCCCAGGATAAAGCTAAGGGGATAATGGAAAGCCCGAGAATTCCTTAACTACAACTACTTCAATAAAAGTGAAAGCAACTTGCACCTGAGCATTAGGGTGAGGGAAGCTATATTTAATCTGAATACTTTTCTACAAGGCACATTTGACATCACATCATTTGTTATGTTTTCTGGAGTTGAAAGGCCCCGCTTCATGGACACTTTCTAACAAATATTTAGACATTCCAACATTCACATTGACGAATGGTCCTATGGCTCTACCAGTTAATGAGAGACATCTAATTCAGCACTTAACCCATAAGGGGGCTTTGATGTAAGTTTTCTAGGACATTTCATCAGAAATAACCAGACTGAATCGATTCTGCCAAGTGAGAAGACCTCGCAGGAAGACGGGTTGTCTAGAGGAGCAAGTTGATATCTAAAGAACATTGCTCTCGTTCTGTGTGCAGTGTTTATAAAAATATTATCAGCAGTGCACATTTTTAATCTAGTGAAAATTTGGCAGCACCTCTGAAATCCTTTCTAGCAGAGCATTCAGAATGACTTTAAATAAACAGAGCCAGCAGCCAGGAAAGGCAAACCTCAGCAAATTTACTGCAGTAAGTGATCGCAACCGAAAGGCTCTTATCCCTGGTTAGAGTTAAATAATTTACTCTTCACCACCGTTAAATGTTTTAAAATGATCTCTGTGCGTTTATATGTGTGTGTTTAGCTCAGTATAATTATTCCTTCTTGCCACTCTTGATGTTAAATCCTGAAAATGGATCATGGTTCTCCCTAGGTTATTAGTATATAATTCGCCCTCCGGTTAACTGCCCTGTCCTGAATGTACAGAGCCACAGCTGTGAATGAGTCCCACAGTGTCTTTAACTAATTAGCAACCAGACACCATTAAATAAAAAAGTTAGACTGGAGCCTTTAACTGGTAGGCTTCTACAAGCATATACAAAGCGTTGTTTTATTTTTTAGGTGAAGTTTAATAGCACATTCTAACAGCAAGGACTGTTCCACATATTTATCAGCAGGCTTTTTTTTTTTCCTATTTTTTTGTTCAGATACTTCTGTTCTTAATTCATTCTTTTAAAGAAAATTAGAAACATATCTTTTCATAGTCATTCTACCTACAGAAATTTTTACCCTTTTTTCCTTTTCCCCTTTCTCACAGGTTAAGAAAACTTACTATTTTTTCTTATACAGGAAGAATGTCAGAATGTTACATTTCAAATCACTTTTCCATTTTATTGATCCAACTTTCATTCAACAGACCGCTTAATCTGTATCTTGAAATCCACTAGGCAATAAGGATACAGCTTTTACACGCATTTGGAGGATTTAATGGATTAATTTATTTGGAACACAGGCAACACTGCTTGGCAGGTGGAGTTAGTGCTACACACATCTCTGATACTATCATTACTGTTGTTATAACTGAGGTCCAAAGAGATGGAAGCGATTTGCCCAAGTCATTAGGAGTATCTGGTTAGCATTTGACTGAGTTTTTACTTATAACATTTACAATTATTATGTTACAATTATGCCTCCCCTATTTTCTTGCAAGATAAGCAGGGTAAGTACATTTATACCCATTTTAGAGGTAGAAGAAACTTTGGATCTCAAGACCTAAGGATGAGCCACAGTTCTAGATCTAAGCAGTGTAGAGCTTGGAATACAATGTTTAATTTGAATATCTAGCCTAGTATGCCCACTATAATAACAGGAATACACATATAAAAAGATGATTCTCAGCATATATGCAGTTGATGACTTGGATGTCCACTGAATTGGTTCACTGATACATTGATTTTTTTAAATAAACACCACACAGTATTGTAAATGTATTTACTCTTATGATTTTTCCTAATAGCATTTTCTTTTCTCTAGTTTTATTTTAAGAATACAGTCTGTAATACATATAACATACAAAATATGTGTTTATCATTTATGTTATTGGTTAGGCTTCTGACCAGCAGTAGACTATTTGTAGTTAAGTTTTGGGGAAATCAAAAGTTATGTGTGGATTTTTTAACCATGCAAGGGGTAGGCACCCCTAATCCTTCATTGTTCAAGGGCTAACTATACTTGGTGAAATAGGACTGAGTTGAAGGCTTTGACATGTATGTATTGATTACCATTATTCTTTTAAAGATTCACTCTTAAAAGCCCAAAGCTTAAAAATATAATTAAGCATGATGGGCCATCATTACTTCTTCGCAGGATTGCGCCCATTAACAGTGAAGGTTTATTTCCCATATTCTCTTATTCCAGAAATATTCATCTGTGAATCAGAGCATCCTGGTTAATCTCTTTTATATTGATGGAATGCAGTGATACTTGCACTTAAAGTATATCACTCAATGTGTGGTAATAGATTTATACCAAATGACAGTTTCAGTTTCAAGAAGGAGATAAGGTATGTATTTAATAATTATACTCTACAACTGCAAAGTTCATAATCTGAACATATTGTGTGAAGTACCTAGGATACCCAATTTACTTAGTCCTCCTGCATAAGAAATATACCTAAATACACATTAGAAAGTATGTACTTATAGGTGTTAGAATTTGTAATACTGGAAAATTTAAGATATGGTCTTAGTTTTCATGGTCTTAACAATTGATTTTCCTTTTCTGAGAACTGAAACTTAGATTTTTTTAATATTCTAGTCAAATTTATTTTCAGGGCTCACATGCTGGCAGAATGTTGTAAAAATTTACTATGACCTATTAATATGATAAACATACTGATTTTTATTATTTGTTATAGTCTCCCTAAAATTCCCATACTATCCTATTAAACATAAACTTCTATATTTTGGCATTAAATTAAGTTGTCATAATTCTCCTTTCGAGTGTGAAATCACACTGGGTTGCTTTATCTTTTTAATTAAGTGTTAATCAATGGTCCTTTATTGTATTTGAAGTAGTATATAAATTTCCCTGAAGATACCAAACAACTGCTTATCTTCATTCCCTGGAAAAAGCATTTTTTAATGGTCAGATCGGGCCATGTTTTATTGAACAATGAATTCATGTTGATATGAACAATGCAGTATGTTTTATTAGGCCATTCCTACGGGAAGTGATGATTCAATCTCTTGAAAAAGTAAAATAGTTCTTTCTTCATAATGTCAAGCAACTGGAGAATGTTTTCTCCTTTGATAGTAGATTTTTCACAGAGTTTACTGAATTAGTGTTGGTCATTATTTAGACATAATAACCCAGTGCTTTTTTAAGCCAACACATTGCTGATGTAAGAGTATACTTCTGGATTCTATTTGAGCAACCGTAATACTAAAATATAAATTCTTACCTGATGTCTGAGTTCTTAGCACTGATTATTACCTCTTCTTGGAACAACTGTTTGGTATACAAGTAGAGTTTGCCAGAGAATTCATGACTTTATAACTCAGATAAAACTATTTGTCTCTACCATTATCCTCCTTCTCTTCCTACATTTCATAATCATCTTTTCCGGGGGCAATTTTAAGACTTTCAGAAGTCCACGGTGCTCTCATTATAAATGCACTACATACATTATATCAAACATGTTAAAAAGTTTCTTTTTCCCAAATAATATAAAGTTGATATACAACTGTTATATATGTATAGGATACAATGGTTTAGAGAACATAATATTATAATTTGTAAACTTTTATATATTTTGAAATTTAATTTTGCAGCTTTCATTTTTAGATCTAATACATGTTATGTTAAAACTTCAGATGTATCTGTGGGTCCTTGAAAAATTACAGCACTCTTGCCTTGGGTCTATGGTGATAATAACTCTTTTTCTTTGCTCTTTTGCCCCTACTTTACATTTTAGACTCATTTTTCTATCACTTCCATAGGCTATTTTTTCTTTCATTGTCATTTTCATGATCTGCTCCTACAATTTTATTTTTGACATCTTTTTTCTACCTTTCAAAATCTCGACTACTTGTCACCTCTTTTAAAGTACACTTTTTCCTCCCTCTCTCTCTAGGTTTAGTTGTATCTTCTCCCCCTTTATTAGTATGTATAAATAATGTTTTCTTAGGTGTCAGTTTAGGTGAAGTGGAATATATATTGTGTTTTCTTGGAGAACCAATTTCTTCATCATCACGTTTTCTCCCAGGTGGGTATATCACCACTGAATATCCTCTAAAAACTTCATTTCAGTTGTTGTTAATAGTTACAGATATCTATTGACTATTTCTTCCTTTCTGATTCAGCAAGTCAACAAATAGACTTTTGGGACATTATATACTTTGCTAAGTTCTTAAATTTAAATTCAAACATTTTAAAATGGAGGCCGTATTAGTTTTCTAGTGCTTCTATAACAAAATACCAGAGACTTGGTGTCTTAAACAACAGAAATTTATTTTTCTCACACTTCTGGAGTCTAGGGATCTGAGATCAAAGTGCCAGCAAGGTTGGATAATTTCTTCTATGGTCTCTTTCCTTGGCTTATAGATGGTTGCCTTTCTTCTGTGTGTTCATTGGTGTCCTCTTCTTACAGACACACAAATCATAAGGGATTAGGGCCCACCCCAATGAACTCATTTTAACTTTAATCACCTTTTTAAAGACCCTATCTCTAAATATAGTCACATTCTGGGGTAGTGGGGGTTTAGGAATTCAACATGTGCATTTTGGAAGGAAAAGAGACACAATTAGGCTCATAACAGAGGGTGATAATAAATAAAATAAATGTCATGACACACAGTATCCATACCACCCATACTGGTAATTGTTGTCATGAAGGGGTGAGATTCTAACAGCTATGATGAAATCACTTTGGTGAGGGGAGTATCTGGACTTTTACCTATTATGCCGGACTGGGCAATGTTCTTTTCTACTGTAACCTAAATCTTGTAAAGGCTCTTGACCCAGATGTATATGTATTTAAATAACAGAAAGTAGTGTATATTAGCCATATGTTATTAGCTCAAGTTTGAAAAAGTCCTCCCTGTCCTACCCACTCATGTTATTCAGTTTCCCAAATCTTGAGATGTCATTTGCTTTGCTTATGATGGCTAAAGTTGTGAGATACCCTCATATTTCCAAATCATCACCTCCCTAATCTGCTCTCTACTACTCCCATTTTTGTTGTTCCCACTCTAAACAACCTAAAATGGATAATATACTTATCTTTTGGCTGCTGACAGTTTGGTAGAGTCTAGTGTGCCTCGTTCTGAGCTAGTCTGCTTCAGTTATTCTAACACAAGACATATGGGAACTTCTTTTGTTTTTCTGCCCACTTACTCTAACACAGTTCCAGGTGCTGGAACTATAGCAGCGAACCAGTCAAAATTCTTATTTTCAGGTTGGTCCAAGTGTCGGGACCTGAAGTGTCCTGACCCCTTTCCCTCCTTGTGTCTCCATAGGCAATCCATTCATCAAGGATTTTGTATCCAAGTTCCAAATGTTTGTAACTCAAGATGATGAATGCTGATGTGGATGTAGCTGGTGCTAGAAAGCAGGTGGAACTGGAGGAAAAACAACAACAACCACAAAACAAACAAACAAAACAAAACAAAACAAAAACCACACAACTTCTCAAGAAGTGTTGGAACTCCAACACACATCTAAAATACTTTTTGCAAAAGTAGATGCAGTTAAGGAAGAAAATCTGAAGCTAAAATCAGAAAAGCAAGTTCAGGGATAATATATAGAAAACTTCACATCATCTTCTAGTGTTTTTCAAATATCTGACACAAAAAAACAAAGAAAAGTTAGGGACTCATCTCCTTTCTGTTTTATGGAAGTGCTGCCAATCTTTTTTTAAAACTTGGATCAATTCCAAATGTGTGTGGCTTAATTAAATAGTTATGAAGATAATGTCGGATCTAGGCAAAATTAGGAACATAATAGAAGACTTCCATGGGTTTGTGTATTATTATATTAGTCCATGAAAATTGTGCAAATATAGTGTAGATACTTTGTAATTAGTAGTGCATATATTTATGGAACATGAAAGTAAATGTTTGATAGAATTTGCTTTGACGTATAGGGTTAGAGCTCTTTTATTATAGGCATAGTAAGAAAAACAAGAGAGTAACCATTATGTTGTGAAAAAGTTGGGCTAAAATCATGTATTGAATGCACAAGTGTATATCCTATCCACCATCTTGTGCTTCTTCTCCGTTTGCTTCTCTTTCCCATTTCTCTTCCCCTAAGGCAAAAAAAAAAAAAAATTAACTTCACATTTGTAAAAGTAATTTCAATAGTTAGTCATCTATGAGCGTAGCCTAAACTCTAATTGCTAAAACACAACCAAAATAAGATGTTTTCTCACTTAGGGCTTGTTATATTTGGTAATAAGATAGGATTGTTGGTTTCTCTTTAATCAATTAAAAACATACCTATAAAAATGAAGATTTTTCTTGAAACTGAGTTGTAAAATTGGGAAGGTTTATTGTTAAAAGTTTTCTCCCCTGAAACAACTAGCACACTATATGTTAATTGACTTTAAATTTAAAAAAAAAAAAAAAAAGGAAAACAAAACAAAAAAGTTCCTCAGGTACAAAATAATCCATTTGGTATCTGAGAAGATAAGCTCTGGTTTTGCCTATGTCTGAAATATGAAATTTTGAGGAAAAATAGAAATACAATGGGAAAGTACTTGGTAAACAGTAGTAACTAACTCCAAATGTTTTTACTCCAGATCTGTGTTACCTCTGGCACAGATGAGATCTTTGGGGGATATACATGAAAGTGGATTAAGTTGGACTAAACTTACATAAACTATATCTAGAAGAGAATGGTTATAAGAGTTTGGACTCAAGGTTTATTTGTAGTACCCAGTAGATCAACTTTTGCAAAATCCCTTAAGAGTGAGTTAGTATCAAAATCACGAATAAAAAGGGAGAATTTTACAGGTATACTAATTGATTCTTTCTTGTTATTTTATTTCATTTCTTCTCCAAAAATTTTCTGTGAACTCTACTTCTTTGCAGACTTTTAGTCATTCTTTTTTTTAAAATTTCTGATTGTTTCTTTTTTTTTCATTTTATGTTATTTCTTTTCAGAATTCCAAAATTCATTGTTTATGCACCACACCCAGTGCTCCATGCAATATGTGCCCTCCATTAAATACCCACCACCCAACCCTCCAAAACCCTCAGTTTGCTTCTCAGAGTCCACAGTCTCTCATGGTTTGTCTTCCCCTCCAATTTCCCCCAACTCACTTCTCCTCTCCATCTCCCAATGTCCTCCGTGTTATTCCTTATGCTCCACAAGTAAGTGCTCATGGACTGGAAGAATAAACATTTTTAAAATGTCTACACTACCTAGAGCAATCTATACTTTCAATACCATCCCGATCAAAATTCCACTGGCATTTTTCAAAGAGTTGGAACAAACAATCCTAAAATTTGTATGGAACCAGAAGAGACCCTGAATTGCTAAGGAAATGTTGAAAAAGATAAACAAAACTGGGGGCAAAACGTTGCCTGATTTCAAGCTTTACTATGAAGCTGTGATCACCAAGACAGCATGATACTGGCACAAAAATGGACACATAAACCAGTGGAACAGAGTGGAGAGCTGAGATATGGATCCTCAACTCTATGGTCAAATAATCTTCAACAAAACAGGAAAACATATACATTGTAAAAAAGGCAATCTCTTCAATAAATGGTGCTGGGAAAATTGGACAGCTATGTGTAGAAGAATGAAACTCGACCATTCTCTTACACCATACACAAAGATAAACTCAAAATGGATAAAAGACCAAAATGTGAAGCAGCAATCTATCAAAATCCTAGAGGAGAATGTAGGCAGTAACCTCTTCAACATTGGCCACAGCAACTTCTTTCAAGATATGTCTCTAAAGGCAAAGGAAACAAAAGTGAAAATGAACTTTTGGGACTTCATCAAGATCAAAAGCTTCTGCAGAGCAAAGGAAACAGTCAACAAAACAAAGAGGCAACCCATGGAATGGTAGAAGATATTCGCAAATGACAATACAGAAAAAGGACTGATATCCAAGATCTATAAAGAACTCCTCAAACTCAACACACACAAAACAGATAATCACGTCAAAAAATGAGCAGGAGACATGAACAGTCACTTCTCCAAAGAAGACATACAAATGGCTAACAGACACATGAAAAATGTTCATCATCATTAGCAATCAGAGAGATTCAAATCAAAACCACATTGAGATACCACCTTCCACCAGTTAGAATGGCCAAAATTAGCAAGATAATAAACAACATGCATTGGAGAGGATGTGGAGAAAGGGGAACCCTCTTACACTGTTGGTGGGAATGCAAATTTGGAAAACAGTGTGGAGATTCCTTAAGAAATTAAAAATAGAACTTCCCTATGGCCCTGCAATTGCGCTACTGGGTATTTACCCCAAAGATACAGATGTAGTGAAAAGAAGGACCATCTGTACCCCAATATTCATAGCAGCAATGGCCACGGTCACCAAACTGTGGAAAGAACCAAGATGCCCTTCAACAGACGAATGGATAAAGAAGATATTGTCCATATATACAATTGAGTATTATGCCACCATCAGAAAGGATGAATACCCAACTTTTGTATCAACATGGACGAGACTGGAAGAGATTACACTTTTAGTCATTCTTTAACAATTCTTTAAACTTTAGGTAGATCTCATTAAGTAAGGAAATTAATATCAGAAATAATGTAATAATGTTAAATAGAAAAAGAAATCCATCAATCCAGCTTATGGTTATTAGATTTGGGATACTTTTACTCATGAAATAATCTTTTGTTTGTGTCAGTGTAAGATTTGATGATTGACTTTAGCTGTATGAATGTATGCAATAGTCATATCATGAACATTTTGCATTCATTTTGTGACCTCATTTGCAAACATTTTAAAATTGTGTTACAATTTTGCTTTGCTGTTTAATAAAAAAAAAAAAAAAAGAAAAAAAAAAAAAAGAAAAGAAAAAACCCAAACCAAAAAACCAAAAACCAAAAAACTGTTTCAGAATTATTGCAGAGTGCCTGCAGTTCTTGGTCGCCCTGCTTTGAAAAATGAAGAGTAGACCAGATGAGTGGTGTGAAGCAAGGCAAAGTTTATTGAGCCATATTACAAAATTTCCCAAGAGGGAGGTGACCCAAGAGGGTTGTCATTTGGCATTTAAATCTAGAGGTGTTTATGGGCCTTTTGGGGTGGATTGTTTTAATCTGATTAACTCTCCATTTACCTGTCACCCAATCAGGTTTTGGTCCACACGCTCATTTACCCATCAGGTAGCTGTTCAAGTGGGAATGGGTGGTGTTTTGTTGTCTTGGGGACTAAGATGGCAGGCAGCTGGCAGATGCTGCCACTGCCCTAAAGCATGGCAGCCACATGCTACCAAATCAAGTTCTTTGTTTAAATGATCACTGGTTGTTGAGTTCCACACTCTCCCCCACCCCCAAAGTGGGTTAGGACACCCAAGGCCATTCCCTTCCTTTCTGTAGCCTACAAGTTGGAAGTCTTCCCAGTGGGAAAACTTAAAGCTTAAAGCTGGGGCATTGAGTAATGCTAAGACTAACAGATGGGTTCTTCTTCCTTTTAAGGGTAGTTTACTCCAAGGATGGAGGGGACCTTTGTTCCTGCCAGCCTTTCTTACAATATTCCTTTGTTAAAGATAAAGATAAAAAACAAAAGTTCTTGTCTTCATAGAGGTTTATTCTTTTGGAGGGGTGGGGGGAAAAACAGGTAAGCAAGAACCTATAAGAGCTATGGGGGGAGGAAGTGGCTTACTGTATTATAATAATAGGTGAAAGACCCCCATTAATAATTTGATGCTGCTAATGGAATTTTTAAGACTAAGATATGGATTTCAGGAGAAGGATATTCTTGACTGAGAGAACAGTAAGATCTTAAGGGGAAAGAGGGTTACTTTTCACATTCAAAGTTGTAAATATTTATTTATTCAACAAATATTTAAATATTTTGTTAGTGCCTACCATGTGCTAGAAAGTGACCTTGGTTCTGATGACTCAAAAGTGAACAAAAACAGGGAGAAAGTGGTCAAGTGAGTAAATGGACTTTACTTATATTAATACATATAAAATTATAATTGTAACACATGGTGTGGTGGGGGAGATTGGAGGAATGACAACTTCTAATAGGAGAATTTGAACTGTGTAAGCAAATTAAAATTGGCTTTGTGGCAGAACTGATACTTAAAGAATGAATAGGATTTGCCTAGGTGAGGAGGAGAAAGGATATTGACCCATAAGGAAGTATGATCAGATTTGAGTTATGAGGTCCCCCCACCCACCCAGAAAGTAGAAAATACTGTGTGGGAAGTTGCTCCCAGAAAATTCTGGAGAACATTGCCCTTTTGTATCATTCTGCCATGACCCAAGGTAAAGTACCACCTCTACCCCTCATAAACCTGTTCTGAAATATTAAAAATAGCGCAGGGTCTCCTGTATTGATTGAGAGAGTTGTTTGAATAAGAGGTAGGGTAAAACACTACCTTCAAGGTGAGGAAGAACTGTGTCATGAAAGGTGTGTCCTGGAAGAGTTTTGTGTCTTGAGCTGAGCTGGAAGGGGAGGTGGAGATTTGGTATCAGGGGAAAGGTGATTGCTTTACTCGCTGTGGAAAGAGTCACAGACTTAGAGAAGCAAGACTAATGGTTTAATAATCAGTACAAACCAAGCTGACTGTTAGTCTTTCTTTAAAAAAATAATTGTGGTTCTCTCTTTTCTTTTTCTTGAGTTTAGAATACTCAAGATCATCCTGCTCTCTGCCTCTATTATTTACATCTACTCCTCAAATATCCTACACTGTTGCCCTTTTCCTATCTTTTACATCACAACTGGCCCTTTCCCCTTCTCAGAGCTAAACCTTTCAATTAAGCCTTCATTGTAATTAGAGTTAGTCCATCACTCATCCACCATTTCACTTTTCACAGTTTTATTTACCTATGCTTAACCATGCTCCCGAAGCAGATCAATCTCTTTCTGATATATCTGTAAGGTCAATAGAAGCCAAACACTGTGTCACAATGCCTATGTCACTCACCTCACTTCATCTTATCAGGTAGTCATTTTGTCATCTCACATAAGCACATGAAGAAAGGTACAATAAGAAACTTGGAGATAGAGACAGACCACATTCACATAACTTTTATTACGGTATATTATTATAATTGTTCTATTTTATTACTAGCTATTATTAATTTCTTAGTGTGCATAATTTCTAAAGTAAATGTTATCATAGGCATGTATGTATAAGAAAGAATTGTATATATAGGGTTCAGTATTATCTGCAACTTCAGGCATCCACTGGGGGACTTGGAATGTTATCCCCCATAGATAAGGGGGGGCTACGGTACTATCTTTTCAAACTAACTTGTTGGTCTCTGGTTGTGTTTTAGTTATCTACTCTTTAAACCAGATCTTATTTACTTGGGCTTCTTCCATGTCTGGTTCCTTTTAATTTCCAATTCAATTAAAAATACTTTTAGTATTATTTTTGTAGGATCTCATCTTGCAAATTATCACAGATTGTTCTTTCAACACAAAAGCTTATATTTGAAGAAGCAGAGAACTTATATTTATATAACTTATATTTATTTTAACTAGTCATGTAGATAAAAAATGACAAATGAAAAACTAATTTCCTTTTATAGGTACTTATTTAAAAAATATATATATACATATTAAAAATATATATGTATATATACATTTTAAAAATATGTATATATACATATATATATAGATAGATAGTTGTACATAAAATTTTCTGAAGCAAAGGATTTGGCTTATTCAATGTCCATACTCAGCACCCAGCTACAGTCTGGGGCCATAAAACATGTTTAATAAATTATTACATACCTAATAAATGGGGAAAGGGCAAATGAAGAAAGGTTTGCATTGCAGATCCCATCGAAGGCTGGGATCTCATAAAGAGTTCATGATATTTTATGTGGGTTCTGTTCAGATTCATTCTTGACAAAGTCTTTTTAAATCAGTGGTTCAAACTTGGGTGTCCCTCAGTATCACTCACAGGGGCTGGGTACAGCCTGGGCCCTGCACCCAGAATTTCTGATTCAGTAGGTCTGAGGTGGTTAATATCTAACAAGTTCCCAGGTGATGCTGCTGTTCTGGGGATGTTGTTTGAGAACCACTGTGTTAAATGTAGTATCACAAAAGGATGAGGAGATAGGAAGAAGGACTGAGACTTTATTGGTCCCTTGACTAAGTACATATTTTTCCTCTTGCAGTCTGACTCTCCACTCAAGTCAGGCTGTAGAATCTCCTCTTGATTTTCATCTACTGATTTCTATGTTCATCTCAATCATGGGTAGGATTAACATTTTTGAGGGGAGATTAACATTTGATTTCTTTTTTTTTGAAACCAAGAACACAAACATAGATCACAGTTTCCTCAGGTTTTGCTACTCTGATTCAGGTGAAATAATCAGTACCCCTGGGTCTTTCAGAGAAGTGAGAAAGAAGTTATAATAACTTTACAGATGAAATGAACTAAAAAAATAATGTGTATGTAATAATTTTATGAGGTAGCATCAGATCAGGAAGGGCAGGATGGGTTATTTAATAAAGGGATTGAGAAAATTTGTTGACTTTTATCACACACATCAACATAAACTCTAATATATTAATTAGATGTTTAAAAAAGTATAGAGACTTGAAGAAAATAAAGGTTCACCTTAAAAATTCAAGTTTATTTGGATAATTTATTTATCTATAGAGTGTTTAAGTAGTGTCAGATAGGAAAAACTTTTCTAAACAGGAACCCATGAAAGCAACCATGAAGGAAGATTGACAGTTTTGAGTAAGTGAAAAACTGAACAAGCAAATATACACAAAGAGGTACTCTGTCAAAAAACACAATAAACAAACCTGCTGTAGAAAGGAAGAAAATTATTACAAACTTTCTAAAGTATGTTTTAACTGTTTATATCACAGGGTATTGGAGACTTTACCTTTTGACAGATTTCAAATAAATTATTCTAGGGAAATATTTATGGAGGTACATCAATGGACAATGTAAGGATACACAACACAGACGGCGAATGCCAGCAAAACTTTGATAACAACAATAGAGAATTGGATACATGAATGGGGGACAATGCTGGATTAAAATATCAGAAAGCAGCTGAAAGATTATTGCACATAAATACTGCCTGAAAAATATGGGTACAATGTAGCATGTAATGAATAATGAAAAAAAAAAAAGGGCACAAGATTACATGATTCTCTTTTGGTTTTTAAAATATCTGTTTTCAGGATATAGATTGTAAAAAGAAGAATCACAACTTTTGAAGTGTTTATTTACTTCTGCATTGTAAGATTACATGTGATTTTTTTCCTTTTGACTTACCTGTTTCCTGACTATTTTACAACAAACTTCTGTTATTTTTTTAAATTAAACAATGTGAAACAGTTTGTACAACTGTATTCTTTTTTTCTTATAAATAATTACATAAAAGTCCTGTTAACCCCATCCTCATCCTCAGCTTTGAATTCTTTTGTTTTGTAGAGGGGAAAAGTTGAGAATTTATCTCTGGGTCCTTAGGAATTTTCTCTATGCAATTCACAAATGGATTTGGTTGGCTGGCCAATATAAACTCCACTCCATGGCCCTCCATTCTCCCTGTCCTAGTTGCTATGTGAAGACACAAAAATACGTTTCTCCATGTTGGTCAGTAGAAAATGTTTCAGAGGAAAGATCTAACTGTGCTCCTCTTGCATCTTTCTTGCGTAATAACCCTCTTTCCCTTAATTGAGAAAGAAAAAAAAAAAAGGATGAAATGTAAAGAATTGTTTGGAAAATACTTCTAGAGATCACGGTCTCCAACTGTGCTTGTTCTTGCTGTCTGTTATGGTCCATTAGATAAACATGGTGTTCAACAGCCAGGCTGTTGTTGATATATTTGGCAACACTGATAATGTGATCTATGTTTAGGAGGAAGTGGATGCGTCATTCCGTGGGGGCATAGGTTTTCTGAAAGTAATTGTTCCTTTCCCAAGGAAAAGTTAGTTAGGTCATTGAACTTTAAGTTTCGCTATGAGTTTGAGTATTTTTAATTTGTCATCTGTACTTTTTTCTATTTCTGTTATTGGAATTTTAGATTAATCTTTGGGCTTATTCTCAGAAGCAGCAAGTACTAACTGACACGAAATGCAAACCTGGTCACTTCTGACTTTTAGGGTATAATTAGAGTAATAAGGAAAATGAAGCGTCTTGTTAATCTTAGCATATATCTTAAATATCCATCAATCACAGCTTTTAGTGTTTTCATTTGTGACCTACAAGTTTAAAAGCATACCAACACTCTTCATTTAGTCTACCTCTTCACTCTTCAAAGAACCACAGGCACTAGAAATCCTATAATACAGACACACACACACACACACAGATATTTATATAAATATATATAAACGTATATACGGGTACATATGAAACATATGTATATATGCTTTTTCTTCTTATATAGTCCCCATAGAAGGAATTTGAATACATTTTATCAAATAAAAATTTGGACATAAACGGGCATGAATTAGGAGAAGGAAAGGAAAAGTGAATTGGGGGGAATCGGAGGGGGAGATGAAGCATGAGAGACTGGGACTCTGAGAAACAGACTGAGGATTTTAGGGGGTGGGGGTTGGGGGGATGCGTGAGCCTGGTGGTGGGTATTAAGGAGGGTACATATTCCATGGAGCACTGGATGTGGTGCATAAACAGTGAATCTTGGAACACTTAAAAAATAAATTTAAATTTAAAAAAATTTAAAAAAATGAAGACAAAGGACTGAGATTCAGAGAATTAAAAAAAATAAATTAAAAAAAAAAAAAAAGCTTGAATTCTGGGACAATGGAATGCCTTATTGTGTCCAGCTGAGTTCTCAACATCTTTAGTGATAAATTTCTGAGATCTCTTAGGAGGTGATTCCATTATCTAACAGTTTTCATTGAGAGGAAATTTCCCAGATAGACTTAATGTTCCTCTTCTCAACTGATTCCATTAAATCTCATAACACCCACCCCCCACCTGAGCAATTCCTCCCCTCTTGGCATTTACTTTGTTACAGCAGTGTAACAGTGGAAGCAATGGAAGACAATAATCAGCTCTTCAGCTGTCATCAAGTCGGGATATTTTTAGCTCTTCTGATCCGCCTTTTTAAGTGGTATAGGTATGTGTACACACATATGCATATCACACGTACACGTAGTCACCACTGTGGCTTTATTTGGTGTTTATAGAACACCCAAATCTTTTCACTATTTCAGATGTGCTATTACCTAAATTACATGAGAAGCCATTTTCAGTTGCCTTTTTTGTGAATTCCTTATGTTCACAAGTGGCCACTGACAATGCACTAGCTTCACTTGCATTTTATAAAAGTTGGTTATATGCGACAGGTCAGAGTTTAACAATCCCTCAGCTCTGGTGAAGGTTGCTTATGACTGTAGTTTGGGGTGGAGACAATGCAAAGAACGTAGAATCTATAATAAATGGCTTCAACACCATTCAGCTCCATTAGGAATGGGAATTTTTTTCAAGGGGAAGATAGATATTTTTATCCATCTTTTAAAAAGTGACATTTGAAATCAATTATGGTAGTTGGGACCTATATAGTCTCTGCTATCATGACAGCAAGCTGTTATTATTTTTAAATTATTTATAAGTGTTTTCCTACCTCATGCAGTTTATTTTTACAGTGTACAGTTCAGGATTTTAAAGCTAGCTCATTGATGAGGAAAGAAAATGAAACTATGCTCACCCTTCTGCCCATCTTCTCTTTTTCTTCTTTTGGCCTCCATCTCCCTGCATCACTCCCTTTTTCCTCCTGCTCCTCTGTTCTCTTTCCATTTTCCTTTGCTGCCTCAAACCTCAGGTCCTCCGTTTCCTTCTCCCTTGTCTTTCCCTTCTCACTATCTGATTTTTTCCAGTTCTCCTTTGAGGAGATTTATTTTTGACCTTCAAGCACCATGTTGCTGTCAGTCCTGGGGTTTCCCCCGCCCTGGGGATTATTTCCTGGGCCCTTCCAGGGGGAACTCAAAGTCTGAAGGAAGGATCTTTTTTTCTTGCCCTCAGTTCACTTCTGTATCATAGCATGGTCTGAGGACTAGATGATCTACACTAAATGGAAAAGATTTCCCAATTTCCTAGGAGAAGTATTTTCTTAAGTATCAAAGATCAGGCTTGATATCTTTATTTATCTTGACATTTATTAATCTCAATCAAATTCTACTCTGTGCATATAAAAACAAATGAAATCCGATGCAATGACATTAGAGGATTTTTGGTTATGACAAGCCTCTTTAAAATATACTCAATGACACCTCTCTAATTAGAAGTAATTTAAAATATATAGGTATATTAAAAAGCATATTTATTTTGAGTGAGAACTGGTGTGTTCTGTTATTATTTTTTAATCATGAAATAGTCAACCTTTGTCTAGCCATCCTAGGCTGTTCTAAGAACTGTGAGTGTTGTACAACTTATTTATGAGTTACAGCGTTCTGAAATTTGAAATTGAGACCACAAGCACAAATGACTATATATTTTTTGTCCCATTTTTATTGTTCAGCCAGGTATTAGGAAACTATTGTTATGTTGATGGAAGGAGAGCTATTGTTAAAAACTCATTAAATTATTCCAACCAAGACTTCCTGATAACTATTTTGGCCATTAGTAATTACCAAATCAGCTAGGAAAGTCATTTATTTACATTTTGTTGATTCAGTGAATAATTTTCACATTTGTAATTTACATTGCAGGGCAGTAAGGCGGGGTCTCTATTGCCAGACAACTTGTTTGTGTCTGTGATTGCTTGTATCTGCACCTTGTCTCTTCCCCATCTTAGCTGGATGTCCTTGGAAAAGTCATTTAGCCTTTTTTTGTCTGTTTCCTCTTCATAAAAAGAATAAAAGCATAGAACCAAATTAATAGGGGTATTTTCATGACTAAATGGGGTAATCTATGAAAGCATATTGAATACTACTTAACACATAGCAAGTATTATGATGATAAAGATGGGTGTCCAGATACTGCCAGACATCTCAAATAACTGTTTTACAGAAGAAAGGCTCTATACATGTCAAAGATTAAGACTCATAGTTTAAATTTTCAGGAATCTGTTTACAAGTAGGGAAAAGAAGAACAAAACAAAACACAGTTCCTATGGGCCCATTAAATCTCAGTCTTCTCTGTTCAAGTCCAACCCCTTTAATCAGTTACCACGGCACACTTGTCAGCTGACATACCTGCAAGGTGACTCACCTTATTCCAATTAAACTAGATCGAGATTAAAAACAAACAAGCCAACAGCTGGAATGTGACATGTGGGTCAGAGTCTTCTGAGTCTAGTAGGGTAACTCAGCAGAGATCAGAATGCTCTTCAAAAACCAACAACCAACAGGCACATGTCTCTTGGCATGCTTAGAGTCTACGGGGCCAAATGGTGGAGTATCCTGGCAGTGCCAAAAATTCTTCTTTGATGACACAGAAAAGAAAACTTCTTTCAAAGTAGTTATGCAACCGGAGAGAACACAATGCGTCCACTGTGTGCATCCTGGGGCTGTCTATGAACACATTATTTCTATATTTTTCTCTGCTGTAAATTTCAACACTGAAGACCAACATTATTTCAAGTAAACACTCTACTTTTTCTTTGTAAAAACATGCCACAGAGAGCACAAGTTACTATTTCTCTATTCATTTTCCTGGTTAAAGTAGAGATTTCTATTTTAATGGTCAATTATATCAAAATCTGAATTTGCTATGAGTCTTTTTTTTAACATTTAAACACTATTTGCACTGTTTTATTTTTTAATACTCAAATATAAAAATAAAGCTTAGAAAATATAAAAACAATTGCTCATCTTATGAAATCTCATTAGGGAAGGAGTTTTTATTCACTCCATACTGTTGGCATTTCTCAATTTCAGTAATCATTAATATTTTTAAAAGCTGCCAGCTGATGCTTACAACATTTCTTTTAGATACTATTTCCATCAAAGACAGATTTCAACTATCTCTTTAATTCTTACTATCATTTCTCTATTGTTTTTGAAGTATTGCTAATTCTTCCATGTTTATTTGTATTCTGTAAAATTCTTGTATTCAAGCAACTCTCTTTATAAAGTGACTTTTTTTGTGTATAGATGACATATTCAGAACATAACCTGCATGTAAATATACATATTTATACATGTATTTTTTAAAATAATTTTCATGAAACTACTTAGAAAGAAATCCGAACTTTGGGAAGAGACAGTTATTCCTGAAAGTTCTCTCATCTGTGTCACCCAACCTATCTAAAAATTTCAGATGTCTCTCTTTCAAGGAAATTTTTTTTTTAATGATTTTTTTCTCTTTTTAGAAGTGATTCAGGTCATCAAGATAATTCTTAAAACAGAAAATGTAAAAGAAGAAAATATAAACCTCCCCAAATAATCATGGGATAACCAAGGCAATAAGGTGCCAACTCAGTAAATGTGAACTTGTATAGTAGTTCAGAATTGGGCAGATAGCCAAAGAACCAGTGAGGCAACCAGCTGATTTGATGCAAATGAAAAACCCCAATGACTCCTAATGTTCATCTTGACTGAGAAAACCATTAGAGTTTATTTCACTTCCACTTTCCCTTATGAAGCATATCCTTGAGACTGACACATACAGAATTTTTAAGAATATATTTATGTAAAGTATACAATTCTTCTGTGAAAGCAGCTGCAGCTAAGACTTTAAAGAAGTGTGCTCAGGGTGGGGATGGGAAACATGTGAGTAGAGACTTGCTCGTTTATGACTAAGAAGTAATCCAGCAGAGTAATGATGGGTACATAGGCTCTATCAGCGGGCAGCAGAGACACTTGGAGGTTGTGCCATTCAGGGTCAGGTCATCTTTCTCTGCTACGGCCTCCTCATCATCAGAAAGGGGATATCAATATCAATCTCTCTCTCATAAGGTTGTTCTAGGATTACATAAATTCAGCTTCATAAAATGTATACAGTGCAGAGTGCCTGGGTGCCAAAGCGTCTGCCTTCGGCTCAGGTCATGCTCCCAGGGTCCTGAGATGGAGCCCTGCGTCAGGCTTCCTGCTTAGCTGAGCATCTGCTTCTCCCTCTCTTTTTGCTCCTATGCCTGCTTATGCTCTCTCTCTCAATAAATAAAATCTTTATATATATATGTATATGTATACATATATATGTATAAATGCACACACAAAATTTTATATATATATATATATAGTGCTCCAAACAGTGTCCAGTGTTTATGTTCTATGTAGTTTTCTTTGTTTTTTTAAAAATAAACTAATTTTTAAAGCAGTGTTAGGTTTACAGGAAAATCTCTGTACTTTGTCAGAGATTTCCTATATACCCCTTGCCCCACACATGCATGGCCTCCCCTACTATGTACATCATTTACCAGAGTGAATGTTATATTTGTTACAACTGATGAACCTACCCTGACATGTCATTATCACCCAAAGTCTATAATTTACATTAGGGTTCACTGTTGGTGTTGTTCATTCTATAGGGTTTGACATATACATTAGGACATATACTTTAATAATAAAAAAGTGGCTGGAGTGTTAGGGGTTAACTTGTGACACTTTTGGGGGGTTGTTAATGAAATTCCTTTCCATAAAGAGAAACTGGTAATTCTCCCTCAAGCCCCTTCACCATCCACTGAAGGTTATGATGAGGGAGTCAATTAGTGGTTAAACATATATGACCTCATGGGGAAAAATGCGGTTTTTGTAAGAGGAAATCATGATGACTGGACTATTATGGTTCTTTGTAAGGTCATGACAAATGGGAAAGACACAGATAAAATTTAAACCATAGAAAAACTAAAAGTCTTTGTATTAATGAAGATAACATTTTGGTATTGTTGTATTTTGCAGGAGACTAATTAGCTTTTAATGAATAGCTTGTGGTGAATTCTGACAAAATAAAATGTATTATTTTGGAGAAAGGGGAATGATGATATGAAACTCACTGCCTGGAAAGAGAATACGTTGGAAACATAAATTAGTGTAAAATCAATTTAGATAAGTTCATAAATTACTGATTAGTGGGAGGCAGAGATTTACTCACTTACACCCTGGAGTAAATACCCGTGCAAATATAGCCAATATCTATATCTTTCATGGTGCTACTTCTCAACAGGCTACCATACTAATGTACTAAATGTGCTTTGCCTCAGTCACCTTTAGCAAAGCCATACAGAAACAGGCCTGATGGACACAATGTTCTAGAAAGGAAACTACTAACAAAAGGGGTTTGGATTCCTTTGAATATTAAAATCTTGACTACAATCGCTAAGAGAAAATGATGATATAGTCATATAAGCCCAGACCAAAAGAAATCTTTGCGTAATAACTATAGAAAAGTACAAATGCATTATGTGAAAATACTGGCTCTACAATAAGAAATAACCTCATCTGCAGGTTGAGGCTCCTTTCTCCTGATCTGCTATTCATGAGTCCATTTTCATGTCAGTCAACATACTCTGTTGTAACTGCTAATCTAAAATGACAGTCTTCTTCCTCTTCTTCTTCTTCTTCTCCTCCTCCTCCTCCTCCTTCTTCTTCTCTTCTTCTTTATGGTTTTATTTATTTATTTGAGAGAGAGCACAAGCAGGGGGAGCAGCAGGCAGAAGGAGAGGGAGAAGCCGGCTCCCCGCTGAGCAGGAAGGTCACTGCAAACCTCGATCCCAGGACTTGGGATTGTGACCTGGACGTAAAGCAGACACTTAACTGACTGAGCCACCCGGTTGCCCCTAAAATGACAGAGTCTTGTTTAGAACTGGAGAAATCCATTAATTCATTCAGCAGATAGTTCCTGAGCATCTACTACACGAGGAAATCACAAGTCTGAAAGTGGGCAATAAAGATAAACCTCATGCCCTCCTCTAGCCAAGAGAAAATAAATGCTGGCAATAAGAATGAAAGAGAATTATGTGCATGTTACAAACTTAGCTAGCATAATTATGTGTCACAGATTTAGAATGCTCTGTAATGAAGTTCTGATATACCTTATCTATTTTTCTCCACTCAGCTTACAGTGAGGATACTTACAGAACACTTGTCTGTGTTCTGTTATAGTGTAAATTTCTTTTCCTTCATTGTCCAACATGTGCACATGCCTGGTGTACAGGGACAGGGTGGGAATGCATGTGCACTTCTGGGTAATTCTCTGTTTCATATTCCTGAACTGAGATTGAACAGATACTGGAGATTTTTCTTACTGTTTGTGTCACTTTCTTTGTGTGTACATATGTAAGTACTCAGGGCTTAATATCAGTTGAGTCCTTTTAATGCTATTTTGCTGGAGGCTTTGCTTCCTTCCAATATGCTACATGACATGTGGCTCACTTGCTTGCCATATTTATTATCCAGGGAAATGCTGGTCTCTTTCTTGTGAATATTCTGTGGCCTGACTTTCCTACTGCGTGGCTGTGTAAGGAGAGTAGGACAGTTAAACATCATTGGACTGACAGAATCACTTCCTGCCCGATTGGAGTCTAAGAAGAAACACCATGGAGTTTCACACATGGAATGACCACACTCTGGCTAACACTTAAACCCACTGTTTCCCTCCTCCTTGCCTTCTCCTCTTCCCCCTCCCCCACCCCCAGAATTAGCCACCAAAGTGGTGTCCCATTTACTCATGCCCAATGGTATGTGGCATGCACTACCAATAGCTGCAATGAAATATTATGCTTTCTGGATAATTGCTGTGATCATTTATATCATTTCTTATTAAAAATGTACATATAGCTCTTAAAGAAGAAAGAGAAGGGAAAGGGGGGGAAGACACTGCATCTTAGAGGTACTTGGGTAGCTTAAATTTTTTCATTTTTTAATCATCACATTAATATTTCCTTATAATGTACATTTTAAATAAAATAAAACTAAGGGTCAGGCAGGTTGACTAATTTACTCACATTGCATGGTGAGGAAGCAGAGCCAGTGATCTTTCTGCTACATAGTAAGTTCCACAATGTGGAGAATTAAGACTTCAGTAACACTAGCCAAGAAACACTGCATTAATTATATGGATGGATCATGCAGGGTAGTTTTTGGGTCTGAATGCATGCATCATTGGCATACCTTTTTTTATTTTGTGTGGAGAAATGGAGATTTATTAACCATTATACAAGACTAAAGACCAGATATTAAAAAAGAAAAAAAAAAGATGTTTTATAAATGTGTAAATGTTTGCTTTGGCATACACTGAGATAGCCCTTAAATTCCTTTCACTTTACCTTTCTTCCACATCTTAATCTTAATTACACATTTTCTTTTTATTGAGGTAACAAATTCCTTCCTCTTTAGATGTGTGCCCCACAACAACACAGAACCCAGAACATAAACAAAGACACATTTGGGAGCTCCTGCAGAGACCTATATCCAAGATCAGCAGATCCTGCAATTTGCTATTTCCTCCTCCCCCCTCTCCTCTCCTCAGATGGGGCTTATGTAAGTCCCCCTGGTGCAATGCATGTATGGTTTCAGGGAGAGGTCTGAAAATGCTGGCTGGAGCTGTTATATTAGACCACAGTAAAAGAGTAAGTGGCTAATACTTAATGTTCAGCAAACTCATTTACTGAATCCCAAATATTAATAAATGAGTGCAATCGACACAGTTTGACACCAACACTTTAGAATTTATGACTTGTAACCGGAGAGGGAATGATTCTGCCAGAGCATCTTTTCAACTTTTTAATATAATTGGGAAGCTTGAATCTGCTAAACTCTCTATGAATTTCCTGTATTTGCCCCAATTTGCTCTTGAATGTCCACAAAGCCTGGGACCTCATATAAAATTTTAGGAAGGGGTTTGGTAGTATAGTTTTTCTTCTAATATCTGAAACTTGGTATAGCGTGCACTACAAATTCCAGACAGCTTAGTATCATTAGAGCAAAAGCCATAGAAATGCAGCTTCCTATTTTCACATTGTAGAGTTCTATATTAAGGACCTCGAATGAAGAAACACACATCAGATGAGTAGTTTGTCCTTTAAAGTGAAAAGCTCCCTTAACCAGGACATTCAGAACCTTCCCAAAATGGACTTGTTTTCAGCTTGTTCATCTTTTCCTCCTCCCGACTGTTTTCTAAAAGTTCCATGTCCATTTTTGGTGACAATTTATTATTTGAAGTCATCTTCCAAGAGAGAGCAGGAAATGTCTTTGTAAAAAAGAGTCTGAAACAAACTTTGTGTGCAAAACAAATGTATCGCAGATCAGTAGGGACAGTTCCTAAGCAGACGGTGTTTTAAAAGTTTGCCTGAAAGAATGTTTGGAGCCAGGAACATATTTTTCATAGAAATATTATGAATGGTTGTTCAGTTCTAAGGTCAATGCTTGGAGGCCATGTGTCTTGTGGAGTAGCTGCACTGTAGAACTGTTTTACTCATACTGTTCTGTGATAATTTAGGATACTATTATGGCCATAACACCCTCAAGACAGTGGCTATAGGGTGCTGGGTAGCATCATAAGCAGCATAGAATAACCCAGCTACAACAGCAGTGAACTGCTATTATTCCTCACATAAGGGGTAAGGACTGAGACATGAGTATGTAAGTTAGAATAGTATATGGTTTTAATGATGATAATGATCTGTTCAAGTTGGTTGTGCCTTTTGGGGTAACTTTCCACCATTTTTCTTACAAACTTAAGAGTCTTATAGTGTTCGCAGTTTAGGTTAGGTCTGTGTTATGATTCAGCAGCCATAGGATCCTGGGGAAACACCTGTCCTAGGAAAATATGGCCAGCATATGGCTTATACTTTCCTTCTCTACATTTACCTGCTTCCTGCTTCTTTAGGACTCTGTGCATCTGCCTATCCCTATCTCTGCTGTGGCCCAGTGTTAGGGCTCGGGTTGTACAATGCACTGGTCAGCTAATCATGGTTTATGCAGACTTCTTAGGTGGTTCGAATGTGCTCCGAGATGAGGAATCACTGGACTGGAACTTGTGCACTTAAAGGGTATCTGGTCCCTATTGCTTCACCAACAATCAGCATAATTTGCTGTCTGCCTACCCTCCTTCTACATTTCCCACTGTCATAAATCCTTCTCGGGCTGCCCTGAGTAAACATGCTGGGAGACTGACCTTTTTTCTCTTAGACATCTTGTAGAGACATAGGCTTGGTTCAGACGCTGTGCTTTGGCTCCATTTCATTACACAGCATTTCCTTTTTTTTTTTTTTTTTTAAGATTTTATTTATTTATTTGACAGACAGAGATCACAAGTAGGCAGAGCAGCAGGCAGAGAGAGAGGGGGAAGCAGGCTCCCCGCTGAGCAGAAAGCCCGATGTGGGGCTCGATCCCAGGGTTCTGAGATCATGACCCGAGCCAAAGGCAGAGGCTTAACCCACTGAGCCACCCAGGTGCCCCATACACAGCATTACCTATAAGGAAAAGCCTTCCTTCCTTTGATTTGCCATCCACACCATTTATACTCAGGATGGTAATGTGGATTCGAGGGCAAAACACAGTTAATGAAAAGAACAATAAATCCTTTGTTGAGGGAATGGAAACTACCACAATTTGATTAAAATGTATAGCTGTATTAAATCAGTAAATCTCAGTTTCTGAGCAGGCCAAGTTGAATTGCCCAGTTGAGAAAAAGCAGGATACTGGGTCCTGCTCTGAGACACTAGGAGTGGAGGCCGATCATATTTCAGAGGGGGACAGTATGAGCATCAGAGTTAGCAGAAGGAAGGGCAGGGGGAAAAGATATCTTACTAGCTCCACAACTGCTTTAGACAAGTTCTCTAGAGGTCTTTTGCAGATCCAAAGTTCATGGCTCAGTTAGTCTTAAGGCCCTCAGTATCTAGCATATTGCCAAAGGACATTTAGTGCCATTTTACCAATAATAAAGATAAGTTAGGCAAAGAGAAGTGGATTAAGCATTTGTAATATGTGCGTCTTAAACTGCAATAGGGAAATCATTTCGGTGGGCAACAATTAGCGTTAATGGAACAGAAAAAGCGGTACAGAATAAAATCCATCCAAGCAAATCTCATTGGGTAAGGATTTAATTTATTTTCTGGATTTCTCTTTCAGTGACATAGACATGTATTTTAGGTCATGATGTAAGTTGTGTCTTTTACTGAGGGTCTTGGTCAAAAGTTTTAAAGCTATTGGTCTATACTAATAGTTTAGGTAAGATGTATAAAAATAGTCATTTTTTATAGACTTGGATTAGAGGAATAAGACCTGTGGGTACAGATTATTGTCTCTCAGGTTCTATACCTGCAGCAAAAGCTGGTTTCCTCAGGGGGACAGAAGCCAGTAGACTACGGGCAAGGAATTAAAGGTATGAACTGCTCATAGGCATATATAAAATAGAACCACTTGTCCTGTGATATTATGTTATTCTGTAAAAACTGAACTCTTTTGTAAATCAATAAGCAGCACTGTTAAATAATAAATTATTATCCAGATAATACCCAGAAAATATTTGCCAATATTATTCGATAACTTCTCATTAAAACTCAATCATTCTTTAACCTAATCCTCCTTTTTTTTTCTCATAGAAATAAATACAAACTTTCAGTCTGAATTATTATTTTTTTTCTCTCTCCTTTGTGCCAGTCTGCCACTTTTATATTTAGCTTTCTTCTTCTGTCTCCTTTTTCACAAAATTCTGTTTTCTTCTCTCCATGGCCTTTTGCTCCAATCAGAAGGGAGAGAGAAATGGATGGTCTTTTTCTCTCCTGATGGTCTTTTTCTAATCAACAGTAATTTTCTTTCGTCTAAGTATTTCTTCCCTCCTAGCCCCCTTTGAAGCCTGAAGCTAGTATAAAAGCTAATTTGAAATTATCATAAAATCGGGTTCCTTATTAGTCTCTATAGGCATTTTTTGCAGATGTATAGCTTGGCCTGGGTCACAGATCCCTGACAGAAAATTGTTTTTTTTTTTTAATGTGCCCGAGCATATGTTTCTTTAGAATGTGTAAAAATATTGCTCAAGGAACAATATGGTGATTAAGGAGAGATTTGAATAGATTCCCTCATAGTACACTTAACAACTAAAAATGACTCCAAAATCCACACCTTTCAAAATTAATGGTAAATATGTCCTGATCAAGTACAGCCTTCTGTTTTGACTATCTGTGGGGAAAGCAAGTCAAAACAGATTTAGTATATAAAAAATGTCAGTGAATTAGACCAAGCCTTTTCTTTACAAGATTCTTCTTGAATTATCTATACACATTTTTAAAATTATAACACTTATATTTAATCTATTGTCACTAATACCTATATGAGAAAATTTTACCTTGGGGTCTATTTTTCATCTGAAATTTTACATATAGTATGTGGATATCTGTCTGGAGAAGTGTCTATAGCTTTTAATGACTTACTTTTTTAATGTGTATAATTGATAATTGGAATGCAACCACCTTAAAAGTTGATTTCTATGAGTTGTGACAATTGTATACACTTGTGTAGTTATTATTTAAAAAAAACATATAGAAGATTTCCATTATCTGGAGTTTCCCGGGCACCTTTTCCAATCAATTTTCCACCTACCATAGTGTGACTACGTACTGATTTTTATCACTATAAATTAGTTTTGCTTATTTTTTAAACTCACCTTAATGAAATCATATAATATACATTCATTTTTGTCTAATTTCTAATGTTTTTGCACTTCATTATGTTATTGCAACTATCAATAGTTAATTCCTCTTCACTGTTGAGCAGTGTTCTTCCATATGACTATATCACAATTCCACTATCCTCTTTACTATTGCCAGACATTTGACTTGCTTTCGACTATTATGAATAAGGGTGCTATGAACATTCTTGTACATGTATTTTTGCAGACAGATCTTCTAATTTTTTGGGGGGAGTGTAACTACCTAGGAGTGGAATTGTTGGTTCTTTAGGTAGGTATTTTAACTTGATTAGAAACAGATCTGTGGTATTTAATAAACTCTCAAAAAGATCTCTACATCCCAAATTTAATTTTTTTTTTTAAACATTGCTTTGAGGCCATGTGTGCAGATGTTTTTGGTTATTTTAAAGTCTTTTCTCACTTCTCCTCCTCAGGCTTCAGTTACTTTAAAATGAGTGCTGGGCTGTGTCTTATGTCTATAATGCATTAGTGCATTGGTACATGTTGAAATGAAAAACATTTAATTTTAATTTTTAATAAATTCTTGGATAATAGTTTAATCACATAATAGATAAAATCCACTAGAATATAAAGTTCATGAGGGCAGAAACATTGTTCTGTTCACTGCTGTAACCCAAGCACTAGGATCCTAATTGCACAGAGCAGGTGTTCAATAAATAAAATGAGGAATGAAGTATTAGAAATATGTTGGGAGGCATTCTAATCACTTTAAGTGTTTCACTTAATTCTTACAGCCAATCTTTGAGTTAATTCCTTCTTTTAACTCTTTTTAACTCCCTTTTTTAAAGTGAAGAATTTCGGCCCAGAGAGGTTAGGTAACACTCCCGTTTTCACATAGCAAACAAGCTAGGATTTGAATCCAGGTGGTGTTATTGCAAAGCCAACAATTTTGAGCTCATTACGAAAGACTGCATGTTTGTGTGTCTCTTGCTCTTTATGTTGTGTTTCAAGAAGCCTAAAATAACCTTCTCATATTTTCTAGCTGTATCTTTTTGGAAGGAAAAATCCTGGAGAGGAAATTCCACTAACTGGTTTGGAATGGTGATTCTTCCACTTTTATTCTTAGAACTACGTGAATTTTCCTCGAAATTACATTCTGGTTTATTTCTGTAATAGGAGTTGGGGGTCCCATTTCACTTTTATTATAGATGAAAGATATGAAAGTCCACCTACACCATTCTTGAATACTTCTGTTTTCTTTTATCTAATTTTCATTTTGTTCAGGTAAGGCTGAAAGTTTTGGTGTTTCTTATGTAGGTTAAGAAGAACATTGAATCCAAAGTATGTGTTTGCTGTATTGCAGAGCCCTTTGGGGGTGTCATGGATTTGGGGACATGGTGATAGGGTAGTATCATTTTCCTAATTCTTAGCCATTCCTCATAATAAGTTTACAGTAATGTAAGCCTCCACCTCCTCCGTCTTTTCATGGGAAAGTGTGGTACCCTCTAGCTGCCAGAGAGGTTGATGATGAGCCAGTACATTTTAATGAATTGGCTTTGTCATCAGAGCTTACATTTGGTTACTGTTTCCAAAACTTATCCCTTGCTATCTCTGCAAAACTTCCTCATATCTGAATTATGCCTCTCCTTATTTTGATAGAAAAATGCTAGTAAGTGGATTCTGATTAATATTTATCTCTATGTAGCCAAACCGGGACCAGATAGGCTTCAAACTGGCATTTGTTAATGAAATTGCTCTTCAGTTATTACATTAGGAGGAGATGCCCCCTCTTGCTAAGACATACCTAAAATCTTTCCAAATGCTCAACAGCCTCCCACGAGTGCTTTAGAGGCAGTTCTCTTTTCCTGTATCGAGCCAGTGATAAATAAGTTTTGAGACTGGAAAAGAGTGACCAGAAATTGGTTTGTAAACTTAAATGTGATAATCATACCTGCTTTTGCCACAGTGAAAATAAATAAAGGAAACCTCATTTAAACTGGAGTTGGGCAGCCCTGAAGGGGGAGATTTCATGCACTACCACTCATCATACTAAGCAGACCTTGCACTTCCCCATATAAAGGAACTTACTTTACATACCTCAGTAGAAGGAAAGAAGAATTTGTCATTGCCTAGCAACAGCCTAGCCAATGATAACTCAGCAAAACTGCCCCACTCAACTTTCTCCCTTCCCCTATAGAAGTAAGCCCCTCTCCTCTGTTCTTCAGAATTGCCTATGGTTTGTCATAGTCTGCTTTTCCGAAATTGCTGTTCTTCTGCTATCCCTGAATAAACTCATTTTTTTCTGGTAAAATAACTGGCTCTTTTGCTTTTAATATCAACACCATCGATAAAAGAAAATTCTCCCATCAGGGGCACCTGGGTGGCTCAGTGGGTTAAAGCCTCTGCCTTCGGCTCAGGTCATGATCCCAGGGTCCTGGGATCGAGCCCCGCATCGGGCTCTCTGCTCAGCGGGGAGCCTGCTTCCTCCTCTCTCTGCCTGCCTCTCTGCCTACTTGTGATCTCTGTCTGTCAAATAAATAAATAAAATCTTAAAAAAAAAAAAAAGAAAATTCTTCCATCAAAATGTTGCGTGCTTACAACGTTTTGGCAGAATGCTTTAACCATATAAAAATTGTCCGTACCAAGAAAAACCTAGCAGTCCTTATCTTCTTAGCTTGGCTAACAAAGTTAGTAGATCTGAGATTCTTTAAAATTAGGTCCAATGTCTTCTCCAAGGATTGGGATGCAAAACAGTCCTCAAATCATTAATATTTATTATTCTAAGTGACAACCAAAGCAATCTTTCTGAAGCGACAGTCCCCAAGAAAAGGGCTATGAACCAAACAAATAAATTGTGGTTGTTGTTAATCTAGTCACTTCCTTCTTCCTATAAAATAGTCCACAAAATAAAACCAGGGCTGTTGTTTTACTTAATACTCTCAAATGCCAAACAAGATTATGATTCCTTGCCTATGATCTCCTGTAATTCTAACCAGTTCTGTGAAAGTGCAGAGCTGTTTTGGCATTTCACGTTTCTGCTGCTTCATCATCAAAGCCAAGCTCTCTCGCTGCAGCCTCTTACCACATTCATAGCACAGACATCTCTGAACAACCGTGTTTTCAGTCATCTTTTCAACAGAGGACTCTAATCGCGCGATTCTCAAATGCCATACCAAATTTAGGTTTTGCTGACACTTCTCTGATTTTCTAGGATTTAAAACATTCTCAAATAAAGTCTTGAAGCAAATGATGACAAGGTGTTTTCATGCTTATGTAACCCATCTCAGAGTTATTCCAGACTCAAGATGGAATCCTAACCCTGTACCAAATAGAAGAGAAAATAGTACATTATTCTGGCAATCAAAGTAATAGTGTTTTCAGGTATTCAGGTAAAACCAAAGAACAAGAAGTTAATGTGGATGTTTTAAAATAAAGACATAGAAATGCTGTTTTTGCTTGAATTTTGAATTTTTTTTTAATACATTGAATTTCTGTGCAGTAGAAATAAGGGGACTCCATGAAAGACTCTGTTAGATTTAGCCTGGGTATAGAGGGAGGACCAGTGCATTTTTCTCAGGTGACTATTCCTTCAGGGTACATTGTCCAAGAACTACTGAGAACCAGAGGTTGAGGTCTGAGTTGGGAGAATTAAGAACATGGTTGACTCTGTACATGCAAAACAAAGAGAACAACTCACTAAATATTTTCTCCAACACAAACTTTAAAGTACTTACCAAAAAACACTTTATGTACTGAGTCATTAACTTTGTATGTGTAGATAGAGGTTGTGTGTTTAGAATTATTTGTTTGCGGAATTTGAGGTGATACTTTCAATGGGGTTGTTTGAAGTGTAAATAAAATTGAGCAAAGCTTCAATACAATATTTATATAGCAATTTAAGGGTAACAGATGTTTTTATATGTATTATTCTTTTTTTATCCTTCCCATAAGACATTGCAGTTAGGTCTAAATTATCATTCCTAATTTACAACTGAGAATACTCAGGTTTGGTTGCCCAAAATTATACAGCTAATAAAGGTGACAACAATGTTCCTACTTAAACCTACTGCTGGAGAGGTCACATACTGAATATCTTTATTATATGTTCTGTTTTCTTTTTTCCTGCTTCTTATGTTTCTTTTGTATCAGACATATTTTTTTTACAATTCTCTTAAAATCATTTGAAGACTTTAGATCTTGCTCCCACGGCGTGATCTTTCTCCCAAAGCGCTTGTATATGTGTGTGTGTATAGGGTTGCACATCTTGTTTATTCTGTATGGTTTGGCTTTTTGCAGATATAGGATGGTGTACCAATTAGATTGCACACTATTTGACTTTAAGAATCTTACATTCAGATTAAGACTTTTCCTGTTTCATGGCATGAGGCAGATGAGAGCTGGACTGTGCTCTAAGACCTGTCTAACTGAGCTTGCCAGATACTGGAGACTGACCCAGCTGGGACCAGTTCGAATGATAGAGCTGGTGCATGAGGCCCAAGTTTGGTTTCAAGAATTTTCAGTTGAGTAAAATGAAGCTCAGAGTGGGTAAGCTAGGCTATACTCACATCTCAAGTTCAGCTGACAGAACTGATTACCTTTCAGGGAATCCTTTAATGGGTATGAAGTGGCACAACTCTTAATTCTGGAGCAGTCCTATGAGGGTACGCTGTGGATGTGTTTACCTCGCTTTGCATCCTCTCCTGGATTATTCACTTATTAGCCCTATGACCGGGAAAGAGATATCCTTTCCAGCTTCAGTTTTCATTTTAATAAGCTTCATAGGATTGCTGTAGAGATTAACGGAAATAAGACATGTAAAATTTTTGGAACAGTGCCTAAAACGAGGTAAGCACTCAGCAGAGGTTATATATTATTGTTGTTGTTATTTTTGTTGTTATGGTTATATTTAATTTGGGGTAGTATAACTGGTAAGATCAGCGAAGAAATCAAAGGGAGTGGAGAAGTATATGTATGAGGTAGGTAATTTCCAAGCAAGATTTGAATGCTGATATCTGAGGAGCAAGGCAGATATTCAACTGTGTGAACTGAGGCAACATTAGAGAACAAAAGGAACAGATACATTGAAACCACACTGACATCAAGGATGATCCAAGGGGATGTTATTGAACAGACTCAGGGAGCCTAAGAGGCTGTGCTGGATTGGGGGTCTGGACCCGCGGGGTCTTATGTTGGGCCAATTTTTATGAAGAGTAGCATAGTTTGAGCCTACATGATATTTGTAGGCCTATAGGCCTCACATCCTGATTGGCCTGAGAATTAGGACAGGATTAAGTTGGAAGGCCTAGTTTGGGGGTCTGTCTGAAGGAAAAAAAGGTAGAGTCTGGGAGAAGGTCTGAAATGAAGTGCTAAATTCTTTTCTATGAACACTAATCACTGTAAGAGTTCACAGGAAGAAGAATAAGTCAATAATTGTGACTATGGGACCAGAGCTGAATATTTGGTGATGAATCAGTTTTGTGTGAAGAATAACTAGAGGAAGAGGAGGAGTAAAAATGGCCAAAAGGCCTGAGACTGGGATGAGGATGAGACATATTCACAAGTCAGTAGCGTTCTTGGTCTGACTCATACACAGTTGTAGTCATAAAGTCCATAGGTAGGAAAGAATGGATGAGGGAGGATTTTATCAATCTGGCACAAAATGACGAGGAAGGCAAACCGAGTAATTAATGACTCTTAGCAGAGAAATGAGACATAACACCAAAAGACAGGACTTACACATAACACATAATGTTCAGGAAAATATAGTTTGAGACACAGTAAGATTATGGAAAACCATTTTGTGAATACATACTGTGGACCAATATGACATGGATGATGTAACTTAATTTGTTATTACAATCTTGGGTTTAGGTGTTAATGTGACAATTTTCCTGAAAAAAGGAACTGAGGGCTTAGCAATGTAAAGTGACATGCCCAAGGAACAGATCCAGGTGTACTTGATTCCAAAGCATGCTCTCTTTTCCTGTGCCGGGCAGTCGTTCACAGCACTGTAAGGGGTGGGGAGAAGCCAGAGTGATCCGCGCAATCAGAGATGCAAGTCCAGATGAAAGAAGTGGCATGGGACAAACACAGCTTTCTCAACAAAAGGCAGCTTTCCTTCTCTTTCTTTTCCAACCACAATGTTTGTTTCTTTCTTGTTGCCAATCCCATTCACGTTGTATTCAAGATATTCTTATACCTGTCTTACTATCCTTACTTCTGCTGTTTTGTTTTGTTTCTACTTGTATTCCAGGTGCTTTTTTTGCACAGTATCTCAAAACACATCATCAAAGGATACTTATGAAGTCAGATGAGTGCACCCTCCATAGAAAGCAAGATAAGCAACCTTTCAAAGCAGGTCAACCTGGTTCTGGGTTAGAGATTCACCACTTATCACTTCAGTGCTTTTAGCCAATGCACATAATTCTTTTTAGAATCTCAGTTTCCTCACCTATTAAAAAGTATGAGAATAAAACATTATGCCTGGGATTGTGGAGATGAAAGATGTCAAGCATATGTCATACGAAGTTCCTGAATCATATGGAATAACAATGAATTTAGTTCTCTTCTCCTTTTCTTTCTATGAATTGAACGATTAAACATTTCAGAGAATGTGTCATAGAAAAATGAAAGTATGTGAAGAAAAAAATAATAAAAGTTAAGTGCATTAATGAAAATGGAAGTAAATAAGAATGGTTTGATTGATGATCATTCTACAAATCATGGTTAATGATGCTTTGTTCCAAAAGCTATATATATTAGTCTTTAGACAAAACCTCAGACCATAACCTGTACATTCATTAAACCTGAAATAGGCAAATGGATTGCACTCAAAAGTCAATAGACTGAAGAAAATCACTTCTTAAGGAACATTTTCTATTTATTATTGGCCCATTTGGACCTCAAGGATAAAGGATACTATTTATCAACTAATTTATACAGTGATGAGGATGAGAGAGAATATAATGGATGAGAGAACCAAGATAAAAAATTATTTCAATAGGCTCAAATAATGGACGAAAACTAACAAGATAAAATTTAATGGGAATCAACGTTGATACCTACATTGAGGTTCATGCTATTAATTCCACCTATAGGAGAGAAAAGACAAGTCCAGAACATAATTCATATAAAATCTATCTTGGAATTTTTGTTGACCCAAACCAAATGAGCTTATAATATGAATTGATTGTGAAAAAATAGGTAGAGCATGAGATACGGGGCTAAAAAAAAAAAAAAAATGGAATTGGGGGCAGTGGGAGATTTTTAAAGGGTTTGTAATATTTTTTCTACTAGTATTAATTTAAAATCATCTAGTTGAGAACCTACACCAATCAAGTATTTCCTTTTAATATTTGTCAGTGTTTCCAAAGTCTTTGAGCTAATAGATGTGTTCACCCCTGTCCCTGGGCCAAAATCCTGTCTCCTTCAGCCTGTTATGTTTTAGTAAATACACCTCTTCAGCTGCCCAATGAGGTCAAGGAACTTCATGCTGTGAAATGCAGATGTAGTATTTTGTTATTTTACATGTATTTTGTATGTATTCACATCTAGGAGAATGGGAGATGGTGTCTAGTTCCCAAGCATGGCATTCCCCCCCCCCCCAAAGTAACTCTTAACTCTGACATTTTCCTACTTACTCAAATTTCTGGGATTCTATTACCCTTTGAAGACTCTCAGAGTGCTCACTGTGGGCCTGGGGAGAGCAGCTGTGAATGTTGCTGCAGCCATGGTCACTGGCTGTTCTAGTTAGGTAAGCAAGGCTAAGCTCTATGTATGTAATTGTGAATGCCTAGACCATCACTACCTATTTCGGTGCTCAACATGAATCACCTTTGAACAACTAGCTTTTTACCCTACTCAGTGACATGCTGCCATCTAGAGTCTTGTATTTGGCCAAAAATGTCAACAAATTGGCTGTAGCTGCCTATTTCCCATTGCTCCATCTCATGGACCCGTGGGTTCCAAAGTCAAACTCACAAACAAAAAATAAAATCAGGCAACCAGACTTTTGTTTTTTTTCAACATTCAGTACAGAAATATTGGATTTTTGTGATGCTCATTGATTCTTCTCTTCTGGCTATCTTGTAGGGTCCACACTTCAGGTGAGGGAAAGAAGGTCTTAGACTTTTTCTTCTCCACAGGTGAGAATATTCTTTTAGAATGGTGAGACTAATTTTTTGGACAGCGAGTCAGGAAAGGTAATATTGATATAAAAGTCATTAATAGTAAGGTTTTCCTTTTGGATTCACACACATATATGTGTGGGCAGAGTGAGGGTCCACAGCAGCGCAAAACTCCCTGTTTGGCACCATGGTAATCACTCTATAGATTTGCTTCCAGTATCGTGTATCTTACATACACTTATATTCATACACTTCTATGGTGAAATCATCAGGGGTGAGGGTAATCTCTGTTCTTGGATACCTGAAATCACCGTTAGCCACTATGCCAAGTCCCTTAATGATATAAACAGATTTCATTGAGAACGTTTGGTCAAGATCACACTTCCATGCTTTCTCACCCAATGGACCTTCATTGTTCATTCGTAATCCTGAATTACCAAATTAAGTGAACATATACACATCAATGGACATATTTGTACATTTATCCTTTATTGAATTTACTCTGGCTAAATCACCAGAGGAGAATTTCTTCCCAGAGGATAATGACAAAAGTGCCATCAAGATGATTGAATGGGTTGAAGGCCAAGCCCTTTGAGAAATATTTATATGAATCGAGGATATTTCTCTTGTAGAAGTAAAGAAGTGAAGACAGTAGACGTGGTGATTATATATATGAAGGAATGATGTATAGAGTGGATTTTTGTTTAACTTGAGAGGAAAGAACTCAGATCCAGAAGTAGAATTTTTAGTGAGGCAGATGAAGCAAGAGGTTTAAAATAGCTAGAGCTCTTTAAAAAATGAATTCAGCTGCCCTTAGGAAGCAGTGGATTCCCAGTTATCAAAATGGTGTAAACTGGAACTCATAGCGATCTGACAGAAATTTGATAATAGACAACTCCATGTGTAAAGGAGGTTTCTTTCAAATTAAAGCCTCTTGAATTCTATGTGTCTAGACCCACGGATGTTCTTTACAATATTTCCAACTCCTACACATTTTTAGAAGGTTTGCTCTTCCTTTAACTATTTCTGGCACTCGTCTCCAATCCTTAGGTTTCTGTGTTCAATAATATGAATAATTTAAGTGAGTAAGCTGAATGGCCAGTATTACACTCTGTAGGTACATTTCTCAACCAGATCTGTTTCTTTACTTTGAAAAAAAACGCAGCATCACTTTCAGCAATTACTTTATTACTGTATCTTCTTCCTGAGTGGGAGGATGGTGAATAAGAGAAAAAGTCATTAAACATAGGAAGTGACACTAAAATTGTTTTTATTTGTTGATTCATAAAACTAGGCATATGCATGTTTGCTAATATAACCTATTAATTAGAAATACTCATCATTTGTAAATGTTTTATTATTTCAGTCACTTTGATTATTCACAATTACACGGAACCCAAACTTGCCAGGGTAGAACACAAGAGTCATTCTTAACTTGATTGGTTATGGAATAAAACATTTTGAAGATGTACTTCTCATTTTCAGTTTGAGTGATACTTTAATCTTGATTAAAAATTGATCAATAGAAATCAAATTTCCCAAATCCATCTATTAAGACACTTCTTCCAGCTTTTAAAAATGTATAAGAATTTAGCAAGTAATTATAACATAGGGATGTTGCTTTATGCTGTTTCCCTTTTTACTTAAATAAAATTTTATTTAGAAGGAGGATGTTAAAATATGTCTTTCATATAATATGATGTTAAATGTAAATAAAATCTAAAGAAGACAAAGTTGAAAACTGGATAATTTTTGGAAACATGAAAAAAATCATAGTCATAGCATAATGATATTTCTCAACATGTATGGCATAAAATCTATATAGCTATTGAAAACCTCCAGAATGTAGAAAGATACCTCCTCCTCTACAGATACCCAATAAAACTTTGTTAAGTGTTGAATAACTACACTCAACATTATTACAGTTAAATTTCCATTTTTTTAGGAAATTTTCACCATTCCTGAAAATTGTAGGGTGATGTTCTTTTCATGGGAAGCAGAAAACAGACACAGTATATTATGATACAAAAACAAAATACTCAAATCATCACAGTAATTTGATTCATTAATTATAATTAGAGATTTGGGAGACAACCTTCATGGGTAAATCTGCTACAGTTTAGGGAACTGTAACTATCTGTGGCTTAGAACTAAGTTTTATATAGATAAATGCCTTGTGGTATTGCCAAATTTGTACTATCACATAAAATATAAAAACTTACAGTCTTCTTGGTTTATTAAATAATTTCCTTGTTTTTTTTTTCTCTCTGTAAATAACCTAGTTGGATATTACACACTATGGTAGTAAATATTCCATATACAATGTCCATATGGTTATATATATTATTTGAATGAAAACTAAGATAAATAAGTGGTCTGTCACATGTATACTAAGGTAATTAGTGTTTAGAAGAAATAGAATATTGTTTTTAGTACTCTGAAATTAGAAATCCATTAAGTAACAAATTCTGATAGGTAGTCCAAACCTAGGTCAGATCTCTGCAATGTTTGAGCTGAATAGGTAAGTCAGTACAACTCTCAAAATGTGCAGTTGGCAAAGTGCCCTGACCAAATTCAGAAAACATGCAGTATTCAGAGAAATGAACATGTAGAGTTTTAGAAAACTGAATAGAATTGCAGTCATAAGCTCACAGGGATAATAAAATCTTGTTTTCAGAAACCATTTAGGCAGACAATTAAGTGAGCTTGCATATAAGGTTGACTACAGCCTAGAAACTTTCCTAATGCCAAAGTGTAATTCTAGGTACTTGATGACAGAAAGCATTTTAAAGGAAATAAAATACAGAAAATAGTATTTTACACACACATACACACAAACCAACATACTGAGATTTGTGATGTTACAATATTTAATTATTTTGTTGTATTTTTATTTACCACTCTTGGGTACTCAGGAGTCATTTTGAGAGAATATCCGTGTAGTAGTTAATTTTGATGAATGGATTGATAGATTATAGGTTGAGGACAAGGAAACACTTCTCATCTCTGGGATCTCTATTCTGAATTACTAACAAATGTCTTCTTTTTCATCATTAATGTATAGCCTTCGCTGCTATTCCCTAGAGCTTTACATTTAGAGCAGTTTGAAGCACAATTTAATTTAAAAACATCTGTGCCATTGCAGAAATGATACATAAAGTTTTTCAGGACACACTCAAGGAAGTAGGAGAGAAAAAGAGCAGGAGACAGGAGAACTTAGCAGCGCTTTGTTTTCTCTTGTGCATTAATTTGAAGGTCTTGGGGGAGGGTTGGGGAAAAGAGTGCAGTTACACTAACATTACGGGCTGGAAATTCTGCTACATATCCATTGAGAGAAAAATGCCTTAAAAATATTTTTAAAATGATTTAGAGTTGGCTAAATCCAATGCATGTTTTTACCATGAATTTTCCATTTAGAATGTTTTAAAAAATCATAGATTTTTAAAAAGAAAATGTAACCATATGTTACTGATTCATTCACACTTATCATATTGTTTTGTGAGAGCAAGCTGGTGTCCAAAAAATTTTAGTTTTTTCAACCAGGAAGTCACATTTTTACAGCACCAAAAAGGACCTTGAACCTGGAAAGTTTCAAATTTCATTTTAAACTCAGAACCCAAGGAATTTGAGTGGGTTCTAAACTTGGCAATGTGCCTTCACCCTAGTTAACATATTGATGGAGTTATGTATTCACGAACATATGGGTTAAAACTGGAGCTGTTAATTCTGTTTTGATATTGATGCTAGATATATTCATTTTGACTTCCTACTTTGTTTTCCACAAGGAAACAATTGGCCACTTGTTTTATTATTTTAAAAAAAATTTATATCGACCATATCCTTAAATATACAATAAGTGTTATCAAATATGTAACAAAGCTGGTGTACGGAAAATGCATAATTTTCCCTAAGGGTTATTTGCTAATATGGAACACAGGCCTCTAAAATGTGATGAAAGGAAGGACTGTGGAACAATGGGTCAGGATGGCTAATTTTATGGGGAACACATGCATACAATGTAATTTAAAACACATGCTACAGCAGTTATAGTAAAAGGCTCAGAGAATTAGAATGGAATTCTGCTTCATAAAAAAAGAAAACAGTTCCCTCTTTCTCCTGACAAAATTACATTTCTCCTCTAGGAAAGAGATTCCATTCACTAATGGTTTAACAGTTGCAAGGCCCACCCACAGGCCTCACGTCTATTCTCGCAATGTCCTCTTCCAGGTATGCCCCATCCATTGTGGCTGACTATTTAGAGATGTGATGTGCAATTAAAGGCAAATGGTCCAATATGTATCTGGCATCTTTTTTTTTTTTTTTTAAAGATTTTATTTATTTATTTGACAGACAGAGATCACAAGTAGGCAGAGAGGCAGGCAGAGAGAGAGGAAGGGAAGCAGGCTCCCCTGCTGAGCAGAGAGCCCATGTGTGGCTCGATCCCAGGACCCTGAGATCATGACCTGAGCTGAAGGCAGAGGCTTTTACCCACTGAGCCACCCAGGTGCCCCAGGCATCTTTTTAATGCAATATCTATTAACTGTTTTTTCAAGACTAAAATATAGCATGCTATTTATTTAATCTCTCTCTTATGCAATGTGCTATGGTCTATTAACATAGGAATTTTAAGGGAGAGGAACAGGTCATTCTAGCTATACCTCTGTTTTTAGACAGACACTTCAGTCTTGAGGTGCAAGCCTAAATAAAGCAAGCCAGACTGTTGAATGTGCTAATTTGAAGATCTCTGAGTCTGGCAAGACAATAAACTTGAAAGCAGTCGGCTGCAATAATTTCATCATGTTTTTTTATTTATGCTCCTCCCCTCCAAAAGAAAAAAAATTTTTCTCTTAACTGTGATTTAAGCTTGTTTTCTCTTCCTTTAGTTAATTGTTTATGAAGATGCTGAACAAATTGTTGGCAACTTTATCATAACTCTTCATATCCTTAAATATAAGTGTTAATCATTAAAATTCAAAGAAATTTTGGAAAATTTTGTTGACATAATTCTTATAAAAAGTTTGGAAAAAATAAAGGTTCATATAAATGATCTCAGACTTTTTCTGTAGTCTCTTCAGCTTTATTTCACCTTTTTCATTTTTTTTTTAAAGATTTTATTTATTTATTTGACAGAGAGAGATCACAAGTAGGCAGAGAGGCAGGCAGAAGGCAGAGAGAGAGAGGAGGAAGCAGGCTCCCTGCCAAGCAGAGAGTCCGATGCGGCACTTGATCCCAGGACCCTGAGATCATGATCCAAGCCGGAGGCAGAGGCTTAACCCACTGAGCCACCCAGGCGCCCCTTCATTTTTTATTTTAAAAGTCAACAATGAATAATTGTGTATATTGTTTTTAATCCATACACCTGCAAACTAGAACAACTGTTCAGTTGAGGGTTTGACTGATACGGTAAAGACAATGTGATCTACCTTTTGATAGAATTAATCAGGCTGTGCCAAAAAGTGCTTCTCCGGGTGGGCTGGTTTCTCCAGCTTTTGAATTTCATACACATGGTCTACATTGTTGGTAGTTCTCTGATCAACATGGCATTATAAGTCACGCCCCCTCTGCTGTCCTCAGTGCCATGTCTTCAAACAGGAAGTAGATTTCATGCTCACTTTCTGCTTTCCAATAATGTGCCTGAAGCCTCAGGGCTTTAATTCTGACCAAATATTTTGCTTGTAGATGTGAAAGACATCAACTTTTTCTTTTTCCTTTCCTTTTTTTTTTTTTTAAGGTTTATTTATTTATTTATTTATTTGACAGAGATCGCAAGTAGGCAGAGAGGCAGGCAGAGAGAGAGGAGGAAGCAGGCTCCCTGCTGAGCAGAGAGCCTGATGTGGGGCTCTATCCCAGGACTCTAGGATCATGACTTGAGCCAAAGGCAGAGGCTTTAACCCACTGAGCCACCCACATGCCCCGACATTAACTTTTTCTAATCTGTTTATCAACTTCATAACTTTATGGACCTGTTTTATTTTTTTTAAGAATTTTTTGTTAACAGAGAATATTTGCAGTAAGAAAATAAAAATAACATACCTGCATTTGAGATAATTATGGCTAAAATTTTTAGTGTATTTATTTTCAGTTTTTTTTTTTTTTCTATCTACATTGATTATCTAGAAGGGATGAAATTTGTTGTAGACTTTATTATTTTAACATGTCAATGTATTTGTTTTCCCACATCATTAAAATAATTTTAAAGCCATGACTTTTTAGAATATTGACTATAGTATTTCATTTACTTAAAGATTCCTTTCTTCTTGAAGTCTTCAATTCCTTCCAATTTTTTTTTTCATTTTGGAATTACAGGATCAAAGTATGAGATCTTTCATTCTGCTTAATATTAACAAATTCATTTTTAAAAAGGTGGCTCTATTTATTCTTCCACATGATAGGTAGGAGAGACTAGTTTGTCACACCTCACTGGAACTTAGTGATAACATTTTGTAAAATTATCTATTTTGAAAAATGAATATATTGTCTTTGCATTTCTTTCATTACCAGTGAAGTAGAATAGCTTCTCAAGCATTTATTATTTGTAATTTCCCTTAAATTTTGGATCCATATCCTTTATAATTTTTCCTATTCATGTTTTTATGTTTTACCTATTTCTTTGTTAAGTGTGTGTATTTTTGTATCTATATATACTATACATATATATTTTTTTAATGCAATTGACATATTTTTATTTTGAAAACTGAGAGACTTACTTTTTATGCAGTGAAATTCATCATTTTTTTTCTCTATGAGCTTCTACTGGTTTCATGTTTAAAAAGTTTTTTTCTCAGGGTTCCTGGGTGGCTCAGTCAGTTAAGTGTCACACTCTTGATTTTGGCTCAGGTCATGATTTCAAAGTTGTGAGATGGAACCCGGCATCAGGCTCTGGGCTGAGTGTGGAGCCTGCTTGGGATTCTCTCTCTCCTTGCCCTCTCTAAAAATGAATGAATGGATGAATGAATGAATGAATGAATAGCTTCCCCCCCCCCAGGAATGTTTTATTTTAGTTAGAATACCTGTTATATTTGTCATTCACTGTTCATCATGGACTACATGCACCTACAAAACCAAGGACTGGTTTACTTTCTTATTCTTTCCCAATAATCATTGACTAGCAGAATTCCTAGAAACATATTAATGACTAATAACATTTCTGGTAAAAATCTAGACATAATTCCACTGTGTTTTCCTTTACTTTTTGAAAAATGAATAGGTTCTTATTTAAGAATTAAATAGGGTCATTGAAAAGTCATGGCAAACAGAAGGAAAGTAAGGGATAGAGGTTTGTCAACATTTTGTTGCATAGGTGATGAAATCATAAACAGAATGGAAGAAAAATCAGAATAAATGTACTGGGAGTAAATAGTTCTTGCATTTGTCTGAATTTTTATGTGTTAATTAAAATTATTTTGAGACTGGAATATAGTAATACATACCTTTTTCGTAGGGTAACTTGTTGTGGTAGGCAAAATTCTGAGATAACCCACAAGGTTCATCCCCTTCTTCTATGCTTTTCCTGCCAGGTGTTCATGCCCTGTAAGATCTCCCTCTCTTCAGCATGGGATGGACCTACGAATATGGTAGAAGTCATTTTCACGACTCCATTACATGTCCAAGATGAAGAAATTTTCAAGATGGAATCAAGGTCCTTAATTAGTTTAAAAGAAGGCTTAGATCTTCCCTGAGATCAGATATCCCATTTCCTCTTGGCTTTAGAAAAATAAGTTACCATAAGTTCTACAGCTGCAAGGAAATGAATTCTGCCAGTCATGCCAGTTTGGAAGAGGATCCTGAGCCTCATGTGGGAATGATGTCCTGGGCACCTCCTGAACTGCAGCCTTATGGAGTCCTGAGCAGGGGACCCAGTTAAGCCATATTCAGATTCCTGCCCCCTGGAAACAGGGATAGCTGCTCAGTTTGTAGTAAGTTGTTATGCAGAAATGGGGAATGAATATGCTTGGAAATTTTGATCAAATGCATTAGAAAATTTGTAAGCCCTTTTATCTGAGAACTTGAAATTTAGTATAACCTAAGAATTAATTATGATTTCTACTTAGCCATGAAGATGTTCAAGTGTTTATAAAACTGAAAAACTAGAAACTTGTTAAGTAGTCAGTAGATGCACAATAGTTAAATACTGGGCTTTAGAGATAGAGATGGTGTTTTGATACATGTATTTATGGTCTCTTTCCCCCTGGGGTTCCACTGGGAATAATGAATGAATTCTATCACAGAAAAAAAAAGAACAGAAACTTCCCAGCAGAAAAACTGCCATCAGCAAAGGAAAGGAGTAGTGAGTTAGGGGATATCTTCATTCTCAGAACACAGACTTGTATGGTAATTATAGAATCCCTTCCAATGTTCAAAGAGGCTTGCAGACTTGCATCAGGTGTTACACGGGGAGGGTGAAGGAGAGCACGGACCCTACAGGCAGACAGATAGTTCTTCAAATTCTAGCTCTGCCACCACGTGATGTGGCCAAGAGTAAGTTAACTTTTAAGGTAATGATGTCTAAGTGAAGTTTGCTGTGAGGGGTAACGGAGAGGACATGGGGAATCACCTAACACCATGCCTGGCATAACATTGTTGAGAGAGTGGGTCCCTGTTTTTCGCCTCCTGTGCCATCCTCATGAGATCTCTGTGGAGTAATAGGAAGAATGATTAGCCTTATTTTGTAAGCAAGAAAACTGAATCTCAAAGATGTTAACTTATTTACACTCATTAGATCTAATAAGTAGTTGACTTGGATTGTCTGATTTTTAGCTCAGTGATGAGGACTTTCCATGATGACTAAAACTTTATGTATATACGAAAAGAATTATGATGTGGGATTATCAGTTGAGATCAGTGTTTGGTCCTCAGGAGGCTTCATAAGATGCTATTTCACTTAATGAATTCAGCCTGATCTAGTCTGTTTTTCGATGGTGTAGGCTCATAGATATGATTTTCTGAGCACATAGAGGGAGTATATTAACCTTTCAGGAACAAACTCACATTAATTAATTTCACAAGGGAAATTCCTTAAGAAAAAAGTGTTTTCCTAAGGACTTTTTCTCTGTAAATCTAATGCCTAGCACAGAATCTGGAACAAAATGGTGTCACTACATTCCATTTTGTTGTTAAGATCCAGAATGTTAATTTTTAAATTTATAATAAAATATAAATGCTGAGGTCTTAGATACTCACACTCTTTGAATAAAGGAAAAAAACATATAAAACCAAATAAGACTCAGCCTTCTGAGTATGGCATTCAGACCAAGGAACATTGAGCCTTTCAAATATTTACTGGCTGTGGGCCTGATGTATTCATCCCAAGAGAGATGCCTGGAATTTCTCCAGTGCATGGCCCCACACACCTTATTCTTAATGGCTTTATATGTCTCTGATCACATCCATCCTGCATTGATTTTCTAGTTTAACTTTCAGATGGCACCTTACTTTCAATATCTACAGCTTATTTTGTTGTCTGCCCTCAGTCTAATGAAGTGGTTTCAACCTTTTTACCTCTGAAAACAGAGTGGGTGATATTCACTCACTGGCATCCTAGTTAGAAAGGCTCCCTTCCCTCCTACTCAGAGAAGGATATCAGAATGCAGCTGAGTGAGAGTTATTTCAGGATAACCTTGACTTCTCTATAACTTACAAACAAAAGTAAATCATTTGCAAACTTTGAACTATTAATAGTAACAAATTACTTGCAACAGAGCTCACAACAGATGTGACATACCACTGGATCTTGACCTCTGTGTCTAGTGGAGAAAATAAGTGGCTGTTTGGATTTCTTGGATTTCTCATATTTAAGAGGACAGTAACACACATAAAACACAATTTTTAATTTTACTTTTAAGACATAGGAAGAAAATTTTGTATCATAAGGAAGACTACGTTCCTCAAACTCCCAAAAAAAGGAAAAATTCGGTCAACTATTTACCAATGGGATACTTTTTCTATGCCCAGAAGAGGATAAGGAGAACATATATGTTATTACAATAAAAATCATAGACCTCAGCCATCTTTTTAGAAAAAAAGAAGAAAGTAAAAGGGGAAGAAAAAAAATAAACTCCATATTCTTAGGCTCTTTCAGCTTTAAGAAGACTAAATATAAATCCACAGTTTTCCTTTTTTCCCATTAAGTAAAGAACTTCTAATTCTAGCAGAAGTTTGAGCTAGAATCATTTAACTTTGAGCAGTACTTTGTGTTTTCTCATCCTCTGCTTGTATGTGTGGGTCAAAAGAGAAATCATTAGGGACTCGTATTTCCTGTCTCATCTTTTCCTTCCTCCTTTCTTAAAACTTTGTGGGAAATCAACTTTATAAAACACTGAAGAGAGCTGTGTGTATTAACTTCTGAAAAGTCCTCCATAATTCTTACTTATCTATTTCCAAATAGACTTTTCTCCCAGGGCAGAGACCAGAATGACTCTTAGTACAGAAAAGAAAGATCACTATATGCAATATTTCTTAATCTTTCTCTTAATTGAATGTGGGTTCCTATTGTTTTACTTTTATCTATTTATAACCATTTCTTGGAATACTGCCTGTTCTCTCTCCCCACTGATAATTCCTTGGAGAAGAAATTTAAGTGAATTTATTTACCAAACTTCGTAACTGTTTGAATCTGTATCTACAACTCGTGCAGTCTCATTTTTCTTTCTGAAGTGTAAAATATTCCATTTTGAGTAAAGACTCATCTTTGACTGAGAATGCAGACATGGAACTATCTTTCCATCTCAAGCATGTTGTGTAACACTATTGCCGAGTAAGTAGTTCAGGACCTTGTCTTTTTCTTCCTTTTTAAGTTTGATTCCTCTACTGCAGTGTCTGAGTTGATGTGGCTGACAGGTGGCATTCCCTCATGGCCATTCTTAATAGCTAATGGAATAAAAGAAGACTTTATAGCATTTTCTAGGACAAACACCGAAGAATACAAGGTAGGAAATATTACATTACACAAGACCAAGGAAATGTTTTTATCTTTACCCTGAAAAAGGTAATAATAGATATTGAAAAGGCTGAAGGTTTTAATGATATTTTGCAATTCACTACTAAATATATTAGTAACTCGTGAGAGAAAAAGGACAGAAAATGGAGGAAAAAATGAGAGAAAAATAAAGGAAGGCACATGGAGGGCCAGGATGTGGGTGAGATGACCCACATTCCCAGGTATTTAGGGGCAATGCTTTCCCATACACAAAGGCCATCAAGAGTTCAGTGTTCACAAGGTACTCAGTGAAAAGAAGGGATTGTCAATTCTTTTTTTTTTTTTTTTAAGATTTTATTTATTTATCTGACAGAGAGAGAGAGTAGGTAGAGAGGCAGGCAGAGATAGCGGGGAAGCAGGCTCTCCACTGAGCAGAGAGCCCAATGCGGGGCTTGATCACAGGACCCTGGGACCATGACCTGAGCTGAAGGCAGAGGCTTAACCCACTGAGCCACTGAGAGGCCCTGGGATTGTCAATTCTTTAAGAAACATAACAGTCCTGAGATTGAGGCTTCCTTCCAAGGTACTTGAAGTTTTAGTTGACCTTTTCCTCCTCCATTTCTAAAGATATTAGAAATATAAGATCGTAGACTTTGAAGCAAAAACAGAAATGTATAACTGAATCAGCTCAGTACTTTTCCTTAGGGCTTCCCTGACAGAGACCTCACCTTGGCCCTGACTTAACATAAAGGCAGTTCTAAATAACTGGGGCAGATTTGTATGCAGCATCTTTGAAGAAAAAAATGTTTTTAAAGATTTATTTATTTTAGAGGAGGAGGGAGGGGCCCAGAGACAGGGAGAGAGAAACTTAAGCAGATTTCCCATTCAGCATGGAGCCCAATAAGGGGCTCAGCCTCAGGACTCTGAGATCACAATCTAAGCTGAAACCAAGAGTTAGACGCTTAACTGACTGCACCACCCAGGAGCCCTGAAGACAAAATTTAATAACACCAACCCAAATCTACTCACAACTGGTTCTAATACCACAGCAATTTTATAAGAAAGGTGGGGACTTTGAAGCCAATTAGTTTCTGCTAGACTTTCATCCCAGTCAGATTCATACATCAACCAAAATTCAATGTTTCTGACTACCAACGTAACTATTCAGTTACCTTGGTCCTGCTGTGGGCCTGTTCCCCCTTGACTTTTCATACAATTGCTCCTAAACATTTTTCTCTTCTGCCATTGTAAACCTCTATTCTTTCATAAATAAATTGATTTTATACCTCAACTTTTTCATTCAGTACTCTCCCCTCCTCCGTTCTTACCCAAATCTGGCTGTCCTGCAAGGCCATTGTTTCTGTGACAGCTTGCTTTATTTATTTATTTATTTATTTATTTATTTATTTATTTATTTATTTGACAGAGAGAAAGAGATCACAAGCAGGCAGACAGGCAGGCAGAGGGAGAGAGGGAGAAGCAGGCTCCCTGCTGAGCAGAGAGCCCAAGGTGCGGGGCTGGATCCCAGGACCTTGAGACCATGACCTGAGCCGAATGCAGAGGCTTAACCCACTGAGCCACCCAGGTGCCCTCTGTGGCAGCTCTTTTGAGAAAAAAACTGCTCCTTCCCCCATACTCCATGGTCTGTGCCCATAAGTAGCAGGATGTAGCACTCTTAAATCTTAGAGGACTCAGATCAACACGTTTATAGTGTGAATGAAGCTGACCCAGTTGTAATAAAGTTGAACGTAGTGGAGAATGTGATATACTAGAAAGAAATAAATGCCTTATATAAATATGGCAGCTACTTTGGAGCTAAGGAAAGTTCTGCCATTCAGGTCTGTGTATATACTCTTGCCAGATCTTTCAATTTTTCCAAAGCAGCCAGATATTCAGGTTTTATTTATGATATATTTATATTTTAAATATTGACAACAAATTTAAAATGTATGAACCATGGATTAAATAAAACTTATTTCTAGGCTAAACATGCCCTGTAGCCTGTAAGTTTGTAACATTCTATCCTTTATCAACTCCTAAAATATGCCTTTTTTGTCTATATAAGAAACCCTTCTTTCTTTGACACTGAGATTTGGCTTTATTAACCTTATCAACTTTAATCTTGACCTGTGGAATGGCCATCTAACTCTGCGTGCAGATTTTTATTCTATACTATTTACCCTTCATTCTGCATGTCACTTCCTTTCATCTATAGCTGGAGGTGGCAGTTTTGGTTTTTTTTTTGTTTGCTTGTTTGTAAAAGGCCAGATAGTAAGTAGGGAGTCTATCCTTATCTGCTGTTTCACTTTCTGTGGTTTCAGCTACCCATGGTCAACCACTGTCCAAAAATAGACGATTCTCCCGACAGATCTCCAGAAAGTCAACAGAAGCCTAATGCTATGTTACAATGTCTATGTAATTCACCACATTTCATCTTACCTTGTGGACATTTTATCATCTTACATCATCACAAGAAGAAGGGTGAGTACAGTATAATAAGGTATTCGGAGAGACCACATTCATGTAACTTTCATTACAGTATATTTTTATATTTATTCTTTTATTATTGGTTATTGTTGCTAATCTCTTACTGTGACTAATTTTTATATTAAACTTTATTATAAGTACATATGGGTAGGAGAAAACAACTTTGAACTTGGGAAACAGAGCCAATGGTTTCACCCCATGCAAGATAAGACAGTATATTTAGGGTTCAGTACCATCCATAGTTTTAGGCATCCACTGGGGGTCTTGGAACATAGTCTTCCCAGATCATCTCAGATAATACCATATTGCTGACTTTGTGGGCCATATAGTATGTTGCAACAACTAACTCAGTTGTCCTCTTGTATCATAAACAAAGTCATAGATAATACACAAATTAGGTGAATCTATGTTTATGTTCCATTATAAATTTACCTACAAAAATTGTTGCTAGGTTGGGCTTGGCCAGTGAGTCATACATAGTTTGCTCATCCTTGACCTCAACGATGAAGAAAGAGTTCCTGACCTTGGAATATAAGACCCAGCATGGTTTGTCTTCTGTCATTTTTGTCAGCTTTATCTCTTATTCTTTTCCTGGTGAGTTTAACCAGTCATGATATTAGATCACAATTACCATTTCTCAATACTTTTTACATGCTGGTTTCTATTCCAAAAATTTACTTAAATTTTTAAATGACTAAAAAAAAAGAAAAGAAATTAGAGGTAGGAAACTTCTTTTTATAGATGAACAAGTTGAGTCATAGAGAGAGTAGTTGTTTTGCCCAAGGTCACACAAACGATAAACAAAAAAGTTAGGACTTGAACCCAGACTGTCTCGTTTTTGTGGTCATGCTCTTAACCACTCTTCCATCTGGCCTCTCTGAGGTCTTTTCAAAATCCTTGTGTTGGGGAGACTGTAACATGTTGTTCTGTGCATTATGTTCCCTTTATCTGATAATCCCCTTTCTACTTCTGTCTAGGAAAACTAGATCAAGTGTTTCTTCTTTGGTAAGACTTCCATTAATCCACACCCTCACACTGACCAGGTTTTGATTACTCTCTATTTTGGATGTGTATCTATTCCTAGATTACTGTACTGTACTTTAAAAAAAATTGGTGATTATCTATTTTGATACTAGTGATCTCGTTCAGATCAGATTTTATGTGTTATTCATATTTGCATAGTTCCTGATACAGCATGTGAATTGAATTCAATGATTAATTTATCCTGGAGTTTTTCACTATTTCTGATTTATGCATCACTTCTTATTTTGGTGGAAAGATGGTTAGAGTCTTGGTTTGGTGTATCTCAGAAATGGATCTTAAGATACAGAGTAATGTATAAGTTAAGTTATCTGGGAAAAGAAGAAAGCAGTGGTAGGAGAATGGGGATGTGAGACAACAGAGAAAAACAGCCTCTGAACCGTGCATTATCAAGGCTACTACACTGTGGTCCACCAGGGCTCAATCCTGCAGGGAAAACTCTAAAAGCTAGCACAGAACATATGCCTCAGAACTGGTCTCCCTAAGGATTAAGGTTGCTGAGGTATTTATACACCAATTCTTTTCATTAACTGCTTAAAGTCTACTCTCAGGAGAAGTTAATACACAAACATATCCAGAATGCTGCATAGGTGGGCAAAGCAAGTTTTGTCAGCTTGAGAAAGCCCTCCAGCATAGAAATGCAGGTGTTGGTAGCTGCAAGTCCAGCTATAGTATGAGGGCTGCCATATATGGGCAGGATGCCCACAGCATCTGCTCCAGTTTCCCTCTAAACTTCTGAAATTGTAAGGAGAGGAGACAATTTTTCTGTTTCCCCTTTGGTAAACTGAGACTCTTAAAGGCATCTACAGAAGTAGAATCTCTCATAATAATTACAGTTTTCTCTGTTTCATGTGTTGGAGGAAAATATCATCCCTGTCAGACTAGGTGACCTCTGGAGTACTCTGGCAAGCCTTTTCTCTGCTTATCTTCTGGGGCTGTCTTCCAAGACTGCCTTCAATCCCAGGTCTTTGATTAGTGGCATATTTATATATTTTCTTGACACAAGAGTTATTGCGTTGTCATTTCTCTCACAAATATTACTTTTGTCTAAGGCAAAAATTTCAGTTGCTGTTTATAATGATATTGTTATGGTTTATACAATGCTCTAGGTGTTCAAACAAACTCATGGAAGAAGAAGACATAATAGTTGCCTTTTAGAATGTACAGAGTGATGACCAGGGTAAATATTTAAAGTGAAATGTAATGACTGTTGAAGAAAAGAAAAATGCAAAGTTCAAGGGGGTATAGTGGAAACATTGACTAGTTCCCTTAGAAGAAAAAAAAGTAATTGAGGATATGATAAATTCACCCTAAATTAAAGGGAGTTCCTTGTCATTTGAGTATCCCAAAGTCATATTATGGGCTGACTTTCAAGTTTCTAATTTTTTAAAACAACACTGTTTGGGACAAGAATCCTTAACCTGAGATCTTCTCCTTAAAGGTTGACAGTGGAAAGACCATTAAAGCTTTTTCTTAATTCAGATCTTGAAATAAGATGGCCTCAGATGGCAGGGAGTAGAGAGAAGGGATTTAGAAGACTCAGCAGGTGTGATGGACAAGGATATTGGCTATCTGAGAAGACAGGGCAGAGACAGATGGATGAGTCCATAATGAGGCTGAGGTTTTGAACTTGGGAAACAGAGCCAATGGTTTCACCCCATGCAAGATAAGACAGCCAGGCAGGTGGTGAGGAGCTGTGAGGTCAGCCTGGACAAGATCGAAGCTGAAAATGCTCAGGACTCCTCCACGTGGAGTAGTACAGACTTGAAACTCACACCACCTCATCCCCTTAGAGATTAATTGGTTTTGCAGAGATTCAGTAAATAATGTTAATGATAATAATGGTGATAATGACAACAATAAATATTTCCTTTTCCACAGTTATTATTTTAGGAATTTCTCACACTGCCTGGCAGGACTCTGTTGCATGTACTAGAAGCTACCCATTATTTTGGACAGCCTCATGTTCCTTCATTCTCAGCCTTTACTCTTAGTTCAAGAAAATGTAAAGTTTAGTAACAACAATAAAGGTGCAAAAATGATTATGCCTACAGATGGATATGGGAGCTGAAAACTGTTACAATCACCATTTTCCCCCCAAAGTATCTCATTTCGTTTACCTTGGCTGGCATGATAGAGAAGGTTTCCTTTTTGCACACTGATATAACTAGAGGCATGATTCACTTAGTACCTAATATGTGCTATGATATGTGCCTTCACACACATCATCTCCAGTTCTCCCAGCCGGCTGCTCTTTTGCCTACAAGGAAGTTAAAGCTGCATAAGTTGATGTGTCCGTGGCCTCGGCTGACTTCTTTTCTCCAGTCTTCTCAAGTGTTATTGCCAGGGTCATATTTTGGCAATAGGTGTTCCCAGCAGCTGGTAAAGAACAGAAGGAGGAGTCAAGCATGTCCACTCCCTCTGCTCTACCATGTGGCCCTCCACACAGAGCTACTGTGTAACTCTTAGCACCTGTATTCTTCATTATCTATATTACTGTGTTTGTCAAGTTTCTCCAGGGAACCAGAATATATATAAAATGCATATATATATATGCATATATTATATATATAATTATATATATATTTGTCATAAGAAATTGTCTCCTCTCACTGTGGAAGCTGAAAAGTCCTAAGATCTGCAGTTGGAAAACTGGAAGTCCTAGGAAAGCCAATGTTCCAGCTCAAACACTCCAGAGAACTTCCTTCTTAGTCTGCCTTTTTGTGGTATTTATGCCTTCGGCTGATTGGGTGAGGTCCACCTGCTTTGGGGAGATCAATTTGTTTTACTCACTGTATTAATTCAAATGTTAATCTCATCCCCAAACTTCCTTAGAGGCATACCCAGAATGCTTGACCAAATATCTTGGTGAGTATCTCAGCTCCCTGTGGTCCAGTCAAATTGACCCATAAAATTAGCTGTCACACATTCAACCTCTCTTAGGTCCTTTATTTCATGCTCAGCTTCTAGTCTCTCTGATTTTGTTCACTGAGTGTTCTCAATTTCTCTGACAGCTCAGCTCATCAAGAGAATGTGAAATAATTAAAAGAGGAGGAAAAAAGGAAAAGCTTCTGAGTGCCTTTCTCTTGACATCACCTTCTTTTCTTTTTCTTTTCTTTTTTTTTTTTTGTAATTTTATTATTTTTTTCAGTGTTCTGAGATTCATTGTTTATGCACCATACCCAGTGCTCCATGCAAAGCATGCCTTCCTTAATACCCACCACCAAGGTCACCTAACCCCTCACCCTCCTCCCCTCCAAAACCCTCAGTTTGTTTCTCAGAGTCTGCAGTCTCTCATGGTTCATCTCCCCCTCCGATTTCCCCCAACTTGCTTCTCCTCTCCAACTCCCAATGTCCTCCGTGTTATTCCTAATGTTCAACAACTAAGTAAAACCATATGATAATTGACTCTCTCTGCTTGACTTATTTTCTTCAGCATAATCTCTTCCAGTTCCATCCATCTTGATACAAAAGTTGGGTATTCATCCTTTCTGATGGAGGCATAATATTTCATTGTATATATGGACCATATCTTCTTTATCTATTCATCTGTTGAAGGGCATCTGGCTCTTTCCACAGTTTGGTGACTGTGGTCACTGCTGCTATTAATGTTGGGGTACCAATGGCCCTTCTTTTCACTACATCTGTATCTTTGGGGTAAATACCCCGTAGTGCAATTGCAGGGGACATCACCTTCTTTTTTGTCCCTTTCTCCTCTTTTAAAATAAAACTAGGAGAATAAAACTCTTTCTCTGTCTCTTAGTCTTCTCTTTCTTCTAAGTCTCTCTTCCATGTATCTCTTTGTTTCTCTCCTTTCTGTCTTTCTTGCTCTCTCTGTTCTGTCTCTCACCCTTTCAAACTTAAAATTTGGTCCTCACTCATCCCATTGATGTCTCTCTTTAATGTACTGTTTTAAATTCATCCCATTACATTAACATTTTTGAAGTGCTTTATGTTTTATATTGGGCTTCCCTATGCACTTATCCTATTTAATTTTCAAAAGAAAAAAAACCCTAATTAATAAATAACATTTCAAGAAGTCAAAATAGAAGTTTTGCCATTGACAAAAAGCTGAAGATCCATGACTGGGACTCAAGATTTTATCTGCCTTCAAAACTTCTTCACTTTTTATTACCTTATCTCAATAAATTATTCTATATGATTGTCTTGATGTGCTTTAGCAGTACTAAAAGAAAGAGAATGATAAAAACAATTTATTAAACTTCATTTGCTAGGAAGCAAAAATGTAACACCATTCAGAATATTGTCTACTCAGTAAATTAACAATCAGTATGTTTATTCATTTAAAAACTTGCCAAGTATCATGGAAGGTCTTCCGATATATCATCAAATTGTAATTCTTAGACTTTAGGGAGGCTGGGATAATGCTAGAAATGATAATTATAATGTATTACATACCATAAACTGTATATAATGTATCTATAACATATATGAATATAGATCACAGCATATGTATTAGGGTAATATTTTCATATTAATCAAGGTGTTTTTTAATCCCATATTTCTTTGTTGTTACAAACTATCTCTGTTCCCATCAATTCAGGCTTATTACTGTCCAAATAGGGAAAGAATCTTCCCAAATCAAGAACAATGATGCTATATACTTGACTTTTCAAGACAAAGGTTTGTGAAGAAAACTTGGTTCCCAAGACCAATATAAAGAGATTTCTGGAGTATAATCAAAAGTTTATAGAAGGGATGCCTGGATGGCTCAGTCTGTGAAGTATCTGCCTTTGACTCAGGTCATGATCCCAGGGCCTTGGGATCAAGTCTTGCATTGAGCCCCTTGCTCAGATGGGAACCTGCTTCTCCCTCTCCTTGCTGCTCCTTTGCTTGTGCTCTCTCTCTTTCTCCTGGACAAATAAATAAATAAAATTTAAAAGAGAGAGAGAGAGAGAGAGAAGAGTTAGAAATAAGATTGTTTATATTTAGATTAGAATACACTGTTTCCTCATATTGCATTCATGGAATACTAGGAATTGAGGATAGAATGAATCTTTGCCTCATTCCTTGAGTGAAGGTTGGTATGAAGCTTGGGAAGACAGCAAGCATCAGAGACAATTATTTCACACCAACATGGTACAATACAGTAGGCTAGAAATTGTAGATAGTCATGTTTTATCTGGAACTCTGTGGGGAAATTTACAAATGCACCCTACGTAACAGCAAAATAGGGTCAGTAAATACAGAACAATGCATAGGGCATCAGAACTAAGAGGCCAGATTCCCTAAAAGCAGAGTCTAAAACAAAAATTTGTGTGCATATGATTTATTGAAGAACGTTCATCAGAAAAATCTGTAAGAGAATTGTAGATGAAAATATTGCTCTCTAAAGATGGCAGTGTTAACAAGTGACTGAAGGCATGTGGGTCAGCAGGCATTTCAGCAGATGAGAACACAAAAGGTGGCTGACAGTGATCTTAATGAAATGTAGATACTTTCAGCGAATTTCAATGTGGGATTACTGTAACTGTATGTCATCTACACCCACTCCAAAATATTGATATGCTAATTGAGGAAGAAAAAACCAGAGGTTTGGAGAGAAGGAAAATCAACCTGCTTTATTTAGGACAACTCTATTGAAGTATAATTTACATGCCACAGAATACACCCAGTATAAGTGTACAGTTGAATGATATTTAGTAAATATATAAGGCTAAAACATCCTCCACAATCCGGTTTAAGAAAATTTTCTCCATACCAAAGTTTTCTTTACTACATACTTGCTGTCAACCCCCAGGGAAACACTAAGGTGCTTTCTGTATCTATAGATTCACCCAGGATTTTGGAGGGAAATTTCACATAAGTTGAATTATACAATATGTAATCTCTTGTGTCTGGATTCTTTCAATTAGCATAATTTTTAGGCGTAATTCATATTGTAGATGTTCCAATAATTCTACATTTTTGTTGCTGAAGAGTATTCATTGTATAGATATACCACATTTTCTTTTTCCATTCATCAGATGATGGGCATTTCAATTGTTTCCAGTTTTGGCCTATTGTGAATAGTGTTGTGATGCATATTCATGCACAAGTATTTACATGGACATATGTTTTCATTTTTCTTGGGTATATATCTGGGAGTGGAATTGCTGATTAGAATGGTATGTTTATGTTTAACTTATTCGGAAATTGCTAAACTGTTTTCTGCCAGCAATGTATGAGGCTTCTAGCTTTTTCATACATTTGCCCACACTTGACATTGTGTTATTTTTATCATATCCACTCTAATAGGTATTTAGTAGTATCTCTCATGGTTTTAATTTACATTTTTAAAATGACTTACAGTGTTGAGTGTCTTTATATGTGTTTTAATGTGTTGCTGAATTAAGTTTGATAGCATTTTTTTGTGGGTTGTTCTTATGTTCATGAGATATACTGGTCTGCTGTTTTTTTGTGATGAATTTCTGGCTTTGGTATCAGAATGTTTCTGAGTCATAGAATGAGTGGAGAAGTATTTCCTCCTCTATATTTTTAAAACATGTTTGTGTAAAGTTGATATTATTTTATCTTAAAATATTTGATAGAAATCATGATTAAAACAGTCCGGGTCTGAGCTTTTTTGTGTGGAAAAATTTGTAATTATTAATTTTATTTCTTGTTATAGATTTAGTTCAATTATCTGCTTCTTCTTTAGTTAGTTTTGGAATTTGTGTCTTACTAAGACATTGTCCAAAAATACATAAATTATTTAATCTGTTGATATTGAGTTGTTCATATTACCCTATATTTTAATTTCTGCAGAGTCAGTAACAATGTCCCTTCTTTCATAACTGATTTTGGTAATTTTTGTTTTCTTTCCCTTCATATCTGTCTCTCTCTTGGCCAGTCTAGCTAAAGAGTTATCAATGTTATAACCTTTGAAGGACCAGGTTTTTATTTCATTGATTTTCTCTATTGTTTTTCTTTTTCTACTTCATCATTTTTTGCTCTGATCTTTATTATTCCCTCCATCTTCTTATTTTGTATTAAATTAGTGCTTTTTTTTTTTTTTCCTAGCTTCTTAGGAGAAAGTTTGAATTATTTATTTGAGATTTTTCATTTTTTCTATGTATTAAATGTATTAAAGCTATAAATTCACTCTAAGCATTGATTTACATCCTCCACATTATTTTGATGTATTGTGACACATTGTTTTTGTTTTCATTCACTTCAAAATAATTTCTAATTTCCTTTACAATTTCTTTGAACAATGTGTTATTTAATTTCCAAATATTCAGATATTTCCCTAGGTTTTTTTATTGTTGATTTTTAATTTTATTCTATTGTTACTATAGAACATATTTGTAATATTTTTAATTCTTAAATTTATTGAGACTTGGTTTATGTCCTAGCATTTTGTCTATACTGGAGAATATTCTATATATTCTTGGACAGAAAAAAAATTATTTTTGCTGGTTTTAGGTAGAGCGTTTCATAAATGTCAGTTAAGTTACTTGATACTATTATTAAAATCTTCTTTATCTGAGATGATTTTTCCATGTTGTTATGTCAGTTTGAGAATGGAATATTGAAATTTTGACTGTAATTGGTGCAGTGTCTATTTCTCTTTATAGTTTTGTTGGTTTTTGCTACATGTAAAATGGGACTTTTTATGTGTATCACACTTATAATTATTATATCTTCCTGGTGACCCTTCTGTTATTATGAAGTGTTCCTTTTTATTTCTAGTAATATTTCTTATTTTTTTCTTGCTATTTCAGCTCTTTGATACATAAAGTGTTGAACTGTGAAATTCACGTAGTATATTTTTTCCAGCTCATTTACTTTCCATCCATCTGTGTCTTTGAATCTAAACTCTTTCTCTTGTAAACAGTGTGTGTGTGTGTGTGTGTGTGTGTATATATATATATATATATATATATATATATATATATATATATACAAACAGTGTATATATGGGTTATGCTTTTTAATTACAGTATAATAATCCCTGCATTTTGAGTAATGTGGTTAGCTCATTCATATTTAATGTAATTATTATTCTGGTTGAATCTATACCTGCCTTTTGTTTGTTTATTTTCATATTTGTTCCTTTGTTCTTCCTTTTATGTTAAAAGATATTTTTAGTGTCTTATTTTATTACTGTTTTGATTATTTAAAGATAGTTCTGAGTTATTTTTTAAGCAGTTGATCTAAGAATTATAATACACATTTTAACTTTATATAGAGTCTATCTAGGTGATGTAATTCCAGTAAAATATAGCAACTTAATTCCAATACAATGTAGCAATTTTCCTCTAACATAGTTCTGTTTCCTCACCATTTTTGTGCTTTTATTTTTAGATACATATAAGAATGCTATAAACCCAAAATAAAGTATTATAAGTATTGTAATTACTGTTTGATATAATGTTATATCTTTTAAAGAAATTATGAGAAGAAAGGAAAGAATATTTTATATGATCTTTTACATTTATCTACATTTTTAGCATTTCTGTTGCTCTTTAGTTTTCCATGTGGATTCTGGCTACTATCTGCTGTCATTTCAACCATTAGAATTTCTTGTGGAGGAGGTCAGGTAACATTTATTTCTCTCAGTCTTTGTTTAAATCAATTATTTATTTTGCCTTCATTTTTGAAGAATAGAATTGGTGGTTATCATATTCTTTTTTGACTGTAATTTTCTTTCATGGTTAACATATTTTATTCCAGTGTCTTCTAGCATTATTATTTCTGTTGGAAAGTTACCTATTAATTTTATTGTTGTTCTGTGTATGGGATGAATTGTTTTTTCCTTTGTTTTCAAGGTTTCCTTTCCTCCTCTGGCTTTCAACAATTTGCCTATAATGTGTCTAGTTCTGAATCTATCTTTATCCAAATTGGGTGTCATTGAACTTCTTGGATTTATAGATTAATATTTTTAAATTCAATTTGTAAAATTTTTGTCCATTATTCCTTCAAATATTTTTCTTATCTTTTGTCTCTCTTTTCTCCTCCTGGGACTCTCATTACAAATTTTTGTTATTTTCAATGTACTCTTACAGGTAGGTCTTTGAGGCTATTAAATTTTCTTCAATCTTTTTGTATCTATTTTTCAAGATGTATACTTTCTATTAATTTATCATCAAGTTCACCTGTTATTTCTTCTGTGCCATTCTCAAATTTATGCTTTATTTATTTTTAAAAAACCTGTTTCTTCATTTAATTTTTTAAAAAATATTTCTTTGATGATTTTTAAAAATTTTTTATTTCTATTCAGCGTAACAGTATTCATTGTTTTTGCACCACACGCAGTGCTCCATGCAATCCGTGCCCTCTCCAATACCCACCACCTGGTTCCCCTAACCTCCCACCTCCCGCCCCTTCAAAACCCTCAGATTGTTTTTCAGAGTCCACAGTCTCTCATGGTTCACCTCCCCTTCCAATTTCCCTCAACTCCTTTCTCCTCTCTAACTCCCCTTGTCCTCCATGCTATTTGTTATGTTCCACAAATCAGTGAAACCATATGATAATTGACTCTCTCTGCTTGACTTATTTCACTCAGCATAATCTCTTCCAGTCCCATCCATGTTGCTACAAAAGTTGGGTATTCATCCTTTCTGATGGAGGCATAATATTCCATAGTGTATATGGACCACATCTTCCTTATCCATTTGTCCATTGAAGGGCATCTTGTTTCTTTCCACAGTTTGGCGACTGTGGCCATTGCTGCTATAAACATTGGGGTACAGATGGCCCTTCTTTTCACTACATCTGTATCTTTGGGGTAAATACCCAGGAGTGCGATTGCAGGGTCATAGGGAAGCTCTATTTTTAATTTCTTGAAATCTCCACACTGTTCTCCAAAGTAGCTGTCATTTAATTTTTTATTTGTTTGTTCATTATCAAAATATTTTTCTTTAATTCTTTAACTTTAAATGATGTTTACTTACTTGGATATATTCATAATAGTGGCATTGATACCTTCATTTGCCAAATGCAACATTTGGGCTCAGTCATACTTATTTTATTTGACTATTTTTTATTCCTGGATATGGGTCATTTTTTCCTATTCCTTTGCAAGTCTCATTTTTTTTTTTTTATTTGGAACTGGACATTTTAAATGATATATTTAAGAAAGTCTAGATTCTGATTTTTTTTGTTGTTGTTGTTAATGGCTTTAATTGTTTTCTCTTTTCTTTTCTTTTTTTCATTGCCTGCACTTAAAATGGCTTCTACCGTCTATTGATGAAGTTTTGTATGGGTTGGTGAGTGTTTTCAAAATTCAGACATTTTTCTGATTTGTTCAATCCTTCCTTTTTGTTAGGCCTTCTTAGGTCTTTCTTGCATGAATAAACAGCTTCTCTGTCAGCCATGTATGTGTACAGAGCATGGACTCTTCAGCGTCATTTCTTTGTGTTTTCACAGATGAAATCAGGCAATAATGTATGGTTGGGACCATTGTGGTTCTTATGGTTCTTCTGTGCATATACCTGCCATCTTAGCCAGGGGTGTATGGAGAAATTATCTGGTCCATCTATGGTTCTTTCATTTCAAGAATGTCCCTGTTAAATTTCTAGTCCCTGATCTGCTGACTTCTACAAGTGGAATTACAGCTCAGGCTAGCAGGGCTGTATGCTTTCCTATTCTTTTTCTACTAGGCTTGCTGCAATTGCTAGCAGTGCAATTGAGAAGGGAGTTTTTGCCTTTTGCTCAAAACAAGCCAGTCCCAACAAACAGTAAAGTTGTTGGTTTTCATAGCCAGCCCTGCTCAGTATCTTACCATCTGAGCTATGGGTAAGAGATAGGATGACTTCAAACAAGAACATTATACATTTTCACTTTTCTTACTGGATGGTCAGCAGCTTTTCATAGATAAACATTTTCTAATTTGTTTTTTTGTCCTTGGTTGATATTCAGAACTCTTAGATAACTTGTTTTTGACAATTTTATATAGTTTCATAATTTTTATTTATCTTTTTACTCTATCATCACTAGAAGTTCTAACCCTTGACTTACTTTTAAACAATAACTAATTGCAAATGTTTAAGAATTACTTACGGTAATTAAAAATTACTAAATTAACTATGGTTGGTTAATGGAAGCCACAGATTCTTTGTACTTTATCTGTTAAGAGGTGGAATCTATATTCCTCTCTCACCTCTCCATAACTCCCTCGACTGCAGGAGGTTTTGTGGAAACTTTGACTTATAAAATACAACATAAGTGACTCTTAGCCAATTGCAGGGCCTAGGACTTTAGAGATTGGCAGTTTCCACTTTTTTTTCTCCCTTGCAAAACAGTTACTATGCTGTGAGGAAGAAGCAATTCTATGGAAAGGCCCTGTGGAAAGGCACTAAGATACCTGGTTAATAGCCTCAGCTGAGTATTAACTTTATGGCCACATGAGTAAGCCATTTTGGAAGTGTATCAACTAGGCCCAGTTGAGCTACCCCAGTTAACTTAATCTAAAACACAGACGAGCCCTTCCTGCCAACACCTTCTCAAATTGTAAATTTGTGAGCAAAACAAATGATGATTGTTGTTTTAAATCACTAAGTATCTGGGTGGTTTGTTACATGGCCATAAATAACTGGAACATTAATTTTCTGGCTTTTCAAGGAATGGGAGTTGTGGATTAAAGCTAAGAACAGTTATTATAATATCCATTTATCATCTACCTAGCAAGTAAGATTTTCGTAGCTATAAAATTGAATTGCAAAAATATAGCCTAAAAAAAGAACTGTGTAAGTTAACCTTGTTATCTTGAATAGAAGGAGGCTATAATATAGAGGAATGAAAAGGTTCATCCCAGGGATTATAGAGCAAAGAGGGAGGATGTAATGAGAGAGGAAGGAGAGGAAAGTGATCAGATGTTTGTTCCAACTACCTTTGATGGTTTGAGTTAGTTATAATTGGAAATAAGTCTGAGCACATGAGGGCCGTTCTTACATTATCACTTGATGCCTTGTGAGGAGGGAGAAGGAGGTTTCACACCAGCACTGAGATTTAACCAGCTGAGTCTCAGATACATATATGTGGCAAAAGAACATGATTGAATTTTTTTTTTTTTAAGATTTTATCCATTTGTTTGAGAGAGAGTGAGAGAGTGAGAGAGAAATCATGAGAGGAGGGAGGGTCAGAGGGAGAAGCAGATTCCCTGCTGTGCAGGAGCCTGACGCGGACCCATTCCCAGGACCCCGGGACCATGACCTGGGCCAAAGCCAGATGCTTAAGCAACTGAGCCATCCAGGTACCCCTGATTGAGAATTTAACAGTGGTTTGCATTTTTCTGGAGGTATTTCATGAAGAAGTAAGTATGGCAAGTGTTTTCTTTGACATATCTTTTTTCCCCCAACCTTTGTCACCACTCTGTGCAATCAAGCCTCTATAGACTGAAGTCACAGATCACTTATCTTACTTGGGAAAAGATGAAGAGATTGTCTTATGGACAAGCATAATTTCATTTGTAAAATGGATACAATAATAGTACATCTTTCTTCACATTGCGATTATTAAGCGAGTGATTGTATTTGAAGTGCTCATATATAGTAGGTATTCTTATTGATCTTTGCTATTGTTATTACTATTTTTGGAAAATCCAAGCTCCCTGTGATGGCTGCCAGAATTTTCCAACCCTGAAAGTTGATAGGACTCAATTGAGAGGAGTGGAATAAACAGAACATGGCTGACCTGTGAGAAACTGTGGCTCCCCGTTACTGCAGAGTGAAGAAGATGGTGAATACATAGGGGATAGCCTGTTCATGTCTTCCTAGCAACACAAACTTGATGGCAGGACTCTGATGGATGGAGGAATGGCCTGGGGAAAATCCTCTAAAGGACTCTTCCTTGAGACCTGGGCAACAGTGCCAGGTCAATATGTCTTATGAGGAAAACAGAGGCTGTGACTGGAGGTGCTGCCCCGAACAGTCCTAGACTATGATGGCTTAAGGGGGGAGAGACTCTTACATTCGAACACATGCCCCAGTCACAACAGATTTTTGCAGTCCAGGATGGTGGGGTTCAAAACTAGATGCAATTTGATTTTATAAATCAACACAAGTGATTTTTCCTCTCCCTTAACATCAGTTAGAGAATTTAAAAACCATTGTTATAGTGATGGCCAAAACTCTGAACTATTTGACTAAACTTGACACTTCTGAGAGATCACTAAGATGTGTTCTATGCAATGCTATTTTTAGACAGATTTCGTTAATATTGTTAATCAATGTTCTCTTCTAAATAGTTGAGAATACATGTTAAATTGTACTCTGACTAAATCTTTTCCAAAAATTAACTCAGAATTTTAAAAAAATGAAATTTCCTCCTTTAAGCATGTAAACATAGCCCCTAGATGTAATCTCTAGAAAATGTCTAAGTCTGAAACCAAAATGACATTTGTGAAGTTGGATAAAAAATCTAATTCATGAGCTAGAGGGCAAATATCATGAAGTAGGAAAAATTAATGTAATTTTGCAAATTCTTAGGGCTAATAAGTCTATGCTATTGGCAAAGTTTAATCACATGCTCATTACACTGCCCTATTCTTTCATTTCCTCACTGAGAATGGAATTTATTCTCGTCAAACTAATTCATATGAGGAACACAGTCCCAGGGGATAGAAATCCAAATCCTTACCATGGCAATTTCTCCCTAATGTAAGGAAACATACATACAAGAGAGGCAGCTTGAGTAAGACACACTCCCAGAGGAAATTGGAAGCCCTCTGATAACAACTTAATTTTACTTCCTTAAACTATAAGAAAATGTTTATTTCTTTTAAAATAGAGAAGAAAAGTCACTTTTCATGCCTAATATTTTACAACTAGCATCCTTTTGCTACTTTTGTATGAGTTCTTTTTCTTCTTCAAAGTTTAGCTGGTAGGCAAAAATTTTGATAACCAATAATTTCCCAAGTAAAAATGGCCATTGGTTAAATCAATGGAATCAAAAACTCAATCATTACATTAGTGATATTGATAATGTCAATTTGGAATTGCAGGATGTGATAAATTGTAAACATTACTGATTACACACACTCACACACCACACACAAGGTAGACATTTTCAGGAACTTGGTAACAACCTCACCATCTATAGTCATTCACCAGAAGCCCAGAGTAGAAATAGTCATAGTGCCTTTCTGAGTCCAGTTTGGACAAAGAAACAGTGATATTTTAAAAAGATAATATGAAATCTATGTAGAAATGAGGGCTGTGTCAACATGTCCATCAGAGATTCATATCAAATTAAGATCACCAGGGTAAAGTTTAGTGGGAGAACATGATGTCACAGAACTCCAGGCTGCTACTGAGCTCTGCTGTCATGAACATCAAATGGGTTTTATTTGTAGAGCAATATTGAGCATCTGAGTGAAGTCCTCATATAAACAAAAACTCTGAAAAGAGTACTTACATTAAGAAAGGTGTGTGTATATGCACTTGGGAGGTATGGTGCTCTTATAAGAATACATAAGATTTAGGATGGATTGTTTTATTCTATTTCATCACAGAACGAGATGGTAGATAATTATTAATGAGTTAAGTTTGGTGAGAAAGATATGAAATGATTTTATGCAAAATAATAAGCATGCAAATTATTTTTTGTGTTTTATTCTATTCATATCTTTATGTAGGTCATGCTTGTGGACCATGTGATCAATATATAGGTATCAGTTAACTGATATTCAGTTATGTTAATAAATAATTTTTCATAGAAACATAAAAGTGATTAGAATCATGTCATAGCTATATTCTTACTTATTTATAGCCCAAAAAATGTTTTGGTTTATAATGCAGGTGTTTCTAATTACCTTTTGAAAGTTACAGTTAGTATCTAGAAGAAAATAAATAGCCTGATATAACTTAGGTCTTGAAAATGAGGGTAAACATCTTAGCAATAAATACTATTACAAAGAAACATTCACCATAACAGTGATTTTTTTTTTTTTTTTTTTTTTGGTCCTGGAAGTTGATACAAAGAAACAATGTTTTGTTACCTTGGTTACAGCAAATTCTGTACAATATGCCTGGTTGGTCTCCAAAGGGACTACATGTATGTTTGTGGGTAATTGTGGGAGGTAGTAAAATAGAGAAGCTGATATATTTTTGCAGATTTTTTTTTTTTTTCTTTTAAGTAATCTTTTTTTTTTTTCCTTAAGTAATCTTTTGTGGAAAGCTGTTATCATCAATTAAATGAAAATGTATTTATGCAAATATCCTTCCCCATATAAAAACCATCCTTAGGCATACCTCGGATTACTTCTCAGATACTACTAGACACACAGCATTTGCCTCAGGAAAGGAAATAACAAAGAGTTTTGTGGTCAACATGAACACTGAAAGTGGCTCTGCATTCTTTTCCCAGCTGTAGGACATGAAAATGACTAGGACTGAACAAAAAAGGTGAACTTGGTGGTGGGTATTATGGAGAGCACGTATTACATGGAGCACTGGGTGTGGTGCATAAACAATGAATTTTGGAACACTGAAAAAAAAATGAAGAAAAAAAAAGAAGAGAAGACTCTTTAAGTGGAGTTGTTTCCTCTTTCATGTGCCTTCTTTGCCTTGAAAATAAGCACATGTGAGTCATCCCTGTGTGGCAGTGAGGAGACGGAAGTGATGAAACATTAAAAAAGCCAGAGTATAAATTCTCTTTCTTCCACTGCAGTTACTTTTTTGGTACAATGGAAGTTTACATTTTGGCCACATTGGCCAAGAGCGACTCCACATTGAGGAAGTAACGATGACAACATGAGCTGTTTCCTCATCCTCCCAGTTACGTGCTATAGGAGAAAGCAGAAAAGATGCTGTCTCCCTTTGGTGCTTCTACCACCTCTTCATCTGCAGCCCCAAAAGTAGCCTGGTGCAGAAAAATAAGTGGTAGAAATGTCCTTTAGTAGCCCGTCCACCCTTCTTTCTTTACAGAATTCTGCTATTTACTGACATGTTGGTGGAATAATGGATGATTCTGTAAAAGGACTGTGTTTCCCAGTTGCCCCGGTGGCTATTCGATGTGGCCTGATGACCAAGTTCTTGACGATGGGATCTGAGCATCAGTGATGGTGTAACTTCTGGGTCATGTTCTTAAATGAAAAAGATGTTCCCTTCATTGGACTTTTCCCTCTTTTTGTTGATGAGAGCAAAGGCATGATGGCTGAGGTGGAAATAGTTATCCTGGACCATGAAATGGGAGCCATATGTTGGAGATGGCAGAACAACAAATCAGAAGAGGCCGGTATTTCTGGTTGCTGAATGTCTTTCCTTGTCCTAGACTACAATGCTCAAACTTTCCATGTGCGAGAAAGAAACTTCTAAACTTATCTAATGCACTATTATAGTGGATCTCTCTGTTACAGAATTGGGGAAATGATACCCCTAAACTTATAAATAGCTAAATTATAGCTTCTCAAACTTTTATGTGCAAACAAAGCAGCAGAGATTGTGTTAAAATGCAGATTCTGATTCAGAAAGTGTGTCGGATAAGGTTTGTATGCCTATATGTCCAGGCTATGGAGTCCGGTTGTTTAGTCAAACACTAGTCTAGATGTTACTGTGAAGGTATTTTGTAGAGGTCATTAACATCTACACTCAGTTGACTTTAAGTAAAGGAGTTTACTGTCAGTAACATGTGTGGACCTCATCCAATAAAATGAAAGCCTTAGCAAAAGGTGTGGTTTCCCAGAGAAGAAGGCCTTGAGTCTCAAGACTGTAACATAGAACTCCTGCCCCAGTTTCCAGCCAGCTAGTCTTTTTCTTATGGAATTCAGGTTTGTTGTTTCCCATAATCACATGAGCCAATTCCTCAAAATAAATCTGCACACTCACACAGACACACACACACACACAGACACACACACACACAGACACACACACACACACACATCTCTTATTGGTTCTATTTCTTTGGAGAATTGCAACTAATACAATGGGTCTGCAATGAGACCCGAAATTAAGCATTTCTTTCTTTCTTTCCTTTTTTTTTTTTTTTAAGGTTTGATTTATTTATTTGACAGACAGAGATCACAAGTAGACAGAGAGATGGGCAGAGAGAGAGGGGGAAGCAGGCTCCCTGCTAAGCAGAGAGCCCAATGGGGGGGCTCAATCCCAAGACCCGGAGATCATGACCTGAGCCAAAGGCAGAGGCTTAACTCACTGTGCCATCCAGGCGCCCTGAGATTCTGCTTTTCTAATGAGTTCTTGATGCTGCTGTTTGAGCCTTCTGCTTTGCATAGCAAAATTCTAGAGAGCTGGTTGTCAGGAAACATGTGTTTCAGTCTAGACTTTGACAAAAATGTACTGTGTTAGGCCTGCCATTTAACGTGTAGATCTCATTTCCTCAGCTTTGAGATGCGAATGTTGGACTGAACGACATTTGTGGCCCCTTTCAGCTCTAATACATTACAACTCTGTGAAGTGAACCCTCCTGCTAGAGGCCTGGGTGAGAAGGCAACATGGGTCTTGAGCAGGCAGCAGGGTTGACCCCAGAGGTGCATAAGAGTGTGTGACCACCATGCATGGCATCTTGGAGAAGTGGCACTGGTTTTCTGGGAAGTTTGTCTACGTGACAGTACCGGTGGCTCTTCAGCTGGTACTTATAACCAGAAAGCTGATGCCTAAGGAAAGATAGTTACTTTTTGCCCCTTTTTTGGGAAGAGAAATTCAAAAGCCTGATCTTTCTCAGGAAACCTATTTCCCAGTGCAAAGGACAAAGGCAAGTCTGGTGACATAAGGCAGCCGCTTCATGTTCTTTCCTTAAGGATTACATACTTCACATTATTTTTAGAATAATGTTACATATGAGAACAATACACTAATGAACTTACTTATTTTCCAAGCCTGGGCATTAATAGAACTTGGATTTGGAAAATTTTAATAACAGCATCGTTATTTAATTTATGCTTTAAGCACAAGAACAAAGAACTTAAATTATAATATATTATAGTTCTCTATTTTAATGTTCTCATGCCCTGTAAACAAACCTGTGTTTTAGAATCAGATAGATATCCCTTCTGATAGTATGACCTGTACTGATCTGTTAAGCTTTTCTTTCTAAAATTCTAAATTAAAAAGTCATTTGTTGGGAGGACCTGAAATGTGCCAAGTTCTGGCAATAAAGGATATGCACCAGATTTTGAAGACAGAGTATGAAAAAAAGTTTGAAAAGCATCCCATTTATTATATTGAAATGATATATTTTGGATGTATGGATTAAAGAAATTATTAAATTAAAAAAAAAAGTCATTTGTTGTTATCTTTTGGAACCACAGCCAAAATGAAACTCTAATCATTCTTTCATGGTGGGAATCTATTTCCATTTACATCAAAGAAAATTTGTGTATAAAATAGGTGTCTTAAAATGTACAATATGGTCCAGTTGTTACATAGATAATTTTTATTGGGGGATGGCAATTCTGCCATGCTCTCTGTCATTGTCTTAGCTCCTCTTCATAAAATGGCATGAAATATTTGTTTACTGCCTTGCACAAAATGCTAATAGATTGTTTACTGATGGTGTGTTGGTTAGCCTCATAGCACAGAGTAGCAAATGAATGATGCTCCAGGAGCATACATTTACATAGTCGAAATAAAGATATATATATATATTCGCACATACCATATGTCTGAGATAAGTGGGTTTCTTATCTTTATCTTTTACCGGAAACACTGCAGGATGTGTTGTATGTTCATGCCAGTGTGAGTTTGTGTATGTCTATCTGCATTTGCTTTGCATGTGTATGTGTGACTGTGCACATGTGTATGTGTGACTGTGCACATGTGTTGGATTGGGGTTGGGGATGGAGAGAAAGGAGCTAATTTCTCCTTCCTGGCATGTGAATCTGAGTGCGATCAAGAGATTTAAAACCATTTCCTTCTTTTCTTGGTGTCAGGCACTTTTTTGCCTCTTCCGCTCCTCCTCCTTCTTCTAATACATGCTACTGCTTTTTTTATTTTATTTTTTTCGTCTCAAGGGCAAGGCTGATAAAAATATAAAGGCACGGAAGGTACTTGGTCTGAACAAGGAACCTGTTGCTGTCTCTCACCGAAGTACTTTTCTTTCTTAATACTTGAGTGTGGGGACAGGAAGAGAAGTACAAATGCAAGGGGAAAACAAACAAACAAAAACAAAACAAACAAACAAACAAAAAAACCAAGTGTACGAAAACTTGCATTCACTTTTATTTGAGCCCAAATACATTTTGCTTTCTAAACTGTCCCGGGAAATGAAAACAGGACAGAAAGCTAAAAGAGACAGAACTTGGCATTAGTGTTTTCAGCTCTTCACTTAACTATATTAACAGAGGTCTGTTCACTCTAAAGGAGGTTGACATAACCTTTTATGAACTATCAATGATTTATTAGAAATGTTGACATTCTTCATTCTCTAAAAAACATGTAACATCTTTTACAGTGTGAAGAAAGCACTGTGGCAGTCTACTTCGTGGTTGTTTGGGTGTTTGGTTTTAAGTTTATTAACTTTATACAATATTGAGAGTTGAATGAATGTCCAAAAAAAAGGGTAGCTACATCTAGCTTATATTCATTGCATTTCTTCTGCCTTGATTTTAATTTATAGAAGAATGGCAACATTTGAGAGCTTCTGGAGAGCAAAATCAGACCTTGAAAACTTTGACTTAACTTGGAGATACAGCTTTTGCATATACATCAGAATTGGTCGTATTGTTTAAAATTGGTTAGAGCATTGTTAACTGATTTTCACAAGGAATTAGCTTCATTTGGTGGAAGAATTTATATTCACCTACTTATGACTGCTTCATTCTTATCACAGTGTTGGTCTACTGAGAATGTGGGATCAGTTGCGTATCTTTGGCCCTCTATCGAGCCCTGACAATATAATGGACCTATTCTGTGGTTAATTCATTGTTTCTGGTATGTCTCCAGCAGTTTAACAGATGGACCTGTAGTCAGGCTCCTCTCAAACTCATTATTAAATATTTATAGAACCATATTGCAAATAGACCCAGCTTTGCCCCTGGAGTTCTATGCATGCATCTCTGGACCAGGGAGAATATCAACTTGGTCAGCTGAGGGAGGAGGACAAAGTCTTTTTTCCAAAAGTTTTCAGAAGCATGTTGCCTATTTCCCTTACAAAGAGCATGAGACCATGCCTACTCCAGCAGTATTCTGTATGGTAAACAGAACGTTATCTTGAAAATATGAAGTTATTATCCATGTGGAAAGAGAAAGATGCCCACCAAATTAATAGGTAAGTCTGAGTATTTGGAGACAGGTTCTATTACTTCAAGAAAAAAATGTGGACATGAATAATGGCGCCTTTTGCTTAAGTAGTACATATATATATGGAGAGTTGCCAGGACAGTGTTAATGTGATGAGTTTGTGAAAAATGAGTAGATTTGGAGATCTAAAAACACTTAAAATAAATATCATCGATTGGACATGCAGAAGAAGATGTTAAAGTGAAAATGCCAAAATTGTTCAATTTTTAACTGAATCAAGGCAGGGGCAGTGGAGTGCATAGGATGTTCACTTAGACAGAGAGGAGATCTGGTGTTCTCAGAGGTGACCAGTCTCTGCACACCAAATAGTGTTTGAGCTAAGAACAAAAGATAGTGGTCACTGGGCTGTAGATATATGAGAGAAGACTCTGGAATTCTAAGATGTGCTGTAGTTCTTCTAGAAAAAATGTCAAGACCACAATCCTCATGCTGCATTTATGAGTTACATAATCATTGGGCTAGGGAAGACTTTGTCTTTGGACAGTCCCCTTTGAAATTGTCCCAAAGACTTAGAGGCTAATCCAGGGAAATGACATTGTGTCAGACTGTAACCACATACTTAATTTTAATACCACAAAATAAATTACTAACTCTATCCTTTAAAGGTATTTCAGTGGTTTCAGTGAAATTTTCAAGATCTTCTTATTTAAAAATTTAAGTAACAGTGCTAATTTGGCAGTATACAAAACCATAAATGTCCTTTTTTTCTATGCTGACTCCTTGACTGAAATCAGTTGTATTATGACAATAAATGCACTTTATGGTAGATAATACTCACTATCATAAATACTGAGCTTGCCGATACTTCTCAAACTAACACAGTTACTAGCTGTTCTTCCATGCTTAAAAGAACCTTCTTTTGTTTCCAGTTCTACTGACTTAGCTGCTTATCACCAATATTCTAAGGTGTCCAGGGCACAGTATTAAGACCTATTGAAAGATTATAGAAGAAATAGATTCTTGACCAGTTCTTGCATTTTGAGGGGTTTATAATGTAGTAATGGGGGAAGGAAGAGAAGGTATAAAAGACCTAGGAACATGGATGTTGAAAATTGAATTTGATACAGTGAAGTGTATTTCTTAGAGATATGCTGATATTTCTGTAGCACTGTGAATGCTGGTTGTTTAATGTTTGTGCATTGGTAGGAACTAATGAATATTTTCCATTGATAATACGTAAGGTAATGCTATGGTCCTCCCTCTCCCTTCCAGTACCTCAGTGTGACTATGGTAGAAGACAGGGCCTTTGGGAGGCGATTAGGTTATAAAGGCAGGACCTGCATGAATGGGTTAAATGCCCTTATAAAAGAGATCCCACAGAGCTCCCTGGCCCTTTCTGCCATATGAAGGTACCACCAGAAGTCTGAGACCCAGAAGAGAGTTCCCACCCAAATGTCATTGGCATCCTGATCTTAGATTTTCAGCCTCCAGACATGTGAGAAATGAATTTCTGTTGTTATAAGACAGACACCCAGTTGGTGATATCTTACTACAGGAGCCTGAACAGACTAAGACAGGTAGGATCTTTGAAAATATTCTTCTCTTAGGGTACGTTGTTGAGCATTCCATCTCTGGAGCTTTGTGGGTCACAGTAAGTATTAACTCTGGCTATTACTATAGAGAACATTTAAGCGAATATGTGTGCAAGATTAAGCACTTCCTCACCCAAGCATATCTATAGGAAATACTGTATTTTAGGGAAAAGCTTGGATGAAACATCAGTAATGCAGTACTCTGACTCTGTTGACAAAACAACAGTTTTCAGATGTCCCAGGCACCCAGGTTGCTCTAAGTGCACCTAGAGTTTTTCAGAGTTACCTCACTGGAGGGGGTGAGTAACTGTATCTTGTGTCTTCAAGGGCATTTGGCCCTTCTAAAACCCTGCTCTGAGGATTCCTAGCTATATTTATTAATCCAAGGGAATGGCTTTGTAGATAAAAGGAATAGGGTGTGGTGGGGTCCTAACGGTAGGCCTTAAAATTGAAGCCATTCTCCTGATCTCTCAAAGGATGCTGAACAACGAATGAAGCTATGTTATATGACATTTGTATAATTTTATATAAATTCTCAGAGGTGGAAAAATTGAAGATTATTACACCTGCTTACACTTGAGATGTGTGATGAACAATGAAAAGATATAGAGGTTCTATTGCAGTTCTCAGAAAGAAAAGCCATAGAAAGAATGGTTGTATTTTAAGATTTGTTCTGGGATTACTTTGGGTTTTTATTTGTCTTCTTACAAACATAGTTTCATTATAGAAAAAAAAAAACTTTTGGACCCCATTTTGAAAGAGAGATGATATTTTCCTGTTGTAGAGAAAGAAGACCATTGTGGGAAGTCAATTTTATTGTCCACAAAATCAGACCAATAAAATGTAAAAAGTGTTTTCTTTTCTTGAGTTATTAAAACTCCTAACCTCAAAAAAAGCACATTTCTTATTTTTCTTGTTTCAGAGCTCACCAACTAAGACAGACTGAGCTGGGCCGTTACTGTTCTCATCAGTTTAGATTTATATGATGCATGCATTGAAATGAACATCTGGACAGTTAGAGAATACATTTCATTTGCAAGCCCTTGTAGCCGTTTTTTTTTCCCCCATATCTGGAAAGTCCCTTTGGAAAACAGCATTAAATAGGAAAACAACATCCAGTAAAAGAAAAATACTTTTAAAAGCAAAAATTACTAGAAATAAGATTCTCAAGGAGAATTTTTTTGCCCTCAATAAAGATAAAAGTGAAATCATAAAGTACTATACAGAAATAAAATTGATTGCCTTTTTGGGTTTTATCTTGTAACCAGAGAGCTGGTGAACTTAAACTCATAGGGGACTTTCAAGGCAACTAGATGTTAGCACAGTTTCTACCATCTCCCTGGCCTAAATGGAGATTTTTCAGCCTGGCTAAGTATTGCATAGAGACATTTAATCCAGGTGCTTTATGTAGTAGGCTTGGTGATTCAGTGTGTGGCATTTAACAATGTGAGTCAGAATTAAATGAATGTCTCAGTTTTATAGTTGGGGAGCTAATAGAAGAGCCACATCTTAGATGAGTCATTGAACACAGATCCTGCTCCGGGCCACTTGCTAAAGATTGTGCAATCATTTTCACAAGCAGCTAGGATGATAACCTTGATGTTCTGCCCTTTCTAAGTTCAGATGATCCAGCTGCTCATCTCTGCTTCTCCAAAATAGATTTGAGTTACAGAAAAACCTTCCATCTTCATTATTTTTTTTTCTGTATGTATGCTGTGCTTTATTCTTTACACGTGCTGCATGTAAAAAAATTACTGCATTATTGCAGTTATTATATTTTAACTCTTAGTGTATTCTGCTACAGATAAATGACACTTGTTATTTATAACCCCTCTTTCCTTCAAAAATATTTGAGGCAGCTTAGAATAAAAGACACGGATATGCTAAAACTATTGAAGTAGGAGCAGATGAATGTGATCATGGGCTATGGTAGGTCAAGATAGCTATACCAGAATTTATAGGCTAAAGATAGCTCCTGAAACAGAGCATCAAATTTAGCTTTGAGCTTCCTGAACATTATTTTCAACATATATCATTTTGCCTTTTTTTGTAAATGTCAGTGTCTGCATTAGTTTCTTCTACTTTAGAATATAAACTCAAAAGGAGGCTGGTACCACTGTTTAACGTAGTTTATCAGTCAAATGGCAAATTTTATTGAGGATCGGTTGTATTCAGAATACTATGTGAAGTTTGGGTAAGTAGGGAGACATCAAAGGAAAGGAGAAGCAATCACTTGTCTCTATCCTCCATGAGGTCACCGGTCAGTTAGATAAAACAGTTGTACACTTGAGAAGTCTCTTACCACAGAACACAAAACCTAATGAATGTTGTTAGAATCCTAAGTGGGGATATGAGTGTGGGAAAATATAGCTCTTAATATATGCATGGGCTGCTATTTGTCTGAACAATAGGAAATGAGAAGCAGGATGCTAGTTTTTTAGGGAAGGTTTTCTTTCCTATACCAGGCTAATGCATGACTGCCCCAGCATAGCCACCACCAGAGGTACTGCAGGATGCTCTGTGTGATTGGGATGGGGTGGCAGAAGTACTGTCTAGTCATATAATGGACTAAGGTATATTTAACCTATGCATCCCTATATAATCTGGGAATTAGAAAAAGGAAAGAAAAGAAAGAAGGAAAAGAGAATGAGTGGAAGGAAAGAAGGAAAGGGAAGGAAGGAGAGAGGGAAAGAAATTGTGGAGAACTTCATGAACCTCTTATCATGCCAATGTGAAAATCATTAAGGTAAATTTTTTGTCTTTTTTTTTTCTTTTCTTAAGCTTAATTGACATAACAGAGTTAGATTGTTGTGGTTTTATGGAGTGATAATAACATATATTTTTCCTGTGTTTTCTGAAGTAATTTTTGAAAGCAGACAAAAGATTCAAACAGAGAGAGAGAAATTATTAGGTTTATTAATGATTAGCTGGATTGAAGAATGACCTAAGTATATAGCCATACTAGGCTTTTGATCATGTCCCCATGCCAATCCTTGATATGACCTAACTGAGAGACTATTTGAGTTTATGGAGGAAATATAAGTACCCGGATTTCTTTCCTTGTGTCTGACAAATTGGAGACAGAGAGAGACACTAGTATCCTGATCCATCTTTAAAAGATAAGCCTGACCCTGAACCAAGTGTGCCTACTAAGTGAAAGCAGGAGCTCCAGAATGTATGGCTTCATAGAAAAATCCAAAATGAAGGAAGGGAAGGGCCTGTACTACATGAGTTCTTTAACTTCTGGTTTTACCCATCCCAAATAAATCACATTACCACAAATAAATCACACTGTGGTGAGGGCGAGTTAGGGTGAGAATAGGGGCCAGAAATACCCATGTAGTGTGGTCTCATCTCTTCTTGCCCAGTAAGATCAATTGAGAAACTAAACATACAGTTCCCCACCACGAACACACAAATGCACTCATGCCTGGGTCCACATGGGTATACAGCGAGTTGAAAAACAGGAGAACAAGGAAACAAAAACCTTCCAAACAGAAGACTTTGTTGAATTTATAGTAATTGGCTTGGTGTACAGTAGAGGCTCAGTTGATATTCATTGAATGAATTACTAAAGAATGTATTAGATATTATTAACCATAGGTGAGGTTCTCCACATTTAACTCAGTACCACATTATAGTGGATATGATATTTTCCTTGCCTCTGCCCTGAGAATTCTTTGTGAGACTCCACCTTTGAGGAATATGTTTTGATTACTATTTCTCAGAACTAGATTGGGCTGGCAGGTAGGCTCAGTGTTTGTAGGGAGTTGCTCTATAGAAAGCAGAAGGTAAAGATGGGAGATCTCTGGGAAAAGGGGAAAAGAAAGAAGATTGTGGCAGAAAGGTGAACCCAACAAGGGGATCCTTAGTGTTGTAAAATGTAACCTGTCATCCTATGATCACCAAAATTTTCATTAAAGTCTACAATGCCCACTAATACTTTTGTATGAACAATTTTCTCATAGAAATTAATGGGAGGGTTGAATTCCACATTTGGGGGACAAGGGTTAAGCTTGCTTTACTACATAGAGGCAAGTGTGGCTGAAATCGGGTTGTATAAGGATCTTGAACGCATCAGTTAGCACCCCTATTGATAAATGAATACTGAATCTATATTCTTATTAAAGCAAATTTTTCTGCAGAGACTGTTAATGTGCCTATTCACCCTATAAGAAACTATAAAGGTCTGGTTACTGTGGCATTGCATCAGAAATACCATAATAAAGCAATAAAGTTACCAAAATTTTCATTCTAAAATAAGTCATTTTAAGCCTTGAAGCATGAATAAAAATGGAATAATATTGAAACTTTTATCAATTTCACAAGTTATAATGGATATTCCAATTATTTTGTATAAATTACATTACCAATTCTAAAAGTTGCATAAATTTTTAAATTTCTGGAAGGAAAAAGTGTTATAATTTGACTTGCAAATATTTTTACAAACAAAACAAGCTTTAGAAGTGACAAAAATGAGAATAGAATGTATACAAATATGAAGTGTTATTTAACATACTGGGATAGCTAAATCTTCTGTGAAGCTGAAAGATGTGTACATGCAAGAAAATATCAATTTAACTACTATTGTTTGCAAACTTTGTCTTTCTACACATAAATGTATCTCTTCCTTTCTGTTTGTGCTGCCACCAGCTTAGAGTGCCTTCATTTTATCCATCCTTCATTATTAAAACCAACTTCTTTCTGATACTCAAACCCAACTCAATGTTAATCTCTTAAAATACTCTTCCATTTAACATGATAAAAGTGTAGAAGATCTTGATGGTTTCTTGTAGTTTCCAAACATTAGTCATTCAGAATTTTTATTTTCAGACTTCTTGTTGGCTCTGAATAAGCTTTTTATTGTTACCAAAGTCCCTAAAACTTGCCTACATACACATTTCCCTTTTCCTCAGAATTTTGTAGACCTTTGCCTCTAATCTTTTAGCCTGAAATGGTGATGTGGAGAAGTTTCAGAGGATCCTGATTTTATTTTCTAGTGTGTCATTCGGGTTACCTGGAGGTAGCTTGGAGAAGTCTTTGTATTTGAAATTCAGCAGTAAACCAGAATGTGTTTTGGCTTTGAGTCTTCCGAATTAATTTTGCCTGAATTGAGGGATTTCTCTTTATCGTAGCTGTTATTTCTTCATTGTCTTATGGAAATTTTCTTGTTTTATATCCTTTAATATGTTTTTGCTTTTATGGTTGGATTTTAGTTTTCAGGGAAACCATTTATGTTACATAGGCTCATCTTTGTCTTGAACATTGTCTCCCTTCTTTTCTTCCCTTTTCTTTTCTTTGTTTTTCTTTTGTTCATTCTTTCTTTTGTCCCTCTATTTTTTGTTTTCTTCTTCTGCATTCTCTATGTTTGTTGTGATTATCAGAAGGCTCTTAATTTAGAGCAGCAATTTTTTTTTAACTTTGTTTATTCTATTTCTTCTTGCTTAATATTTATTAGTGCATTCTGTAATATTGTTGCTTTGGACATCAATTTTCCTTACTATTGAGTTGGATGCTCTCTTTTTAGGTTTTTCCATTTCTTTTTTGGACAAAAATGTCTAATTTTATTTCTCTATTGCACAAATGCATTTGTGGGGATTTTTTTTTTCTTCTTTCTTTGCATTGTGCTTTCCTTCAGACACAATTGTTCCTTGACTTGTTCCTGTTTTCCCCCCATTTTTAATTTATTTATTGATTAATTTTTCTCCTCTGTAACATCTTTGAATTGTTGGCTCGCAGGTTTTTAAAATCTCGCTTACACTTAATATGAATGATTTGGTACAGACTATCTGATTTGTGGATTGTGCTGATAAAATGCAAACAGTTTCCTTTACTTCTCTTCCCACCATGGTTGTTATTTATTTTGGTTCCTTTTCCTTGGAGCTAAAACATAAGAGCACAGGAGATGAAAATGAGCTAAGTTGATGTTGATCTTAAATCATGGTTTCCTCTAAATAGTAGGGTTTTCATCTCGTTTCAATTAAAATTATTCTCTATTCGTTATGAACTCCTGTAAACTTAATTATCTCTATTTTTAACATTTCTTCTTTTTCACTATCCCTCCCAGGAACTATATACTACTACTTGTCAGTTAGAAGAAGAAAAATTCAAGGATACAATCTCAATTTGCTTCTCTAAAAATTGGCAGTGTCATTGCATATCATCAGTATGTAATTGAGCATTATTGTTTCTAGAATTTTGGTGAAGGTTTAGAAGCCAACTAAGTTACCCACACTGCTTTGGTTTATTCTAGCATCTTCTGTTGCTTCATTATAGTTTCTTATTAATGTTTATTATTTTTAGTTTTACATCTTTTCTTTTAGATTGCTGCTGATAATTCTTCATTTTTAAAATTCTTTTCTTTTAAAGTTTGTTCATCTGAGAATACAGAATGGAAAAATGGAAATGATGTGATCTGGCTTCACTCAGCCATCTGCCATCTTTACCCAAACTTTCAACAATCAACTTTTACTTTATTATTCACAAACTTATCTAAAGATGTACATATTTTTAAAATTTCAGCCTAAAATACTACATAGACAACAAGTCTTACATATTTATTACCTGTTAAATAAAGTGATTTTCCTCTTTTATGTACCCTTGTGCTATAGCTTTCTAATTTTAATGTGAGCTACATTTGTGTTTTCAGGGTGCATTGTGTAAGTCGGCGTAAAGTCCGTCCATATGGTTTATTGTTTTGCCAAATTTGTTCATGGACCTTGTTATTCTTTGTTTTAAAAGTCAAATACTTTTTCACTTGATGCTTTCACTTGCTGATTTCATATCATGCTTCAAACTCTCTCATTATGTTGTAGAAGATTTTTTCATTATTCTATGAAATAATAGACATTGAAATGTGCAGATAGGAAGGAGATGAGGTTTTATTTACTTAAACAAAGATAATTACTTTGACCATGCCTTTGAAAGGTGGAGGGGGATGTTGTGGGAAACCCTAATACATAAGAGGCATACTAAACACTGATTTAAGAAGAAAAGAGAAACAAAATTAAGGTCAAAATATTTATTTCATATAATTTGGTAAATGAAGAAAAATAATGGAATTTATTATTTTTTATTGTGTAGCTCCTAAAAAAATGTTAGGTTGTCATGATTTTTAGTTTCTCAACTGGTAGCCTTGGCTTTGTTCCCATTGCCATTGTCAGCACTGGCTAGTTGTAAAGTAAAGATGAACACTGCAGATGGCTGCAGGGGGGTACGGCAGAGGTCATGCTCACTAGGGACTGGGCAGCCAGGGGCAAAGAAGTTCTCCATATGCAGTAAGTACTCTTCAAATTTGGGAATAGTAATGATGGAATTGTTTTTTTTTTAAGTTACTTGTGCTTTCCCCCTCTTTTTTTCTAGTATTTAAGATGGTTAAACACAAGTTTTTTTCTGTGGCATAACTAGTTACATTTTCCACTGAGCTTTGTAGCTCCTGTTTTTGAGAGGAAAAACACCAGGCAATATGCAAAGTCTCCTTGAGTGAATAATCTGAATTGTAGAAAGGATCCTCTGACTTCTTTCTCAGCAGTGATTTTCCATCTGAGTGGTTCCTGGGTGGTTAGTGAATAAATCTATGTTGGTGCTGGCTGGGTACAAATTACTTTCTTCTGAAGTTGCCTGCTTTGTGGCATTACCTGCCTATAGCAAAACAAGACCCCTCCAGTAGAGAAGTCTCTTTGACCAAATATCAAACAAATTAACCTTTTAGTATATTCCTAGCAGTCTCTCAAGAGAAGGAACACTCTGGTCACATCACTGATGGCAAAGGTTAGCCTAAAAGTAAAATGAAATCATCCGGCCAGGCAGGCCCTGTGGGAGAATCAGGCCTTGTAATGAGATTGAAGGTTCCTAGGAAACAAAGCCTTGTTGCAGGAAGAACGCTTGCAGAAGCTAATTGGAGTAAGCTTTTGCATCAGTGCTGGTACACCACATCACTTACAGCCTTGAAGATAGCTGCAATGGTGTACAATGATTGAGTCATTCCCAATTTTAGCAACATAGGCGGAACGGAATTACACAAAGAACATGCACTTGAGTTTGTCCTATCTGAGACTCCAGACTCCAGCAAGATACCAGTTCTCAGACTGGCTGGTGTTGGGGGTGTTTTTCTGAGAATTGCAGGGACTGAGGCAGCTAACACTTACAGGTTCTGCTTATTTCCCTCCATTCTAACTAGTGCCATTTTTGCCTTGTCATCTTGTTGGTGTCTACCCACCCCTCTCCCCTTGCCCTCCTCCACTTTTTTTTTTTTTTTTCAAAGTGTGGACTCTATAACTGAATGCAGTAATTGTTCTAAGTGATTTATGTGTTGAATTAATAAAAAAGCAATCTAGTTATGAGGCAAATAAGCTGTCTTAGCCTATCCGGTCTACTATAACAAAATACCATAGACTGGGTGGCTTATAAATAACAGATACTTAATTCTCATGTTTCTGGAGGTGGAAAGTCCAAGATCAAGGCATCAGCAAATCTGATGTCTGATCAGAGTCTACTTCCTCATAGCTGGACATTTTTGCTATAACCTCTCAGGATAAAAAGGGCTGGGGAGCTTTTTGGGGTCCCTTTTATAAGAACACTAATCCGATTTCACTAATCATCTTCCAAAGACCCCACCTTCTAATGCCATCACCTTCAAGAGTTAAGAATTTCAACATATGAATTTTGGGAGGACACAACCAACAGAGAACAGCATCAGCTGAGAACACCTCCCCCCTTGGTGTAGCAACTCAAACCAGAAGCCAACTGTGTTTGGAGCAGTGAAAGAGTGAATAGAGAACCAACATTTTACTATTTTACTTTGTCCCCAGAAAGTCACCTCAGCTTTGATACACCAACAGCTCTTCCAGCACTTTCTAGGATATATCAACTAAAGACTTTCTCTTTCAGGATCTCTTTTGGTTTCAAGGAGCAGTCATTTTTTGAGTAACAGAGTGTCAAGGTAATTAAGCATCCAGGACTCACCACTTACTACCTGTGAGACACAGGCATGGTACTTCAGCTCTCTGGGACTCCCATTCCTTTTAGGTAAAATGAAAATGGAGTAACAGTGTCTGGCATATAAGAGGCACTCATCATAAACACTATCTATTATTTGGAGCAAAAAGGTAAGGGTGAGGGTATGTGAGAGTTGTTATTCCTTTTGGTAGTCATAACTTCACTAACAAAAACAGCTTAACATTTTTGAGCATTTATCTGTCTACCAATATAATGTGCTGAACACATTATATTGTGAGATGTCTTTAAAAATCCTCCCCATCCTGCCCTATGTTCATTACACAGGTGAGGAAGCATTTAGGTAACATCCCAAAGATACTAATGCAATAAATAATTGTGCATTAAAGAATAGCAGAAAGAAACTCTAAGAGCAGGCTTATCTCATGGAAACGTGTGTAATGATAATGAGTCATCTGTTTTAATCACATCACTATAGCTATCCTAAACCAAACCCTTCTCTTGAGCTCACATTAAATCTGTTTATTTCTCATATCTGGATTGCTTTTACATTCTGCACCAGCTAATCTCTGGTCCTATTTCAAGTCAGAATCTGGATATTATTTACCATCTGCCTCCAAGGGATGCACTTGCCAAGTCCCTTAATTTGCTATAATTGGCAGGTTTTCAGTGTACATAATTTATATCAAAAAAAGCTACCCTGAAAAAGAAGATTAATTAAACCATTTCTTCTGGGTCCCTAAAAGTGTGGCAGTTTCCAAGAGGATGACTTTAAGGCCTTAAGGTCTTCTGTGTGTATATGCTGTCACAGCTGAGCACATTAAAAATGTATGTTGGGTTGGTCCCTGGTGCCTCTGAGCTGGTCAGAAAGATGTCATTGGCACCTGGGTAACATCACAAATACTCACTGAATTAAGCAGCTCACATTTGCATTCGAGTCTTTTGTTCCAAGCTTTCCAGACACTAGAAACTACTAGACTGCAGGATAATTTATGGATACCTCTGTGTTGGCAATTCTGTCACTGATATGATAGGAAACACTAGAAAAAATACACCCAGATGTACAGAATTCTAAATAGAGTAAGTGAGAGACCACAAACTGATTTAGACAAGCAGCACATGTGGCTAGTAAATAGACATTTTACAGGATTTTTTCCATCTTTTTCTTTCTCAGCCTTCTGCTAAGATCATGGTCTAAAATGGGGCATGCCCTAGGCTCTGTGGAAGCATTCTGATTCCTCACCTGCTTTAGAATAATGCCATCCTGGAAGTTTATTCCTTAATTCATGCTTATCAAAAGTTGGCAAGTTTATTCTGCATTCTAAGGAAAGGAACTTCAGTGTTTTCTACCCTTTCCAGAGTGGTTTTAAGGTTTACCAGTCTGTGGGTAGATTACATAGACTAGCACAGGAATACACATGAATTTATTACATATTTTTCTTTCCTAGAATGCCCTTCTTCCCATCCTTGTCTAGTTTTTCTCCTATTTACCTTCCAAAATTCAGCTCAAATGTTGCCATGCTTGCTGCCTTGCCATTTGGACCCCAAATGACAAAGGAGCCTTCCTCCGCTTCAGAAAATATATCTGAAGCTTAGAAATAAGGCAAAAATATCCTGGGGGATAAGCTGCCCAAGTAATTAGGGAATGTACCTAGGCCACTGTTTACTCTTAATTAAAAATCTCAGACCTTGTAAAGTTAGACATTAACTTATAGCTTTTTGCATAGTAGAGATGCATGTGGAATGGGTAACTGTAAAATTTTACCGGTTAAGAACCAGTTTTGTTATCTACACATTAGTCTGATCCCAAGTTTGTCTCTAGCTAGCTAGCTTCTGAAATGCTCTTTGATCTGCTTATAATATCTGACTCATTAATTAATGAGTTTAATAAAACATGTACATTTTATATGTGGGTGAAGATCATGTTTTTGAACTCCATGAGAACATAGCATGCTCCACACTCTTCTAGATTGACTTGTCTCTCTTTGCCACTAAGTGGTAAGTAAGTAAGCTCCATGAAATTAAGCTCCTAAACGGGAGTCCATGACTTGGGACCCTTAGTGCCTTGCCTGATGCCTGAGACACCCAATAAAAGTTATGTTCTATGAATCAGTTGTGATGTGGTTTAATTCCCAGTCACTCAATTGGCCCTTGCATCATTGTTTCAGGTCACTGCAAGGACTCTATTGCTCAAATAACAACTTCTATTTTAGGAAAATGTAGACATGGAGTCAGAAATATTGTGAAAGTCTTTTGTATGACTTGATGAACTCTATGTTGTAGCTTCAGTCTTAATCCCACTTTATTACCCTTATTTTGCATTGCAGTGTTTTTGGATTGAAAATAGATCAAGTTGCACAATATTCTTCTAAGCCTGGATACTTTGCAAAGACAAGTAGAAGTTTGAAAGATAGTTTCACTTGTTTCTCTCTCTCTCTCTCTCTCTCTCTCTCTTTTTTTTTTTTCAATGTTGCCTTTAGTTGCTGTGGCTGCTTGAAAGCATGAGGAAAGTTATTGGTTTCAGTGTGTGTGCACGTGTGTATGTTTAAAAAATAATTTGACTCTGTAAGAAAAAGAAGTTCCACATAAATTAGTTTTATGCCTAATCTCAACGTATCAGCCTCTATTGTATGATGTTTGGTTTTAAAAATAAGTGCTTACCTAAAAACATTAATAGACATTTGATTTGCAATTATATGTACTGAATATTGATATGGAAGATCAAATCAAAACAAGAACCATAAGATTTCACTATATATCTTATATATAATCTCTTTAAAAATCTACAAGTGATTTCTGTGCAGTGTCTTCTTGCCCTTTTCTTTCTCCTATACCAACTACCATAATAATACATTTTCTGCCAGAGTATACTTTAAATGCCTATTTTGTCATTTTGTGTCTATTTGGAAATGTACATAAATAGTTCTGAAGAGGAATATTGACTAGGATGGTTTTCAGAAACTCTTTGGAAATGATATTATGTCATAGAGAATTAAATATGCTTCCAGTAGCTATCCGACATTTAAGATAACAAAAATTAAATAACTTCTCATATTTAAGAACATAAAAATAGCCATTGGTTAAGTTTAAACTCTATCCACTGTCCAGGGATTTTTAACAGATGAAACTTTGTGAAAATCCACAGACATTGGCTTTTCCAGTATTGTTAGGGTTGTGCTCTCGGCCAGGAGTTGGCAAACATTTCTTGCGTAAAAGCAGACAGTAAATATTGTTGACTTTGTAGATGATCAATGTCTGTGACAACTACACAACTTTGACATTTTAGTGCAAAAGTAACCATAGACAATACCTAAACAAGTGGACATAGCTCTGTTTCAATTAATAATAGTCTATTTACAAAAACAGGTGATGAGCTAGATTTGGCCCATCCACCATACTCTGATGACTTTTGCTTTAGACCGTCCTCATAAATCAGTTTTCTCCAGTTGGTCCATAGAATTAAAAAGTCACTATTTTTGCACTCTTTCGTATTTTGCAGAGTTATGAGAAAATGAACAAACAACACCTAAATTGCTTTGACCAGTAGCAGATAAGACAGAACTGTATGTCTTGGACATTTTATTAAAGAATCTAAATATTCACTTAATAAAATTGGGTATCAAAATACTTTGAAAATAAATATTGCATGCAAGGAGTGTCTCAATATTGAGGACCTGTAGGGTGGTGGGAATGAGGTGGGAATGAATGTCTATCTAATGCTCCAAAGGTCTCATTAAGTATGACCAGGATTCTAGGCTGTAAACCTATTCTGGGGCTATGTAATCTTATCCTTTACCTCAGGGCAATTGCATCTAACACATAGAAACTACTCACATGTTAATTCCAGGGCTAGGTGATAACTTGACTGGTGTTTTCTTCATATTATAGGAGAGTAAAAACCTTCAGGCGTTTACTATAGGACATACCGAAATTTACCACTGCTTTCTTGCAACTGAAACTCAGTACTAACCTCATTAATGATTGAGTACATTGGGGATGTCTTTTATGTCAGGGATATTTAATGCATGAATTTGGTGTGCATTTCATGTCCAATTCATAATGGGAAATTGAACAAATGAATGAAGAGAATAACATACAAACTGTAAGTCTAAAGTCTCTGTCCCAATTCCTGAAACCAATATGAGATACACCAATGAATAGGCTCTAAAGAATGGTGATTTGGACAGAAGAAATAATTATTTTTCACACATTGAATTCCATCATTTGGTATTGTCCAAAAGGCATTTGGTTGCCAATTTAAAGAATATTTTAATGGAAACATCCTCATTTCTGATCTTTTCCCAACTCTATATCCTAAAGAGAAAATATCTAGGAACTTCAGCTAATTTAAATGTTCTTGCCTTTAACCTTACTTTGACCTTCAAATTTAACCCTGGGGTTGTAGCTCAGAACCTGGAGCAAATCCCACCATCATGGAATTTGTTGAAAGTGCAAGGATTACTTAGGTTCCTAGGACCTCTATAGGAACTGGGGCATCTTTTTGTATTTTTTTTAAGCCATCATTTATTGTGTACTATGCACTTATAGGTGCTCTTCACATACTGTTAATCTAGACAATTCTGGAAAGTATAAATTGCTATCTCTTTTTGACAAATGTGAGTCTCAGAAAGGTCCACATAACTTGCCCTAGGCCACATATGCAGCACATGGCTGATCTGGGTATCAAGCTTGAGGTCTATTTAGCAGGAATGCTTTTCTCAACGATACTGTCGTTTGGTACCAGTACTGTGTAAATGAAAGACATATACAACATACTATTTAGGGAAAATGGCAAGATCCTAACTACCACCTGGATATTCCTATCATTAGAGGCTCTGGTTTACATTACAAAGTCTTCCAGTGGGGCTGGCCACAGCCACCAGAAGGCCTTTATGAAGATACCTCTATGTGAATTAGTGAGTTTTTCCAGTGCTTTCTCATTAGTCTTGGATAGCCAGCCAGATTACATTATATTTGGGAGGAAGAAAGGACAAAGAATCTACACGATGGGAAGGAGGGTGTCCAGCGGCTTTATGTTGGGAGATCACTGATAAGCAGGAAAGTTCAAGACAGTGTTTCTCTACCTGAAACTTTAGATCTTCTGAAGCTGAGTCACCTGGAGTGTTTTCTTTAATATGCAAGTTCCTGGATTTTGTCTTTGAATAACCTGACTGCAATAGGTCTTACTGGGTGTTTAGACATCTTTGGAATCACCATTCAAGTTTAAGAACCACCAACGGAAAGTAGGGAGGAAAATCTGGAGGGTCTGAAGGATGAGATAATTCTCAGAAAGAGGAACTTTTGGGAAGTTTCTAAAAACTGAAGCTAAATAAAATAATGTACCAAGAGATCTTGCGTGCCTGGGAAATGGTAGGCACAGGAAAACCTCCTGAAAACCGCTCCCATTGAAAACTGCTGTAAAGTCAGATAGAGTAGGGGCAGTGCCTCCAAACATGCCAAGCATTCTTTTTTATTTGGTTTCTGCTTTATTTTTACTTGCATATTTAACATTCATGGACAATAATAATTTTATTAAACTAAAAGCCCTTCGTTCATTATTTAATGATTGCAACATGAAATTGCACAAATTGAGACGATAGAAGATACAAATCAAACTGAATTAGGCAAAATAGCATAGTTAACCAGGTAACATTTCCATAGATATAAACAAATATATTATGGATAATGAGTTGAAGGAATTGGTGTAAAATTGAATTTAAAGCCTTAATTTAAACAAAGTATGTTCTCTAGTTTATACTAGATCAATACACATGGCATATGAAGTTTCATAAAATATGATACAGTACATTGCTTCCTCCACACACCATTCACTATTTTTATAAGTGCATAATATTTTTGGATGATAAATATAATTAAATAGAGCAAAGCCATATGAATTAAAGCCATGACGATTTTTTTTAATAGTATTACAGCCTTGCTACAGAGCTTGAAGGCATTACCACTATAATATCATGGAAATGTACTAGCCCTGAGGGAATACATTCTTATTGTCAGTTATGGATTTTGTGAGCTTTAAATTAGAAAGAGAAGTGATATGATCTTTTTCTTTGAAAGCAAGAGAAGGAAACTACTGAAAATTATAAGTAAACAATTAATGTTAACTTAAAATATAAGGGTGTTTGAGTTTGTACACAGCTTGCTCCCTAGTTAAAGCCAAATTCTATATTGCATGCACAATTGCATGCAAATTGGACTTAATTTACTGCATGCTTTGCCTCTTCAATTAAATAAAATGAGAAGATGATTTTTACTTTACAAGAGTAAAAATTCAATGTGTTAAAATGTTTTACTTGTAAATTTTCTATAAAGAGCTTGTGTACCCAAATGTTTATTTGAAATAAGTCATTTAACCAGTATGTATAGAAGGAATAGTTTCTGCCCTCAAGGAGCTTATGGACTCAGTGGGAACAGAAAATACACTGGCATGGTAAATACTGATTCTAGGTTTATCTTCTCAAAACACTTTTTTTTTTCCTGTATATTTTCTTGTTCAAATCGTATCTACTCTTCAAAGTCTGTATCATTATTCTGTAATGCAGTTTAAACACTTTTACAACATATATTAGTTTCTTAGGACTACCACAAAAAAGGACCACAAACTGAGTGTCTTAAGACAACTAAAATTTACTGTCTCTCAGTTCTGGAGGCTAGAAATCCAAAATTAATGTGCTAGCAAAACTAGGCTCCTTCTGAAACCTGTAGGAGAGAACCCTTGCTTACCCCTTTGCAGCTTCTAATGGTTTGTCAGCAATCTGGTGCTTTTTGTCTTGCAGCTGTAGCATTTTAGTTTCTGCCTCGCTTATGGCATGTCTTTCTCTCCTGTGTGCTCAAGTTTACTTCTTATAAAGACACCAGTCACATTGGAAAAAGGGCCCACCCTACTCCACTATGACCTTATTTTAACTTAGCTAATTGCATCTATAATTAATTTATTTTCAAATAAGGCCACATTCTGAACTATGAGGGTGAGGACCTCAACATATTTTTTGAGGGGGGGGCAAACAATTCAACATATTACATGTGGCATTTAAGTCCTTCCACCATCCTGCTGGTTCAGCCTACCTTCCTTTCTCATTTATCACAGGAGAAAGAACCTGCCAATGATTTATTTCCTTCTCTGTGGCAAGCACATGTTTTAGTCCTTGGGAGGGCCCTGCAGAGAAGGGATTATTATCATCATTTTACTGGTGAGGGATCTGGGGCTTAGTGAGTTTGTATACATTGATCAAGATTTACTTGTTTTTCAGATCTTAGCTTGAATTTTACCTTGTCGAAAAAGCCTTCCTGAGAACCCAGACAAAATCAGATTTCTCTGATACATATTCTGATGGAATCTTATGTTTTTCTTTCATAGAATTCCCACCATTTTTTAATTACTTATCAACTGATCACTTGATTAATATTTGACTCTCTGTCTAGACCATGAGCTCTATGAAGTAGGGCCCATATATTTCCTTCACTGGGCATATAGACGCTTAGTAATGTGGAACTAAATGTTTGAATTAATGACTTCCATAACGGGTAAATGGTAAATTAAGATTTGAAATTTTTACTCCAAAATCCAGAGTCGTTCTACTTATAATAATTAACAAATATTTACTAGACACATGAAGTGTAGTAAGCACTCTGCATGGTACACGGGATGTCAAGATGAGTAGACCAAATCTTTGTCCCCAGGGAGTTCACAGGTTAGTAGAGAAGACACACAAGGGGAGGGGATAACTAGCTTCTTAAATCTGGGGAAGGGTAATCAGGGAACGCTATCAAAGGGCATAGTACTAAAGTCATATATTATAAGCAAAGAGACCAGTTCATCAGCAAAGTGTTTATCACCAGGCAGAGAAATAGGTATAAAGTGAACAAACTCTTGGGAACATGGCAACAGAGAGGTAGATAACAGAGAAGGGTTGTTTGTTGACTTAGATTAGCTTCCACTAAAATAACTTTTGGCTGGGCCAAATTGGTCTACTTATGATCTCATCAGTATATCCCACACACTTCTGACTCAGCTCAATGAAAAGCAGAATTTTCTAATTATTAGAGTTTTCAAAATCTGGAAAAAGTGCTTTTTGGTGGTGGTAAGCACCCAGTCCATTGAAGATTTTCTAATGTCATGTGAGTGACTAATTTAGTCCTATATTATAGATTGCTTCCTATCCTTTTTCATGCCATAGCACATATAGAACATAATATTTCTATGGCACATTGAAGTCATCACCAGAAATATTCTATTCAAAAGGTTGGAAGGATTGATACCTAATCTCATTTTAACTTTTTCATGACATAACACATGGGATGTTCTAGGATAGGAATTCAATCTTTCTAGAATTTTAGCTCTAGGAGAAAATAAGATATTCTCTAATTCTGAGGTCCTTTAAATAGAAACATTATTTTTCCATGTTCTTCACATAGAATCCAGAGTAATGTGTTAATTGGTGCAAATCAGAATCATGTCACTTTCTTTCATAAATCCCCATACTTATTTCTTAAAATGTTTCAAAGAAAATCCAGAATCCTTACCTTGAACTAACATTCCCTGCACAGATTGGTTCCTGCTTGCCTTTCCCAATTAATTTCTACAACTTTTCCCTTTTGTCACCATATTTCAGCATCAGGAATTTATTTCAAGCCTTCAAATAAGCCAAATTCATTCCCACCTCAGGGCCTTTGTACATGGGGTTACCTCCAAAGGCAAAGATACAGGTTTACTCTCTCATGCTTTAATCCTCAGTTTAAATGTCATACCTCAGTGAAGCTTTCCCTGACTGCTATATATAAAGAAGTTTTACTTATTATAGTCTCTGGCACCACCTATTTTTTTAAAGACAGATCAAATAGTGTGTTTTAAAATTTACTGGTTTATTAGTCTTCCCTTCTTTACATCTACCATCCCACCCTTTCCTTGACCTATATGTTTGACAAAGCAGAGAGGTTGCAGAGAGCAACAGAGAGGTGGCTCTGTTCATCATTGTAGTTTCAATGCACACAATTATGCCTGGTACATTGGGGGAGCCCACTACATAATTGTGTTTCAATGCACACAATTATGCCTGGTACATTGGGGGAGCTGAAAGAGTTAATTAAAATATTTCAAGAACCATTTGGCAAATAGACAAACAGGAATATTGTAAGCCCAAAGAGGATGGGTATTTGGTGAATGAAATGATACAAAGGATTTAAAGCAGTGATCACAACAGGGTGCAGCAACTGAGACAAATTTCTTGAAGGAAGTTCTAAATGCTCCTGAAATGTCAACATATGAAACTAAGAGGAGATGTGTCCAAGTGTGGGGGGTTATGGAAGTATTCTAGAAGAAACTGATCAATAAAGTACATTGTCAGATAGGAAAAGGGTATAGTTTAGAAACAAAAGTGATACAGTTTGAATTAATTATAGCAATAGTCCTCCACCAAAGGTGATTTTGCTCCCCAAGAGACATTTGGCAATGTCTGGGGACAGTTTGGTTGCTACAACTTAGGGGCGCTAATGACGTCTACTCGGTAGAGGCCAGGGACGCTGCTAAACTGTCCTCAGTATACACTACAATCCATCCCAATAAAAAAAAAAAAAATCATCTGGTTGCAAATGTCAGTAGCAACAAATATGAGAAATACTGGATTTTAGGAATACATAGGAACATTAGGGAAGATAAGGCTGAAAAAATTAGTCAACGCCTAATGATAGAACTGTTTAAATATCATGGTCAGACATTTACTTAGTGGGTAGAGGACAGCTAATGTTGGTTTTATACAGAGATGTGATGGAATCACAGCAGGACTTTGGAAGGCCTGATGTGGCACTTGTATGAAGCCAGCCTGAAGCAGGGTGGGAGGCTATTTAATGGTCTAGATGGAAGATTAGAAAGCTTTGCACCAGAGAATTGCCAAGGGGGATAGAAAGGACCGGATATATTTACATTATTTTAGAGTTATGATATTCATGGATTGCCAATGACAGAATATATCCATTTTAGTTAAGAAGACTTAAATATACATTCTTCCATCTCTTTGATTCAGTTCACATGGGTTTTGAAGGAAAATACCACAAGTCTTGACTTTTTTTGTCCATAAATGCTTGGAATGCCCCTGAGATTTCTTCAGTATTTCGTATCACATGTTTTCATCAGTGAGTGGAGAATTTAAAAACATGTATTGTAATCACTAACAACTCTGGTGCTTCAATGAAAGAATTTGTTATTGCACCATATTTGGGGATGGGACACGTGGAAAAGAGAAAGTAAGAAGAGGGGAGGGAGAGAGAGAGAAGGAGAGGAAAGCAAATATAGCAAACCATAATTGTTTCAGAATTTTTCTTATAGAACATTTATTTACAGAATACTTGAAAGATGAGGATATTTGAAAAATAGAGCTATGGGATCTTAGAGTTGGGAGGTTATCTAGTCCAGTCTTTTTTTATTCAAGCACAAAATAAAAACATTAAATAGGATGGCTGACTACTCTTGTGTTAAAAGATCTTCAGTGCTTGGCCAGCTGCCAGGTTGTTCAAAATCTGTGTTCACATTCACAGTGGGTTTCTAAGATTTCAAGATATTGGCAACCTGACAAAAGTCTATTTCAAAAGTAACTGGTATCTTTATTAAGGTATGACAAATGAGCTATGAATAAGTACTGTGTGAAAGAGCCAAGGTAAAAATATGAGGTAATTTTTGTTTGGATTTTACTCTTTATTAGATGTTTTACCAAACCTCAGGAAAAAAAAAAAAAAAAAAAAAAGCTCTCCTGGCTGTATGTTAGTCTTTACTTTCTCTAGTCTAGGAAGAGCCAGTTCCTGTGGTGAACAAAAATCACTTGCACATCAGCAGGAGCCCCATCATCATCCTGACACCAGCCTTGGGAATTCTGACCTCTAGGTAGCATAGCATGTTTTACCTTATGAGGGCAATAGGCCAGGCCAGACACTGTTCTTCCAGCTCACAGATACGAGGAAGGGAAGCTGAAGTCTAGAGCCTACTGGCTTGGTTCAGGATTTTAAAGCACATTTAGTTCACTTACACTATTGAACCTTCTGGATAATGTGCATTTTAAATTACCCGAGCACTTTGATTACAGAAGTCAAGAGCATGTAAGTTCCCTTGCCTTTTCCATTGGACATGGAAGCTTTAACACCCCTGTGAAAGAAGATGTCTGGTCAAAATGATATAATTCATAATAAATGGAGCCCAGGAGAAGGAATTATTAATAAGGACTAGGTAGGAGTAGGGAGAGGAAATATTGTGTCAGTTATTAAGATCAAAGCTTAATTTAGAAAAGGGTGATTAGTAATGTAAGCTTAAGTTCTGGATATGTAGATATGGTGACATATGGCCACATTGGAGATACAGCTAGGGAGAGAGTAAAGGATACCTGTGTATAACATGCTTCTAATGAATGGAGGCCTGTACAAATGTTAAGTCATTCTCATTCATGTTCTCACTTTTGGGTCTGCCTTTTCTTTATTTATCCCAGAATTTCCACAAAACTTTGTGGAATAGACAATCACTACTCCATAGTCAGCCCTAATTTTGCTAAGATAATTTATGTCTTCTTTCTCTTTACAAGAAAAGTTCCAGGGGAGACCTTAGTGGGTACAACTAGAAATTCTTTTTTACATGTTTGATAAAACTACCAGAATGTAAAACAAAGAATATAATGTAATCAAAGATACTTTATTCATAAATGGCCAAAATATTTTATCTAAAATAAAAGATCTTCAAATCTACCAAAGTTCTTTGGTTCTTGGAGAACAATAAATAGATTCTTCTTCTTTTTTTTTTAATATTTTATTTATTTATTTGACAGACAGAGATCACAAGTAAGCAGAGAGGCAGGCAGAGAGAGAGGAGGAAGCAGGCTCCCTGCTGAGCAGAGAGCCCAATGTCGGGCTCGATCCCAGAACCCTGGGATCATGACCCGAGCCGAAGTCAGCGGCTTTAACCCACTGAGCCACACAGGCGCCCCAATTAATAGATTCTTGTTAGAGATCTATTGTATTTTTTTTTTTTTAATTTTTAACAATCAGTGGTGACACTATAGCCTCTTGTCAAAAGTCAATAATGACACTATCAAAAACAGACTGCCAGACAGAGTAAAACAGCCAAGACCATTATAAGGTATATAGGTTTTCTCTTTTCTACCTTTGAAATGTCAACATGTGCTACTACATATATGTGTAGAGAGAAGAGTTTCTTATTGGATGATTTTCCAGGTATACAACAATCACTTACTAGTTACATGATTTTATCTTATGTGTATACCTCTGAACTATTATTTATCTAAGATATTTTAGATATTTCCCCCCTAATTAAAGCTATATAAACAAGAAAACAATGCTTTGCCAAAAAGCATGGATATTTCTAGTATCTTCCATACATATATCTCATAATACATCATCTAAAATCATGGCACAAGTACTAGACTTTAAGAAACTTGATATTATGTCTTCATGTTACTAACATGATGAAAACTGCATTGAACTCTCCTATGTTAAAGAGAGTATGTCGGCTGATTTTTATTCCTGGGTGTGTGTGTGTGTGTGTTTGTGTGTAAAGTTCAGTAATTATCACTGGTGTGAAATATGGACTTCTAGTTGTTAGTATATATAACAACAACAGAAATTGTAAAGCCAATTACAATAAAGCTGTGAAGGATGTGTTCTTGCAACAAAACACATGGGATTTTGGTTCCAAATGGAAAAACAACACTGCTGGTATTCACTTCATCAGTGAGTAACTCTAAGAGAGCAAAAGGCCACAAAACAATACTGAAGAGAGGAATAGGCAGTGGCCCTGCCTGTCCACTGATCAGATTGTGCTTGTCTTTTCAAAAAGAGAGAAATTCATCCTTTTAATAATTTCCTTAGACGATACAGCTAAGCCAAGTTGGCTCTCCAGCCAGCTCTTGTTTGTGAAGTGTAATTCTGTGGTAATGAGCTGGTGACAATGTGAGGAAAATAGTGTAAACATTCTGAAAAACAATTCCAAACATGACTAAGATAAGAAAGAAAGAAAGAAAGAAAGAAAGAAAGAAAGAAAGAAAGGAGGCAGGGCGGGAGGGAGGGAGGGAGAGTAGGAGGGAGGAAGAGAGGAAGAAAGGAAAAAAAAAACTTCTAATTACCACTTGAGAGGAGCTAAGAGCATGATGGACATGCACAATTACCTATCAATATGGGTATAAGCCACCAAGTGTGTATTCTAATGCTCCTTCCTTGCTCTAGAAATGTCCCATTCTGTTGTAAGTGAATGAGTCCTCAGTCATTCTCAGAAGATTCCAAAGTACTTGTATCCTTTAACTAACTTCAGTATTTTCTGAGTATCTGATAGATCTCTTCCCATCTAGAAAAAATGTCCACGAATATGGAATTTGCATTTTTTTTTTTAAATTTGAAAGAGAGGGAGAGTGAGCACGAGAGGGGAAAAGGTCAGAGAGGGAAGCAGACTCCTCACTGAGCAGGGAACTTGATGTAGGACTCGATCCTGGGACTCCAGATCATGACCTGAGCTGAAGGAAGACATTTAACCAATTGAGCCACCCAGGTACTCCACACAATTTTTATTTTAAGTCATGTAAAACTCAGTGATTGTGGAAAGCAATTATGGGAAAAACATATGCTTACTAACTCTAATGTCTCTTGCTCCTTTCCATTTATCAACAGGTAACTTTAATTTTTATAGCTTGGAACGGCTGGGGAGAAGCAAGAACACACAGTTGGCTGCTGTGTTTCCCATAAGGAAATAAATGGATTTCCTTAGCTGTAGAAAACAGACATGGGACATTGGGTTTTCCAGAAGAGGGAGGGAGATGTATGATCTAAGAAGGATGAAGGTAAATTATGTTGGTTAAATAGCTCAGAAAAAAAGGAGGCTCAGGTTTGTGTTGTTGGCAGTCAACAATAGAAAGGGAGTAAAAAATTGATTTTTCACTATACGGTATATTTTATGTTGCACCTAACACCATGTACTATTCTGGGACACTTGGCATGCTTATTTCTAGTAATACAGTATGGATTGTCTTGTCTTTTTCCTGAGCTGAGGCAGGCAAAGCAATTCCAAACATACCAAGTTGGAAAAGAGATGAAAAGAGACTTCAGGACATTTGATATTTGCATTAAGGACTATTTGCTGCTGCTGGCTTTTCCTGTGAGTTCCAGTTGGAGCCCTTTAATTTGTTAGTGAACCTGTCAAAATTTCAGTACAAATATTTTTAATCCTACCAGGCATAACTGGTTAGTAGGATTAGGAAAAGTTATGTTCTTTCCTACTCATCCTTCTTCTTATCACCTTCTGTTCTTCAATACCTTCTACTTCAGTGTAGCAGGTAAAAGAATCCCCAAGGTTTCAGCTTTTGATAAAGCTTTTTAAGACACAAGTGCCATTTTTCTTTTACAGGTTGGATTGCAAAAATAAGATGTGATCTCGTGCTAGACATTACACTCTGTTTATGCATGTACCTGCTCTTCAGTAGCTTTGCTATTTAGAATCCATAAACTGCCAGTTCTCTGGTGCATATTACTGAGAATATTTTCCTTGTAAGCAGTAGTTTATGTCTGGCATTAATAAAAAATCCAAGTTCTTCAAGTTTCTTCAAGCCGTCCTCTTGACAAAGGTTGATCTGCAGCTCTTGGACATCTTCTAGGGAAGTACATCACAGAGACCACAATCAACCACTGTTTGCATTCAATCTTTTTCTTCTCCAGAGGAAATTCAGAAAACTGGGATCTTGATATATAGACCCATGGCACCAACTGTTAACTATATGATAGTACTTGAAGACTTTCAAAACCTAAGTTCAAGGTTAAAAGTATACCTGTTGGAACATTAGCTAATTGAATATAACCTTTTTTCATTTTTTCTGTTGTTTTAAATTGTAGGCAAACCATGCAAATAAAACATAACTCCAGAGATTGACTGTCAGCAGAAATTCTCTCAGCTCTTAATATGTTACCTTTTTCCTACAGCAAAGTTAGCTTATATATTTAAAACATGAAGCTGATTCTATGCCTTCACTTATAGAATTTCATTTTAATTTGGACATGATAGTTGGAAATTCTATGCACATGGATAAATGGGGAACTGAAGACTTAGAAATTATAGAATTATATAATAATATATAGCAATGCCTGAAAGTTTCCTATATTTCAAAATGTATTGCCTGGAAATTGTTTTCAAAGCTATAATTAAGAATACTTTGGAAGTATAAATACCAATATATCTGTTTTTAATCCTAGGGACTTTTGGGAAATCTCAGATCACTTCACAGTTGGAACAATGAGACAGTAGAGAAGGAGATGAATGAGATCACATGGAAGGGTAGAATAGAACTCTAATGGAATATAACTGTGCCATCCATGAAATATTTGATTGCTTGAGTCTCCAGAGTATAGACATAAGCCATCAGGCTCAAATCTAGTAGTTTTGGCCAATTAAGGACACGGACGAATAAGGGAGAAAGGCAACAATAGCTGTAATGTCCAAACTCTCAATAGTCCACAACGTGGGGTTAAGAATGTTAATTAATAAAATTTACAAGCTCATCCTGTGTTTCTGATGCTATGTTCAGAACTTAATAAATATTAGCTAAGTGAACTTCATAGCAATGGTATTATGGAGATTTGACTTGCACTCCATTATACAGATGAAGAAATTGAAATACAGAGAGGTAAAGTAATTTGTTTAAAGTCTCACGACTTAGAAGTGGATTTCAACCCAGAGATCAAAACCCAGAAAAAATTCTAATCTTAGCTAATACTTTAATCTATTTCTTGGACATCAATTATGCCATTAGGTACACAGACTACACCAGTAAGCCAGAAACGAGGCAGAAGGGCTACACAAATAGGTTTTCCTTCAACTGATAGAAAAAGAGTTCAGGTTTGTGATTATCAGAGAAGGGTGGTAGAGGGAGGACGGATTGGATGATGGAGGTCAAAAGGTACCAACTTTCAGTTATAAGATAAATAAGTACTAGAGGTGTTATGTACTACATAGTGCTTATTGTTAATACTGCTCTGTGATATATTTGAAAGTTGTTAAGAGAGTAGATCCTAAGAGTTCTCATCATAAGGAGAAAACATTTTTTTTTCTTTTTGTATTTAAATGACATGAAGGATGTTAACTAAACTTACTATGGTCATCATTTCACAATATATGTATATCAGTATGCTGTATGCCTTAAACTTATACAGGGCTATATGTCAACTCTATCTTAATGAAACTGGGGAGGGGAGAAAGAACAGGTCTTCCTAAAACATCAGAGTTTTTTGTTTGTTTTGTTTGCTTTTTAAAGAGGAGGTTTTTTGCTCCTTCCATAGACAAAAGTAGTAGATTGGGCTTCCTCCTGCCTATTTGGAAGCCCTGGTTATATGGGGATTACCTGGAGTCTGGGAGAACACACTTACTGTTTGTGTCAGGGACAAAGTTATGTCTTTGAAGAAGGTTGTATTATCTGGAGCCTTAGCAGTTTGGATTAAAAGGCTTAGATATGGAGCTCAGACCCCATCTTCCTTATCATTTCTCTCTTTTGGGTTTGGAATAGAGGTTCTGCTGAGACAACTCCAACCATAGTACATAAACTGTCTGATTGTTTTTATCCTAACCCGAGATTCTAGAGTACTCAAGTGGTCTACATGACAAAGCAAGCTAGCAGCACCGTGGTAGTCTAATGCACCGAACAACAAAGGCCTTAGGACTACAGGAGTCCAGTGATATCTTTAGTATAGTGTTCTGGCAAAGTGAATCTCTAAGCACCTAATCCTATTTTTGTGTTTCTTCCATTATATGATGCGATCAGTGCTCACCTGGAAAGAAATCACAATACATTTACCAATCAGCTATGCTCCTGGGGAAAGGGGCTAAATCTGTGAACTCACTTAGGCATGCAAGACATTGATTGTTGCAAACTATGCTTGCTAGTCACTAGACTCTCTCATAGAAGTTTAATTTTCTTCTGGAGATATTTCAGCACTATTTTTCTTGCTTCTTCTCATCTCTGATTTCATTCTTTGGAATTTTTCCACATTTAAGCATTCCTTATTGCTACATATAGCTCATGGAATTTTTTTTCTTCCACTCCCTTAACTACTTACATATTCCAAAGAGCTGCAGTTTTTTCCAATATCAAATTTAATTCTATTGCCTTTACAAACTGCTAATTCAGCTGGGTTGAAACTGTGACCAGCTTTACCAGGTAGTGAGTCATACAGTAGTGAACACTTAAAAATTATAGAAACTCAAGACATGAAATATGGGTAAGTCCCATCCCAAGTTAATAAGAATAATATGACAATAAAATACATTCAGAAATAAGTAAAAAGCCAGAGTTTGAATCTCAAAATCAATTACAAATCAATATAATTTTTCTGAGTACTTTTTTCCATAGGGAATAAAATGTATCTGTGTGATGGTGAACATTCAAACATAGGCTTTGACAATACCAAGACAGATGGAAGTAATAAAATGTGTCGTTTAGACAAGTCACCAGTAAATGTTTTACCTATATTTTATCTGGATATTTTATTGTTACTTGGCCTCATTAACCTCAAAGTAATAATATTCTCACTTTTTTTCTTTGAATATGTTTTCTGTTTTCTATCTTGCTTGTTTTTTTTTGTCCACATGCCCCTTAACTAAAAAATAATACAAGAAAATATCATAAAAGAATTAAAATAATGTGGAGACTCATAAAAGGAAACTTAACAGTTTTTAAAGTCTAAGAGAACTTTAATTTGCCCCTTTTCTTGGCAAGAATTATTGAAAACAGGGTGACAGTCTGGTTCTCATTTTTCTTGCCTTATCACCACATAAACCTTCATTTACTAGACTAAATTAAAAAAATAAATATAAAAAAGCTTTTTCCAGCACAGAAAAAGTAGCGGTATTTATCTGTATCTCTCTCTCTCTCTCTCTCTCTCTGTGTGTGTGTGTGGTGGAATAGTATGGTTTGATGGATGTCAGAAGAAAATGTCAGCTTGACACAAACTGTCAAATTCTGTGTACACTTCATGTCTGGGTGATCTCCCATGAAACCCATGTAATTGAGCAGCTGTATAGATCCTGATGACAGTCCTCACTTGTTTTCTAATTCCTTCTTCAATGTTAATTTTCTCTCTGTTACTTAAATTTTTTCTATGCAAAGTTTACAAAGGAGTCAGTTTTAGGATATGAAATTACCTAGAAAGGTACAAAATTCTAAAAAAAAAATTGTTATTCACCTTTTGCTTAACTTCAGACACACTGAGTCGCTTGTTCAAGAATCCAGAACTTATCTCTGAATCAGGAGAGCTGAAGGTCATTTCTTACCAAATCTAGTGTGTGTGTGTGTGTGTGTGTGTGTGTGTGTCCCCACCCACATGTGTATTTAACTCACATGCAGCTATTCAAAAATACTTATAGAACTTAGAGAATTGTATAGAACTTCTCCTCCTGTGACATATCTGTTTAAATTCTAATGGTTTCAATGTATCTGTCTCTTACTCAAAATGTGGCTTCAAATTCTTGATCTTCACTGATCTTTTTGTAGCTTAGCCCAGCTGCAAGCCGTCCAATGACCAATCCCAATGTGTTAATGCACATTTCTTCTGTTTTTCCTTTTATTTGATATTAATGTTCTTTTACATTTCTGAAGGGCAAGCAGTATATATTCTGTGTGCTACATGCTAACCAGATGTCCCTGACCAAACAAAAATTCTTGCCAGGGGAAAGGGGAGAAAAATGTGCAGAAATCTTTAGCCAAATGGACTGAGTGATTTTCCGTACTGACCACAGTAACACATGGGAATTCATTCTGATGGCCTTGGAGTCTCTGCTAAGTGTCAACTAGCTATACTGGTAAAGTCTCTGTCAATTTTTTTTTTTTTTTTTTTTGCAGCTAAAATGGCTTTGAGATAGAACCAAATTTGGCATTAGAATTGCAGATACACATGAGAACTTGTATGTGCAGAACAAACAATTTCTTGCTGCCTATTGCTTGTGGGAAGTTTGCCAAGAAAAAACAATTTGCTCTGCTGCAAGAGCCCAGCTAGCCATTACTGGAGAATGTTTTTCCAAGATTGCTTATCAGTGATTTTAATAGGGCTCAGAGGTTTGTGTGGCTGCAGAAAATGTTAGTTACTTTTTAAAAGCCCACATTTCTCCCCATTTTCCCCCATAAGCCTGAACTCTTCTAATTTTAATGTAATCAGCCAGATTAGCACCTCCTTAAATGAGTAGATAGTAATGGATAATTAAATGCTTAGATAAAATGGATTTAACTATTATATTGCTGTTCCAAATAGAAAGCTGTTCTATTCAAAGAGGCTCCTTGGTTTTATATGAGAGTTCAAGCTGTTACTTACTAACTTGGTTTTGCAATTGTGTACTCTGTTCATGAGAGGATTCTGTTGGGAAGATATTTCTTGGGTGCCTCTTCATTGATTGATTGATTCATTCATTCATTTAACAAGTATTTTTTGGCAGGAATTATTCATTTAACAAGCATTATTGGCTCATACTGAACCATAGAAAAAGAAAAAGGCACAATTCTTGTCTTCAGTGAAGTCAAAGTCCAGGTGACTGGAATGCAAAGAAAGAACCACAATTAAAGGTAGTAAGTAAAATAATGGTATACGCCATGTTCAGCATTTCATCTTGAATCAAAACTCCACGTAGACACTTTTGTTGTGAACCCTAAACATGGCATAGTGTAAATATTTATATATTTAGAGTCTGACAAAACAGAACAGCTATCTGGGCAGGTTAACTCAGTTATTTAATCATGATGTCATGAGGCCAAAATCATGACCTGGATTCCCAAACCAGAAAATCTTCTTTGAATAGTGGAAAATTCCATTGGGTTTTTAGCCTGATCTTATAATCCTACTCAGTGGTCAAGAGCAACTTAGGTTAAAATTGTACACTTCAGGATCAATCCAATAAATTCTTTTACAATGGAATATGGACAGCGATTGTTCTTTCTTACCATAAGGATGCGTGATATATAGCATTTAGTTGGAAAGTAAATTAAAATTGATAAATAATATGCATGTCATTAACACATTAGTTATTGGATACTAGATATTCCCCAATGAACTGTTTTTTTTTTTTTTTTCTTTCTTTCTTTTTTCTTTTTAAAGATTTGTTTACTTGTTTGGGAGCAGGCAGAGGGAAAGGGGCCCAGATATCACCAAGCAGAAATCAAGAGTTGTATGCTTAACTGACTGTGCCATCCTGGTTCTCCCCCAGTGAACTTACTTCTGATCCAGGACTCTCCACAAACCAAACTATGCTGATAAGATAGATGATAAATTTGCTAGAATAGATTTAAATGTTTATTCTGAGAAGACTTTGAGAGAGGGTTCAATATTTAAAAAAAAAAAAAGTTTGCCTTAGAGATATTTTATAATCACCTCTACTTTTCATGGTAAAGTATACTGGGGAAGTCCACCTTGTGGACCCTGCCTGGCTACTTTCTGGGTGCCTGTGACCAGCCTGAGTATGGTACCTGCAATGCTAATTCTCTCCTATTTCATCTTTCAGACTAGTAGTGGCAGGAAGTGTAAATATTTGCTTTTCCTTTATTAGTCTCCATTTCCTAAGTCAAGACATACCAGGTTAGAGGAAAAGACTCTGCTCTCACTTTCACCTTTAGAAGTAGGAAATTAGCCATTAATTAGACTAAAATGCAGGCATTACTTGTAAATTTGTCTGAGTTTTCTGGTCTCATTAGTGCTATTCTGGACTACATGTTAATGAGCATAGCATAATTATAGAGTAAATACTAGGCAACTACAACCAGAGTCAGAGTTTCGGGTATCAGATGGTAACAATCAGAGAACAAGTAATCTCTGCTCAGTGAGGGTGGTCTTTCTTCAATTTGAGTCGATTTGTTCTCTTTTCCCCTGTGGCTAGTGGCTTATATAAAAATCTATTCTTGTAATATAGTTAGGAGCATATTAGAGAGGTGGTAGTACTGAAAAGAGAAGACAGGGATGGTGATGAGAAATTGTTCATAGCACAGTGAGAAACCTGACATGCCATGCAAATAGGAAAGTCCTGCTAGGGAATGATTAGTAGTTGCCATTTGCACTGAAGGAATACTGGCTTAGAAATGTAAAAGGTAATAACTTTTTAAAGCATCAGTTGCATCTGTCCCGCACTGAGAAAATGAGAAACTGAAAATTACCCCCAGTGAAGATTTGACACTACGGTAATAGCAATTTGTGGAAAACTGGCAGGTGAACATGGCATGGGATACCAGTTCAAAATGAAGACTTAACAAGAGATATCTTTTGCTAGTTGCCAGTTTCCCTAATTCCCCGGTGAAGAGAAAGATGGGGAGTGAGAATAATAAAGTTTATATAAAGTGTTTCACAATACTGCAGGCTGGCATTTATAGTTTCAACGTGTGTTTGACTTTTCATGAGCAACAAGCCATCCATGTTAAATGGTACCTGTGATTTGCATTTTGCTGAGGCAGGCATGTGCACATGCTGGCGAAATAATCAGAATGTACTTCACAAAGCTTCTCTGAGCAGATAGCCTTGGTTCTCACCAGGTGTCCCTGCATATTATTTGGAACATCACAGTAATTGGCCTGCAGTGTTAGGTCCTAGAGTTTTTGGTTAAATTTATCCAGATCAGGCATTGAAGAAGAGTAGAAAGACAATGCCAGCAACTAAAGGGAAGAGAAGGGGCCCCTGGGTGGCTCAGATTAAGCCTCTGCCTTCAACTCAGGTCATGGTCTCAAGGTCCTGAGATCGAGTCCCGCATCGGGCTCTCTGCTCAGCAGGGAGCCTGCTTCCCCCTCTCTCTCTGCCTGCCTCTCTGCCTACTTGTGATCTCTCTCTCTCTCTGTCAAATAAATAAATAAAATCTTAAAAAAAAAAAGGGAAGAGAAAGTGAAAAAAAAAAACTTAATGTTTACTTAGAAGAAACTATATATTTTATTAATCCTATATTCTTAGACTTATGAAGAGTATGAAGGCCTTGCTTAAAATTTTCAATTGAATTTTATTACCTGTCATGAGATTTGTGGTAAAAATAGAACTTATGAGTTTGGGAAATTATAGTTGTTTCAAGATGGCAAGAATCAACTGTGTATTTCTTTTTCCATAAATTGTGATCCTCTGAGTAGAAAGACAAGCTGAGCAGTCCACTCCTTATTACAGCATGGCACTTCCACAAGACAGATGTCATTTGAGGAGGGCAGGATATTATGGTGTTGGCCCTGTGAAAAAATTGTTAAATGAATGAGTGTGTTCCCTGTCTCCAACCCCATACCAATACCCCTTTCCATTTGTGTATATTCCCAGTCACATTTGATACCCTCACTCTGGTCCCTCGTTCTGTCCAGCTAATTATTGCTGTCTGCTATGTTCTTTTTTTCCTTGTTTCCAGTCAACAGTGCTTTGCTTTGCAGGCTTCATTTTTAGGGTCAGTGTTGAACTAAAATGAAGTTAGTAAATTTATCACATTAATATACATCTTTAAACTAATTCAATAAGGCTAGAAGAGACTTCCAGAAATTTTTTTCCCTCCCAGGGAATAAAAGATATTTTTATACGAATATTCATAGGTAATACACCTTTTGACGATTCTATTTAAACAAAGGAATATGCATACCCAAGACAGATTATGTTAAGCAAGAAGGATATTTTAGAGAAGGTAGGGATTTCACATTACCTTCCTATCAAAGTATCATTTGTCTTAAGGACTCACTCATTTAATTAGTTTGAAATCACATAGTACAGAAAGCCCAGGAAGACAATGCCAAGTTGTCCTCAGCACCCACTTTGTACAGATATCGATGCAATAGAATGGGAGGGCAAATACACAGCTGCACACTTTCTGACTTCCATCTTCAAGGTGACTGATGGCAAAAAGAAGAAACCTAGAATTCATTATTTTAAATCATTTGTTACCTGAGTGGATTTTTAGATCATATTGTAGAGCTATTATGATTCACCATCATAGGGCTGAGGGCAACATCTTCTGACATGTGAAGAGGCAGTGGATATAATATAGGTTGAAATAAGCTTTTTTTTTTTTTAAGATTTTTATTTATTTATTTGACAGACAGAGATCACAAGTAGGCAGAGAGGCAGGCAGAGAGAGGAGGAAGCAGGCTCCCCGCTGAGCAGAGAGCCTGATGTGGAACTCGATCCCAGGACCCCAGGACCATGACCAGAGACGAAGGCAGAGGCCTTAACCCACCGAGCCACCCAGGCGTGCCTGACATAAGCTTTTTAAAAGGTATTATTTTTAGATTAAAATTCCTTCAGTCACAATCTAACCTTTGTCAAAATTTTATCCATAAACACCTACTGACCATATATTGAGTTTTCACATTTTGCATTTCTGTCATTTTAACTAATAATATTTGATGTTACTCCCTGGCGTCATATTTCTACTAATTATTCTCTAGCTGCTGCCTGTATTTGCCCGCTGGCAGGCAGAGAAGCAAATGTTTGTAATTCCAAGTCTCTAGAATATTTGAATTTGATCAGTAGCAAAAATATGTTTCTTGTTCATAAACATTATTCCTGTCAAGCTAAGCATGTTACAGTGATATGTGCAACTTTGATTGCCACCTGTCTTTTTCAGAGCTGTTTATTCCTATGAGTTTTATTCTTCAGATATTATTTGTTTGCTTATTTTGAGACTATTTTAAAAGAGAGAGAATGAAACATTTACCTGTCAGCAGTATTTTTTTTTTTTAAATCACATAGCACAGCAGTATTGATTTCATCAGAGCATAAAAGACTAGGCATGAAAAATCTTTTTAAAAAGTACCCACATGCCCTCAGTTGAAGTTGTAAAACAGCAGACAGAAATATCCAGTTGGGTTTTCTCAAGACCCTGATAGACATAGAACTTGTCTTGCTTGGCATTTTTTTTAAGAAGAGTTAAACCTCAAATTTATCTTAGAAGGAAGGTTGGTCAATTATAATCAGAGTATGCATAGGCATGGGAAGATCGGTACAAATTCAAAATTATGTATTAACAACTAGAATTAATTTTTACTAAAGCAAGAGTATTTAAAAGTATTTCCTTTAAGTTTTATTTTTGGCTGCTAAAGCCGGAGAAAGGAGAAATGATCTAAACTTGTGACTGTTTCTGATAGACTTTGCATATTGGAAGATTTCTCAGACTGAAAAAAAGAAGGATATAATCACATAAAATCCATATGATCTCTAAATAAGAAGCATCCTGCTTTTTGATGAGTTTGATGGCAATCCCTTTTCTTTATAAGAATGCGATGTAAAGAAATCACTTGTAAAGGGTTTTTCTTAATAGGATACATGTGCCTTAGTTGAGAGAGATGATCTTTTCGTAAGTGTGTATTTGGTAACTGTCTATATAGGAAGGCTTTGAATATTTTATTGCCTTCTCTTACTGCTTTGAAATTATTATGGCATCTCTAAAAAGTATAAAGAACTCATTTGGCATATACTTAAAGATCTGCATATCTAATCTGGAGGGTTATGAAGACTTTATCATAGAAAAAGACATATTAACTTTGTCATTGATTTTTTCCTCTACTGTTAAAAAGTTTAGATTAAATTTACAAAGCTGTTAAGTGGTAAAGAAATATTTGCAGAACTTATTTGTAAGGAATTACACATAAATGAGAAGTTAATCTTTTGGAAAATTTTCTCAGGATTTCAATGTCAAGAGCCGGTTGAGAATAATATAATACATTTCTGTTTACAAAGCACTTGTTAAATGCATACTCTTACTGACGCACAACAGTTGTGTGACCTTGCTGCTGTTACCATCCTTTTTTGAAGATGAGACAACAGAGACTCAGCTACACCTTCTTAGGCTTCCTCTCTTCCCCTTGTGTTGCAATAATCCCTGTACTATATCACAAGGCTCCTGTTTGCCTTGTTGCCCACTTCCAAAACCACCAAGAGCCTGTATATTTTCAACATAGTATACTAATATCAACTTCTTGCTTTTGAGGAGTTGGATTTATTTTATTTAGACTTTCATTTTTAAACAAAACAAATTGATTGTAATGATTTATAGCCTCCTCAGACACTGTAACAATGTCTGGCACATAGTAGAACTCAGATTCTGGTTGAATGAATGGATAAACTATATAAGATGTAAGGTGAAATATTTTAAGGAAGAATTCCATGTGTGCACTAAGAAGAAAACCATTGGAGGGCAGAGAAAACAAAAATGGAAGCTGGAGTCATGTAGTTAATTGAGGTGTGGTTCATGAACAAGCAGCCATCAGCATCACATGGGGAACTGTTCGATATGGAGGGTCATGGACTCATCCCAAATCTGACATAGTGAACTGCTGTTTTATAAGACTCTAGGTGATAAAGTATGAGGATGACTATGTAGTGAAATGATTTTCGACTCTGATTACACATTAGAATTACCTGGGGAAATAAAACAAAATAACATGACCATTCCTCCTTTGCATGTCATTTAAATGTAATCTCTGGATATGGAGTCTAAGTATACATTTTTTCTTGAAATTCCACCAATGATTTCAGGATACAGCCAGGATTGAGAATAACTGCTCCTCAGTGAACACCAGAACATCTCAAGCCATTGTTTTCAAGACACTAGCTTTAGGGGCCCTTGGGTGGCTCAGTCAGCTCAGCTCAGGTCATGATTCCAGGATCTTGGGATAGAGAGAGATCTCTGATCAGCAGAGAGCCTTCTTCTCCCTCTCCCTCTGCTTCTCTCCCCTCTTGTACTCTCTCTCTCTCTCTTTCTCTCTTTCAAATAAATAAATAAAATCTTAAAAAAAAAAAAAAGACACTAGCTTTAGTGTAAGATACTCAGTCTCAGAGAGCCCAGAGTTACCTGATGTGCAATAAGGTGGGGGTAATTTGAAGGTCTCTAAAACCTATTACATTCCTAACATTCAGGAATTCAAAGAAAGCAGACACCTGTCTGTAAGTCTTTCCTAGTCATGTTGAAGGTTCTTCACCTGTTTGGCTTTATAGTAATGTTTATACTAAGGAATTATCAACCATTCAAAAAAGTCCCTCCAAACTATGTAAAACTGCCTTGGTCCCGGCTTCTTTACTACACATCCAAGCCACTTCCTTTTGTCAGTAGGTTCAAATCCAATCATTTGTTGAGATAAATTTTGTCCCTGGGCCAGTACAGATCTGTGAAGACCTTGACTCAACTCCAGCTTAGTTCTTGCTGCTAGAGATCTGAAGTTTCACCTACAGCTATGTCCTTGGCTGTTTTCGTGAATTTTCTTGGATTTTTCTTCATGGCCTTTTATCTGGAGTAAAAACCCCATGAAAAACAGTAATAGGAGAGATAAAGAAGGGAAGTTCAGAAGGGGCAATATGAAGACAACTGCCTTTGTTTAAAAGGCAGTGAGGTGCTTCTAAAAGTTTGTAATTATCTGAGACACTGAAATATTTGTTGAATAAATGAATGAATGAAGGTATAATAAGTACTTAAGAGATCAACACAGCTGGCTTGGTTGGTAAAGAAGGGTAAGTTGACTACTGGCTTAAATTCAAATGTGAATAATAAGTTGGGTGTTAGAGGCAATAAAGGACATAGAAAGACAGAAAGATGAGAGACGCGTTGGAATATAATGGAACGCGGGACATAATGTATCACATTAGAGTAGTTTTTCTCAGACTGGAACATGCGTAAGGATTACCTGGAGAACCCATAAACACATTGCTTTTGTTCCACCTCCTGAGATTCTAATTTAGTGATGAGACAAGACCCAAGAATTTGCATGCTAAGGAAGTTTCCAGGTAGTTGATGCTGCTGGTCTAAAGCCACAATTTAGATAGCTGTGCATTAATGTTTGGGAGCTGGAAATTAGAATATTTAGTTTTCAATTTTGTTTCTGCAAACTACCTACTGACTATGATATCTCAAGCAAATCTACTACTAATCTACTACTAACCTAGGACAACGCTTAAAAACTACAATATACAATATACTTGCAATCTTATTAAAATGCAGATTCTGATTCAGTTGTCTGGGATAGGGGATGGATTTCTGCATTTTTAACAAACTCCAACATGATTTGATGTTGTTGGTTCATTAACCAGACAGTGATTAGCAAGTTCTTAGGCCATTATTTCTCTTTTATTTCATATGCTTATTGTTACAATGAAATAAAAGCATGTAATTAAAAAAAAAGTTTTGCAAATTATGGAGTAAAGTGTAAATGTAAGGTGGTAGTAGTAGACTGATAGAAAAAACAAAAGAAAAGATAATTCTGCATTTTGAGCTGACTAACTAGGAGAATTTTGACACATTTATAGAAAAAGAGAATTCAGGGAAAAGAACTGGCTTAAGAAAAATGTTGATTTGAGGGAAAAGTAGCAGGCGGTTGAAAACATAAGACAGAAATAAGTTTGAAAGAAGATTTAGTGTTGAGATACCAATTTTGAAATTGTACACATATGATTGAATGATATTTTGGAATATGTGGGTGTGTAGAAAGACAAGAGATTAAGTACAGAATCTGGGGAAAAGATAACATTTGGAAGATATGAGAAGGAAGGGTTATCATCAGAAGATAGATCGCATTCAAGCACCTTGTCATAGAGTCATTATTTTTCCAATCCTGAACTGTATCAACAGATGCTACTTGAGTATGAGAGTTAGTTGAGTTTTCTGGGCATTTCCTACTTGAACATTATGGAGGTATTTCATTTGTGTAAGGGGTTTCTAAGCAGCAGTACCACGGATGGTGGAAGATACACATCTAAAACTTACTAGTGTCTTGGACCAAGTCACAGGGATTGAGAAAATAGAGCAGTTAAGGAGATCATGAATGTTATAAAAGATTAAAGGAAGGAGAAACGAGGGATTCTGCAACTGGTTATCCATAAAAAGATGTTAATTTCTTGTGTTGTTAAAAATTTCAGATACCTGAACATCTATGAAGCTCAAGAAAAGAAATGTAGGTTAGTAGGTTATGGACAATAGCATTTTCACAGAAATAACAGATCTGTTAGGTAGAATAATAAGTGAATTAGTTTATTATTAATTGCATAGTTTTAGAAGAAAAACATGATTGGTTTTGACTATGTCATGGTAATGTTATGATATTCCTAAGGATGTTTCTAAATAATGGCCTTGGATACTAAGAAAGGTTAATAAGAATTCTTTTCCATCATTGGCTCTTTTGCTTTTTCGGTACTTTTATTTTCCCTCTGAAATTTTAAGGTATGCAGCGTTAGAGTCGGGACATTTTAAAGTTTGATTTGCAATCATCTAAACTCCAAATCAACAGAGGTCTCTTTCTAACATTGATTTACTCTCAGAGGGTCATTCATGAACATATTCATTACAGACACACTCCACAAATATTCAATAATACATCAATCACTGAGCTGTTTACATTAAGAGACACAATTGAAATTGAACAATATAATTCAATAAAATTGCTGGTCTTTTTATTTATTCATCTAAACCCGAGTTGCTCAGTCACTGTAAACAGATCCATTGAAAACAATTCACTTTTCTGTTGTTTCACGATTGATCTTCTCAAACACATGATTATTCTTAATTCAGACAAAATATTTCATTTCTTTAAGTACATGAAAAGGAATTAGAGCCAGCTGAATGCAATAAGGGATAAGGAAGGAAGACGCTCAATAAAAGGAAATCAAACCTGTTTACAAGTCTAGGATCTAAACACTTGTGAGGTTTGTGGTTTTGGAAACTATATTCATATGTTAGAGGAGAAAATGATGAAGTCTGGATAAACATGAGTTTAAAATGGCCTGGGTCAGATTTTTATTCCTCCTTGTACCCTAAATACCACTTTTAAACAAAGTTCCCCTTAATTTCAAAGAGATCCCATTCAGGCAAAGCACCAACGAACAGTGTAGAGAGAGAGAAATTCATTTTCTTTTTTTCTGGGCCCATCAAGACATATCTCTTATTCAGAAGACAGGAGTTAAAATATGAATGTATTCATAAAAACAATTAACGTATATAGTGATCATGAGATACATCAAATTATCATCTCATGAAAGTGGTAAATCTTGGTTTCCTAAATCTGTTTTTTGTTTCCAGTTCTTCCACTTTGAATATATGATATTGAAAATATGCTAAATGTGGGCCTTGGGCAAATCAGAAACAGAGATTGGTAAAACATTAGGAACACAGTTTTTCTTATTTCAATTTAAAATGTTGTGCTTATTTAGAAGGTAAAGAAAGTTAATATAAGTGCATTCTGAAATCATAAGGATGACCATCTGCTAGGCAATTACTATCCTGGAGTTTCAGTGTCCCTTAGGCATATGTATTTATTTATTTACATTTTAAGCCTGATGATTTTTTCTAAGGGAATGAGAACAGACAGTTGAAATTATCATATACTGTAATGCAGTATCCATACATGCAGCATACTGCACACTGCATATGCAGTCATTTTGGGTCAATGTAACTTCAGGTGATGGGTTACCAAAAACAATGGCAGACTGTGGGAGCCTTTTAGTTTGTAGGCTCTGAAATTCTGATGACTGGAAGAAAAAAAAGAAAGAAAAGAAAAAGAAGGAAGGAAGGAAAGGGAAAAAGAAAGGAAAGAAAGAAATAAGGAAAGAAAGAAAGAAAGACTGAAGGAAACTGGATTTTAATTCCATGTGGCTCAGCTTTTAGTTGCATTCAGACACTTCTATTTTTATTTCTTCAAGCTGGGCCCATTTCCAAGTAGGAAGCTGTGGAACTATTGCTCTCCCGCCCACATTTAGTGCAATCCCCTATAATACTAAGGTTAGGTCAGCCTTTTCCCTGTCTCCTGCATTAAACTTACAAATAGATCAGATTTCATGATAAGGAACAAGTGAAAAAGGACAAAAGATTATAAGTGAAACATTGAACCAGCTTGACTTGAATTAGAATTGAATCAACTGCATAATCTAATGTTCACATAGAGCTTTGGCCTCAGATCCTGGTTGGTTTCACCCCACAGCATTTAAGTTATTCTTTTCTTCTTCCTTTTAATTTTTTTTTTTTCTCCTTGCCTTGCTGTGTTCTGATGCATTTAAAAGGATAGTTCTTTGTGTTTTATGCAATGGAAAATTTGCTGTTGAAGTCTTAGCCTTGAAAGGCACTGACTGTATCTAAAAACAGAAAAAAAAAAAAAAAGGCAAGCATGCCTTTGCCCCACCTCCCATTGGTTGTTTGGAAACAGCTGTTTAACGCCAAGTTTGTACTTCAGTCTTATCAGCCCATTTGGTGAGATCAGAATGTGCCTGAATAATTCTGAAGGTTAAAATATGTTGACTTGAGTTTTCTGCTGCTACCATTCCAGAAGGCCAGCTAATACCGTCACTGACTGTCAATTGCAGCCAGACTCTGGTTCTGCCTTTCTCACGATCATGACACACAATGCAAGTATTCCAGGCTTCTATATATCATAATCCCTGCATGGTATGTGTCACACTAAGGATAAGCACAGTGGGATGGCTTGCCCATGGGTCTGACAGATCTGGTCTACCAACATACAGAACTGTCCTTCCAATACAAAACACCTTATTGCATTGACATGTCATGATTCAAGGAATGAGTTTTTTTATTTTGATCCTCTTTTCCTCAATCACAAGTGTTTTATTTAGAGGATCTATAACATTTGCCTGAGAAAATTATGTATTGTGATTTTTAGATTGAATCTCATAATTATTTTAGTCTTCATAAAATGAGCTCCCCTGGTCTTGATTGCTATTTGAGTTGTAGATGTTCTTTCAAGTTCTTACTTAGAGTGCAGCCTAAAATCTTTCATAGCACAAGACAGAAGAGGCTTTGATTTTATTATAATTATTAAATCATTCAGTCTTCTTACAGAATTGAGTCATGCCACATTGTTATTGTTACATAGCAATGAAAAAACACTCACTGGTCCACAAGATCTTCTAAATATTACATCTTCTTGCATAAGCTCATGCTAATGATACATTATTCTTAGCTTAGAAGCATCTACTATAAATATGCTAGGTATTAATCTTATAATTTGTGGTGTGCTTACATTTATTTTCAAATAACATACAGTGTTTTGTCAGTTATTTATTCATATGTTTACATGATTCCTATCATTGAAACACTCAGGGACTTTGACAAGTATGCTGTGTTAGCAGAAAATAATGTTTAAGGGACAAACCATATTCTCTTTCAGTTGACTACTTCAATACAGCAACAATTGCAGTTACTCTCTGACTTATTGAACAATCATTATAAGGAAAGAAGATGAAATAGATCAGACAATCACTCAAGCCATAGATACTGAATATCTATTCTGAATGGATTTCTCTCCAAGGTACCATGGGAGACCCAAAAGAAATATAACTCATCCAAGAGGCAAAATGATGCTTTCAAGATAAACATAAATTTTAAAAGGGTAGTAACTGATGTTTATTCTTTTTTTTCCCTCTATTTCCTTCTCTACACTCACAACTTCCCTTGGTCTCAAACAAGTGTCATTTGGGCAAAAGAGCAAGGAGCTATGTGGACAATCAATATTGAACAAAACGTTTATCCGATTTAGATGATTTGATATGCAATTATTCTGAAGATCAATTATATACCATACTTAGTGGTCATAAAACAGACCAAATCATATTCTTATATATGTGGTACATCTTAGTTTTACTCATGTATTTTCTCTTTCTAGTTTATTTTCTTTGTATAAATGATACTAAAAATGTGCTAAGTTAGTGAATTTAGATTAAGATACCCATATGTGTGTATTTCAGGCAAAGATGTGTCAGTAGGACATTACTGATAGAATTGTTTATTATTAGACTATATTTTAATGTTTATAATATTTTGACTTAAGGAATATTTCGCAATTTTTTGTTCATTGGGAAACACTGCCAAAATTTCTTTTGCATTATAAGCAGTTATTTGAAGGAAGAGTGGTGTTAACCCATGAACTCTCTCCATTAAACTCATCAGGAAATGGCTGCAAAGAAGGAATTGTCAGGTGGTGCCCTTGAGTCCTTTTGGGAAAGAGTGGTCTCCTTATGGGGATGCTAAGAGGGGTTTACTTAGGAAGAATTGAGAATCTTCTTTTCTCCCCCCTCCTGCTGATATTCACGTTACTTGTTTCAGATGCTATTTTCATCTTCCAAAGTAACATCCCACATTTATAAAAGATTTGGTTCAACTTTGGGGGATTTTCCTATTTATAAGTCTTGTTTCCATTCAAGATTCATTAAGATGTTTTAGTATCTACTCTGGTAGTTCATTCCCTATCGAGTCAGGATAGTTCTTTTTTAAAAAGGATTTTATTTATGTATTTGACAGAGAGAGAGAGAGAGAGAGAGAAAAAACACACAAGCAGGGAGAGTGAGAAGCAGATACCCTGCTGAGCAGAGAGCCCAAGGAAGAGCTCCATTCCAGGACCCTGGGATCATGACCTGAGCTAAAGGCAGATGCTTAACCAACTGAGCCACCCAGGTGCCCCAAGATGTGTTCTTTCTAAAGTTCTACAGGTTTAGAAGTTATAGGATCTCCACCCAAAGCAATCCTTCAAAACCCTCAGGGTAGAGCTAATGTGTATATGTGTGTGTGTGTGTGTGTGTGTGTGTGTGTGTGGAAGAGAAAGGTGTATTGCAAAAAAAACAGGCTAAAATGTACAGAGAGGTTTAGCAACTGTCATGAAGATAAAACTATGCAATTACGTCCAAAGTCCCACAAATAGAAAAATAATCAACGTTCATCAACGATGAACGTGCATTATTCCTAAAAAGGATTGTTTTACATTGGATTTTTTTTCCTGCACACAATATAAAAATAAAATTTGAATATTTAATCATTTGAAATGTGCATAGAGTACTTTGCATTCAAAAAAATACTGCAACTCTGTACTCTTAAGTCAATTAACTTCTCTGATTGGAATTTCTTCTGCAAAGCCAGGGGGTTGAACTAGGTATGTTAGATTTCTGCAATTTCCACGGTTAAATAATTCCATGGTGAATTTTATGAAACTTTCAACATCTTAATTTATCAACCTAGTTACATATTTGTGTGCAGGCTCTTCCTAAAATGATTTCACACTATTGATTTTGTAATGCTTCCTTAACATTCAGAGAAGACTTAAAAATAGAGGAGAATGGGCAAGAGGCAAGAATAAGACATAGTTCCTGAAGCCCAAAGAGCTAAAAGATATTGTAAGCAATATATAATTTTGAGGGAGATTTAAGGGAAAGTCACTGAATTTTTCAGTGCCTCCTTTGTGATCATGCATATTATATATGATAGTTATTCAATTTTCACAATTCTGAAGTAAATATTAATATCTAATTTGTACTGTTTGGTAAACTGGGCTCAGCAGAGCTCAAGATCCAGAGTTAGGAAGTCACCCAGCTAGGATATTTGCATTTGAGAAGCTTCAAAGTTTGCATCCTCTTACCAGAACACAACATGATCTTTGTTTATGAGGACAGAATAGCAAAAGGGAAGTGCATGTTAGAGACTGAGTAGCACATACAATAAAAAGCTTTATATCTAGGCTCCCATATAGTTCCAAGATCAATAATACATTTTATTAACCTTTGAATTTTTATTAAAACATTTCTTACTCAGAACAAATTAAGAGAAATTACATAAGACCATCACGGTGCTAAGACAGACTTACGTCTGTTGATTCTGTACTATTAAGTGATTTTATAATGCTAATCATAATACTAAAATATTGACTAAATAAATAAGGATCTAAGCCTTGAGAGAAGGCCATCATCTTTTCTCATAACACAGAAATATTTTCACAAGAATGATATGCACATAAAATTTACCCTCTATAAGAGATAACCTAAGAAATTATTATTATTTTGTAGAAGGTTTGTATTGCACTTCAAATCCATTAATGAATATTGAGGGCTTTGTGTTCAGATCTATGAAATGAAGGATAGTTAATGCTTATTCCTATAATAACTAAGAAGCTATCAAATATTTATTATTGGATTGAGACAATGGAAAGGGCAAGAAAGAAAAATGAGTATTTTTAAAGAAAGAAAAATGCAATTAAATCTTTTTGGGGTAGAAGAATTTTCAGAATTATTATAAATAGAAGGGCCTATCTCAGCTTGATTACTTCAAAACAGCTTCCTGCAACCTCCCACCAAGTAGATGAGCAATTAGTATAATCACAGCAATAAGTCAAAGACACTTGCTGTTCAAACTTGTGTTGAAACTCTTCCTTCTGGCATTGCTCCTAGGCTATTCCAATTACACACACATAGACACACATGCACATATTTAATAAAATTATATTTGGTAAAAGGCAAAATGCCTAGGAATGACTTCTTTTTTGTATCAAGGTTAAATAAAGGACACTGAACAAGTAAAGCTGTGCTGAAAAGAACAGTAGCCAAGGCAGGGATATTCTTATACCCCAAACAGTCATGCAGATGGAAGTCTGGCCAACAAAACCATAAAGCATCAACTCTAACTGTGAGTCAATCTGTCAGTGTGAGTACAAGGTGACTCAGGAAAAGACTGCATTTTGTTTTCTGACAAATACTCTGAAGTTCTAGTCATTTATGTATGTTGGATATTGTTGGCAGAAAAGAATAAAAGCTAATTCACAAATGGGAAAAGTGAACTTTTAACAATTGATTATTTAAAATAGAGTAAGAGTAATCAAGTGAATTAAGAAATTTTCAAAACATATATATTAAAAGTACTCTGTGTCTACTTGTCAGTTTGAGAGACTGCTATAATATTTATATGCCTTCTTCTTCTGAGTTGATTCAGTACAAAAGGTATTGTTTCTAAGAAGTAGTGGAGTAAAATATATTTTGCAATGCCAATCACATGATCTTTTTGCTTTTAGAATATTCAATTTCAATGATTGCTTTAAATCTCATCTATTTATTAAATTAATTTTTACTTCAAGCTCCCAGGTTATTGGTTTCTCTGGGTAGCTGATGCCCCATTATGATTTTTCCCTAGTTTGGAAGTTCTTCTGCAGATGTTTCCAAATGCTTCCTTCCTTTTCTCTCTTATTAAGAAAATTCAAACACAAGGGAAAGTGTCACCTTTAACTTGTGATATAGCAAAATACATTTGGTAAGTTGCATCTATTAAAAGACAAACAGCAGACTCCTTTGGTTATGATTTTTCATCATGATTTTATATTGTTTTATGGTCAAAAGAAATTGGACTTTCACGGGTAAATGATGTATTGGAAACCCCGAAAACACTGTAGTACTTAGTTTGTGTTCTCCGGAGATAGCATTTTTATATCTTTGAAGCATTTTGTTTACTGAATACATGATTTGAAGAAGAGAGATTATTAATAACACTTAAGAAATATGAAGGCATAAGATCAAAATGGAAAAAAAAATAGAGAAGGACAGAAGATTGGTTTGCAATAGTGTAAGTTATCTTGAAAGTAGATACGTAGATAGAAGAGAACAGCAGGAAGAGATGAAACTTTAGGCATAAAAATTAAAGGTCAAAGGTCAATACCATATAAGAATCTGAATCAGCTAGCCAAGACAGCTGACTGACATCATCCTTATAAGTCACAAAAGGAAAAGAAAAATAGAAATATTTAAACATATAACTTATCATAGATGCCACATCATCATGGTACAGCTGACTGAAAGACTGCAGTTGTATTAATATAAATGCATAATCAATTGGCATATAAAGGCAAATAATTGATAATTTGTGATATTTGGCTTAAATTTGAAGAATATCTCAGTTTCTAGTAATGTAGGTATTATGGGTTAAGATATATCACCCCAGATTTATATACTGAAATTATAACCTCTAATACCTCAAAATGTAAATTTATTTGAAGGTAAGGTCTTTAAAGAGGTAATTAAGTTAAAATGAGGTCAGTAGAGTGGGCCCTAAGCCAATAAAACTGGTGGCCTTATATGAAGGGGGAACTTGGACTCAGACATGCACAGAGGGAAGACCATGGGAAGGCAGAGAAGAAGATGTCTAAGGAGAGAAGCCACAACAAAAACCAGCTCTGCTGACACTTTGATCTTAGGTCTTCTAGAGTTCAGAACTGTGAGAACTCATATAAAGAACCCAATCTGAAGTACTTTGTTATGCCAGCTCTAGAAAACTAATACTTTTTATTAATAATACTTTTTAATACTTTTTAGCCAAAGGATATTAGAAGGAAGAAATCCCTATAGAACATGAAAAACTGACGATTCCTTTGACGGACCCAAAAATCTTCTAGATTTGTCCTGGTGCAAGTGCTCTGGTGGTCTACAGGCTTCATGACGGTCTTCATTGGTATTTTTTCTTACAAACTTGGAGATGAATAATAATTACTTAGAATGCTGGATAGAGAAAAATTAAAAAAAAAAACAACAAACAACGAAAACAAACTTAGGGTTTGTGTGTGAATCTAGAATCCTGCAGTGAAGAATGTTTTATGACTGACCAATGAAGTCTACCCTGGGTGAGGGGTAGGAAGTAGCCTCTCATATACATATGGTGCCTTCAAATTAAATCACAGCTTTTCAAAAATCAAAATATCTTTTGGGTATGAATCAGATTGTTCATGGCTCATCACTCTGATCATCTTGGACTTAGAGTTATTTCATTTATCTTCCCCATTATTTATTTAACCAAATAAAGAAGCTTAGATATAAATGGAAATTATAAAACAAATAAAAAATGTAAAGTGTTGAAGACTATTTACATTTTTTTGAGTGAGTGGGGAGGCATCCTACAGTTACTGCTTTCTAGTAGATGAGCGCCTTCAACCAAATGATAAAACTAGATACGGTTACTATTTAGAAAGCATAGCTACTTAAAGAGTTGATGTCCATGTTTTGCAGAATTTAGACCTCACAGAGTCATTTAATATTTAATATGCAAAAAAATATGGTAGCTATTACAGTAATTATCTTCTCTGGAGCCCAAAGGAGGAGGAATAGTGATATATATCCCTGTCAATTCCCACATATTACCTGCATTCTGAGAGGTTATAGGAATCTTCCCTCTTGGCTTTTGGAATATGATGTAAAGACATGCCACTCTTTTTTTTTTTTTTTTTTTTTTTGATGCCCTTCAGTGACTGGAGTTAATGCTGCTAAAATCAAGCCCCAAGAGGCTTCAATTCTCTCACTGAGGAAAAAAAAAACCCTCTGAATCTAAAAATATTTTTTCCATTCAGTTCTGCCAGAGAGTTATTCCTATTCTCTTTCGGCAGGGAACCTGAAGAATCTAAAACAGTTCTCCTTGTTCTGGGCTTATGGTGTCAGCCTTGATGCTGACCAGCAAAGGATGCTCAGCAACTGTTAAAGGAATTTTTTGAGGGGAGGAAGGAAGCTGCATAACTGGATTGGGTTAATATTGAGGCATCATTTTGGGAAGGATGCTTTGTTCATTTTACAGCTACGTTCCTTTCCAGGTAAAACCTTCCTTTGCCAATTGTTGGTTAATCAATATTCTCAGCTCCACCCTCCAAATCCCTACAATATTCAGTGTTACTTTAAACACTGGATCTACAACAGAAATCTCTCATTCTGCTGAATATTTTGAAATTAGAGACATTTAGATAAGAGAAAAGGCAATTCAGAGGTGGATAAAAGAATATTACAAAATAGCTAGGAAACTTTCAATAACTCTCTTCTGCATATTATTTTTGTATTTCTCTAAATTTAGTTTTTTTGACTTTAAAAACTGAACTAAATTTGCTTGGTACTTTCTAAGTACAGATGTTTTTTCTACCCTAAGGTAATTAGTCACAGATTACTTATGAATATGCCTTTTCTTCTGTGAATCTTTGAACAGTTTGCAATGGTTCTTGGAGATAGTTACTCTTGTCCTGATTTTACAGATGTGATACTAAGGCAGAAAATGGTGAGGTAATTTACTCACAGTTTCCCAGAAATCTATACTATGTCAACTTCAAATTACAAATCATAGTGCATGCTGGAGCGTATATTGGGCTTCCCTTTGATTAATAGACCAGAGGCTGAGCTTGATGACCTCTTGAGGAGGCTTTCAGCACTGTAATACTAGAATCTTAATTCTGATGAATGGTCTTGATGGTAACTAAAACCAATCTATTCCTGTATGCTCTAGTTCAAAATTTAAGACAAGGCACTCACTCATATAGAATGATATTTTTCCTCCCTACTAATTTGTAGAGAAGGAAATTCACTTCTGCCAAACATTATTACATCCTGATTTATATGTGAGTGTGGGTTGGTAGACGGACCTATCTCATTCATACGTTTGTTTGGAAACTCTACAGAGATTTTGAATTGGGGGAGAGACAGAGTGGGAAGTTTGGTTTTAGTTAAGTGAATGACATGTTTGTACTGGACAAGGAAGCATGTTTTCCTAAACTTCCAGTTTGGGCATGAACAGATTGTACTCACAAAAGAAGCTGGTGATATTCTGATTTTTTTTTTTAAACTAAGAATAATTAAACAAGGTGCAAATTTCTCAGCAAATCTATGTGACTAAGGTGTGACTATTCTCTTTTTAAAATTAATAAATTGATTTTGTGTAGTGTTTTTTGTTAGGTTTATTTTTATTTTAGTTCCAATACCTTGATTCTTGGTGCTTAGAAAGAAGAGCAATCTTATCTGTGGCTAAATAAGGGGAGAAAATACTTAAGTTTTTCTTCATAATTGCTTTTGAACTCTAAAATGGCAGACTTAAAATAAAGAAAGAAACTGCCCTGCATGGAAATATGATAATAGTTGCTGTGTATTCTCTTCTCCTGAGCATTAGGTTGTCTATCCTATGGGAAGTATATTAATTGCCCCAGAAACCTTGCTGGATAGTTAAGGTGAATGTGGGGAATCTGGTGATGAGTTAGAACTTGGAAGAGGTCTAATTTTTTGTCCCTTTTACTCTTGCTCATCTGAACAAAGCTTGGAATCTAGAGTTTCTTCTTCAACCATTGGAGGCATATGGTACCTTTATTTGATTTGAAGTGCTCTCACAGGAGATCTGTATTATAATTGTTCCACATCTAAGGAAAAAAAAAAAGTAGGGGATACCATTAAAAAGCAAGTTTAGAACAATAAAGCTCACTGAGAAATCATAAACATTATTTTGATGTTTTCAGAAATTAAAGCGTATTTGAAAGTTTCTGGGATCCTGTAGTAAAATATGACTGAAACTGACCAAAAAATAAGAAAAAAATTCCTAATGATAGTTCATACTTCACAACTTTATTCAATAATGATGAATAAAGACAAAACTTTAAATATAGACCACTCTTTTCTTTGCTGTTCACTGAGAAAGGGGACATCACTTCTCAAATTATCCCCAGATTTTAATAACTTGATGTCTGTCTTGTAGGTTTCAATACTTAAAAATCTTTGTTTTTAAAAAATGATACAAATTTTTATCTTGTATTTAGAAGGTATTGTCATAGTTTTCCCAACTGAGACAAATACATTTCCCTGGATGTTTTGAAGTGATTTGCACATATAGATGAAAACTTACTTATGTAATATAATTGGTAGGATCTTTAAACATTAGTCTGAAAAGCAAACTCTTATACGAACATGAAGCTCTCACCTTAATAACATTCATTATGTTAATTTTTAATAAACATCTTGGCAGGTAAGTGTAGGAAGTCAAGTAGAATTCAAGTTACAATGGCACTGAATGGGTTAGGCATAAGACATATAGAACCTAAGGTTTTAAATATAATTCAATGTTTTCCTTGAATGTAGTAATTAATTAGTAGCTAATGTGTTCTTTTGGTTATAGTATTTAGTCTTAAGATTTTATATTCTAAATGAGTCTGCATTTTTGAGTTGCTCTCAGAAAAGAAGTAAATGATTGGAAGAAATGACCAAAATCTAGATTCAAATGGGAAAAAATCTTCCCAGTTTTTATAAAAAGAGGCCCCAAATTCCATTGAAATACATATGGGCAGCCACATTTATACCCAGAAGTATGAAATACTACACTTATGGAACACAAAACATTTTTATAATTGTTTAATTTCAAATACATGTAAATCATATTTGAATCTAAAAACAATATGTAGATTCTATTCAAAAGTCATATAAATCTTTGTCTTTCAAGTTCATATAATATTACAGAAAACTCAGATATTTTATTTTTTCCTTTTTTCTACAGATTCATTACCCAGTAGGTTTCAGTTAGTTAATATTGAACAGGGATTCAGGGAAGGATTTCTTTTTTTAAATCATAGAAGATAGCGAATATGTTCATAAACCCTGATAGATATTCTAGGAGAAGAATAATGAGGCCAAAAACTGATGAAATGAGTTCACAGGCCTGGAGGAGAGAAACAATGGAGACAAGGGAAATGGATGTTAAAGCTGTATTATCTACAACCGGGTAAAGAAGGCAAATTTGAAAATTTGCTTTCTAAACACTATGAACACACTGTTTCTCTAATATGATCCTGGGGCATGCCGAATGACCCTGTTTTTTTTTGTTGTTTTTTTGTTTTGTTTTGTTTTTGTTTGTTTATTTGTTTGTTTGTTTTTCATTGATATTTATAGGCATGTATAAATGGAGAAATGCATTTCTGGGAGTTTGAATAGCTTTGTATGCTGATATATTAATTTTTGGGTTTATTCTTCCTTACTTCTTTGTCCATGATTTTTCTCTTTCTGCACTGCCCCAGGAGAGTTAGAAATTAGCAGGAAAGCAAAGAGTAAGTATCAGTGTTATTCTGTTAGTGTGTTGATTGGTTTTCTCTTTTGTTTTCAAATTTACAAGTAGGTTTCTGAAGTACTCATCAGAAATCACTGGAGGTGAAGGGGAGCAAAGCATTCACTGAGTTGCTGTAGTGCTAGAAACAGAAAATACTGGGAAAAAAGAGCCTATGCCTCAGACCATCTATTGCCTCTTAAGAGAGCACTGTGTCACAGCAGTGGTGTGGGTCTGCACTGGCTCCCCTTGTCATAGCTGGGAGAAGTTGCCAACAGGACTTCTTTGACTGTTGCTTGTCAGTCATCTGACAATATTGATGGCTACCTCTGTCCCAAGATGTTGTCAACCCTGTTTGTACTTTCCCCTTTCCATTGTGTAGCCTTGCACAATTATAAATTTCCCACGTGAGACATGGGGTCTTCGATAGCCAAAGTGAGCACTTGTTCTTTAAGACCTTGGAAAGTTGTGACCCCTCAGACCTTTGCTACAGTTACACGTTGGGGATATGTTCAGTACCTTTTGTAAAAGAAATATAAAAATGACACATCTTTATGTTTAAGTAGTACCTTACAATTCACAAAGCCCTTTAATACCTTCTTCACTGTTCCAGTTACGGTAAGTGGTGAGGCCTGAAGTTTATAGAGTTTGGAGAGCTTTCTTTAAGAAAAATAATAAAAAAGTTATAATTTCAAAATAAGTAACTTCTTTTAGAAAGAGAAGTTACAGAAAATTACAAAATTTAAAAGGTTGAAAATATTACAAAATTGTAAAACCTATAGAAAAAACTAGGTATTTTTAAGAATCAGCTGCCCAAAGACAATTTCATATTGTTTATATTTTTGCTACATATTTTTAAAAAAATATTTTATTTATTTATTTGACAGAGATCACAAGCAGGCCAAGAGGCAGGCAGAGAGAGAGGAAGGGAAGCGGCTCCCTGCTGAGCAGAGAGCCCAATGCGGGGTTCATTCCTAGGACTCTGGGATCATGACCCGAGCTGAAAGCAGAGGCTTTAACCCACTGAGCCACCCAGGTGCCCTGCTGCATTTTTTTGATTATATATATGACAATAGTCCATGATATTTTCTAAAGAGAATAGAAATATAATCTAGTCTTTCCTCTAACATGGTTAATCCTTTCCTTAAAAATTAAACATTTAAAAATTTAACCAAAATAAGAGAACAATAAGAGAACAAATAACCTGATTTTTAAAAATGGCCTAAACAGGGGTGCCTGGGTGGCTCAGTGGGTTAAAGCCTCTGCCTTCGGCTCAGGTCATGATTCCAGGGTCCTGGGATTGAGTCCTGCATCGGGCTCTCTGCTCGGCAGGGAGCCTGCTTCCTCCTCTCTCTTTCTCTCTCTCTGCCTGCCTCTCTGCCTACTTGTGATCTCTGTCAAGTAAATAAATAAAATCTTTAAAATAACTAACTAAATAAATAAATAAAAATGGCCTAAACACCTAACCAGATATCTCACCAAAGAAGACACATAGATAGCAAGTAAGCATGTGAAAAGAGGTTCCACATCTTGTGTCACCAAGGAAGTAAAAATTGAAATAACAATGATACCACTATACACCTGTTAGAATGGCCAAAACCCAGAACAGTGACAACACCACATTCTGGCAAGGTGATGTGGAACAACAGGAATTCTCATTCACTGTTGCTGGAAATGCAAAATGGGACCATCACTTTGGAAAACCGTTTGATGGTTTTTTAGAGTAACAATTGTACTCTTAACCATACAATCTAGCAATCACATTTCTTGGTGTTTACCCACAGGAGTTGAAAACCTATGTCCACACAAAAGCATGCACATGGCTTTTCAAAGCAGCTTTGTTCATAGTTGCCAAAACTTTGAAGCAACCAAGCTTTCCTTTAGTAGATGAATGGATAAACTGCAGTACATCTAAATAATGGAATAATATTCAGTGATAAAAAGAGCTAGCATACCATGAAAATATGTGGAAAAAAACTAAATGCATATTACTAAGTAACTGAAGCCACTTAGGAAGGCTACATATTATGTGATTTCAACTATGTGACATTCTGAGAAAGGCAAACTATGGAGGCAGTAAAAAGATCAGTGGTTGTAAGGCTATGGGGAGATCAAGGAGTGGTGGTGGTGGGGAGGATGAACAGGAAGAACACAGAGGATTTGATGGCAGTGAAAATACTGTATATGATACCATAATGGTGGATACATGTTATTAGACATTTGTCCATATCCATAGAACATACAACACCTAAGAATGAAATTTAATGTAAGCTATGGACTTAGGTGATAATGATGTCAATGTAAATTAATCACTTGTTAAGTGTGCTACTCTGATGAGTGGTATAGATAGTGGTGGAAGCTATACACCTGTGGGGGCAGGGGGCACAAAGGAAATCTCTGTATTTTTTTCTCAATTTTGCTATGATTCTAAAACTGCTCTAAAAGAATTAAAACCTTATAAAATTGCTCTAGCTCTAAAATTTTTTTAAAAAGTAAATTAAAAATAAATTTAAATTTTTGATATTTTAGAAAAGTTTACTTTAGATTCACTCTCATTATTATTAATGTCAATAGGAATTTTAAAAGTTGTCGTCACACATAGAAACTGTGATCATGTCAAGAAAACTTCTATAAGGCTTTTTTCAAGTATGAGTCCTTGCCAATATACTTGCTTTTTGTTTCTGATACAAATTGTGCCCTACAAGCACAGAATTTCCAATAAATTGCATTGTGTGAAATTCTCCTCAAAAAGGGGAAAATGGTAAATTTATAATTTATATACTACATTTTCAAGAACTTCCAATTTGATCTGACATGAATAAGAACATAATGCTCTACTTAGAATCTTATTCAACTACTGCTTGGAAGAATTTTCCCACAGTTATTCCAGCTCTGTAGATTTTAGCATTGTTTTTCTTCCAATGCTTACATAGTTCGGGTGCCAGACACCACGGGACACATTCATTGTGCAGTAGCATCTCTGGCCTTGCACATTGATCGGTGTCATGATGCCAAGAGAGTCAACGGATGGCAGGAGTTTTCCTGGAGCCCAGGGCTGCACATAGAGAGAAAGCAATAACCTAACGATATGTTGAAGTGACTATAAGCCACACAGATATATTCTACTGAGACCAAACGAAATTATCCTCATACTAGTTACATATTTCTGGTAAAACAAACAAACAAGCAAACAAACAAACAAAAACCACCTTATAACAAAGTGGCTTAATTCAGTTATGTTTTCACTGCTTGCAGTTCTGTGGGTTGGACATTTGGGGTATAGTAGGGATGGCTTATCTCTGCCACATGTGGTGTCTATCTGGAGTGGTTCGACTGGGGCTAGAAGACCAAAGGTGGTTTTACTCTTGATATCGGGGGCTTGGTTGCTACCATGAAACTGAAACACCTTGATTTTCTTTTATGTGGTTTCTCTCTCCATATGATATCTTATTCACTATGGTCTTTCTCCCCACATGGCCTCACTCTTGGTTCCAAAACTGAAAGAAGAAGCTGTAAATCTTCTTAAAATAGGGCTTTAAGATTTTCTTTCTGAAACATTCTACTGATGAAAGCAAGTCATGGGACCAGCTCAGTTCAGGGGTGGGAGGGGAAATAGACTCCATTTCTTGAAGGGAAGAGCAGTACAGTCACATTGCAAAGGGGTCTGGACAAAGGGAGGAGTGATTTATTGGGTTCCATGTTTAATAATCCACCACAATCCCTTATTCAACTTCATTTTGGATGGATTCAGAAACTTTTACAACCATTGCCTTAACACCTACTTCAAGAAGTTTTGTGACTGACGGTGAGGAGTCAGTAGTTTTAAACAACTGCTGTTAATGAACCCCAGTTTTAGAAAGTATAAAAGTATATATGACCATGTGAATACACTTTGAGGGCCTACACAAGCCTCAGAAGTTTGGAAAGGTCTTGTGCAAGTGAGGAACCCTGAGGCCCAACCTCATGAGCATCAGTGTTTAACTGTCTTTAGGCTTTGGCATCCACTCTTGATTAGGTCAAGACTGATAGTTTCTCTTTCACTCCTTCCCCATGTCTAATTAATATGCAAACACCATTTACTCAACAGTTAAAAACATACCCCAAATTCAACAATTTCTAAAGATTTTAGCACTAGCACATTAGTCTAACACATCAGCATCTTTTGCTAGGCCTCTTACCATAGACTCTTATCTAATTCCTCAGTGTGATTCTTGCCTCTTAGTAGTAGTCAGAGTGAATATTTCAAACGTAAATTGAATCATATGACTTTGCTGTTTTAAATCATTTTGACTAACTCTCAACACATTGAAACATATTTCAAAGCTACTTTGTACTGGCCTGTTGCGGGCTACCTCTATGATGTGATTTTCTACAAGTTTCTTTTTTTCTTTTGCACTCTCTTATTCTGCTCCACCTTTATTTTCTTAACCACCACTTGAATATGAGCTTCTTGAGTAGAGATTTTTGCTCTTCATCTCATCTCCTGGGCCTTGCCTGGCACAAGTTAATGTGACATAATAAGCAGAATAATTTATTTCAATTTATTAAATAAATGGATATTATATAATTGAATTTTAACAAAAAATTGTATAAGATATATATTATTTTTATTGCATTAGAGAGAAGAGATTCTAAGAAGTGAAATGACCAACATTACCTTAAGTGTATGGCAGAATTAGGGTCCAGATATTGGGTTAGTACTCTTTCTACTAAACACTTCTTAACATAATTTTAAGGCTTATGTTATTGTGGTTTTTTTTCTTCTTCTTCTTTATTTTAAGATTTTATTTTTAAGTTAACCTCTACACCCCAAGTGAGGCTTGAACTTACAACACCAAGGTCAAGAGTTGCATGCTTTACTGACTGAGTCAGGCAGGTGCCCTGTGAGGCTTATGTTTTAATGAGAGATAAACTTAACACATTTTCTTACTGTTAACTTTATTTCTAAATCTGTTTTGAATGTTTTCTTTTATAATTATTAGCAAAATACTTATAAAGGGATACTCATAGGAACTTGCCTTTGGCATACCACGTAGTGGTCTTTAATTTTTGGTAGAAAACACTTAGGTATGGATTCTACTCCATACTCATTGTTATCACAAAGCTAATGACACAATTCAAAAGTAATGTGGTAGTCAATTTTGTTTTCTCAGATGATTCTCTCTGAGAAATTTTATTGAGTGACTATTTATGAAGTTCCAGAAAAGAAATCATAATCTTTTAGGAAGTCACCATCTCTTTTTTATTTGATGTGTAAGGCACAGGATTTGAAAGTTTATATTTAGCATCTAAGAATGATACTAACAAACCTTCCAGATCTCCTTATTGTGTTGGATATCACGTGGTTACACTGTGTTACTTTTTTTATTGGGATCATCGAGGCCATCTAGAAATAAGACTTACGGAGAAATGTGGGTGGGTAGGCAATGTGTGGAAGAAAGGAGAGAAGAGTGGGAACAAAAGAGAGAGAGCTTAAGAGAGGCCATCATATAAGCATCCTGGTTGTAGATGGTGCCAATTATGCTCAGTGTCAGTTTTTCTCTCGGTAGGATATGGATGGTGAAGTTTCTCAGCTGTCCTGGGGAGTCAGAGCATAGATTAAAGCAAGCTGCCTCAGGCTCCAGGCAGGGGGAAGCAGAACAAGAACTAATTTCTTTGCTTTGAAAAAAATACAATAAGCAAATAAGTAGTAGGTTTAATAAAGAACCGGTGAAAGCTTTAAAGTATTTTCATGAAGGCTTCTAACCATACATCAGTCCTATCCTCAAGATACACTTATATCATGAGTTAAATTGTCTCTAGAGATCTATTAGATATGCTGACTAATTTCTTAATAAGCTTTGGAAATTAGCTTATTCCTTAATAAGTCCTTAAAAAATGAGCAACCAACATATTTATCAGGTGAGCTGTGCATGCTGGGTAAACAATATATGTATATTATTTACTTAGGGCATTGCTCTGATCTTTTATGAATACTGTACAATGTCTGGAGAAGAAATACATATTTCTCTTCTCTTTTATATTTCTTAAGCCAAAGGCAAGATTTCTACTTCCATTAAAGATTTAATAAATTCAAAAATAAGGAAATCGCATATGAAAAAAAAGGCTAGATTTCTCTTTAGGCCTTCCACATTAAAATAACATTAAAAAGGATGAAAACAAAGCAAATTTAACTTGTTTTCCTGCTTTCTCACTTCTTTATTCATACTCTTCTGTCTTCTATTAATTTTCACCAGAGTTAGATCGTGTTTTCTCTTAACTCTCAAATTCCCTCACTTTTGTTGGTTTAAGCGGTACCCACAGGGGACATTTTTCAAAGTGGTATGCTAGGATTTAGCTGTGGGAGGCCCATTAATACACCACATAGAATTTTACTCCCCATAATGACATTTAAAGAGAGCTATTTGTTTTGACTGTGTTCTTTGTGTAGGCCTGAAGGTTACCATAGTAAAACCCCTTTGGCAAATGTGCAGTCAGAAATTTCTGGGTTAGAGTGGTAGGGGGTAAGAAAGAGGACAATTCCAAAATATTTCATGAGTAAAATCCTGATGAAAGGGGGAGTCTCTGGGGCCTGGTTTGTTCCCATTTCCTTCTCTGAGAAACAAGAGTAAATGACCTTCAATCGCAGCTCCCTCTCCCCTCAGAACACTGTACCTCCAAATTTTAAACTTTCTGATTCTTCCTATAAATTGGATTTTATGATATTATTGGTCATTTTTTGTTTATGAAAACTGAGTTTCTTGGCTGTAGTTACAGATGACCAGGAAGCCAAAACTTCAGAGTTGGTGAATAGGAAAGGACTGTGAAAGCCGATAGGTCTTTATTTCAACCCGTACGTAATTTGGTACTACTGATTAAGCTGAATAAACTTGGGTTAGTGACTTAATTTCTCTTGTGCTCATTTCTCCCTCATCTATAAAAATGGAATGATCCTACACATTCTAGCAGAGTTCTCATGAAAACTGCTTAAGATGAAGAGAAATTAATAAATAAATAAAATCTTTAAAAAAAAAAAAGATGAAGAGAAATTTCCCAGCATAATCCTTGGTCTGTGGTAAACACAGATGAATATTTGTATCCCATATCTTCTTAAGTTTGTTACCATTTTGATAAAATAAGCAAAGGGAAATGAGCATTCTCTTTTATTAGAGCAAATTTTTTGCAAAGTCCTATAAGGAAAAGAAAACAATGCCACCATGGTTCCTGAAGATATGCAGCTAGGTGAGTTTCATTTGACCCTGCTCAATCTGTTTTGTCTGAATTCTATCAGGTATGTCCAAATAATGTAACATCCTCTTCCACTGTGGTTGAATGTTCACATTATGTCTTGATGATTCATGCATTTGAAGGGAAATTGAATTAACCAAGGAGAGAAATAAAAAATTTAAGAATAAGTTTAACAAGATCAATTCTTTTATAATTGGACCGCTTGCTCTCAGCCTTGAAAAATAGCATTTAAAAAGGTGTTCATGGTCTGTGACTATCATTTGTAAAGTGAAAACTAAGTTTCTTGCCCAAAGACTCAGCTGGAAATGGTGTCTTTTTGAAAAGACTTTTTTATTCTAAAGAATCCTACAACATCTACATAGCATGTTTTCTCCTAGATTATTGTTCTTGTGACTATACTTCTTTAAACTGAAAGTATGAGAAATTATCATACACTCAACTCCTGGTGCTTAGCCTTGTCTTTATCAAAGCAGCATTACTTTTATTCCTGCAAATGAACATAATGTGCTATAGTTTTTTAGAGTTGACAAACTCTACACTACTACTTATTAGCTGTGTGACTTTAGCCAAGCCACTTAACATTTCTCAGCCTCAGTTTCTTCATCTATCAGATAAGGATAATGAATCATATGTTTTGGAGAAGAGTTATTGAAAATTTCCTACATGTTGGGGTTGGAGCTAAGTTCCAAAGATGACTGCCACTGAACAGTCTCCTGAAATTGACATCTTTGTGTAGTTCTTTCTTATACAGAATTTGGACTGCCTTTGCAATGCACTTTGACACAACTCAAAAGGAGAATGGGAACCTTAACGAAAATGAAAACAAAAAAATAAAAAATAAAATAAGTAAAAAAAAAAATAAAGGAGAATTGGAATTAAGGGGGCATTTTACAAGAGATAAAGACCATCAGCAAAAGCTGCAAAGGTAAATTTGAACATGCTTATAAAATAATAAGACCAACTGAAAAGAGAAGAAAAAACATATTTGAAAATGAGAGAAATAAGATTTGATAGGCAAATAAAACAGAAGTGACATGATACCAGATCTGGGTCTAAACCTTAAGAAGTCCTAAAAGTGGGACACCTGGGCAGCTCAGTGGGTTAAGCCTCTGCCTTCATCTCAGGTCATGATCTCAGAATCCTGGGATTGAGCACCACATCAGGCTCTGTACTCAGCAGGGAGCCTGCTTCTCTCTTTCCCTCGTTCTCTCTCTCTCTTTCTGTCTAAATAAGTAAAATCTTGAAAGAAAGAACGAACGAAAGAAAGAAAGAAAAAAAGAAAGAAAGAAAGAGGGAAGGAGGGAGGGAGGGAGGGAGGAAGGAAGGAAGGAAGGAGTCCTGGAAGTACCAGCTTCTGTGCTGTTAGGAGACTTGAGCTGCCATGTAAAATCTGGCTAACCTGCTAGAGAGAACATGTGTAGAAATACTGGGAAAAGGTCTCAAGGATAAGGAGAAAGAGAGAGGACAAAACATCCCAGTAGTTGCCCTAATGTTCCATTTGAGTATAGACTTCCAACAATTTCCGCCAGTGTCTAGAATATGTGAGCCCCTATCTGCCACCTGACTGCATTTCATTATAGACTCCAAGCAAGACAAGCAGAGAAATCATGGAGCTAGGAACCAGTGAACCCACAACATTGTGAGAAGTAATAAAATTGCTGTTTTAATCAACTAAACTTTGTGTGAGTCTGCTATTTGGCAGGCAGTAGATAACTATAACTGCTGGATAGTTTGCACATATGTATTCTTCCCACTGCATTTCTCTCTGATTCTTCATTTTTCCCCCTGTTTAGTCCTTGGGCTTGTCTTTTTTTTTTCTTCCTCCAGTATACTCTCTGTGGACAGCTCGCTTACTCTTACAGCTTTAAGGTCTCTGTTCATGACTCTATAATCTATTTCTCTATTCATGCCTTTTCATCTGTTTTCTGGAACCATACCTCCATCAGCTTAATGAATGCTTCTTTTTCTTCAAGTCTTCACCATAATCACAATAGTCTTCCATGTAAGGATTTCCCTCATTATCCATATAAATGTCAAGGCTCTCCACATTCTGTTAACATTTACTATCAAATCTTATTTCTTTCATTTCCCAACCAACATGCTTTCGGTTCTTGTCAGTCGATCAACTCACTAGCCCATAAGCAATAACTCCTTTTATGTCTTTGGTGATTGTGCTACTTTTTTGAAATGTCTTAATTATATGTCCACTTATATGTCCAGCTTCTTTCCATTGTTCTGAATATTTATTAATCCTCCAGTTTTAACTTGAGTCCAATATCTTCTGTGACTTTCTCCCAACTTCTTTTTCATTGTTTTTCTTCATCTTTGTTTCTACAGGATTGATCACATAATTTCTGTCTTTTCATATATTATTTTACACGTTGGTTGGTGGGTATTTGTTACGGGCTACTAATCATCATAGGTGTGGGTTTGTCTAATATTGAAGATTTTCTTTCTTGATATTTTACTTTAGAGCAGAATATCAAGGTTTAGGAAGACATTTAGAAATTTGACATTTTAGTGGTTTCATATGGCTCAAGGTTGGAGGACAAGAATTCAGAGGGCAGGGAAAGGTAAAATATTACAAAAAGTGATCTATGTCAGTCAAAAGATTTTGTAGTTTATCCTGTAGATGCTAGAGAACCATAAAAAGATTTTGGCAGGATAGTAAAAACCACTGGTTTATATTTTCACCAAATAAAGCTGCTGCTGTCAAGAGAACAGCATGAAAAGTAGTGATTTGGAGATAGGGGGTGTGAGTAAGTGAGATGAATGGGGATGCTAGAGGAATTACTAGGTCAAATGAGAGATGATAAGAACAGTGGAACTGCAGAAGGGAGAATGAGGACACTTAGAGGTCTTTGGGGAGAAGGCTCTCCAGAACGCAGTTACCAATTGGATGAAGGAGAAACAATGAACATGAATGGCAGATTTCTGATTTAGTTAAAGGTGGTTCCTACCCCAAGATGGAGAATGCATAATGTAAATCAAGAAAATGAGGGGTGGGAGGGTGGTCATTTTTTTCAGATGCCTTAAATTTAAATTATCTTTTGGACATATAAATGGAGATATTCAGAGGGTTATGGAAATATGGGTTTGAAGTTGAAGAAAGAGTTTTCATGGAAGAATATAGATTTCTGGATCATTACCATGAATGTGATAATAGAAATCTTGAGAATTAATGTAATCTCTCATAGAGAGTTTTAATTGAAAATGGATCACTGAAGACCAGTGAGATTTGAAGATGGAGGTAGAGGAAAAACATTTAAAGTGTGAGCAGATACTTCAAGGAAGGTGGCATTGGTCAAGTGTCACATGCCCATGGTGAGCCCAAATAAAATAAAATGTAATGAATTTAGTTTGACTCTCTGGGGATTTTATTGAAGGTACATTGTTTTCAGTGTAGGCTGAAGGTGGGAGCTGCAATGACTTGAGAGTGAATGGGAAGTAAAAAAGTACAGCCTGGCTGGAAGGAAATGAAGGTAGACTAGTTAAGAGGCAAATGTAACACAGCAGGACTTCTGTTTAATTATTTACTTATTTTAAGATTAGAGACATTTTAGTATATGCATCAGGGAAAGAAACTTGTGGGAAAAAAGAGGCTAAAAATAAAAGAGCTTGTGTACTTGAGCATGAGAGGAGGGAGAGACTGATAATTCTCTTTAATATTTGCTATATTAAGAAAATTGTACTATTACATAAACTTTGTATTTTAGCCAAAAGAAGTTTCCTTTCAATGTATTTCTTTCTTTTCATTAGATCAAGGAACACAATCTCCCATTCAATCACAAAATGTTTAAGAAAACAGAGAAGTTTATTTCGCTGTGTGATTTGTTTTTAGATCTATTTCAGACTGAAATTAAGATGCTACAGTTTACTGGCCATGAGTATAGTATACAATTATGTTAGAAATGTAGTTATCACATAAACTTATTTTTTATGTTAATTTGTCCCACTAAAAATCCCTTAAATGGTATATTTTGTTCTTCCATATTGAAGTCCAAGTAAATTACTGAGTAATATAGAAATCAATAAAAAAACCATGATGATAAAATATTTCAACTACTTAGAATTTTAAATTCTATAGGGAAAGCAAATTGTTAGTGCCACAGAATGCCTTCTCAAAGGGACAGTGCAAGAGCCTGAAACAACGAATACTTTCCTGTTATGGTATATTTTATAAAAAAATATAGCAAAATAGATTTTGATTTTAAACTAATTAAAGCAATGACTATATTAACCTCATTGTCACCCTTCTCATCAGAAATTATTAGCTAAGATTTACTGAATGTCTTCTACATGTCATGCTTACTACCAGGCAATTTAAATTTTCTTCCTCTTTATCCTCACAATTAACCTATGAAGTAAGAGTAAATGGACCACCTTTGCTATCAAACAGATACTGGGAGGAAAAGAGCTTTTGCCTTATCACAGGAAACAAAATTCAAAACCTTTACCACTTAAGCCTGGTTTTTGTTTAGCTGAGGGGGCTGCCATTGTTCACTAAGTATCAGTGGCTTCCTCTTCCTCTTAGGAGATGTGAGGGGGTGAAATTTGAAATGCATATGATGACTATAAAGTATCTCTTTCCTGTGAGGGTAGCCTTACAAATTATAAAGGTAAATAATAAGCTATCTTCTTGTACATTGGGTTAAACTGTGTGTGTTACTTGGAGAGTTAGGTTTGCACCTTGAAGGCAAGGGTGTGTGTGTGTGTGTGTGTGTTGGGTGCTGTGAAAACTATAATCTTGTAATTTAGTGGAATAAAAGTATGAATCTGAAAATTACACTGATCTGGTGATACTAAGGTATCTACCACTCAGCCCAGATTCTTTTGTGGGACATGAAATTTATAAACCATCACATTTTGTAAGTATGAATTTAGATTGGGTTTGGGTCTTATCGGTCATCTCAGACTCCAAGCAATAGGCTACTTGGCAAGTGAGTGATGTGTCTGGTTAAGGCCATGCCCTATTGGCAAGGGGTAGTGTTTCCTAACTGATAAGTAAAGAGTCACACGGTGGAAGTTCGAAGATGAAAATTCTCTCTTAGTGAATTATAAACCTGAGCATTGGGCAAACAGCAAGGACTGAAATATTCCCAAAGCGAGGGTGTCATTCCTTGAGGAATTACCTTTTTTCTTGGAGTAATGTGCATATCCTTTTATTTTACTTACCTCATATGTTGTATGTCTACCTAGGTTTTTTGTTTTGTTTTGTTTTGTTTTGTTTTTGTTTTTAATTCTTCTGATTCAGATTTAGAGCTTTGTATGGAAGAGGTTTGGAAAGAAGCCAGACATCATTATATAATGGAGAGTTTTGAATAGAATTGGAGGAAATATGAGAGGAGGAAATATCCAAAAAGCAGAAAAAAGTTCTAGTATTGTGTTAACAAATATGGCAGCCACTAGGCACATGTTCTACTATTTAAACTAAGTTAAGGTGCTAAAGTATAAAATACACACTAGATTTCAAAACTTAGTTTGAAAAAAATCCTCTATATTTATTACTTGTTGAAAAACTAATATTTTGAATATAATAAGTTAAACATATTTTATTAAGATAATTTTACTTGTTTCTTTTTATTATCTTTTTAAAAATTTATTTATTTTAGAGAGAGAGAGAGAGAGAGAGCGCATGAATGGGGGGAAGGCAGAGAGAGAGAGTTCTCAAGTGGACTTCCAAATGAGTGCAGAGCTAAGGTGGGACTTATTTCCAGGATCCTGAGATTATGATCTGAGGTGAATTTCTGGTGTTTCCCAATGGGCCAAGGATTCAAGATAAATATTCTTCATGTTTCTTAATTATATCCTTTCTTTGTTTTTCAAAGTTTTCCTATCAAGAAAGGGTGACCAAATTTATTGAATTGATGACTTACCAGCTTCTATCAAGATGATCTCATGATTTCATTCTCCATTGACTAGTTGATACTTCTAATTAAATTAATAGGATCTTTAATATTAAACAAACTATGTTTCTATATTCAGACATCTAGATCATGAAATATTCTTTTGATATATTACTAGACTCCATCTGCTATTATTTTACTTAAGGTTTCTATATATATTTTCACAATTGAGAGTGTTGTTTGGTCTTCTTAAAATTAGCTTGCTTCATTTGCCTTATCTTTGTCATGGTTCTGTTCTGGGTGATGTTAGCTTCATAAAATTAACTAAGAATATTCTCTGTTTGCTATGTTCTGGAAAGAACAAGGACCCTATGAAAGAACAAAATCCTATTTAATTTTTCTTTGAATCTTTTTTTTCCTCGCCATCATTAAAAAAATCTAATCTGTTCTTCCCTAATTTATCACAATTATATGGGGAATATTTTAATTATTTGTGTTCTTCTTTTTAAAAAAAAAATTATTTATTTATTTGACAGAGCAAGATCACAAGTAGGCAGAGAGGCAGGCAGAGAGAGAGAGGAGGAAGCTAGGGTCCCCGCCAAGCAGAGAGCCCGATGCTGGACTCAATCCCAGGACCCTGAGATCATGACCTGAGCCAAAGGCAGAGGCTTAACCCACTAAGCCACGCAGGCACCCTATTTGTGTTCTTCTAGTCTATAATTGTGCTCCATTTCTTACATCTAATGATGTGTATGTAGATTTTTCTCTATCTGCTTTCCTAAATTCAACTTTCTAGGTTTGTCTCTTTATTGCTATTTCGAAATATTTGTTCCTAACCTTATTTATCATTAGAAATTATAATTTCTCATATGTTAATAATTTATCATTCTTAATCTCCTTATGTTTATTTTGTATTTTTTGAATTTATTGAATTGAATTCATTTTAGGAAATAAAATATTTAATTTTATGTTGTTTTTTCTTGTTTATTAACAATTTCTAATTATAAATATGTAGCTTTGTTTTTACTTTTGACCCAAGGATTTTATGTGAAAATTATAAAAATCTGCGATGTTGGTTTCTTTGTTGTTGTTGTTACTGGTTTTGTTATTTTTAATTTGTTATCTTATTACATTTTGGACAAAGATTTTTGTCAATATTATAGTATTATATCTGCTTTCTTTGTATTTTTTTTGTACATTTGTCTTACTACAACATTTATTTTTATAAATATTTGAAAGGCTGCTTTAAGAGAAAGCAATCTCTTCAAATGTAGGGTTTAGTAAAGGGAAATCTATTAAATCAAACTTATTAATTATTCAAAGCCCTATAGTCCTTTTTTTCTAAGTCTTTCTTACTATATCTATTTCCTTTATATTCTATGTCTCATTCAGACATTCTTTTTTATTGCAATTCTTACTTTTAGCATTTCATCTTTATCTTATTTCACAGAATCTATATTTTAATTGAATTTTAACAGGCTAAAATTTATTTTTTTTGTAGCAAGTTATTTGGCATATTATATCCTCTTCTCTGCCTATTCTCCTTTTCTGACTCACATAGAGATTGAATCTATATTTGAAAGTTGTCTGTCCCTGGAGTTACCCTACAATGAGTTGTTTAGATTCTCTTTGAATTCTCACTCTGTTCACCTGGTTGTGTTAAAATCACCTTCCTAGATTCCATGTCAGAGGCTGATTTGTAATAATAATTTAAAGTTCTGTAACTTGAAAGAAATGAAAAGAGAGGGCAATAAGCATGTCCGGCAGGTAAGTCTTTGCTGTGATTTTTTTTTTTTTAATAGACTTCTTTCCATTCTACTATAGACAACTTGCTTGCTTAGTTTGTACTGATACCTGAGGCCAGAATTATGTGACTTTAAGTACAGTTTCACACTGAGCCATTTAACAGGAGATTCTTCCTGTGAAAAATATCTCCTCCTGTGTGATCCTTCACTTAGAGTGACTTGGCTTGAGGATCAGACTAATCTGACTTTGTTAGATTCTCCCCAAATCTTCTACATATGTATGTATACATGTGTGTGTGTATATATATATATATATATATATATATATATGCCTCAGCTGTGGGCAGAGTTTGAATTTTTCCCATGGAGAACCTAAAACTTTAGCAAGGGTTGTAACTATACATCTGTTGTAAATATTTATAAATATTCTTCAGTAGTTAACAAATTAGAACCTCATTCAGGCAACTTCAGTGATGGACCTACTGATGGATATTCAACCTAATATTGGGGGATTAAATATTTTTCTAGGATTCTTGTAATTTTAGAGTGCTAGAACTGTAAGAATGTGAGGTAAATTCACAGAGCCCAATTCCTCCACATGTGGAGAAATCTTTCTGCAGTATGACAGGAAGTGGGCACTGACTGCTCATGGTCAGCAATACTTACTCCAATACTTGCTCATCCCTCCTGCATGGGTACACTTCAACCAGGTGACTTCTGTGATTATTGAAGGTCAGTTGGATTTTTCTTCTACAAATATGCCATGTGTATTTGTGCATTATAATTACAAAACTTAATGGACTATTATGAAAATTAGAGACATTAATGTGATCACACAAGATGGTATACTTAGTAATTGTTTTATTTTTCTAAGATGGGAATAACTCTTCTTAATTGTCCAAAGTTAGCCACATTTTAAGCAATACCCTGCCTCTCTGGGCTGGAGTTATCTTCACTTATCATTGCATGCATCATACTAACTATATGGCAAATTCCAGTCCTGCACTTTCATTCTTTGCTTTTAAAATTTCTCTTAACATCTAAGCTCATTTGAGTTAGGTTCTGTAACATGAACATGTTAATACATGACAAATACACATAGTTAAGTAACCTCATGACACTCAGAGGATGATATTATGAGTGAATATTAATATACAGTTTTATCATTCTAAACATAAAATAGTCAATGACTAAATGGTTATTTTTCTTCCAAGGATTTTATATGTACAAAAGAAACCCTTAACTGATCTGCAGGTAATAGGCTATCTGATGATTCAAGGATCGCCATTCTCTCTATAACTCCTGCAATTGACTGATGCCTATGGCATGGCGTGTGCTACTGGCTAGTAAGCAGATCTCAAAAACCTACCTTCTATGTGTATATATCTGTAAAGTGACTTTTTACTGTTTTATTATGTCTATTATTGGTTATCAATAATTTTTTTTTCTCAACACGTCATTATCTGTATATTGTTAATTATTAAATTTAATTGACTATTATGCAAATTATAGAAGTACAAATGTGAAAATATTTGTGTTTTTTGATGAAAACAAATTTGACTGCTTTGTAAAGCTGTGTTAAAAGCAAGTTAAATTTAGTGGGATTGAAAGTGCTATGAATTGTGGGAACATTTTTGCTCAAATCTAGAAAATTCTTCACATAAAACTGGAATTTTCTCTAAACTAGAATTGTTATGCAAGAAAGATGACTAGAACCCTAATAAGCAGACCCATATTCAAAGAAGATAACTTGTACTACTGCCAAAATGTTGGTGAATATCTACAGATTATAACTTTAAGTCATATATCATTTTTTATAATTCTCCATTCTAACTAATTTTTTAAAAAATTGAGTACTTCTTTGGAAGCCTGGGTGGCTCAATTAGTTAAGCATCTGCCTTCAGCTCAGGTCATGATCCCAAGGTCTTGGGATGGAACACCACATTGGGTTCCCTGTTCATCAGGGAGCCTATTTCTCCCTCATCTTCTCCCTACTACTCTCCCTGCTTGTGCTCTCTCACTCTCTCTCTGTCAAATAAATAAATAAAATCTTTGAAAAATATTGAATAATTCTTATGCAAACTGATTTTTGCTACATTTTCTAAAACCACCACTAACCTTAGTAGAGTTCTATCCAATTGCTGTGTTTTTTTTCCCATTGCACCTCTCTTAGTTCTTTAATTTTCAAAATGCAGAAATAGACAAATCATTTTAGTGAATAAATATTACTAAGTGTCATGAATCCTTGTGTTTCTGTTTCTGTTGAAGTTAATATGATTAAATAGAAAAAAAAAAATCTGCCTCCTTTGAGAGGCAATGCAGTGCAGACTTCTCAGGGGAGGCAAGGTAGGCCCTCTCATAATGTGCTGGGGAAAGAGGCTCTCCAGATTGAAATTCTGACCTTGCCATGGGCTTCACTGAGTGACTGTGTAGTAACTCAACTTACTGTATACTCTGCCACTGTTTTCCTTTGGCCGAAAAGAAGAAGGCTGTATTACTTACTTCATTGGGCTGTTGTGAATACTATGTGAGTTAATACAGGTAAAGTCTTTTATAATATAACCTCATTATCACGAGCCATCTGCAAATCTATAAATGTTTTGAGTTCCCAGATTTTAAAAACTAAACCTAAGACTTAGAAATATAAATATTTATTTTATTCTATTTCTAAGGAACAATACCCATCCTTTTGACAATATTTTGTTGATAATTTCTTTAAAAGTCACAAATGTGCGAGTGTGTGTTAAATACAGAACCGAATTAATTAGAAATGAGTACTTTTATATGAGAAATGCTGCCTGGTAGGCTGAAACAACATCTTCAGGGGAAAAAAAAAATAAGCTCAAGGGCTGGATTATCAACTGTATTAGCTCAGTGGTTCAATTCATACCTGACAGGCTTCAAAGACTCTCTATGCAAATTGATCTCCCAGCTGCAAGGGTAATTAACATGGGTTTGTTGCGAGGATCTGTTCTTCTATCCATTCTTCTTCATGATTATTTTAGTAGCTTAACAATTGTCTGTAACTACTTAATCCACTCTTAGAGCACATATAAAATTACCTCACTCTTGCATGTAAAATAAGACTTCTACCCTCTTCAAAATGCATGCTGCCTACTTGATATGCTAAGTTTGGCACACCAGGTGGAGATGCAGGAAAACTGGATGCAGGCAATGCAGTCCTTTTACATTCCGATACTTATTTGAACCCATCCCTTTTGATCTTCTTGGTGTTGCATACTTAATAGTAAATTTGCTATTAATATTTCTTCTTTGTTCATTAGCAATGATGTGTGTGTGTGTGTGTGTGTGTGTGTGTGTGTGTGTGTGTGTGTTGTGTGTGTGTGTGTTGTGGTGGTGATTATGGGAGGAGTATTCAGGTCATCCATGAGACCCTCAAACATAACTAAGCTTCTCTCTAGCCAGAGAGCCACAGAAGCTCTTAGTAATTCTATATATGATTGGATCATGAAGAATCATGTTCAGAGTTTTTCACAGACTCATCAAAGTTCCTTATGGGCTTACAGTATCTTATTCAAAGGGCATTTTCACAAAATGTTATTCATTCAGCCCTTGAATAGGGACATCTCTGTGAAAAGTACTTAAACAACAACAAAAATAACTCCACTGATTATATGTTTTACAGACAACAGTTGTTGACGGTAGGCTTGTTAATTGAAATCTAATAAAAAAGAAATAAATTATACAAAGTTTATCTCAATATTGACTCTGTTTAGAAATGGAACAATTTAGGGCTGCTTGGGTGGCTCACTCAGTTAAGCAGCTGCCTTTGGCTCGGGTCATGAAATCAGGGTCCTGGGATCCAGTCCAGTATCAGGCTCCTTGCTCAGCGGGGAGCCTGCTTATCCCTCTCCCTCTGCCTGCCACTCCCCTTGCTTGTGTTCTCTCTCTCTCTGACAAATAAAGTCTTGAAAAAAAATGGAACGATTTAAAAGTCAATGGCTTACTTCAATGATCCTGCCTTCACCTTCCTGTATCACTGATGCATTGAGCATTCTATTACAAGATTCTTTCATGGTTTATTTTTTCTTTTTACTTTTAATGGAGATTTAAGTAAGTTCCATTACTTTTTTCTTATTTCAAATAATGTTTTTATGTCTCATTGTACATATTTGTGAGATTTTTCTCTAGGTTTAAACTGTTAGGGTAATGCATATGTGTTTTCAACTTTGCCAGGTTTTGTCAATTACTCCTCAAAGGGTTAAACATACGTACACTTTCCACTAACTGTAAGAATTCTTGCCACCTCTTGGTACTGACTGATGTTCAAAATGTTGCCAATATGATTACCTATGAAATAATATCTTGCCATTTTAATTCTTATTTTCCTGATTAGTGAGGTGGTTGGGCATCTGTTCAAAATTTATTGGTTTTATAAGATTTCTCTTCTGTAAATTGTTCTATGTATCACTTGCTCTATTTTGAATGAGTTGTTTTCATATTTGTTTGTATTAATTTTTATACTGGATACCTATCCATTTTGGTCTGTAAATTGTACTTTTATATTTTAAGTGTCTTGATGTGTAACAGTTTTCATTTTTGTTGTTGACAGATTTGTTCATTTTTTTCCTTTATGATTTTTAATTCAGGGGAGTGGATTGAAAATTCCTTCTATACCACATTGTGATACATTTTCTTCATTATCTTCTGAAAGTTTTAAGTTTTAATTTTCTAGAATTTATTTTGTTTATACTTGATTATTTGTGCATAGTGTAAAGTATACTCTTTTTTTCCTGCTATCATGCCCTTTGTCCCAGTACTATTTATTGAATGATCCATCCTGATCTGCTGTTTATCTTGTTATAAATCAAGTTTACTTTAATGAACCATTCTGTTTCAGTATACATTACTTGGTAATATAGTTCTCTTTGTTTATTCTTGTATCAATTTCATAGTCTTAACTACTACAACTTTAAAATATGTCTTAAAATCACCTCACTGATTTTTTAAAAAGTTTATAATTATCCTTTGCCCTTTTCACATACATTTTGGAATTGATTTGTCAATATCTAGTCAAAATTATATTCAGAGTTTAATTGGAATTTCATTGAATGTATAGATTAATTTAGTGGAAAACTGATATTATATTTTTTTAATTGGGTTTTCTTATCTGTGAGTATAGTTCACATTCCTACTTACAGATTTTTATGCCTTTTCATAAAATTTTATGCTTTCCTATTATATTTCAATTAGATTTCTTCTATGGGCTCTATGTTTTGTGTGCTATTATAATTGATATTCTGTAAATATTACATATTCTAACAGGTATTTTTTTGAGGTGGAAATTATCAATTTAGCTTTTATTCACTATGTTCTTCAACTCATTAATTCTTGTTATTTTTATGTAGACATCTTCAAGTAATGGACATTTTGTAATTTCTTTCTTAATTTTTTATTTAGTCATTTATGCCTTTATTTAATGACACCCTCAACAAGACTCTCACAGACAATTCTGGATACTAGTGTTTATTTCGATCCCAATTTTCAAAACGGTGTTTATGACAATTCTTTTTTATGTGTATTTTTTAGCAATTGATTTTGATGGAGAGCTTTTATTGCATTTGGTTTTGTTTCAATTCCTAGTTTCCTAAGATGTTACATTTTAAAATAAATAATATGTCTGGTGAGGGAATAATTTTTATCCTTTAATCTGCTAGTGTGGTGAATTATGTTGACATTGTTATATATAAAGCATCTTGTATTCATTGGCTAAACCCATCTTAGCCATGGTGCATTTAAAAAATAAATTGATACTACTTTTGCTAAATTGGCTTAAATTTCTTGATTCTGTGTTCATGAGTAAGGGAAAAATATAATTTCCTTCTCTATTACTCTCCATGATATTTTTTATATCATGGTTATTATAGATCCATAAAATAATGTCAGAAGTATTTCTTATTTTCCTTTTTTTCCCCACTGAAAGAGTTTGTATCAGGATAGAATTACATGTTCAGAAAAGTCAGCAAAACACCTCCAGTTTTGTTTCTTTGTTCTTTTACTCATAACCTACTGTTTAACTCCTGTGTCTTACTGAGATAGAATAGGTAGTGTGGTTCTAGAAATTACTAACATTTTCCTGGTAGAATATTTTCATTGTTTTATTAATCCTTAGGTCCTTCTATTATATAAATCTTTGTTACTGTATATATTATTACCCCTGATAGTCTATTATTATCTCCACTCTGTCCTCTACTTATAATTTTTTTTGGGTGGGGCTGTCTACTCTTTCAAATATTTCATAGAAATCAGAATGTAGCAACTGTGTACAGAAAACTGCAGGTTTGTACATGTTAATTTATTTACATCTGGAATAGGCTCTCCTCCACATCAGACACAGCCACTGCAATTGTCCAGTGCCTCTTTGTAGATGCAGCCCTGGGCACACTTGATACAGCACCCTTGGTATAGGGACTTTTCTTGCAGGAGGTGCATTTGTACTCTGCATTTGCAGGAGCTGACACAGGTGCAGGAACCACTGGTGGAGTTGGGGTGTATTTCGAGTCAAGTGGAGGATGGAGGTCCAAAACCGGTAACACAGAGAGACACTGGGGTGGCCTGGAAGTGTGGTCTGATCTTATTGTACCTTAAGATCTCAGTGGTTTGTGTGCTTGTTTATGGACCTGGAAGCATTAAAGACATACCTCAAGCATTTCCCTTCCATCAAACTTATCCTCATTATAAAATCATACTAGAATGGCTATGGGATTTGGAGAATCAGCTCAAGGGGGATTTAAATTGTACATTAAAATTGAGATTAATTTGAAAAAAATATGTCTTACAGTCAGTTTTGTTTCTTTATAGGAGTAGCTTCCACATGTACTGCTACTGGCAGTGGTGTCAGCCTAATTACCATTGAGATCCAAAGGGCCAGGTGCATAGCTCATACTGTAAAATGGATGTTTCCTTTAGCAACTAAGGCCATGGTCGCAGGAGAAAAGAAAAATGCTTATAATCACAGAGCAAGAAACGGATCTATTGGAAATTTTTACCATCGTCAGATGAGTAAAATTGTAAGTGCAATTGTTTCTCCAGAACACATAAGAAAAAATGAGGTGCTTTTCTGTTTGTAGTATAGACATGTACTTGAAGAAAGCAATTATAAATACACAGTATTTTTTTCTATTAGGAATCACACAGAACAGAATTTATTAATTTCTGTGTTCTAGTATATAACTCATAGTGAGAATACAGAGTAGTATGTTTGTGTGAGAAAGATGACTGTTTAATGTCTCCCAATGTATTAGTTTATATTTTAGCATATAGGACATACCTCTTTGAAGCCTGGCAGATCTGATTAAAATGGAATGGCCACCAAAACAATCAAGTGGTCTGAAGGTAACTATTTCCAGTGACCAAAATTTCATATATATGTATTAATGAATCAATGTAGCAAAAGAGTAATATGATCATGTATTTCTGTTCAACATAGAGGTAATTTCAAAATGTCTTTAAAATGCCCTATGTATACCTTAATTTTGATTAAATTTATATATATATTTGCAAATTCACCCCTCAGAATGAAACTTATAACTTTGAAGTGTCAAAAATGTTTCTTAATTTGGATGCTACTTATCCATAACAAGTTTGGAAACTGAAAGAAACTTTTCTCAACTGTCAAATTATTTTTTTAAATATTCATCAGTATTATTAGAAGAAAAATGAATTTGTCCTTATATACTCTCTATAGAAAATTGTATCAAGAATTTTTAGACAAGGACGCAAAGAATATGAAGCTAAAACATGGAGAAAAAAAGTATTACAGATATGTATTAGACAGGTAATTATAAAACCACTATGGTATTTTATGGATGATATACTTTAAACCTTGGACTCATTTCACATTCTAAATTTTCACTTTCATACCTAAATTAATATTTTTTAATTATTTAGAGATTTTCCTTTTTGAAAAACCTCAAATACACAGAAAGTTATAAGTAAAATACAAAGAATTTATTTTTCTTGGACCATTTTTGCTGATATTAAAGGTACAGTATTCCTTAATACTCTGATGTATTATTTATAACATAAGATATCCTTCTACATAGTCACTATGCAATGATCAAAATCAGGAAAGTAACATTAGTGCATTAGTACCATTAAATCTTCAAACTTCATTCAGTTTTCCTTATTGGCCCAGTAATGATCTTTTCAACAAAACAATTCAGCTCAGGATCACATGTTTCACTTACTTGTCATGTGTCCTTCAATCTCTTTCAATCTGGATCATTTGTTCATTTTTTAAAAAAATAATTAGTTATTATTATTATTTCCTTTCAGGATCTTGATGCTTTTGAAGTTTATAGGCCATTCACTTTGTAGAATGTCCCTCAGTTTGGTTTGTCTGGTGTTTTTGTAATTAGATTATGGTTAGGAGTTCTTGGCATCAATGTTAAGAATTGTAATACTGTTCTTTTTTTATTTTAAGATTTTATTTATTTATTTGACAGAGAGAGAGAGCGATCACAAGTAGGCAGAGAGGCAGGCAGAGAGAGAGAAGGGGAAGCAGACTCCCCGCTCAACAGAGAGCCCGATGTGGGGCTTGATCCCAGGACCCTGAGATCATGACCGGAGCTGAAGGCAGAGGCTTAACCCACCAAGCCACCCAGGCGCCCCTGTAATACTGTTCTCATTGAATCGTGTCTTGTGGACCCAATTGCTTTGTCTCATTATTGATATTAATATTAATCATTTATGTTGGCACTTGCCAGACTCCTTCACTAGAAAGTTAATCTTTTTTCCTCTGTAATTAATAAGTACTTTTCAAGGAGATAATTTTAGAATAATTTCTAATCAATACTTCAACTTATTAATTATTTCATTTGTACCTACTCATGATTTTCTATTTTATACAACTGGTTATATTCATTATTATTAGTTATCTTAATGCATAAATTGTCCAATTTTAGACCGATGAGAGCCTCTATTCACTAATTTCTTTGTACCTTTTCCAAGTCCTCATTACTCTTTTAGCATTCATTTCCTTTCTTTTACAATAAGATATTCCAGATAAATTTCCAGTTCTCCCCTTCTTCAGCCCTGGAACAGCAATTTCTTTAAAGAGCCTTGATTCTTATAGTGGAGGAAAGTATTTAGAGACCAAGACCTTTGTACAAGGTATGTTCATTATTTTGGTATATACCAACACTTTTGTGCATGGCTACTTATCTTGTTCAGCTCTACCTAGTACTTTTAGATTAAATTATTCAGGGAAAGCAGGTAAGAGGATAAGAAAAAGAATAGGAGAAACTGTCAGTTTGAATTTTTTTCTTAAAAAGTTTCTCCTAAATTGTTTAATCCTCAGGACACTTCCCCCCCAATCCATCTGTACTAACATACCATATAAATTATTACATTTCTTATTTCTTGTTTCTTTTCCTCACTAGCATATAACTTCCAAGAGGACAAGAATTATTAGCTTTTTTTGTTCACTGATTTATTCCAAATTCTTACAGAATTTCTTGATACATAACATGTATTCAAAAATTATTTGCTGAATAAATGAATAAGCAGGTTCATTTGATTTTATTTCTTCAGGATCTATCCTCTAAGTCAGTCTCTCTCTCTCTCTTTCTCTCATCATGAGTTCTGTCTCTGTATTTAATGTATGTGTTCTGAGATATACTTGATATTCCAGGTAGTTATTTCCATTATAATTAGTGGCACATTTAAATGTAAAATGTGTGTGTGTGTGTGTGTGTGTGTGTATAATCTGTGTATGTATGTGTGTGTGTGTATATATGTAGATATATATATAGAGAGAGAGATACATATACCTATATATAAAAAAGTCTGTTTGTTTGTTTGTTTATGCAAGTAATCTCTACACTGAAATTCATTACATGAGATCAAGAGTCTCATGCTCTTCTGACGGAGCCAGCCAGGCACCCAAATGTAAAATACAGTTGGAAAGTGATAAGATCATTTCGGAATTGGCGTTATCTTTTTAAAGTGTATTTTTAAAATTACCATCTACCTTAAGGGCTGCTACTATTCCACAAAGTGACACATGAATCCTCAAAAAGTGCCTTTTAAATTTTAGTGGAAAAGAGACTTCCTACAGGTGGGTTCAGTTCCATAGGTATATGTTTTGGCTAGTAGGCAGTGCTTTTTCTGTTAATTAAAAAGTTGCTTCTTCTTCTGGGTATGTGTGGCACCTAAGAAGGTGCACGGCTTAACAAGTATACTGGGATGAAATTTTAGATCCTGTATGCTCTACTGGCTGTCTTGTGTAGTGCACAGTGTAAATAATTTTACACAATGGTCCCATGCTTCAGTTCCAACAACTCTAATTTTCTAAGCATGTACTTGGTTTCTTCCAACCTATTTTCCTATTTATAAGTGCTGTGCCTCTGGGAATGGGTTATTATTTTTCTCTGTCTCCTTATTAGAAAGCAGGTCTAGCTTACTGTGTTTTTCAAGTGGCTTAATCTTGTGACTATGACAAAGCACAGTAGTCTCTATGTCTGTGTGGGGGAGGTGCAGCTGAAGCCAGAATGCCAGTTTCCCTGAGAGCCACCAGAACATACTGCCAGTGCTCCCAGGCCTCCCTGTCCTCTTTCAGCTTCAAGAACTCTGTGGGTTCAGCCCATCTCCCTGGATCCAGGGATGTTTAGTGATGTTGACTTTTTGTGCTAGATAGCCATGTGTCTCTCTCAGCATCATGCTCCTTTAAATAGTTTCCTGGATTCTGATCTTACTTTGGTGTTTTCTCCTGCTGATATCCTGGGTGTGTTCCAGACTATAAGAAATAAAGTTTTATACAAGTTCTCCCTGCTGAGGCTCTTCTAGTGCCCCAATCTCACTGATACCCAACAATGTTCTGCAGACATTTAATTGAACAGTAGTACATATTGCAGATGAGAATGGAGTATTAGGGTAGGCAAATGCTGAAAACAATCCCAAATGCCACATCTTAGAAGTGTAACCAATTAGTATATTTCTCACTCACATGACAGTTCACTGTGGTGCACTGGGGTTATGGGGAGTACTGTGCTATTCAGTCATTTAGAGACCTGTGATCCTTGTGACAATCACAGTGTGGAAGACAAAAGGAGTGATGGGTTGTGTAAGGGATTTTTAGGCCAATCTGGAAGTCACATGAATGATATTAACTTATATTCTATTTGGTCAGAACTTACTTATATTATGTTTTCAATGTAACTCCACATGAGTTGGGAATGTAGTATTCCTGTCAACCCAGTAATAAAATTGATTAGATTAGCCAATGAATAACATTCTATCTAAGATAACAAGTCACATTCTGCATACCATCTTGGAACCATATCCTCCCTGCCCCCCACACAATGGTTTTTAATAATGGGATAGAAAATAATTAGAGATAGTTGTATTATGGGTAGGTTGGAAAATATTGCAACAGGATATATGAAATGCTAAAGCCTAAACTAGAGAAATTATGGTCTGAATAAAATTGAGGGTAAGATGAGGTAAGTTTTACATAGGTGCAGAGAGGAATTAGAAGATTTTTGGAATCAGGGTCTAAGTAAGAGAGAGTTGACATGACTGGAAGGTTTACTGAGGGTGGTAGAATAAGGGTGCCATAAACTGAAATGAAAAACACAAAAGGAAGAGAGACTTTAGGCGGAAAGTTATGAGCTCCATTTTGGAAAAGACAGACTTGAATTTCCAGAAGGATTACAGAAGATGATATCCAGACGGTACTTAGAAATCTACTTAGAAAAAGAATCAGGGCTTGAGATTTAATTGGTCATTTGCATAATCATGAGAGCTTAATTCATACAATTGTTAAGAGAAATGATATAAAGCTTAATAAAGAAGTCAGAAGGTGGTGATTCTAGAGGGATCTATGGAGAAGGAAAAAGAAGAAGGATTAAAGAGAAAAGACAGCATTTGCTGTGAAAAAGAGACACCTCTGTAGCCTATGACAATGGAGAGAGAGGTAAAGAAAAGCAATATGTTAATTTTCCTGTGATGGAAAGTGATTTGCTCAAGATTAGGAACAAAATCTTCAATCTTGTTTGGCTTGGTGTTTTTGCTTCTTTTTTGCTGAACAGATCTTTGCTACCTTATTTTCTTCAATAGTTTTATAAGATTTTTGGAAAAATTTGCATTACTCAATTGGACAAAGACACTTTTTTATTATAAAATTATTTTCAACTTATACCTTAAAAAAGGATCACTGGATTTATTTGATCCAATGATCTCTTCTTGATTTCACATCCCTAATTATCTTACACTGGGCAAATGGCAACACATAAACAGGAAGTTATTTGAGAAGAAAAAATGGGGGATGAAAAGTAATTGAACTTACAGAAATATTACCTTATATTCTACAGTTAGCCACAAGATAAGTTGATTATGATATACTAGTGTTTCAAAAGTAGTATAGTAGTTACAAAGCATTATAAGGATTGTAATATCCATTCATTCAGGAAGCATTTTTTGAAAATTTTGTTTTGTTCTGATCATTATTCTAGAATCTGTAGATATGTAGGCAGAAAAGATACAAGCTCTACAAGTAAGGAGTTCTAATCCAGCAAGGAAATCAATCCATATATGAATAATTAATTTGCATTATAATAAGTGCTTATAAAAATATGTCATAATGTTGGAGGGGCTGAACACTAATTTATCCCTGCAACATATTGAGGTTATTTAGTTTGGAACAAAGATACACAGGTGCTCCATTGTTTTATATTGCTGTCACTGCCAGCAGTAAGTAAAAGGAAAGGTTTTTTTCTATGATACCACCAGCAGTTTAATGTCTATTGTTTATATGAAAATGTTAGACTGTACTAGGGGGTGACATTTAGGAATGTAGTTAAAAATTTTAGCCTAAGGGGGCTGAGGCATAGCCCCACCCACTGTGGAAAGTGTCTTCCAATACCATCTGAGCAAAAGGGCTGGTAAAAACACCTGAAAGCCCTGTGGCCCAGTAATTCTCAAGCTAAGAGGGACAGAAAGAGCTAATAGCTTGCAGAGCAAAGACAGTGGCCCTTTTTGGCCAGGGAACTTGAGATGTGGGTTGAGCTGAGTTAAGACAATAAGCAAAGAGCTTTAGTGGTTTTAGTGCTGCTTCTCCCACTGTGCCTAGGGAGAGAATCTGATTCACAGTCCTGCTCATTGCTGAATAGTCTTCAGCCTGCCCAACCAGGGCACTTAAGCAGAACACATGGGATGCTACCTGGCCCAACAAAGTTGGCAAACTCTTAGCTAGACTAACCAAGGAAAAAATAGAAAGGATCCAAGTAACAAAATTTATAAATGAAAAAAGGAGAAATTACAACTAATACCACAGAAACTTACAGGATCAAAAAAGCTATTATGAACAACTGTGTGCTAACAAACTGAACAATCTAGGAGAATTAAAAAACACTCTTAGGAAAATACAACTTATCAAGACTGAATCAGGAAGAAATACAAAATCTGAATAGATCAATTATTAGTAAGGAGATTGAATCAGTAATCAAAAATCCCCCAAAGAAGAAAACCTCAGAATCAATGGCATCATTAGTGAATTTTACCAAATATTTGAAGAAAAATTATCATCAATCCTTCTCCAACTCTTCTAAAAGAATCAAAGAGGGGAAACACTCCAAAGATCATTTTATAAGGTCAACATTATTCTGATACCAAACCAGGAATAAATACTACTAAAAGAGAAAATTGCAGGTGAATATCTGTGATGAATGTAGCTATAAAAAAATTTCTCAGTGGAATACTACCAAACAGAATTCAGTAGTACATTAAAAACATCATTAATCATGTGAGATTTATCCCTGGGGATGCAAAAATGTTTCAACATATGCAAATCAATTAATATGATTTATTACATTAATAGAATGAATGATCATCTTAATAGATGTATAAAAAACATTTGGCACAGTTTAACATTTATTCAACATTTATTCATTATAAAATATTTTAATAAATTAAACAAGGAAGGAATATATCTCAACATAACAAAGACCATATAAACATATAAAGAACTCACACAACTCAATAGCAAAAAAACAAAAACAAATAACCCAATTAAAAAATAAACAAAAGATTTGAACAGACAGTTTTCCGCAGAAGAGATACAAGAGGCCAACAGGTATAATAAAAGACACTTAGCATCACTATCATTAAGAAAATGCAAATTAAAACCACAATGAGATATCACCTCAGGCCTGTTAGAATGGCCGTCATTGGGGTACCTGGGTGGCTCAGTGGGTTAAAGCCTCTGCCTTCAGCTCATGTTGTGATCTCGGGGTCCTGGAATGGAGCCCCGCATCAGGCTCTCTGCTTAGCAGGGAGCCTGCTTCCCTTCTTCTCTTTCTGCCTGCCTCTCTGCCTACCTGTGATCTCTGTCAAATGAATAAACAAAATCTTAAAAAAAAAAAAAAAAAAGGCCGTCGTCAAAAAGACAAGGAATAACAAATGCTGGTATGGATGTGGAGTAAAGGGAACTCTTGTGCACTGTTGATGGAATTGTATATTGGTGCAGACACTATGAAAAATAGTATGAAAGACCCTCCAATAATTAAAAATAGTACTACTAGATGATACAGCAATTCCACTTCTGGGAATATATTCAAAGGAAATGAAAAACACTAACTTGATATCTGCACCCCTGTATTCACAGCAACAATATTCACAATAACCTAAGTGCCCATCAATGGGTAAAGAAGCTGTGGTGTGTGTATAGAAGGAAAATTATTCAGCCATAAAAGCTGAGGAAATCCAACAATGTGCAACAACATGAACTTGAAGGCATTGTACTAGTGAAATATTTGACAGAGAAAGATAAATACTATATGATCTCATTTACACGTGGAAGTTAAAGCAAACAGACAAACTCATAGAAAAAATATCAGACTTGTGGTTACCAGAGGTGGGAGTTGGGAAGTGCTGAGTGCATAAAAGGGAGATTGGAGGAAGGTTGGCAAAAGATACAGAATTGCAGTTACAAAATAAGTAAATATTAGGTGTATAATGTACTGCATGATGAATATAGTTAACACTACTATATGTATGACATATTGGGAAGCTGTTATGAGACTACATTCTAAGAATTCTTATCACAAGGAGAAATTTTTCCTTTCCTCTATTTTTTCTTTCTTCTTCTTTTTTTAAATCATATCTATATGAAAGGATAGACCTAGCTGAAACTATTGTGGTAATTATTTTACAGTATAGTTAAATCAAACTGTCATACTGTTCGCCTTAAACCTATACAAGTCAATATTCTATTCACCAATTATTTCTCAAAAAATAGGGAAAAATTTGGACAACATATGAGGATAAAGAGGCAGTTAAGAAAAAGAGAGACCATAAATCACATCAAGTTTTGGAAAATTTTGTAATCATACAAAGCACATTCAGCATGAAAGCATTTAGAGCAGAATTTATTCTATCCATGCTCGTATGAAAAAATCTTGGCCACGGTATTTCTAAAGCAAAATATTATATGTCAATGTAGCATTGCTTGTTGGCTATGCTGGATTTTGTTTTATTTATTTAAAGATATTTAAAGAAAACCTTCTCCACTTTTCTCTGATTCTTATAATATACTCTGGAAATAACTTATTTCTAAATTTGGGTTCACTAGATGGGAATAACAAAAGAAAGTAGCCAATTTTTTTCAGAAAACTTTTTCAAGATTTTTTTTATTTTTATTTATTTGTCAGAGAGAGAGAGAGAGAACACAAGCAGGCAGAGTGGTAGGCAGAGAGAGAAGAGAAGCAGTCTCTGGGACGGGATGAGCAAGTGGCCTGATACAGGAGCTGATCCTAGGACCCTGGGATCATGACCTAGGCTGAAGGCAGTGGCTTACCTGACTGAGCCACCCAGGTGTCCCAGAAAAATTTTTCAAATGATAACATCTTTCTACCATGACAGTTTGAGGAATTATCTCAGTGAAAGAAAAGGTGTATGCCAAACATTTTTTTTTTTTTCCCCAATCTGGACAGAGTGTCTAAGTAACTGTCATGGGAGGGTTTGGAAGTAGGGGTAGAATAGCAAATTCGTGGTGGTATTTGTGAATGCTTGTCTTTCAGATTGTGTAACATATGAAAAAATACTAATATCAATTTTTATAAAATAAATTCTAATGTCAAAATAATAACATATTTGGGGCCTGGTATTCAACATTAACAAGATTAAAAACTTATTTTAATTAATACTTTAGATCATTTGTTTATTCATTCAACAAATATTGAATTAAACAATTCTCACTGTACCTAGAACTAGAAATATAATAAAGAACCAGATAGGCATGGTTATCTGACCATGGAGTTTAAAGTCTAACAGGTGAGATGACCAAGTAAAAATGAAATTGAATAGGTATAATTAGTATCTTGATGAAGGATGAGCAGATGCCATGGGTTCACATAACAAGAACACCAAATGTGTTTTTTTTTTTTTTTTTTGGTGAAAGTGCATGTTTGTGGTGTGTGTGTATGTGTGTGTGTGTGTGTGTGCACATTAGGACATTTCTCAGAAGGAATGAAGTTTATGTTGGTATTTTAAAAATGAATAGGAAATAGAATAAGTAGGACATAGGTCTGATCACTAATGGTAGGAGGTGGGAGTACGGAACAATGAAAGGAACAATGCTATTTTTTAATTTTTAAATTTAAATTAAATTATTTAACATATAATGTATTATTAGTTTCAGAGGTAGAGGTCAGTGATTCATCAGTCTTATATAATACCAAGTGTTCACTATATCAGATGCCCTCCTTAATGTCCATCATCCAGTTACCCCATTCCCTCATCCCCTCCCCTCTAACAACCCTTAATTTGTTTCTTATGATTAAGAGTCTCTTATAGTTTGTATCCCTCTGATTTCATCTTGTTTATTTCTTCTTCTCTTTTCCTATGACCTGTTTTGTTCCTTAAATTCCACATATGAGTGAGATCATATGATGATTGTCTTCCTCTGATTGACTTATTTTTCTTAGCGAAATACACTCTAGTTCCATCACATGGTCCCAAACGTCAAGATTCCTTTTTTTTTTTTGATGGCTAAGTAGTATTCCATTGTGTATATATGCCACATCTTCTATATCCTTTCATCTGTTTATGGACATCTGGGTTCTTTCCATAGATTGGCTACTATGAGCATTACTGCTATAAACATTGGGTAGCAGGTGTCCCTTTGGATCATTACATTTGTATCTTTGGAGTAAATACCTAGTAGTGCAATTTCTAAGTCATAGAGTATCTCTATTTTCAACTTTTTTGGAATCTCTAAACTGTTTTCCAGAGTGGCACCAGCTTGCATTCCCACCAAAATGTGAGAGGATTCCCCTTTCTCTGCATCCTTGCCAACATCTGTCATTTCCTGACTTGTTAGTCTTAGCCATTCTGGTGTGAGTGGTATCTCATTGTGGTTTTTGATTTGCAATTCCCTCCTAATAAGTGCTATTGAACATTTTTTCATGTGTCTGTTGGCCATTTGTATGTCTTCTTTGGAGAAATGTCTGTTCATGCCTTCTGCCCATTTCTTAATTGGATTATTTGTTCTTTGGGTCTGAGTTTCATAAGTTCTTTATAGATTTTGGATACTAGCCATTTATCTGATATGTCATTTGCAAATATCTTCTCCTATTCTGCCAGTTCTCTTGGTTTTATTGACTGTTTCCTTTGCTGTGCAAAAGATTTTTATCTTGATGAAGTCCCAATAGCTCACTTTTTGTCTTTGTTTCTCTTTCCTTTGGAGGTGTCTCTAGCAAGAAGTGGAGGTCACTGAGGTTGCTGCCTGTTCTTCTCCTCTAGGATTTTGATGGATTCCTGTCACACATTTAGATCTTTCAACCATTCTGAGTCTCTTTTTGTGTATGATATAAGAAATAGTCCAGTTTCATTCTTCTGCATGTGTTGTCCAATTTTCCCAATGCCATTTGTTGAAGAGACTGTCCATTTTTCATTGGATATTCTTCTCTGTTTTGTAGAAGATTAGCTGACCATAGAGTTGAGGTGCCATTTCAGGGTTCACTATTCTCTTCCATTGATGTACAATTGTTTTTGTGCCAGTATCATACTGCCTTGATAGCAGACCTGTAACAGAGCTTGAAGTCTAGAATTGTAATGCCACTAGTTTTGGTCTTCTTTTTCAACTTTTCTTCAGCTGGTCAGGGTCTTTTCTGGTTCCAAAGAATTTTAGGATTATTTGTGCCAGCTCTGTGAAAAAAGTTGATGCTATTTTGATAGGTGTTGCACTGAAGGTATAGATAGCTCTAGGTAGCATAGATTCTTTCTTCCAATCCATGAGCATGGAATATTTTTTCATTTCTTTGTGTCTTCCTCAATTTCTTTCAAGAATGGTTTATAGTTTTCTGAGTACAGATGCTTTGCTTCTTTGGTTAAGTTTGTTCTTAGGTATCTTATGGTTTTGGGTTCTCTTATAAATGGGACTAACTCCTTAATTTCTCTTTCTTATGTCTCATTGTTAGTGTATAAAAAAGCAAATGATTTCTGTGCATTGGTTTTATATCCTGCCACTTTGCTGAATTCATGTATGAGTTCTAGCAATTGGGATGGAGTCTTTTGGGTTTTTCACATAGAGTTTCATGTCATCTGCAAAGAGTGAGAGTTTGACTTCTTCTTTGTCAATTCATATGCCTTTTATTTCTTTTTGTTGTCTGATTGCTGAGGCTAGGACTTTTAGTACTATGTTGAACAACAGTGGTGTTAGTGGAGATCCTGCTGTGTTCCTGACCTTAGAGGAAAAGTTCTCACTTTTCCCCCTTGAGAATGATATTTGTTGTGGACTTCTCATATATGGCTATTACAATATTGAGATATGTTCCCTCTACCCCTACACTATGAAGAGTTTTTTTTTTTTTTAAATAAGATTTTATTCATTTATTTGACAGGGAGAGATCACAAGTAGGCAGAAAGGCAGGCAGAGAGAGAGGGGGAAACAGGCCCCCTGATGAGCAGAGAGCCTGATGTGGGGCTTGATCCCAGGACCCTGAGACCATGACCTGAGCCGAACACAGAGGCTTAACCCACTGAGCCACCCAGGTGCCCCTACACTATGAAGAGTTTTAATCAAGAAAGGATGCTGTACTTTGTCAAATGCTTTTTCTTCATCTATTGAGAGGATCATATATTACCTATCCTTTCTTTTGTTTATGTAGTGTATCACATTGATTTGCAGATGTTGAACCACCCTTGTGGCCCAGGAATAAATCCCACTTTATTCTGGTGAATAATCCTTTTAAGGTACTGTTGGATCCTATTGGTTAGTATTTTAGTGAGAATTTTGGATCCACATTCATCAGAGGTATTGGTCTGCAATTCTCCTTTTTGAGGTGTTTGTCTAGTTCTGGAATCAAGATAATGCTGGCCTCATAGAAAGAGTTTGGAAGTTTTCCTCCCATTTTTATTTTTTGAAACAGCTTCAGAAGATGCTTGGTAGAATTCCCCTGGGAAGCCATCCAGCCCTGGACTCTTGTTTGTTGGGAGATTTTTGATGACTGATTTAATTTCTTTGCTGGTTATGGCTCTGTTAAGGTTCTCTATTTCTTCCTGGTTGAGTTTGGTAGTTTATATGTCTCTAGGAACTCATCCATTTCTTCCAAATTGTCAAATTTGTTTGTATATAGTTGCTTATAAAATATTCTTAAAATTGTTTGTATTTCTTTTGTGTTGGTGGTGATCTCTCCTCTTTGATTTATGATTTTAGTTTTTAGGTTCTTTTTCTTTTCTTTTTGGTAAGTCTGGCCTGGGGTTTATTGATTTTATTAATTCTTTCAGAGAACCAGCTCCTAGTTTTGTTGATCTGTTCTACTGTTCTTTTGTTTTCAGTTTCATTGATTTCTACTCTCATCTATATTTCCTGTTGTGTTTAGGTTTTATTTGCCGTTCTTTCTTCAGGTCCTTTAGGTATAAGGTTAGGTTGCATATTTGAAACCTTTGTTGTTTTTTGAGAAAGGCTTGTATTGCTATATACTTCCCTATTAGAGCCACTTTTGCTGTATCGCAAAGGATTTGAACAGTTACATTTTCATTTTCATTTGTTTCCATGATTTTTTTTTTTTAATTCTTATTCAATTTCCTGGTTGACCCATTTATTCCCAAGTAGGATGCTTTTTAGCCTCCATGCATCTGAGTTGTTTCCAAATTTCCTCTTGTGATTGAGTTCCAGGTTCAACGCATTATGGTATGAAAAGATTCAGGTAATGATCCCAGTCTTTTGGTATGAGTTGAGACCTGATTTGTGACCCAGCATGTGATCTGTTCTGGAGAATGTTCTATGTGCACCTGAGAAGAATGTGTATTCTGTTGCTTTAGGATGGGATGCTCTGAAAATATCTGTGAAGTCCATCTGGCCGAGTGTGTCATTCAAGTCCTTGTTTCCTTGTTGATCTTCTGCTTAGATGATCTGTCCATTTCATTAAGTGGGGTGTTAATTAAAGTCCCATACAGTATTATTATTGATGTGTTTCCTTAATTTGTTATTAATTGGTTTATATAATTGGCTGCTCCCATGTTAGGGGAATATTTATAATTGTTACATCTTCTTGTTGGATAGACCCTTTAATTATAAGGTAGTGTCCTTCCTCATCTCTTATTATAGTCTTTGGTTTAAAATTTTATTTATCTAAGGATTTCCACCCCAGCTTTCTTTTGATGTCCATTAACATGATTGATTGTTTTCTACACCCTCACTTTCAATTTGGAGGTGTGTTTGGGTCTAAAATGAGTCTCTTGCTGATAAGATATTAATGGGTCTTCCTCTTTTATCCAATCTGCTATCCTGTGTCTTTTGATTGGGGAATTTAGCTCATTTCATTCATAATAACTACTGAAATATATGAACCTAGTGCCATTGTATTACCTGTGCAGTCCCTGTTTCTGTATATTATCTCTGTTCTTTTCTGGTCCATGTTACTTTTGGACTACCTCTTCATTTAAAGAATCCCTTTTTATATTTTTTGTAGGGCTGTTTTAGTGATCACAAATTCTTTTAGTTGCTGTTTGTCCTGGAAGATTTTTAATCTCTCCTTTTACTTTCAGTGACATCTTAGCTGGGTAAAGTATTCTTGGCTGGATGATTTTCTCATTTAGCACCCTAAATATATCATGCCAGTCCTTTCTGGCCTGTCAGGTCTCTATAGATAGTTCTTCTGCAATTCTAATGTTTCTGCCCTCGTAGGTTATAGACCTCTTGTCTCAAGCTGCTTTCAGGATATTTTCTTTGTCGCTGAGATTTGCAAGTTTCATTATTACACAGCAGGAAAAATAGGTGTTGATCTATTTATATTGACTTCGAGGGGCTTCTCCTGTGCCTCCTGGACTTGAAGGACTGTTTCCTTCCCCAGATTAGGGAAGTTCTCCACTATAATTTGCTCAAATACACTTTCTTCCTCTCTCTCTCTCTCTCTCTCTCTCAACTCTTTTTCAGGGATCCCAAGTTTTCTAAAATTGTTTTACTTTACTTTACTTTACTTTACTTTACTTTACTTTACTTTACTGGATCACGCTCATGATACAGTGGTTGTTTATCTGTCTTTTTCTCAGCTTCCTTATTCTTCACATTTTTTTCTTCTATATCACTAATTCTGTCTTATGCTTCATTTATCCTAGCAGTAAGAGCCTTCATTTTTAAAAAAACAGACTTTATTTATTTATTTGACAGAGAAAGAGCATGAATAGGAAGAGAGGTAGACAGAAGGGAAGGGAGAAGTAGGTCCGTGGTGAGCACACGGCCTGATGTGGAGCTTGATCCCAGGACCTTGGGAACATGACCTGAACTGAAGGCAGATGCTTAAACAACTGAGCCACCCAAGTGCCCCAAGAGTCTTCATTTTTTTTTTTAAATAAACATATAATGTATTTTTATCCTCAGGGGTACAGGTCTTTGAATTGCCAGGTTTACACATTTCACAGCACTCATCATAGCACATACCCTCCCCAATGTCCATATCCCCACCACTCTCTCCCGTCCCCCCTCCCCCCAGAAACCTTCAGTCTGTTTTTTGAGATTGAGTCTTATATGGTTTGTCTCCCTCTCAATCCCATCTTCTTCCATTTTTTCTGTTCTACCCCCCAGACCCCGCACATTGCATCTCCACTTCCTCATATCAGGGAGATCATATGATAGTTGTCTTTCTCCGATTGACTTATTTCGTTAAGCATAATACCCTCTAGTTCCAAGGAGTCTTCATTTTTTATTGCATCTCATTAATAGGCTTTTGATTTCAACTTTATTAGATTTTAATTCTTTTATTTCTCCAGAAAGGGATTCTCTAGTGTCTTTTATGCCTTTTTCAAGCCCAGCTCGTTTCTTTATAATCATTATTCTGAACTCCAGTTCCAACATCTTACTTATATTCATACTGATTAGATCCCTGGCAATCATTACTGCCTCTTGTTTTCTTTGTTGAGATGAGTCTTTTCTGTCTTGTCATTCTGTCCAGAGAAGTATAGATAAATGAGAGAACAAAATACTAAAATGGCAAGAATGACCCCAGAGAAATATACAGTAAACAAATTAGAACAGACCCAAACTGAAAATAATGATAATAATAAAAATTAGAAAGAGAGAGAGAGAGAGAAAATATAATCAGACATGTGAACAGAATAGAGCAATACACTGGATCCTGTGTATATTTTGGTCCATTTGTTAGAAAACTAGACTCCTAAATTGTAAAGTAAGAAAAACTAATATATGTACAAAAATAAAATTAAATACAATGAAAGGATAGAATGTAATTGTAAAAAGGAATGGTTTTGAAAACAGTCATTTCTTACTTGTCTTCAACTAAGTGATTTAACATTCAGATTATGTGTCATTTAACTTTTTAGCTTGAAATTCAGTGACTTAATTAAATTAATTTTGAGTGGTTAATTTTTTCCTGCTTTGCAAGTTTTATGACTCCAGATTAACCAGACACTTCACAGCTACAATTTATCTATTCTCATTCTGAAGACTGTCCAACATTAAGAAAAAGAAAAAAAAAATCTCTATCTAAGGGCAAGTTGAGAATTCTCATTGAGCATAAAGTTAGAGATTCAATAAAGGAGAATTTTGACTTCCAAACGATGTGTTGGCTGACAAAAATATACTTCTGCAGTTTAGATTTCTTTTGTGCAGTAGAATAAATAGAGGGCATGGATTCTAGGATGATAGATGAAATGCAGGTTGTTTCAAGGTCTGAGGTGGGGAAAAGTTCAGTAGGAGAGCAAGTGATGGTGATATTATAGTGAATTCTGATCACTAAAGTAAACCAACCAGCAGGGGATTTATTTCTGTCATGTTAATAAGAAACATATTTAGGGGGAGAAGAGGAAAAATATTAGAATCTATACTTTCATTGAAGATTTTTTCCACAAATATTTACTGAGTATTGTCTGTTTGGTGGATACCATGCTAAGCACTTAAGGAGCTCAGAGTCTAATGGGACTGGAATATATGAAAAATCAATTATTTCATCAATATTTATAGCAATAGCTAATGCCAAACAGGTGCTTACCGGGTTCAAGATCCTATGTTACGTCTTTCACATGGCTTCTCGGATTTAGTCCTAACAAAGTGTCAGAGATGAGTGCTATTATTAACCTAATTTTGTAGAAAAGTAAACTGAAGCTAAAAAGATGAGATCAGTCCATATCACAGGTCATTCAAGTATCACAGTAACTGCAATGAGAGAAGTGAATGCATGACTTCATTCTCTGTGAATTTTTTAGATAGATATTTTATTTTTTAATATGTTCAGATATGCAAAGTTAGTACAGCATGCTCTCATATCTCTCACCCAGTTTTAGGTGTGAGAGTCTCCTAATATTGTGTTATATTTCTGTGACAACTTTGTCTAAACTGCGAAATGCATTTTTTGTACATTGTTGTTAACTAAATAGTAGACTTTATTTGAATTTTACCAGTTGTCCCTTTTTTTTCTGTTTTAGGATCCAATCTAGGATACCATATTATGTGAAGTCTAAAGACAGAGTGCAAAGAAGTTTACTAAGTATAGGAGTGTCAGGAAGGATGATGTGGGGAAGAGACAAAGGAAGACTTCCAAAGAGGAAATGATGCTTCACTTGACCTTACAGGCTCAGGGAGATTTATCCAAGCAAGAAGCAAGGAAGAAAAAGAAAAAAGGAAAAAAAGAAAAAAAAACATGTAAAATATGGTATAATTGGGTGATCATGAGTAGTTCAAAATGATTGAAGCAAATCACGTATTAGAAAAATAAGAGGAGGTGAGACCAAGGATTTAGACCATGGTGGAAAGTTAAGGACTTGTTTGATTACCATGGTCAAAAATTTTCACCTTATGTTACAGGTTTTCAAAGTTATGGAAGGATTTGAGCAGAAGAATAATAGACTATCATTTTTGAAAGGCACGTTTTATAATATTATGGAAGTATAAAACTGGATTGGCCAAGAGAGATTAGTTAGGATCTATGTTCACAGTCTTGTTGAGAAATAATAATAATGATAAGGGACTGAACAAAGTCTTTACCAGTAGATATGGAGGAGGGGTGTCATAATTGAAAGGTGTGAATGACTTTTAGTTAAGATTACTTGAAAGAGATTAAAGCTTCAAATCACTCATTTAGTTTTTTGATGAATGATTGTGCTATCCATCAGGATAGGAAATGAATAGAGGTAAATAGGAATGAGAATAAGATTGTGAGTTCAATTTTTTACACGTTTTTGTGTTTTTTGTTTTTTGTTTTTCCAAAGGTTGTTTGGTAGTGTCTATAGAAAAAGCACAATTGGCAATTGAAAATAAAATTATGGGGAATCATGTCTAAGATGATGACACAGTTAAGAATTTTGCATCATATTTATGGTGTTAAAGCTAGGCTCAGTGAGAATATGCAGAGTGACACTAACTGAGAATCCAGGATTAGGGAGAAAAGCAACTAAGAATGACCTGGAGAGGGAAGAGGAAAAATGTGGTGAATGCGGACAATGAAGACAGGAGTGAAGAGAATCTCAAAAGGGAAATGCGGTCACAGTAAATGCTAAATACTTCACAATAGTTGAATAGAATAAGGAATAAAAGATAGACACTTTGGCTTCAGCTCCAACATGTTAAAATCTTGTTAGTTATCACACCTACCCCTACAATAAGAAAAAGCTGCACAAACTGAAAATCAGTGACTTTCTGGACCTATTAAAAGGCCAAGTTTATGGGGCAAATTTTCATCCCCAAATGTAGAGAGTTCAGTGAAACCACAAAATGAAGGCTGACTCTTTTTACTAGAAACAGGGCAGACTGGAGCCATAAACTGGTTGGAAGATTTAAATGGTAATTTTGACAAATTGTGGAGACTGAATGTGAAGTACCCTGAGAGAAGAAACTGTTGAGACCCCAACTTTCATGGGTTTTACTTTCAAGAACATCACCACATTTTCAAGGTAAAGGACCAGGAAAGACCCCTTCATGGCTCTGACAGCAGAAGGGGAAAAGCAATCGTTATGAATTAAGTCCAGAGCATCCTTCCCAAGAAAGGTTTACTCCAGGGGAAAATGCTTTACCAGAGTCCTAGTCAACTGAAGTGTGGGACATTTCCTGGATTCCAGTCTTCCATAGATTTTTTTGTCTCACACAAGGGTGAAAAAAAAAAAAAAATCTTAGAAATAGTGATGAAGGTAACAGTGTAAGAATACAGGCCCACTATAGGAATTATATTTTTTAGGTTTAATTAATTTAAGTAATCTCTACACCCAATATGAGGCTCAAACTCATGACATTAAAATTAGGAGTTACAAGGTCCTCTGACTGAGCCAGCCAGGTGCCCCTGGCAATGTATTTAACTATAAGACTATAAGAAGTATCTTTTCCTTATAACAGTCTTCAATAAATAACAGTAGATTATAGATGAAGGAGCTGTAAGAAATAGACCCTATCGGAGGAGGAGTAGTAAAAAGAAAATACCAGTACCAAAGGTGGAACAGAAGTAAGGGTAGGAGAGGACCTTGAAACCTCTGACACCTACAGGTACAGCAAACATGAAACATAGTGCATCTCCTAGCCATATTAACATAAAACATTACACTAAAGTCCTACTTATCTGATTTCCTATTACTCAAAGTATCATGTCCACATCCAGATTTCCACAAAGATTACAAGGTGACCCAAAAGGCAGCAAGGAAAAACAACAACAAATTACAAAACCCACAGTATGAAGAAATAAAGCAAGAATCAGAAACAGATTAAGGTACAGATTTTAGGATCAACAGACAGGATTTCAGAATAATATGAATAAGATGTTATGGACTCTAATTAAAAAAGTAGACAATATGCAAGATTAGATGGGTAATATAAGTAAAGAGATAGAAACCCTAAAATAGAATTGAAAGGAGGGTTAAATGTCAAAAACACTAACAGAAATGAAGAATGCCTTCAATGGCTCATCAAAGCATTGCACATGACCAGGGATAAAAATCAGTGAGCTTGAAGAAACATCCTTAGAAATTTCCCAAGATGAAATTTCAATAGATAAAAAGAATAAAAATCAGAAGAGAATATCCAAAAGCCAAGATCATTTCAAAAATTGTAATATATACATACTTGATATACTGGAATGAATAGAAAGAAGGGAACAGAAGAAATATTTAATAAATAATGATTGGAGAGTTCCAGAATTAATGATAGATACCAAAATATAGTGTATAGGTACACACATAGACCCAGGAAGCTTAGAAGACACCACACAGGAGAAATATAAAAAATTTGACAGCCATGCACACACATCACATTCAAACTGTAAAAACCAAACACAAAGAGAAAATTTTGAAAGCATACAGAGAGGGCAGAAAATACCTTATAAATGGTGGAATAAGGGCAAGAATTACAATGTTCTCCTTATCAGAAATTGTGCAAACAAGGTAAGAGTGAAGTGAATTTTTTAAATAGTGGAAAGGAAAAGAAATCCTACTCATCTAAAATTCTACATCCAGAGAAATTTTACTTCAAAATGAAGGGGAAACAAAGACTTTCTCATACAGACAAAAACAGAGATTTCATCACCCTGCAAGAAATATTCAAAGAAATTCCTCAGGAAAAGGGAAAATAAATGATATAATGAGAAATCCTTGTTACAAAAAGAAAAGCAGATCATTGGGGTAGGATAAAGATAAAATAAATATTTTAATTTTCTTGCTCTTAATTGATCTAATAACTTAAAAGTAATAATTGCACCAATGTATTGGATGATTATAGATCTGGATAAGTAAAACAAATGACCGCAATGTTATAAGAGACAGAAGTAGGTAACCTATAACAGTACTCCTTATTCCCACCTGTTCCTTATGACAGAAGTGTTACTTCTGTCACTATTAGAGTGTTCGTGGGTAGGATTAATGTCTTTATAAAAGAGGTCCCAGAAACTCCCTCACCCCTTCTGCCATGTGAGATTATAGTGAGAAGATGGTCATCAGTGAAGAAATGAACCCTCATCAGGCATTGAGTCTGACATCACCTTAATTTTGGACTTACAGCTTCTAGAACTGTGAGAAATAAATTTCTGTTGTGTATAAACCATCCAGTCTATGCCGTTTTGTCATGCTGGTCCAAATAGACCAAGGCAAGTAATACCTAGCAGTCCATATTTTTACCCCAAATATTTAAACAAGGAATCTGTAAGTCAGAGAGACTTGGTGATTTACCAAAACTCACACAGCCAGTTGGTGACAACATCAATTCTCAAGTTCAGGTCTGTTTAACTTCAAGGTTTGTGCTCTTTGGTCTGTATGGGCTGGACTCTCAGACTATGATCTGTGGGCTGAGCTGATGTCACATTCTTAGATGGACTTGATTTTCAGCTACTGCTGTTTTTGACATATGATATGTAAGAAATATTTGCATAAGAATATTACATATAAATGTGAACATTCCGATTGTATGTCCACTTCAAGTTTTCATTTGAGTGTTTTGGTGAATGTATTTTCAAGTCTTCTCAAAACTGGGAAAATTGACTGACTCTGTCAGATCATTCCCAGTAAAAGAGAAAATGAATCACAGGAATGAACACAATTACTCTATTGATATGTCTTCTCTTTGTTTGAGTTACTGCCATGACCATGTATTTTGGTTATGAAAACATCTCCTTCCTTTCAACTTTCCTGGTTCCAACTCCTCCCTAGGTAGCTCACCCAGTTTAGGTTCTTTGCCAACATACTGGCCCCTGTCATTACTTGCTCACTCTCTGTCTACCTCATTGCCAGCCCCACAGAAGCTGGGAACTACCTGGCTTTCTCTAAAGCTCACATATTCCCATGGAATATTATACTCAGCTCTCTGGCTCGGAGGCTACTTTCTGTCCTAACAACAAAACTTACATTCAGACACCCATCCCAAGAGTGGCCTTTGTGTCTTCACACACTGCAGCACTCACTCCAGGACATTTAGCTGTTCTGTTATCCATTTATGTGAAGTGACCTGAAGTACCTCTGGGAATGGTAAGAGCAAGGTCAGAGCACAATGGACGTGATCAGCTGGGATTTCCTTGAAAACACGGCACTCTCATTGTCTCATCCTTATTCACTTCAGTGATCATCAGCAGGCACTCTAATTCCTGCTCCAAGGAGAATTGTTTTATCTCCATTCTTAATAAAAGTTTAATAGCAGACAGAGCACTTTGGTGAGAGCTCATGTTAGTGAGATTTTTATTTCACCTAATATACCAGGATATTATGCATTTGAGTAATCTATGGGCTGTTGTAAATAAAGCAAACAACATATATTTACAGAACTAAGCAAACTGTATTTATGATGCTATCCTTGAAACTTTGGCACTCTGCTCAGTTATTGCTCTCTCTCTCATTAGCGTGCATCAGTGAGACGCTCCTCTAATTAGCGATAAACTTACTGCTGAATAGCAGTCATTTCAAATACTGTTTGTTATTAAAACAAATACCTGGAAATTACACTATTAGTACAAAAATCAATTCAATTTTAAGCCTAACATTTAAAGCACACTTAACACCCTCGCTTCTGTATGCAACATGCTATCAGCAGTTTTCCTTTGTATTTGAGGATCTCCAACAAGCCAGGAACATACATGTAGTCAAGAACTAGATCAAGGGATTTGCCCAGTTTTTATAATTACTTTAAGAGAGAGACGGATCGACAACATTTTGGGGGAGGTGGAAATGCTAGTCTCTCTATCCCTGCTTGGATTATCTAACAATGAATGTTTTGAAACATCCTGTTTCAGTCATTGAAATCAGAGAAATGATGAAGATGTTTTTTTGACTCAAGAAACAATATATTGAAGGAGTGGATTGAGGCAAATAGGTAGACCTCTGTATATATAAATGTACTGCATTATAGTTGAGGCAACCAAATAGGTACCCAGAGTACTCTGAGAGCATTGATGTATTTAGGTTAAAAAGAAAGGTTTATGAATTTTTAGTTTTATTTGGCTTAAATGTAAGTAATAAACTATATGACATTTGGAAGATGGCATCACATAATTTAAAGACAATTGGAGTAAATTCTCCATTTTCTTACCATCTCTGCCATTTGTTAGCTGTGTAACCATTTTACATTTAATAGCTGGGTAAGCATGTGCCTTGGTGTTCTCATTTGAGACATCTGACGTGAGTCATTAAATGATGTCAGTAAAACTTAAACCCTGGTGCCTGACAGAAACAGGCTATCGTTAATGTCTGCTTCTTTCAATCCCTTTTCTCTTTCTCCATCTGCTTTCTACTTTTTCCTCCTTCACCTCAGGCACCTTCATCTAGAATTCCAGGCCTCTTCACTGCCCTCCAGTCTTACCACTCTTCTATGTTCAAGTCATTTCTTTGTTCAGCAATGGCCGTCCTTTCCTTGGTATGTCAGAATTCCATCATTTCTTCAAGGTGTCCCATGAATACTGCTTCCTCATCCAGGCCTATCTTGATCTCTCCTACGTACTCTTTCCTTCTGAATTTTCATTACACTTTTCACATTTTTTTTGGTTCTTGTTCATATCACATCGTGTACTGCAGTTACATATGAAGTTGAGAAACACTGTAATAGAAGGAAAGACCCAATGGAGGAATTGACTTACCAAATCATTGTGCATCTATCAGTATACTGGGCTATTGTGCAGGTCTTGAAACTTATACTGTCTAAATATTTATGGAGATGACAATCCAATCATTAGTGCTTTTTCTCATGATGAACAGTCTATATTTCTTCATACAAAGGCTCTTTAGTATGTTCTAAATTATATTATCCTTTGTTATGTACATGATTTACTTATGTTCTTAACAAGGAGAATTCTCTGGGGACATGATCAGCAGTCATTTCTCCATTTCCCTCAACATACTTTACATAGTACTAGTAAAAGCAATAAATCTGTAATTTTTATGGTAAATTTTTCATATCCCCTCAACCTAAGTACTCTTTCCCTTGTACATGAATGAACTCCATCTCAAACAATGTTCCCCAATAACTGGTCAAATCAGCATATATGCTACAACTGTGTATGTTTAAATCTATCTATCATCTATCTATCTATCATCTATCTATCTATCTTCCCCTATCTATCTAAAAACATGATAGTTGAAAGGTGAAGTAAAGTTACAAAGTTGAGTGAGCTCCAGGAATCTTAGAAACTCAGAGCATAAAAGAAGCAACCTTTAATCCCTCATTTTCTTTCCCCCTGTGTGTCTATCTAATTCTTTCAGGCATACCTACATAATGAGGATGACTTTTGACAGCTCTGGAGTCACATTTTATATATGCATGATGATGGAGAAAGGAAAGATTTTTTCATAATGACCTAACATTCCATCAGAAAAGATCCTGCAGAAAGCCATTGTCTCACCAGTGTTAGGTACTTATTTTTGTACCAAACTATGGACAGGAGTAAAAGTAATTATAAATGGTTTAACAATGCCAAAGCTTGTGATAAGGTCAGTTCTGTCATGAGAGGAAAGAAGAACATGGTGCTGGGTGGACAAAGAAAATAATCACTAGGGGGTGGGGTGCCTGGGTGGCTCAGTGGGTTAAGCCACTGCTTTCGGCTCAGGTCATGATCTCAGGGTCCTGTGATCAAGCCCCGCATTGGGCTCTCTGCATAGTGGAGAGCCTGCTTCCCCTTCTCTCTGCCTGCCTCTCTACCTACTTGTGATCTCTCTCTCTCTCTCTCTCTGTCAAATAAATAAATAAAATATTAAAAAAAAAAAGAAAATAGTCACCATGGAATTTTACGGAGGTATTTTATTAGCATAATAATGGCTCTATGCACTCCAGGGTTTGATGTTCTTATGATAGGTATTCCCTCTGCTTTGAAGATAATATTTGACTTCTTAAATAAAGCTTTTTGCTTTCATATTATCTATTAGTGTTTGGGGGGAAAAGTCAAACTTTGTCTATTTGTTTTAATTCTCTATAGAGGGAATATAATCTCATCACACTTAATGTTTCATGATTTTTTGTTCATTAAATATTATGTGGGATAATCAGTATAAAACAAATGTGAATAGGACCACTCAGTTATACTGCCCAATTAGGCACCGTATTATATAAGCAATCCCAGAAACTTTGTCTGATCCTTGGTATTTCAGGAGATTACGTGATTGTGTTGTAACAGATTCAAACCAATTCAGGATTTCACTTGGAGGAAAAGGCTGTATTTAACTTTAGCAAACCCAGACCATACCAAGATTGACATATACAATTTCCTGAGATGTTTCATTGACATCATTAAAATTTCTGCTTAGAGGAGGATGGCAGCCAGGATAATCAACAAAGATGTTTTCAAGATAACTAAAATGAATTCTATAATTTTGTGATTAAGTCTTATTCTTTTAGTGGGCTTATGTTCCTAGTCTATGACCTAGATAAGTGTTTTTAGTTCCTCCTGAGGAACTTCCCTTTAAATAAGACAAGAAGGCTATAAAGGTGCTGAAGTCAGGGGAGTGCCCACCCTTGGGCAGGATGTTTCTGGTAATGCCTATACTTACTCTTACTCTGGACAGTATGTTTATACATGTTCTGTAGAGTATTTTGGGTCTATTTCAAAATGGTTGCTTTTCTCTCCTTCCATCAGATAAAACAAGGGATTTTTCTTTATTATTCCTTATGAGAACTTGTTGGGGTTCTTGGAATTTAAATTTGTGAAAGTGTTGGTGTTCCCCTAAGTCTGCAGCCCCAAGGAGTTTCTCATTCTCCTACTAGTTCACCAGCCTTTAATAATTTCTCAAAATTACCAGGTAAATCTTTTTCTGGCTTCATGGACATTTGTTCCAGGTAGGTGGATCTGTGTTGTGATTCTCTACATTCACTTGACGCTCCAGATTTGGGGGAGTCAGTTTGTCCTGTCATGCTACTTTTCTGATGGATTCAAATAAAGTCATCGATTTCACTTTGTTCGCTTGATTCTTTTAAGAACAGGAGTGATGACTTACAAGCTTTTTACATGTCAGAATTGAAAGAAAAATTCCTAAATAATCTTTAAAGACACTGTAATGATTGTTATATTTTAAAATCCAGTGAAATACATATCAAATATTGTACTCCTGGTAATTCTAATTCTCCTCAAAAATTCTTAAACATTCAAGAAAATGTTACTCAATAAAAATGTTTACTTCTGTGTATGCAATTTCTACAGAGCTATCAAATTATTTATGAATATTGTACACATGGTAACTCTTATTTTATTCTCAAAAATCTTTAAACATTCAAAAAATGTTATTTAATAATAGTAACTTTTATTCCCCAGTATGCAATCTCTAGGGAGCTATCAGCCTCTTCTTTGAATAGGATTTGATCACTGCTTATAGCAAGAAGAAATTAATAAACAAAAATCCCCTCATAGTTGTGACTTTGAGATTTGAATCTTTCCATACCTGAAAATTATTCCAAATGATTAAGCTTCTTAAAATAGCAGCACTTGCTGTTCTACTTTATTTTGCAAATTATTATTATATTATTATTTTTGTTGTTGTTTGAGTTTCCCTTTCGTTAAAGAGGTACCATTTAAATTAGTCAAATGTAACTGAAACAAAAGAGAGGTAGAGATTAAAAATTTCCTTAGGTAATTAGTTGAGATTTATCATTACTACACAAGTTTCTTTTTTTTTTTTTTGCAATTTACCCTGCCAAATGTAGTACTTTTGTATTTTTGTATTTTTATAATAAATCTAAACATACAATGTTCTTTCTAAAATTTGCATACAATAACAATTTTCTGAAAATAGACTTCTGTTCATTTTAGTTTGCAAAATATTATGCAAAATACAGTGTTCCTTAACAAAAAATCCAGTAGGATGTAAAAATATAAACAACATAATTGCATACAGTTGTTTTTTCCCAAGAATTCAAGGGTAGTTTTACATTAAAAGTCAATCAGTATAATCAACCATATAAAAAACTAGAAAAGGAAAACATGAAGTCCACTATAAGAGACATAGGACTAGCACTTAATATAGCCCCAGACCAACAGCAGATAAAAACTTTTCATAAACTAGGAACACAATAGAATTTCCTTAACTTGATAAATGACATCTATGAAAAACCTATGGATAACATCATAAATAATGACAAAAGACATAAGTCAGAACTTGATACTATTAAAATTTCACTCCTCCTGAAATTGGTAAGTTTCATGCAATCCCAATCAAAGCCACAATAGAATATTTTGCAAAATTGGCAAATAGATTCTAAAAATTATAAAAGCATGCAAGAGATGGAGAATAATAAAAAAAAATTAAAAAATTTAGTCGAATGGCTAATACCACTCAATTTCATTTATATCAAGCTCTAAAAAATACAAGCTAATATTTAGTGACTAAAATCATATTAGTTATTATCTAAGGAAATTTAAATTTTTAATTTTGGTGTACTAGGCCTAACTAAATAAGAAGTATACTTTGTTTTTGCTGGGGCTCGCGTTCTTATTAGGAAGCCATTGGCAGAGTGGAATGGTTAATAAGTAATGAAGGTGGTAAGAAGGAGTGGTGTCCAAAGATCGAAAAGCTCTGAGCAAAATAACTCATGCTAATTTCTTCATCTGATAAATCCAGTATAAAAATTACACTCATTCTGTATCTTGAAATGAGATTGGCAAACGAGTGCATCTCCAACATTAAGACCTGTGTGTTGAACAAGCAATCCCCTTCTTTTTCTGAGATTGTTTAATTTCAGTACTTTTTTGTCCTTTACTACCATTGAGCCTTTATTGAGCTAACATCATTGAAATCGATATTTTAAATATATAGTGACAATAGGATGTTGGTTTGTTCTTACTCAGAAGACTTAACACAACTGTTCACCTACTCAGTAGGTGTATTAAATATATCTACTAAGGGAAGAGGCATCTTTTGCTAAACTGCTAGAAAAAACAGTAATATTTTCTCCTAGAATAAAGGATGTCTTATAATTTGCCCGAGAAGGGAATTTCATAGGAGGGCTATTCTAATTTGGCCCATGTCCTTTATCTTTAGATATCAGATAGCATAATTTCTAAGGACTCCTTTCAAAGGAAATGTTCCATATCGTTGATTCTCTGCTTTATTAGACACCCCATTATACTAGTAAGTAGATATAAATACATACATCCAGAGTTGGCTACAGGATATTCTGTTAGTTTGCTAGGGCTGCCATTACAAAATACCACAAACTGGCTGGCTGGAACAATAGAAATTTATTTTCTCACCATTCTGGAAGCTAAAAGCCTGAGATCAAAGTATCGGCAGATTTTATTACTTCCTAGGCCTATCTGCTGGACTTGTAGATGACTGGTTTCTTGCTGTCTGTTCATAGGCTTTTCTCTCTGTGCTTGCAAGTAAGTGCCTGGTGTCTCTCTGTCTCTGCATCTTAATCCCCTGTTCTTATAGAGACACCAATCAAATGGAATTAAAGCCTACTATAAAGACTTCATTCTTAATAACCTCTTTAAAGACCTTATCATCAATTATCACCTAAATTTTGGGAAGAGGACAGAATTCAGCACATAAGAGTGCTAAGAGAAGTCTGACCCTGAAAGGAAGAATATGAGCCGATGTCCCTAAGTTCTCATTGTTAGAAGGAGAGTTCTTAGAACTGTCATGTGGAAAATCAGTTCATGAGTCAAGATGATGAAACAATGAATATACTTCCTGACAGATTTCATTACTAGATACTGACTCTTGGAATTATCTTGATTATATTATCTCATTGTGGCTTTATGAGATGATTTTTTGAGGGCTCTTCTTAGTCCATGAATATAAATGAAAGAAAAAGAATGAGGAGACAAAGGGAAGAATTGAGTGACTTCAATTTGTACTCGGCTGGATCCATTTGCTGAACTGATTATTATTTTCTATCGCTAATACATTATTTGCCCTTCCTCATTTCCTCTTAAGAGTTTATTCACATGTACACATCAAAAGATGGCATGAAATACCCAGGACTTTCCAACAATGAAATCAAATTGCTCTTTTCATAACTGTTAATGATAGACATAAGTGGGTGTGAATAGTATACTACTATTTTAGTTGTTTTATAATATAATGCATGATGCATGCCTTGAACTTTTTAATGTTAATCTGTACCTGTGCTTATGCAGTGTTTTATAACATGCAGTTGACTATCTATTATTGTGATAAACCAAAAAAAAAAAAAAAAAAGAAAAGAAAAGAAAGTGAAAATCAAGGTCATTTACTCCAAAAATATAATAAGCTTACAAGCCCCATTGCAACTACTTACAATCTGTCTTGATGTTGAGCTGATGTAAGGTGTTTGGTATGAAGGGGAGCTTCAGAGACAACACATTCCAAAGTCTGAACACAGCAACCTTCCTATGTACACAGGTTATTTGTCTGGATAAATTAGGCTTTAAGGCTTTTGTTTACTTTTTCTATGAAAAACAATATCTTCCACTTCCAATTATTTGTAATCAGAGTATATTGAGTCATATCCTGTGCAATTCCATCTAGGAAATGAAAATTAAAAAAAAATTTGATGGGGCGGGCACCTGGGTGGCTTAGCCTTTAAGCGGCTGCCTTCGGCTCAGGTCATGATCCCAGGGTCCTGGGCTCGAGGCCCACATCGGGCTCCCTGCTCAGCAGGAAGCCTGCTTCTTTCTCTCCCGCTCCCCCTGCTTGTGTTCCCTCTCTCTCTGTGTCTCTGTCAAATAAATAAATAAAATCTTTAAAAAAAAAGTTTGATGGGTATTCATAGACTAAGTTATCTCATTTAACATATGCCTTGGTTTAGGGAGGATTTAGTCTTTTTCTTTTTCTTTTTCCTTTTGTTTTCTCTCTCTCTCTCTTTCTTATTTATTTATTTATTTATTTGACAGAGAGAGAGAGAGAGATCATAAGCAGGCAGAGAGGCAGACAGAGAGAGAGGAGGAAGCAGGCTCCTTGCTGAGCAGAGAGCCTGATGTGGGGCTCAATCCCAAGACCTTGAGACCATGACCTGAGCCAAAGGCAGAGGCTTAACCCACTGAGCCACCCAGATGCCCCATCTCTTTTTTTTTTTTTTTAACTTTGGTGAGAGGAATGTTGAATAGGATTTATAATAAGGTCTTCTTAAGCATGAAAAAAAAAAGAAAGAAAAAAATTTCTTTTTCAGTAATACAACCATACTCAAAGAACATACAAATTACAGGTAAATAAAGTGTCCTGTGGGTAGTTAACTTAACAAATGAGCAGACTTTTAGAATGGACACAATTCTTTCAAATAACAGTCTCTTGCATAAATCTGTCAGTGAGAAAACTATCAACAAAAAAAATAATAGAATTTATAACAATAACAATAAAAACATATGTTGTTTTTGCCTTTCATTTCCTTCCAAGAAAGCCAGTGTCCTTTATAAATCAGTGTTTTAAATCTACAAAATCAGTGGGATTAATCTGTAGCATGTATTAGTCTTCATTTTTATTTATTAGCAGCAAAGACTTCTTCTGAGAGGAGGCTTGCCTGAGATCATGTAGGAGGTCCACAGAACTAAAGGGTTTAGGATCTGAGGCTTCCAAACAAGGGCATTACTCTTTAGATAATAGTGTTTCTCAGCACGTGTAACTTGCATCTTAACTAAAAATTTCCTCAGTTCTGAAGCTTTTATTCACTGAAATAACTAACAAAACAGAAAATGTATAATGGCTCATCTACAGAACATTTTATAGCCTGTAATTAAGACTCTGTGAATCAAAATATATAGTGTTAGCTCTATTTCTTTTAGCAGATATCATTGTAAATGAGGCACCTTGCATCTGCTACAGACTTTGGCTTGGAACAGCTACATTCACTTTTTGCTTACACAGCAAATTTACTGGCTAAAAATTATTGATACTTTCACATAGAATGAGTATAGATGTTTAGCAAGAATAGCACACAATCATGTTATTTTCTCATGCTCCCATTCTATTGTGATTCAGTAATCAGTGAACATAATTGTCACCTACTTAAGGATATGCTTGAAAATATATAGTTCCAAATTACTCAAGTCATTTTATCAGCATGCCAAATTTCCTATACTTCATTAAGGTTTGTCACTTTGGCAGTTATGTTAAATCATGAGCAAACTCGAATATCTGCAAGGGTCAGGCCAATACATAAATGTATGAATTAGATCCGGGAGAAGTACATAGGCAAGGGTGGGACCTGGGCTGAGCTAAAGAGATCATGCATCTCTCATCAGAAGTCCAACTCAATTTTTATTTAAAGACCTTGTCAAGCACATATTTATGAGGGCTGGAACTTGCCCATGGATTTTCATCTGGCAACTCCCACAGTGAGTGCTTGGCTTGCTGTAAGTACAACTCCAGGACACTGCTACTTCAGTGACCTGAAAAATTTAAACTGTTGTTTATAAATACTTAACTTTAAACTTAAATTGGAAGGAACTGTATCATTAATAAAGAAAAGTCATTAATGTAGTAAAAACAAATCAATTGTTAGGTAATTGCTTTAGATAAAAATCCCAAGTGGTTTGTGTAATCCATATGAATTGGATTGGATATCAGAATGGTGATTTGAGAAAAATAAGTCAGAAAACAAAAGGACAAGTCGTAATTTCTCACCATTTCTATGAACCAAAGTTCTCTTTTTTTTTTTTTTTTTGCTTATACTACAAAGCTAGTAACGTGCATCAGTGACACAGAAGTGTTTCCTGGATTTTAGTTTAAAGGTCTCATAGATCCAGAATCAATAATGGTACTAATTTCCACAATAGCTAAAATGCTTCCTGAGATTGTGTATTACTATGTAGTATGTACTATGTAGTACATACACATCATTCAATTATACAAATGAGAAAATATAAATAAAGGGAGACTAAGGTAGCTTTCCAGAATCACACATGAACACAAGTTAGAAGGGCAGATATCAGTTTTATGGTCCCTTGCATCACTTACCTATTCTTTTTTTTTTTTTAAGTTTTTATTTAAACTGTAATCAGTTAACATACAATGTAATATTAATTTCAGGTGTACAATTTAGTAACTAAACAGTTACATACAACACCCTATGCTCATTAAAAGTACACTCCTTATAACCTCATCACCTATTTAAACTATGCTCCTACCCCCTCACCTCCCCTCTGGTAACCATCAGTTTGTTCTTCTATAGTTAAGGGTCTCTTTCTTGGTTTGCCTCTCTCTTTTCCCCCTTATGATCATTTATTTCATTTCTTTGATTCCACAAATGGATTAAAGACCTAAATGTATGACAAAAAACCATTAAAATCCCAGAGGGGAACACAGATAGTAACCTCTTTGACATTGGATATAGCAACTTCTTATGAGATATGTCTCTTGAGTCAGGGGAAACAGAAGCAAAAATGAACTATTGGACTTCATCAAAAGAAAAAGCTTTTGCAGAGTGAAGGGAACAATCAACAAAACTACAAGGTAATCTACAGAATGGGAGAAGATATTTGCAAAAGATATTCATAATAAAGGGTTAGTTTCCAAAATATATAAAGAACTTATAAAATTAAACACCCCAAATACAAATAAGCCAATTTAAAAATGGGCAGAAGACATGAACAGACACTTTTTTTTTCTTTTTTTTCAAAGAAGACCTACATTGGCCAACAGACACATGAAAAGATGCTGAACATCACTCATCATCAGGGAAATGCACATCAAAACTATAATGAGATATCACCTCACACCTGTCAGAGTGGCCAAAATCAACAACACAAGAAAAAGCAGGTGTTGGCAAGGATGTGGAGAAAGGGGAACCCTCTCACACTGTTGATGAAAATGCAAACTGATGCAGCCACTCTGGAAAACAGTATGGAAGTTCCTCAAAGGGTTGAAAACAGAACTGCCCTATAACCCAGCAACTGTACTCTAGGTATTTACCCAAAGAATACAAAAATACTAATTTGAAGGGATACATGTACTCTGATGTTTATAACAGCATTATCTACACTTAACTCATTCTTAATTTGTCTTTTGTACATAAATCTTTTTGGAAGTTTGTTGTATAAACAAGAAAAAAAAAGACACATTTTTTTCTTAAAAGGATGGTGAAAAGATCTATTATGTAAACATTAATTAAAGGAAACAGGAGTGGACCAAAGGAAGAGAAACCCTTTGACCTTACATTTGACACTCCACCTTAGACCATTTCCTCTTACCCACTAAGGCACTAACTCCTCTAACCCACTAAGGCCAAGACCTTCCCCTGCATGAATGCCCTCTTCACCTTAACTGAGGCCCCATACCAGGCTGCACTTCTATGGGGACATCCTTCTTACCTGCTTGGACCTCCCATGCCAGATCACTCTCCATATGGGTCCTTCTCACCTTCTTGGACTCTAAACAGCCTGATCTAGCCATTCCCACTCCCTCACTACTTTAGGATACAATTTCTTAGGAGAGGAAGGGAAGAAAAAGGAATATGAAGAGGAAGAGGAGGGAGAAGAGAAAAAGAAAAAAAAAGGTGTTGCATTAAAATATTTAAGATACTAGTTCAGATAATTGTTAATATCAGTATTTTATCTGCCAGCCTCAAAGGCACAGAAGGTTGGCTTTGAACTCAGAGTCTTTCAATTACATGCTCAGGTGTTTGAGCCTTAGACTGAATGTTTGGGAAGCTGAAGACCAAATGCATATTTCATTTTATTGTTTGGTATCTCTGAACTTGTTTGGGAATAATAATCATATAATTCTGTTAGGTAGCATTATGTTCAATCAGTATAAAAATAGTAGTCATAGGAATATTCTATTTGGACTTTTGCTCATATTTAATAGATTGATATGATACCTCCAAGTATAGGTAAGGGTTCTATCTGTAACTTGGAATAAAAATCTCTCTGTGTTCTTTATATGTTAAAATTCTATTTCTTGGTTGTATATAAATGTGTATTTAATATTTCCACAATTACTGATGATTGTGAAAGCTTATAATTTGTATATAAATATTATCAGGCATTCTCAAGTAAACAAATACAACATCTTTTGATAATATTATAAAACAAAATACTGGGGGGACTTTATATCCTTTTTGAGACTTATATACATATAACTTTATATCCATAAATGTCAATAAAATTTGAGTAATAATCTAAGCTATAAAAATAACAATATTAGACTCTTATTCTAATCTTTTTTCTAATGTTTAAAACGATCAACAGAATAAGTTAAACTACAATTTAAAAATTATATTTAAATTTTTTTATTTAATTTCACTAGGGCCTAAAATAATGCTGCTAGGCTTGGGGGAAAATAAAATCCTATGTGGATCTTCTTCAAATCATAAAAGGAGAAGGTAGACATTGACCCCTCAAAAGTGTGTTGTAAAAAAGAAAAACTGCAAAGTCAAGTATGATAGTTCTCAGAATAACTAACATTGATCAAGACATAATAAAGCATATGTATATAGTTTAAAGGTTTAAAAAATGAAAATGTAAGAGGAAAACAAGGCATCTGCCAAATATGTGACTCTTCCAAGGCCCCATGTAAAAGCTTCATTTTGTACTTCAAATCCTTGTTATCTACTGCAGGAACAATCTAAGTGAGAAATTATTTTTCCCAAACCATAAAATTCAAAATTAATTTCTATTTGAAGGTATACGTTTAAATAAAATTTCAGATATTTAAAATTCACTCTATAATAGTAATTTTGGCTTTATTCTTTATTTGGCCAGTTAATATTTAGCTAAAATGTGTATCAGTAAGGGCACCTCTACTTTTGCTTGAAAAGAGATCTCTTTCAAAACACATAGCAATACCTACAAATTTCTAACATCCCAGATTTGGTCATGATCTAATCTGTTTTTATTAGAATAGCAAAAATTACATTAGATCAGTTTAGCTGAAGTTCATGGAATAATCTGTTTCCAAATTGTGTAAATATAGGTGTCCTCCAAGGATTTATGATACTTCTTGGTTCTAGCCACTTCCAGAGCATTTACAATTTCTGTTGAGTGCATTGCTTTATGTTTTCATGCAAGCTTCACCAGAATCATAGGGCACAGTCAGGGTAGTGCAGATTCAATAACACTTTCCTTTGTACTTTAAGAGTTACTTTATTTTTTTAATTGCATTTGGTTTCTCTGAGTCTTTACCAATTCTTTTGAGCTTTCCTGAATATACTAAGATTTTAAAACACTAAACTCTGATGTTTGAAACCTAACAAATGAGAAAAAGTCATACTGGCTTCCTACAATAAATGCACTTGAGATTTGTATAAGAGTTTAGGTTGGATATCCTAAAAAAACAAAATTAAATGGTAAATCACTTTACTATTAATTATTGTCTAAAATCTTCATTATCATACCTTTTTTTTTTCATTCAGCAATTGCCTCCTTGAACTATTAGGGGTTTTTTTTTAAGTGTTGGGTGCTTAATGAGTCACATAAAATTTTTTCAAATTCTTTCTCTATGTCATTTAATTTATTCATCACGACTACGTGGAGTTAATACTATTAATATCAGTATTTCACAAAAGAGGAAACTGATGTTGATTGAGGCTATTTTGCCACCACTGCCCCTCCCCCCCAAATATTCTAGAATATGCTAGAATATGTAGATCTGGATTGGAACTAAAGTATCATTCTGAAGCTCAAGTCTTTATTCATACATTCAGAATACAGTTAGCAGAATCGGCAAAATACATTATGGTTTACATAATGGTGACCCTTAACTCTGTACAATTACATTCTAAATACAAGAAGTCCCCAGTGAAGACAGGCATTATTTGGCTTAGGATGAAAGTACAGTAATGAAGAAGTAGTTGGGGCAAGATGGGTGAAAGTAGCATTGAATGAATCTTAGAAACTTTTGTATAACTTAGCTCATTGATTTCCATATTTTATTGTTGAGTTTTAAGATACCTACAGAAACCCAAAATGAAGGTAGAAGAAATAAGGTTCCAAACATGGGCTCTGAAGCCCAGCGTATCTGGACTCAAACCTTAACTCTTTCACTTCCCATTCACTTTTGTCAAATTACTTCCACGTAACTATCTCTGCCTCTCTGTAAAATGAGGATAAAAGAACCTATTACCATAGGGGTGCTATAAGAAATAAATAAAATTAATATACTCAGAATACTCAGAATATTGGGGCTGATACATGATACTGAACTGGTGTATAAATATAAACTATTATTTAATACAGAAGAATAGGGGCGCCTGGGTGGCTCAGTGGGTTAAAGCCTCTGCCTTCGGCTCAGGTCACAGAGCCCACATCGGGCTCTCCGCTCAGGAGTCTGCTTCCTCCTCTCTCTCTGCCTGCCTCTCTGCCTACTTGTGATCTTTGTCTGTCAAATAAATAAATAAAATCTTAAAAAAAAATATAGAAGAATATATATTTTTGTAGCTGATAGGAGGGGACTCTTTAATTGTTGTAGCTAATGTAACCTCTCAAGGGAAAAAAGTAGTTACCTGGCTGCACAACACAACAAAATGGCCTCACCAGAAATTTATCTAGATTTTTCCAAGAAATACAATATATCATTTAACTTGAGCAAGTCATGTGATTAAATTTTCTCAAACTCATCTTGGAGAGATTACATAGGGTCTTCTGGTTAATGTATCAGTTTTATCCTAATTCAGTTTAAGACGGCAGGATGAGTTCCCATTTTCAAAGTTTAAAGTAGAATGCCTTTTGGAGCTTTTGCTCTGAGTGATCAGTATTTTTATTGCCTTTGGGAATTGTTTAAAAACAAAACAAAACAAAAAAATTCTCACCAGGTTGTCCTCCATAGCTAAATGTATAGAGGAAAAGTGTTTGTATACTTCTAGTTCAAAGATGATGTGGTTCGTAAAATGTGAGGAGGGGACCGTTCTGAATATAGTGACAGGTTCTGAATTTAGTCTAAGGTACATGGGCAGTGGGATCCTCAGGCAGTCATTTAGCTTTTCTTAAAGACTGAGAAAGATATTCCTTTTTAATCACCACAAAGAAAACATCAGAACACAAAGCCTGAGGACTGTTCTTTTCAGTATAAGGAACACATGTAAATTCAGGTGGTTCATTTCTTCATCTCTTCATGACCAGAAGAAGCACTTTTCCACAGTGTTGTCAAAGAGGTTACCAGATTATTAAGACCTGAGACAGAATGGGCAGATGCAATTTTTTTAAAAAATTTATTTATTTGTCAGAGAGAGAGAGAGAGAAAGCACAGGCAGACAGAGTGGCAGGCAGGGGCAGAGGGGGAAACAGGCTCCCTGCTTAGAAAGGAGCCTGATGTGGGACTCGATCCCAGGACACTGGAATCATGACTTGAGCAGAAGGTAGCTGCTTAACTGACTGAGCCACCCAGGCACAAATTTCTTGAAAGAAAAGGATATATTGACTGTATAAATGGTTCATATATTTGATTTTAAAAAGTGAAAGGCTGAGATTGTACAACTGGGTGAAGGTCAGGCTGTAAAGGGGTGTGACTAAGTCCATCAATGACCTTGTCAGGCCAGCCAGAAAATAGTTTGAGTATGAACTAAGTCTAATCAGGACAAGGAACTTGAGGACACAAAATGGAAACTGACATTTATGTGCAAGGATGAACTTGGGGTGCTGTGCAAAAGAGTACTTAAGATGCATATTTAGTTAATTATATTTTGACCTTTTCTTTTTTCTAATAGAAACATTTAAGCTTTACTTTTTTTTTTGAAAGCCATGTTAGCCCTGTCCCACAAGATTCCCTAGGAAATATTTTCATTTCCATTTGCTTTCAAATCTTTTCAAGTTTTCATTTTGATTAATTAGTTGACTATTGTTACTTGGAAAATGTTCTAAAATATTAAAAAAAAACTTCCCCTCTTTTTAAGGCTTGCTGCTGTTATTCGTGTTGCTATTCACTGTCAATGATGATTATTTTCCTTTCATCTCTTGTCAAAGATCCTGGTCTGTATGTTACCAGACTTGCAAAATGTCCGGTTAGGTTGTCAGTTTTCATAAATATTCTATATGTGCTGGAGAGGAATGTCTATTATACGAAGTTACTTAATCCTAATGTCAAATTTGTATTGTCACTATTTTTTTTGTTTGCTGCAGGCATTGGTTACTGGAAGAAGAGTATTAAATATTCTCAATAAACTGTAAATGAACTATGTTTTCTTTACCTTTTATCAGTTTTGCCTCATGAGCCTGTTTTTCTATCAGAGGAGTTAAGAACTTTTCAGCTTCCGATGAATCCATTCTTTATGTTGTGTGTTGAGATTTAGCACCCCTATGGCTGCCATAATTAACAACAACCAGCTATCTTCTGTTCAGTGTTTCCTAACTGGTATAACATTTTTCATTCTTTTACTTTAAAACTAGTTGTAATGTTTATTTATTTATTTATTTATTTATTTAAGTAGTCTCTACACCCAACATGGGGCTCAAACTCACAGCCTTGAGATCAAGAGTTGCTTGCTTTTTTGACTGAGCCAATCAGATGCATCAAAACTTGTAATGTTTATAGGAGGAACTATTTTAAATATCATGGAGGTGTTTCCTAATTTTAATTTTCCTAATTTTAATTTCTAATTTTCCTAATTTTAATTCTACCTTACCTTTTCTTATTATTACTTGACTTGTGAGCTTACTTTTATTGATTACTGATATATTTAAATTATTTCTACAATATTTGTTTACATACTCTTTTGGTCATTTTGCATCACTTCCTATCTTCCTGGGATTATTTTTATTTATTATGGCTATTGTTATTATTATACTTTCTTTGACCAACTTTGGCTTGGAAATTTAAACCTTAGGTTTAAATTCAATCCTAGGTTTAAATTTAAACCTTAGGTTTAAATTCAATCCTAGGTTTAAATTTAAACCTAAGGTTTAAATTCACATACTTCTTGACTAATACCAGGAATAAAGAATTGTAATCATACTTCCATATATTATAAATGTTAATCTTGTGCAGGATTTAATAATTTTCTTTGTCTCATAAGTTAAGCATTGTTATTATTGTTTATACTAAGTATTTATTTAGATTACCCAAATATATACATTTTCTCACCATTCCTTCTTGCTACTCAGATCATCCTTCTAGGATTATTCTTTGTTTCTAAATTATGTCTTTTAGAATTTCTCCTAGTCAGGTTCCATTGTGGGTAAGATTCCCATTTGCTCTGCCTCTTTTTTTTTTTTTTTTTTAATTTCAATTCTAGTGTAGTTAACAGAATTATATTAGTTTCAATATTATATTGTACCTTAATATTAGTTATGTTAGTGTACAATACAGTGATTCAACAATTCCATATGTTATTCAATGCTCATCATAAGTGTACTCTTAATCCCCATCGCCTATTTCACCCATCCCTTCACCGCCTCCCCTCTGGTGACTGTCAGATTGTTCTCTGTAGTGAAGAGCCTGCTTTTTGGTTTTTCTTTTTTTCTTTCTCTTTATTTACTTGTTTTGTTTCTTAAATTCCACATATGAATGAAATCTTATGGTATTTGTCTTTCTCTGACTGGTTTGTTAGGCTTAGTATTATACCTTCTAAGTCCATCTATGCAAGTGGCAAGATTTCATTCTTTTTTTTTTTTTAAGATTTTATTTATTTATTTGACAGAGAGAGATACAACAAGAGAGAGAACACAAGCAGGGGGAGAGAGTGAGGGAGAGGCAGGCTCCCCACTGAGTGGGGAACCCGATATGGGGCTCGTTCCAAGGATACTGAGATCATGACCTGAGCTGAAGGCAGCTGCTTAACTGACTGAGCCACCCAGGCATCCCAATTTCCTTCTTTTTAATGGCTGAATAATATTCATATATACATGTATATATATGTTTGTATATATATATATATTCATCTATTGGACATTTGGGATATTTCTATAATTTGGCTATTGTAAATAATGCTACAATAAACATAGGGTTGCATATATCCTTTCTCATTAACATTTTCATATTCTTTGGATAAATACTCAGTAGTGTGATTAGTGGATCATATGGTAGTCTTATTTTTAATTTTTGAGGAAACTCCGTACTGTTTTCCAGAGTGGCTGGACCAGTTTGGATTCCCACCAACAATGCATTGAGTGTTCCTCTTTTTCCACATCCTCACTAACACTTGTTGTGTCCTGCACTGTTGATCTTAGGCATTCTGACAGGTATAAGGTGATATCTTGTGATTTTGATTTGCATTTCCCTGATGATGAGTGATGTTGAGCATCTTATTGTAATAGTGAAGATAAAGGAATTTCATAAGTAATTTTGAGCAAAGTAAGACAACAACCACATGAATAAAGTGCAATTTTATGTATACATAATCAGTTATAAACAAAATTAAATATAATATTATTTAAGAAAAGTAGATAAAATTAAGTGAATAATTATGCTATAAATCAAGGCAGTGGTTACTGTGGTACAGAGGGAAGGATCTTGATTGGCAAGGTTCACACAAAAATCTTCTAAGGTTCTAGAAATATTCTCTCTCTTTTTTTTTTTAATTTATTTTCAGTGTTCCAGAATTCATTGTTTATGCACAGCACCCAGTGCTCCATGCAATACGTGCCCTCCATAATACCCGCCACCAGGCTCACTCTACCTCCAAAACTCTCAGTTTGTTTCTCTGAGTCCGCAGTCTCTCATGGTTCATCTTTCCCTCCAATTTCCCCCAACTCACTTCTTCTCTCCATCTCCCAATGTCTTCTGTGTGAAGAGATTATGCTGAGTGAAATAAGTCAAACAGAGAGTCAATTATCATATGGTTTCACTCATTTGTGGAGCATAAGGAATAACACAGAGGAAATATTCTCTTTCTTAAAAATTGTGTGGTGGTTACACAGATATGGACATATATCTATTTTTTATACTCACACACAGATTCTATTTCATTGTGTTTTGAATCCTTCTGGCTTTGTTTGATTATATCTTCTTTCTGAATTATTGTCTAGGTTTACTCATTAAAAATTAAAAAAAAAAGATGTTTATTTATAGTTACTACAAAATCTATATGCAGTAGTTGAAATGTCTAAACTCCTTGGTTATCTAATTCAGCCATGTGTTCTTTGTGCTTATTCTCCCTCATGTTGATACATATCTTTCTGTATTGTGAGTTCACATCCAGCTGAGTTTTATCTCTTCGTTTTTTTTTTTTTTAAGATTTTATTTATTTATTTGACAGAGATCACAAGTAGGCAGAGAGGCAGGCAGAGAGAGAGAGAGGAGGAAACAGGCTCCCCATTGAGCAGAGAGCCCAATGCGGGACTCGATCCCAGGACGCTGGGATCATGACCTGAGCCGAAGGCAGAGGCTTAACCCACTGAGCCACCCAGGCACCCAAGTTTTATCTCTTTGTATCACAGGAAATCTGAGTGGCTATGAATCCTTACAGAGACTGCCTTAGGGCCTACTGACACAGGGCAAACTTGAGTTAGTTTTAGAACGTAATTTCTTAGCTTACACTTGCAAGAAATGTCAATTTAATTTCCATCAGTGTGAAGGCAGGTCCAAATTACACATTTTTAGGGGAGAATCTATTTTATTTTACTTTTCTACCTAGAGTCCTCCTTAAGACAGAAGTTTCTTGTCATGTCTACCTTCTGGAAGGTGAACTTTTGCTAGGCCATCTAGGCATTGATATTGAAGTCCTCTGAATGTCTTAACTTTTTTCAAGTGATTAGTTTCATTTCTCCATGTTTGGGTTCCAATGTCTTGTCTTTACTCTCTGGCTTTGTTTTTAACAATCAAGATTCTAGATTATTGGGGCACCTGGATGGCTCAGTGGGTTAAAGCCTCTGCCTTCGGCTCAGCTCATGATCCCAGGGTCCTGGGATCGAGTCTTACATCGGGCTCTCTGCTAGGCAGGGAGCCTGCTTCCTTTCCTCTCTCTCTACCTCTTCCTGCCTACTTGTGATCTCTCTCTCTGTGTCAAATAAATAAATAAAATCTTTAAAAAAAAGATTCTAGATTATTTGGATCAGTATGAATTATGGCAGCTTCAAAGCAATTTCCCAGTTTGGCATCCTAAAACCTTTTAATTTTCCAATAATATTTCCAATAATCTTACACAGATTCTATTTGATTGTTTTTTAATTGGTCATGATAATTATTATATAGTTATTATATTAATGGAATGTTTTTATTCAAAATATCATAATATTAATAATATAAAATAGATAATATTATGTAACATATATGAAATATATAAAATATATACTTTATATGCCCATATAACTATTTTATTTTCTTAAAATTTTATTATTTATTAATTAATAATTGTATTATTATTTTATATATTATTAGGTAATTATAATTATGTTTTATAGTTTAGACACTATTTCCCTTCCTTTATTTAAAAAGTGTGCTTATTTTTATTTTAACCAGTATTTCCAGGTATTTTGTAAAAGCAAGTAATTTACTATCTAGTCCTAAATAAAATAAATAGGGAAAAATGATATTACAAGTTCCTTTCAGTTCTAAATCTGCCCATTGAAAGACATGAGCCATGTTAGTACACAACTGTAGGATGGCCATAGTACATATACCCTGAAGTCTTAATACATGTTAAATATATGGCAAAGTTGTAATCTTCATGTCACTAAGGTCTGAATAGATTTTAAAGAGTACCTACACCATCAGGCCCTGTTGCAGAGTAGAGTTTTGCACTTAAAATATAAAGATCTTAACATAATATTCATTTTTTAAGTTGTGATATTAAAGATTCTGTCATTTTCTACTAAGGTTACTGTTAGATTTCCATAGGTTACTTCTTAGGAGTTCAAGTCCACATGAGATATGTTCTATATCATACATATGAGATATATATATATATATGTATATATATATATATATATCATTGGGACCGGGGAGGGAGACAAACCATAAGAGACTCTTAATTTCAGGAACAAACTGAGCGTTGCTGGAGGGGTGGGGTGAGAGTTAGGGTGGCTGGGTTATGAACTTTGAGGAGGGTATGTGCTATGGTGAGTGCTGTGAATTACATAAGACTGATGATTCACAGACCTATACCCCTGAAACAAATTATACATTATATGTTAATAAAAAAATTATGCATTGATAGCTTTGAACAAGCTCATTTTTATAGATAATAAAATACACAAATTTCTACTTCTATGCTCTAACTCTTGTTAAAAAATGTAAGCCATGATTTTCAATGCTGTAGTGTGTTGACTCCCTTTGCTTCAAGATGCTGTTGAATCACCTGGAGATGATATGATCCTGGTTGAGAGAAAGCTGGAGAAGTATGTATCTCTTACACTAGAGTCACCAGGTTGTTAGCTTGGCCCCAAAAAGTGGTCGCTGAGGGGTGAGAGATAAACGGATGATTTTTATCAGGCCAGGGATTGTAAGGAACAGGAAATACATTTCAGTGTTGATCATAGGTGGCAGGGACTCTAATATCTGGCAAGTCACAACTACACAGTTGTGTCTCCAAGGCCTGGCAGACCATCTGATTTGCCCAGTACACTTTTTAAAAATACAGACTCTCCTCCAGGACTTAAGTAGAGCAGTTCTGGCAGAGGGCACAGGAGTCTGTGTATTCATTACTTTCATGATGATCTGGTCATGCAGATGAGATAAGAAACCACCTCTGTGCCTAGGGAACTTTTCAGGTGCCAAAGGTCCCAGAACTCACTGGTCCCCGTGATTACAACATAGCAGGCTAATAAGACTATATTTCATAACCCTTGAGAAGATTAGCAGGACCTGGGAATCATGAGCACATAGCTTCCCAAGAGCACGAGTAGCTGCGGTTCACTCTCCCTTCACCACTGCCAGGGTCTGTCTGCTGTTATAACCCTCGGAACTGCAGTCGTCTTGTACAAGCACATGTGTACCTCGTTGTTCCCCTGTGTTGGCTGAACTTCTAGACAATCGAGGTCTTGTTAAAAATTGACTGTCCCATAAGAATTCAAAAACTACTTTATGAAAGGAATGAATTTTGAATTAATTGTTGCCTTTTCTCCAGTCATCTTCACCCCATCTCCCAACCAGGGACACGTCCTATCAACTGCAAAACGTGTAGTTGCCATCACCTTTTTGGAAGCTACATCATTCACAATTTTCTATATCACCCACTATTTTTGGCTGCTTCTGCAAGCGTGGTGGAGTGGCTCTGTATTTTTTTAGTCTACATTGACAGCATACAATATAATGGTTCATTTAGGATGGGTTTTTATGGGGCCTGTCAAGATTTAGCTGTGTTTTGCATAATAAATGTAATATTAAATGACAAAATGCATCATAGAAGATACTTCACAACCATAAAGGTGAAAGCAGTGAATGTGCAGAAGATTACTATGCATCACAAGTGGTGAAGCAGCTAAGATAATAAATAAAGTATAATTGAAATCCAGGGGGCTTTGAATATTAGTGATGTAACAACTCTCTGATCTACAGTGTGTGTTACACTGTGTGATCTACAGTATATGCTGTAGGAAGGTTGGCTGTTCCTCTTGTGTGTTGGTCTCTTTGCACAGCAGATGATGTGCTGAACTTCATAACCTGCTGCTTGATTTTTTTTATTTTAAGATAGGAGCTAAGTCATAATTGCTTTGGGCAAGTGTCTTATAAAAATGTTTGTGTTTAGAAGTGAGCTAATTTGATTAGAGAACCATGAAATCTGCTCAACAGTGTAATGGAACATCAACTAAATCTGAACTGGCAAAAACCCAGGACTTTGAAAATTAATGAATATTCAATATTGACATGCTCTGAAAATAGCTGTCTTAAATAGAAGGAGGAAAGGAAGGCAGGAGGGAAACGGCATGGGGGTTCTATAGCACTTAAGACATTTTTATTTCTGTCAAGTAATGTTGTGACAAAAGAATCACAAAATTCAGTCACCACAAAAATTTATAACTGCATGAGGTCAGGGACAATGTTTTATTATTTTTGTGTTTCCTGACCCACAAAATCCATATCTCATGTATTTTACCTAGCACTGTTTCAAAGAGTTGGTAAACTTTTGCCAAATGATGAATGAAAAACTTTATCAGCATGTATTTCATATTTATTGGATGCAGACATGGAAGCAGGTTTTATGACAATGATGAAATGGCAGCTGGTTTTTAAAAAGTAAAATGGATAAGGAAGACATTAGTTATATCTGTAAAACCAAGGGCCAAAAATATGAGAATAAGTAGGCAGCCAGGTTATACTTGCCTTGTTAGAGGTCAAATATTGATCTGAACATCAAAATGTTATAAATACACAGAAAAAATTTCCCCCATTCATCTTATTTAAACAAAAAATAACATCTCCTAATATAAAACCTCAAAAACACCTTCACCAAAGTAAACATAAAGAAAAGAGTGAGAAAAAATCAGCATTTAAATATATAACACTGTTTGGCAAGTTCTACAATGAAACTATTGCCCATTCAGTTGTCCAGACAAGATGTCAGACTTTTATATATAATAGTTAATTTATGTTCTGGCTTACTTTCAACAACACAGGAATAGTTCAGTCCCTGGCTAGACACTGATTCTTAAACTCTCCTTTTCTGCATAGCAAACAGAACTGAGTAGGAAGTAGGTTTGTTTAGGTAAAGGATGAGGTATGGCAGAGTGGTAGCAGGACAGAGACATGGTAATGGATATGCTATTCAAGTGTCCTAAGTAAAATGTCTAACTCAACGAACATTTATTAGTTTCTTTTAGATATACAACAGTGTGCTAAGCCTGGCGATTTACAAAAGTGAATCAGAGGCTGGCCCTGACCTTAAGGATCTTAGACTGCAGTGGAGGAAGTAATTCACAGGCATAAATAGTTAAGAGGGAAGGAATTTCTGTCAGGGAAATTATCTCTTCTGTAGAACGATTCATTCTTTATGTTGACAAGACTCAAATTTATATTTCTTATCCTGTGTTCCTGATTGACCATGCATTTGGTCCTATAGTGCCATATACTATCTGGGCATTTTCAACTTTATGTATAAAAATGACCCTTTATCTATTTCCCCCATTCCCACATAATTGGCTTTAGTGCTTAACTTCTTTGGCCTCAACAAAAGTGATTATTTCCTAAAGAACTCGGGTTTGCTATTCTGAAATGTTTCATCTATTGGTTGACTACATGTCCCTGTTTAATGGGAGCTAATCCTACTAAACATCTATTGTCTTGCCTTATATATTAGTGGAAGTTTCATCACTTTCAGAGGTGTTTAGTTTTGGATGATAAATTATATGATTACACTCTGTATCTCTCCTCTCATGTTTCTTATTCAACTCTCCATAATTAAAAGACTCTAGGCATCCATTTTTCTTCACCTTTCCTCTTAATCTACTCTTCCTGATCAGGCTTATATCCATCTTTGTCCACATGTCTTTACATTCCTTTAAACTTTCCTTCTTTCTTTTTTAAGTCTTTTCCATTACCAGTCCACCAAACCAATGAAAGAAATATTAAATGACATTTCCAACATACCTTGATCATACTCAAAAAACATTTTGTAGTTCTTTTATTCATGTTAACCAAACTTTAAAAAGTCTGCTGGATTTAAGGTCTCTATCATCTCGCCGCCCCACCCCCCAACTCCTGTGGTTAAACCTTATTTCTCACTTCCCTTAATGTGTCTTTCTAGTGTGATAGGGCTATTTTCACTTTTTGTTCTTTTTTATATTATTCCTATACTCCTGTTGATCATAGGATCAGTCATGGTCCTGGCAAGAAATAGTACTTTCTATTGGGTAAACTGGAATGAGCCTAGTTAGTGGACAAAGTATAAAAGTGTATGTAAGGAATCCAACAATTTGACCCTCAGGTTAGTCATGGTGGGGAGATCTGAATATCCCTATATCTGACTGGATAAGGGGAAGAAGCAGTTACTGGAACCAGGGAAGGTAGTTCTTTGGGGAAGACTGCTTAACAGGACCTGTGGGATTTTATGGATGGTCACAGCCAACCCACAATGAATTACTAGAGGACACAGAACTGGGGAGAGAATTTCCATGACACGCTTCTCCATCTCTTTTTTTGTTTCCTTGTGGTTCCTTTTAATGACCAAGTCCAGCCAGAAATTAGAGACACAAGTGAATCCAAGTAGTTGATACATGTTAGCTATTGGATCACAGTCCAGGGTGAAGAAAGGCAGAGTGTGAATCTGAAAGAGAATATAGAAGATATCTGGCACAGTTCCTGCTTGTACAGTGAACTATCTCCTACTTAGTAGACCCTATCACATAGGATTTGGGCATAGAGAACCTAAATCCAAGTGCCAGGGCAATAATTCTTTTCATCTATCCACTTATTCTATATGTCCACTGTCTCATATTTGGATTTATGCTAATTGACCCTGGGGTCCAGTTAGAAAACCACAGAACCTGCAGACTGAGAAACTGAGGCCCACAGGTTTCTTTGGAAATGTATGGGAATGTGGAATATGATTAAATGGTGGAAGGACTTTATACAACTTTACCTTTTTCTACATTTAGAGAGAAGACTACTTGTATTTATTAGAAGACTACCTGTATTACTGTTGAAGAATTAGCCAGTGACGTATATTGTCAAAGAGACTATGATTCAGCAACTTCTTTAGCTATTTTCCATGGATGTTAAGTGGGGTGGGTGGCAGCCTTTTGTAATAAACACATGTGGTAATGGGCTCTAAATGAGAGGAATGAGAATAATTGGTTCATCAGTTTTGTGTTCTTTGATCTTTACAAAAATGATTTTTCTATTAATTACTTAAAGGCAAAGAGAGGATAAGTTGAAAGGTAAAGTTGCATCACACAAGTTTCATGCACCTTTTTTCTAGTGGTCCATTTTTTTTTTTTTTCCTTTTGATAAAAACCTATCTCACTTTTTGGTGGGGATTTGTCCTCCCCTACAAAGCTCATATATTTCAGAGGAAGTTGACCCCCTCTGCAGCCATAGAACTAAAGCTTCATTGACTTAGGGTAATCATCACAGAGTGACTGATGCAGAGTTTTTGTTCCAAATGCACCTAAGGAATTGAAGGTGACCTTCCCTAAGATTTCTAGAAAAGATGCTCTTTTTATTCTTCTTATAGAACTACTTTGTTATTGTTCTCTCTCTGACATTAATGAGAAAGAGGAGAATTTGGGGAAGCACCGTGAACCAGCGTTGGGCCTTGAGGACAGGCGGTTGCTAAGAACGGAGTTCCCACCGAGGAGGCAGAACTGAGAAAGAGAGAGAGGACACTCTGGTCACAGTATGTGAACTGCCAAAGCAAGGTTTTTGGAAAGGACAAAAGGAAGTTCAGAACATTTTGGTCACATGAGCCAACACATCTCCTTTATAGTGTGGGCTATTGTGACTAGAGTTTTCTTTTATAGCAACTGAAAGACTATATGTTCATGTAAATTAGAACCATGTTAACAACTTAATTTTTAGTGGCTTCCTCCCTCAGTTTGGTCTGCTGTTCATTTAATGTGACTTTTTAAAATGCCCGTGAACTAATTAATCATACTCTACCTTTAAAATAATGATATGTAGCGGGTTTTAAATATAAGAATCATTTTGAATTTGCCCAAGTCTTATATGAATATTTCACATATCTACAAACATTTGTCAATACCAATTATCTCTATTACACATTATCTGGGACAAGACTGTGCCTTTGCAGATTACATTAAGTTAGCACCAGTTTAAAAATAAAATATATATATATATATATATATATATATATAACAGTGAAAGATAGGGGATGAGCACTAAGGAAATTAGCTGGAGTTAATACAAACTGTGTTGGTTAACTAGAACATTTAAAGGCTTGCCCTTCTTAACAAATTCTTGGTAATGTTTTCCAGGTACTCATAATTTTACATTTTAAGAATCACTCTGGTATTTCTTCAGCTAAGGAGTGGTACATTCCTTAAAAAGAAGGAGATACCTGGGGGCACCTGGTGGCTCAGTCAGTTAAACCTCTGTCTTTGGCTCAAGTCATGATCTCATGGTCTAGCATCAGCATCCGGCTCTCTGCTCCACGGAGTGCCTGCTTCTCCCTCTCCCATGCAACTCCCCTTGCTTGTGCTCCCTCTCTCTCTCAAATAAATTTTTAAACAAATCTTAAAAAAAAAAAAAAAAAGGAAGGAGACATAAGAGAGAGAACACTTACTGATGTAGTCCCCCTGAGGAATTCATCAATTTTCACTGGGTTCTCTATTCTCTTCAGAAGCTAGACAAGTTGGAAAAACAAAACAAAACAAAACAAAACAAAAAACCTCTCAGTGAAAACAAAACCTATAGGATTTATAGAAAAAAGCCCAACTCAGATGTATAACTAATTAAACTTTAAACTTTTTACTTATTACCATAAGCCACAATGAAGATGTATTCAGTTCATAATTTGAGAATTGAATATTGTTAGGATGAATAATAATCAGTAATTCTCATTTGCTAACATAAAACATTTAAAAAAAAATCATTTCCTCCAAATGGCTGAACAGTTTTATATCAACCATGACAAATTTAATCATAGGAATCTTTTAGCAAATTCATATAAGTTTATTAACTTAAAAATGTATAATAAAAATTTTAGTTCATAGCAAAGATCACTTTAGTTTATTAAACTTAATTAGGATCACTAAATATCATAATATATGCTGCTCCAACAACCAACAATTAGGGAAAACTATTTTTGAATGTTTGGTCAATTACTTGCTAATCTGCAGAGTTCAGTAATACGGTTTCCTGCCATAGTAAATTGAAGTTTCAATGTAAAATAGATGATGCATTCTTTTGGAAATTCCTTTTACAACACAATTAACCTCTTCACCTTTTAGAAAACACATTGTTAGCATATTGGGATGCTATTTAATTTGACATGCTTTGTATGGTAGTGATCAGTGCCAAATAACATTTTGTATTTCTCTAAAATTTATTTTACATTTGTTAGTTAGGCCTTCAGCTACTAATTACGCTATATTTCAATTTTTTTACACAAACCTTTGATCCAGTATATAATAGTAATGTGATAGCATTAACTCAGGGTGTTCTGGTGGAGGAATCACTTTCTCAGATGCAAGAGGGCTGTTTAAGGAAATAAACAACAAAAAAGTCACTTGGAATAACCATAGGACTTATCTTGGATGGAATTCCTACTACAAAAGACATGCCCCCCTCCTATTTCTCTTGTAGAAAATGTTTCATTCAAGAAGTAATAAAAATGTCCCACAAGTACATATGAATAATGAATAAAGAAAATCATAAGCAGGGAAAAAAACATTAATACAGCAGTAAGCTAATGCTTTGAGAAGGGGTTTATTTTACAGCTTTAACTGTAAACTATATTATTTTAGAGCTTATATTAAAATTAGAAGTGCTCTTACAAGTGATTCACTGCCAGTCTCTACCCATGCATCAGTTTCTGTTATAACAATGTTGTTGAGGGGAAGGCCAGTTTGTGCTTGAACACCTCCAGGGAGAGGAAATACATTACCTTGCAGGGCAGCTCATTACCTTAGCTGTGGCATATTCTTTTATAATCTAGGTAGCTGCATACATATATGTCACCTTTCTTTGATTGTAAACTAAACATAGAGACTAAATCTTATTCAGACTGTTATCCTATTTTATTATCTAATATGGACCTATCCATGTGAAAGGTACTCAATTAATATGTGTGATTTGACTATGCCTAAGATGAATGTCTACCGCGTAGTTCTAAAAAACGTCTTAGTTTTGGGGCACCTGGGTGGCTCAGTGGGTTAAAGCCTCTGCCTTTGGCTCGGGTCATGATCCCAGAGTCCTGGAATAGAGTCCTGCATTGGCGGGGGCTGGGGGTGTCTCTGCTCAGCAGGGAGCCTGCTTCCCTTCCTCTCCCTCTGCCTGCCTCTCTGCCTACTTGTGATCTCTCTCTCTCTGTCAAATAAATAAATAAAATCTTTAAAAAAAAAAAAAGTCCTAGTTTTGATTTCTTTTAACGAATCACGCAAGTTATTGTTCAATATGATCAGGCATACATACGAGTTAAAAACCTAGATAATCAACATGTGTTTTTATTTTACTCTACAGCCAATGTGACTTCATTTCATGGATTCTCCTCTTGTTGATTATTCTTTCACTGATACTTATATTAAATGCATCTGAAGTAGATGAATTGTGTCACACAAACTTTATTTTATCACGCTTAGGAGAAAAACATTAAGTGAGATGTTGGTCATAAAAATTCCTTGTTTCTGCAGCTGTTTGGTTATAAAATTATTGTACTAAAAGCTTATAAATATGTACCACATATTCATTTGGAGGGGAAATGGCATGTCATAGCTTTTTACTATTTTTAAATCTGATTTTCAATAATGAGTTAAAATAAATTTTGATAAACCCCTCTTATAAATTTTCTCAAAAATCACACTGACTCACCATAGTTGAGTAAAGAAAAAAGAAAAAAAATGGCCCAGAGTTCAAGGGCTGAGTTTTGAGTAGTAATCTGCTACTTTCTGTCAAAATACCTTGGAAGATCATTTAGTTCTGCAAAGATTAATTTGTTTATATATAAAATAATGAAGAAGTACAGGTCTTGTCTAATTCAAAAGGGAGTAATAGGACTAAGTAAAATATTGTGCTTAAAGAACTTTATAAAATGGAAAGCCCTCTCTAAGTGTTATAATCACAAAGAAATTTTACAACCCCATCCCCTACCACCAGATTTAAGGACTGTAAGAAGTTTGGCAGACATGTTATGGATATTATAGCTTTGCATACTGCCCAGAGTCTGCTAGATTTGGTGGACTAGGGCTCAAGTAGTAAAGTTGTCAGCAGAAACAAATAAGGAAATCACAGTACGTCTAATGCATCTAGCAAATCAAATATAGATATTTCCAGAGTAGTATTAACTACTTATAAGTTTTGTAGGGACCATACATTACAAAATCCACATTTGCATGTTTTTAAATCAAGGACAATAAATCACAGTAAAATAATCCTTTATTTTGTCAGAATTATTTTTTCAGTGGCTCAAATATTCATGAGGTGTGCCTTAAAATGTTACAATGCCCTTACCTCACACCATATACAAAACTTCACTCAAAATAAATCAATATCCTAAATGTAAGAGCTAAAACTATAAAACTCAGCAAAAAACATAAGGGTAAATCATCATGATGTTGGATTTGGCAAAAATTTTATATATGACAACAAAAGTACACGCAACAAAAGAAAAACAAATAGGTAAATTGTACTTCATAAAATTAAAAACTTTTGGGCATCAAAGAACACTTTTGAGAAAGTGAAAAGAAAACCCAAAGATCAAAAAAAAAAAGAACAAAATATTTTAAAACCATATATCTGATAAGTATCTAATATTCAGAATATATAAATCACTCTTATAACTCAACAAGAAAAATACAAAAGTCAATTAAGATGTGGACAAAGAACTTGAATAGACATTTCTCTAAAGATATACCAATAACCAACAAGCACATGAAAAATTTCTCAAAATCATTGGTCATTAAGGCAATGAAAATTAAAACTACAATGCTTGCAACTAAGGTACTATTATTGTATGTCAATTATACTTCAATAAAAAAATAAAACAAAACAAAAATACCTATGAGATACTACTTCATACCCACCATAGCTATAATAATGAAAATAATATTTTATATTATCAATATATACTATTGACAACATAGAATATATAGCTACAATAAATAATAATAATCAACCAACAATGAATATTGGCATGGATGTTGGAGACATTGAAACCCTCATGTATTACATTGCTGATAGGGATCTAAAATTGAGTAGCCATTGTGGAAAACAATTTGGTAGGTTTTTTTTTTAAGATTTTTATTTACTTATTATTTGACACACAGAGAGAGAGACCACAAGTAGGCAGAGAGACGGGAAGAGAGAGAGGGGAAGCAGGCTCCTCAACTGAGCAGAGAGCCTGATACGGGGCTCAATCCCAGGACTCTGAGATCATGACCTGAGCTGAAGGCAGAGGCTTAACCCACTGAGCCACCCAGGTGTCCCTTGGTAGTTTTTTAAAAAGTAAAATGTAGAATTACCATTTGGCCCAACAATTCTACCCTTAGGTGTATACCCCAAATAATTGAAAACAGGTGTCCAAACAACAATTGCATATGAATGTTCACAGCATCAGTGTTCACAATAGCTAAAGAGTAAAAACATCTCAAATGTCCATCAACAGAGAAATAAAATATGGCATATACATTCAATGGAATATTATTTATCCATACAGAAGAGTAAAGTATTGATATATGCTACACATGAATAAACCTTAAAAACACTATGCTGAGTGAAAGAAGCCAGACACAAGAGGTCACACAGGATATGATTCCATTTATGTGAAATATCCAAAACAGTTAAATTGATAGAGACAGAAAGCAGATTAGTGCTTGCTAAGAGGCTAAAGTAAGGGATAATGTAAAATGACTGATTAATGGAGAAGTTTGTTTTTGGTTTTTGTTTTTTTGTGGGGGGAGTGATGAAAATGTTTTGAAATTTAATATAGAAGCTGTACAACAACGTGAATGCACTAACTCCCACTCAGTTGTAAGATTTAAAAGGATCAATTTTATGTTATGTGTACTTCAATAAAAAGAAAGTCATTTTACTTCTAATTTTCAATCTGGTAAAATGAAAAGTAAAACAATGCAACATTTCCTAGATGATTCATTTTCTGTGTATATTAACTCCAGTTTTCAGTTTCAGTTTGAATAACAAATTGTGTGAAACACACATACATATAAACTTCAAGAAAAATTTAATGACTTTTTATACATGTTAAGATATGGCGATAAAACTTCATCCTGTGTTTTCTGGGGTGTTTAGGTTGTCATGGGGTATAGTTTTGAACCCCAGAGATAATCTGTTATTCAGGAGATCATTTCCTTTTGATTCTTTCTTCCTTTCTGCCCCCACCCCCGCAAGGGGAGATGGTTTTCCAGAAATTTGAGGAAGTTGCAAGAAAGGCAACTTAATCACGATATACTTCATATTCAGAGACAGAAAAGGGGCAGAGGCCAAGATATTTAAGGGAAGAAAGGTTTTGTTTGTTTGTTTGTTTGTTTGTTTGTTTTAAACTGAAGCAATACTTTTAAAGTAATGGCTATATTTGGCATAGCTTGTCAATACAAAGAAGTCCAGCAAATACAGCAGAAATATTTTATAATTTTATCTTCATTTAAAGCTAACATCTTATGTACAAACTAAAAGACATTCCTTTAAAATTTTCCTGTATCTAGTTTCTTCATGGGTTGACAGATGTTAAAAATACTCTTGAATTAAAATACTGTATCATTAGAGTGGGAGTAAATTATGATACATGCCTGTATCATAATAGAAGACTAAAAGGTTTGCTTTTGCAATTCTCTTAAAGAAGGAACTTATCACCTTAATGTCATGTGATAAATGATACTCTAAATCAGGTTCTCAATTTTATTTATACTGACATTTATATTGGGAGTATAGCAAGATTTCTGAAATACACCATTTTATTTTATTTTTTTTTCTAAAGATTTTATTTATTTATCTGAAAGAGAGAGAATAAGAGAGAATACTTGGGGGGGCGGGTCAGAGGGAGAAGCAGACACCCTGTGGAGCAGGAAGCCCCATGCAGGTCTGGATCCTGAGACTCCAGGGATCATGACCTGAGCGGAAGGCAGTTGCTTAGCCAACTGAGCCACCCAGGCATCCCTGAAATATACCATTTAAACCAAGTAACCAATAAAAATACATTTCAGAAATTTTACTGTAGCAATATATTTATCATTGGAATATTTAGGAAAATGTTGACCTCAAATTTTTGAGGAAGGAGGCAAGTATAAATAAATTTTATCAAATTAGTTAATATAGGATACTAATCAAGCTGACCTATTCGATCAACCAAATGATATTTTGTAAGTCAAAAGTAAATACCAGCAACTATATATATTTATTTTAATAATATTTAGTCTTTCAAATTGTTTCTAATAAGGATTATAGGCCTATTATTTTTCTGTTTGGTTTCTTCAAATGAAAATATTGTATTTAGTGAGTCTAGAATATTTTCAGTATCTATATTTATACAGTGTTATATTTATCAGGATCCTATGATAAAGGTGACAGAGACAGAGCCCACACTAATTTAAACCAAGCATAAAGAAAAAATGGGATTCTTTTACTTAAGTGATACTAGCTTGTTGATTTAATTTTTAGGCCAGCTCTCTCCATTTGACCAGAAGCTACAAATCTATAAACTAGTGATCAATTATTATAAAAACAAATAAAAATAAAGCACTTTTTTTTTTCTAATTTCATGAATTAATCTCAGGGGGACTTACAATGACTGGTATGAGTTAAGTTTCTTATGCCTAAAATAATTGCTCTGGTCAGGAGGTTGAAGCTTTTTCATTGGTCCTCCTTGGTGTCCATCATTGCACATGGGAAACAAGGCCCTATCTGGACCTTATTAATGGAGGAGGGATAACTCCCCTCCTTCAACATAGCTCTCTATTGTAAGAAGAGGTGAAAATGGAGTCAGGAAGACATAAGCAAGAGAGTTCCAGTAGTATACTTAGTCTGAAATAATATCATTTAAAGAGTTCATCTTTAGGATAAAGTATGCCAAGTAATGTATAAAAGTCTATGTCATAACTTTGATGGAGTTACTTTTAGTTTACAAGGGGCATTAGTATATCCAATAGCCTGTGCAAAAACTGACATTTTAATAAGACTTTAATTTTTTTTTTTTAAATTTAAGAAAAGTTACAGATTGGGGTGCCTGGGTGGCTCAGTGGGTTAAAGCCTCTGTCTTGGGCTCAAGTCATGATCCCAGAGTTCTGGGATCCAACCCCGCATCTGGCTCTCTGCTCATCAGGGAGCCTGCTTCCCCCTCTCTCTGTCTCTGCCTGCCTCTCTGCCTACTTGTGGTCTCTGTCAAATAAATAAATAATATATATTTTTTTAAAGAATAGTTACAGATTTACAAGAAATCAGAAAGAGTACAAAGAGGTCCCATGTATCTTTAACCCAGCTTCCCCAGTGGGTACATCTGATTAAGTACTTAGAGCACAACATAAAATTTAGGAATTTGGCAGGAGCACAATGTGTGTATGTAGGTCTGGGTCACTTTGCCACATGTATGGTTTTATGTAACTGCTACCTCAATGAGATACAGAACTGTTTTCCCTCTACAGAGATCTCTCTCCCGCTACCCCTTAATAGTCACACATATCTCCTCCCTCTCCAAATCCTCAAGTCCTGCAAGCATTAATCTGTGCTCCATCTCTATAATTTTGTCATCTTGAGAAAGTTATATAGATGGAAACATACAGTATGTAACCGTTTAAAATTGGCTTTTTTCACTCAGCATAATGCCCCCAAAACAAAACAAGTTGTGTATATTGTTAGTTCATTCTTTTTTAGCACTAAGTAGTAATATTTCAGGTATGAATATACCACAGTTTGTGTAGTCATTCACCAATTGAAGAATATTTTTGTTCTTTCCAGTTTTGTACTATTACAAATAAAGTTGCCATGAACACTTATGTTCAGGTTTTCTGAGTGACACAAGTTTTCATTTTGGGGGAGAAATGCACAGGAGTGTCATTGTTGGATTGCATGGTATGTGTCTGTTTTCTTCTGTAGAAACTACCAAATTATATTATTCAGAGTGGCTCTATCATTTTACAGTCCATCAGCAATGAATAAGAGATCCAGTTTCTCTACCTCCTGGCTAGCATTTTGTTCTGTAACTTCATAAATTTTAGCCCTTCTGGGGTGCCTGAGTGGTGCAGTCAGTTAAGCGCCTGACTCTTGGTTTCAACTAAGGTCATGATCTGGGTGTCCTGGGCTCAAGCCCCACTTTGGGCTCTACACTCAGCATGGAGTCTTCTTGTGGTCCTCTCTTCCTCTCCCTCTGCCCCTCCTGTTCTTGCTCTTTCTCTAAAATAAATAAATAAATCTTTTTAAAAAAATGTAGACATTCTGGTACTTACGTTGTGATCTTGTTGTGGTTTTAATTTGCATTTTTTAAGTGGTTAGTAATAGTGATCATTTTATCATATATTTATTTGCTGTCTATATTTCTTTTTGGATGAACTAGCTCTTTTTTTTTCCCCCATTGCTAATTGGATTATTGCTTTAATGTGGAATTTTGAGAGTTCTTTATATATCACAGATAAAAGTCATTCATCAGATATGTAATATTTTCTCCCAGTCTATAGTTTGTTCTCCAATCTTCTTAATAGGGTCTTTTGGAAGACAACATTTTTAATTTTGAAGAAGTCCCATATATTGATTATTTTCTTTTCTAGACCATGATTTTGGTGTCATGTCACAGATCTGTTCACCATGCCCTAAACCTCAAGCTAAACCCTATACTTTACATAAAAAATCAACTCAAAATGATCACACATTTCAATGTAAAATATAAAATTATAATCTAGAAGATAACATGAATGATTTGTTATTTTTGTGTAAAATTGCTGTATTTCCTCCTTAATTTAGGGTTTATTTGAAAATGCAGGTATGCCAGGAAATATTTAGAATTGCTCTGTGTAAACTAAAAGGGAGAAATTATTAATGGCAAAATACTTCAGATTCCTATCAAAAGAAGTCATAATCTCTGTTTATCTTGCTCCCTTCCTGACACATATCAGGACATTTCAGCAATAGCTGATGAGTTATTCCCTGATTCAAAAGGGTATTAAAACAGACCCCCTTTGGAAATGCTCACAGGCATTTCCATTATAATGATATAAAGATCTTGTTAATCATAATGTTTGTGCCCTCAGCAGTCATTGCTACCTTCTGACTGAGTTTGAAATTTTCTGAGGTAGGAAACTACTCTGGGGATGCGAGGTGTTCCTAGGCATTCCTGGTGGAAAGCTGAATCTCTGTGTTCTGTTTGCAGGCAGTGCTGAGTGTTTTACAATAGGAGCGCTTTCTATATTGAGGCTGCCCCGTATTTGTCATAATACAGTCAGGCCAAATTGAGAGTGGCTGAAAGGAAATGGTCTTTCCTTCCTCCTCAAGCTGTATTTATAATTTCCTACTCATTTTTAGTTCGACTACACTGGTGTGGAAATTTTCTTCTGACTGGGCAATAAAACAAGTAAAATTTATTTCTCAACAGCTGGTAGATAAAGTTGAGAGCACCAGTTAAAATAATAATAGAAAGCGCTGGAATTTGAATAAGGCAACTTCTTTTGCAACCATACAAATGGAAATTAATTCTATGATTCTCTTTCAACAGAGTATGTTTAATCCATAAAAGCTATAATTTATTATAAACAAAATATACCTTACCTTTTGGCAGTTTTTTGGGGGGGGGCAGGGAAGTGTACGTTTATGAGATCCCAAAGTTTTATTTATTTATTTATTTATTTTTAAGATTTTATTTAAAATCTTAAAGAGATTATGAGAGATCACAAGTAGGCAGAGAGGTGGACAGAGAGAGTGGAAGAAGCAGGCGCCCTGCTGAGCAGAAAGCAGGATGTGGGGATGGATCCCTAGACCCTGAGATCATGACCTGAACTTAAGGCAGAGGCTTAACCCACTGAGCCACCCAGGCGCCCCCAGAGTTTAGTTTTAAATAACATGATGTGATTAAATATAAAAGAATTTGATAACTGACAGGAGACTGGAGTTAATGGTACTCACTGAAGACCAGCTTAAGCTTGAGCTTCTCTAGGCTACTGTATTGACAGAAATTCTCAATGAATCATTCAGAAAACTCGGGAGGGGCTTGAGTATGTATGAATTGTTGCCAGGTTTACCTTGGAGGCCATTTCGGTTTTGAAATGGGATAGGAGTATTGAATGGTAGTGTTGGGTAAGGATGAAGAAAAGGTAACATTTTTTACTACTGCCAGCTTCCTAGAGACGAATTGAGAGACCTGTTTTGGGTTGCTGTGGGTATCTCCTGGGATGATAGTGACAACTGTCACCACCCAATTTATGAAATCTCAATAAGAATGTTTCCATCATCTCTTTGCTAAGAACTTTTTAGATGTAACATTTTCCAGAAGTACTGGAAAATGTACTTATGCGCCAAGAATAAGAGTGAAATTGACTAGAAGCAGAAAGTCCCTGTCCAAGCTGAGGAAATGCAAAAAGTAAACAAACGATATAAATAGCAAAAGAATGTAAGTCTGTGGTTTGCAGTGACGTCTGGATGTCCAGTTTGAGTTTTGTGCTTTATTCTTAACCTTACTTACAAACTGAGTAAGATTGCGACAATATACATGCCCAAACGGTCTGTAGTTACCCGAGCATTTCATAAAGATGTCATTCTGGAATGTTTTGAGATTCGAATCTTGAAAATGATCATCTTATCAAGAACAACTCATTTTAATTTTCCTTTTTAAATTCATGTCAAAGATGATATTATATACTCCTTTGACCTAAACATACCTTTCACTGTGGTTTATAGGTTCTCCAACCCTAAATTCTGTTTGTTGGTGGTGGTAGTTACCATTTGAAAGTCTGATGCTTACAGATTTTTGTGGTTATTGTTTGAGTTAGTTTAGTTTTGTTGTTGGCCTTAAATCTTCAGGATACTTATTTTTAAACACAAATGTTCAGAACCCAACAAACATGAAATATTTTCAGGTTCCTCCTTGCATGTTTTTTGGGTTGAGATTGTCCCAGGTACTGGTTATCTTGACTGTTAATGTATTTAGGAAAATAAAAAAATTGAAAATTATAGTAAATACCCTATAATTTATATATTGATCATTCAATATTTTATTTTATTTATTCATTTATTTGTTTTTAAAGATTTTATGTATTTATCTGACAGAGAGACACACAGCAAAAGAGAGAACACAAGCTGGAGGAGTGGGAGATGGAGAAGCAGGCTTCCCACAGAGCAGGGAGCCCAACGCAGGGCTCTATCCCAGGACCCTGGGACCATGACCTGAGCCAAAGGCAGACAGCTTAATGGCTGAGCCACCTAGGTGCCCTGATCGTTCAATATTTTAAAAGCACAACAGTCAGCTGTGTAAATTAAGACAAAGATGCTGGCATTTTTTTTCTAATGCTTTAGGAAGCAGGTTAAGACTACTACAGATGTAGATTCATGTTTTCCTAATAAAGATTTCACTTGAAATGTAAAGCAGTTCATTTCCTTCACATTCTGTGCTTGAAATTTAATAACATTGACTCCAATTTTAAAATATGTTACAAAAGTTTGTAGTGCATACATTTAACTGCAAATCCTTATGATTTTATAATTTCTTATGGAAATTATTAGACTCTCATGGTTTCAATTTAAGTGATTTAAGACCAAGAATGAGATAGATGTTAACTCTCCCTCACATTTGGGGCCATTATCTGCTATTTTGAGATATGATTCCTGAAAAAAAAAAATCTCGAGAGTCATTGCTACTCTAAAATTTGGTCTTTCTTGCTTTACTATACATTCTAAAATATCATATTAGTCTTTTTTCTCTCCCTTTCTCTGTTTCTTCTATTTATAAATATTTTACAACCAATTATTATCATGTTTTTAAGATCTTACTTATTTGACAGAGAAAGCCATAGAGAGAGAGGGAGCACAAGCAGGGGGAGTGGGAAAGGGAGAAGCAGGCTTCCCGTGAAGCAGGGACCCTGATGCGGAGCTCAGTCCCAGGAATCTGGGATCATGATCTGAGCTGAAGTTTGTGGATTAACCACCCAGGCATCCCTAATAATAATAATAATAATAATAATTATTATTATTATTTTATGTAAGCTCTACACCCAACGTGGGGCTTGAACTTACAACCCTGTGAGTTTTATCCTAAATCTATTAAGTCAGACAGTTGCCCCTACAACTATTATTTTAATAAAATCTTAGAATGCTATTGACAAGAAAGGACCTTAGATACTATTTTGACTGGCCTCTATGTTTTACATATGAGGAAGCTGAAATCTGAAAGTATTATTCTGCAGGGGAGGAAAAATATCTTTATCCTCCTATCCTTTTGGTTCTCAGCTGGGTCTGTGTGACAAAAGACAAATTAAGAAAAGAAAAGCATATGCAGTTATTTAATGTAAACTTTACTCGACATAGGAACTTCATAAGGAAATGAAAAACACAGAAACAGTTAATCTGAGTGTTTTTATACCAGGTTTGATGAAGTGTAGAAATTAGTAGGAAACTATGGTAGAACAAAAAGGGATATGAGCTAAGTGTAGTAAACTGGGGGAAACTTAGCAAACCCTGTTCATTCAGATTTCTCTTGCTCTCTGTCTTTTGAGATAAGGATGACCCTTTCCTCTGGGCATAAGGAGGGTACTTCTCACATGAGATCTTATGACCTGCTTCAGGGAAAATTCTTCCTGTTCTTGCTGTTTCTGATATTTCTTCATCTTAAAGTAATCAATATGCCAATGCACCATATTTGGGGGGAACATGTCTTGGGCCCCATCAATGCCCTTTATGTCTTTTCTAAGGGAAGTGGGGACAAAGCAAAGGTCATCTTTTGAAACAGGTAGTTTTTATAAATAACCATTTCATTCATTTTGGAAGTCCTCTTGGTCTCCCTGTTATTTAAAGTCCAACTGACAATTTCCAGAAATTTCATGGTGGAAAAGTTAAAAGAGGCATATATGGCTCTTTTCTAACTATGTAAGGGTAAATATAATGTATTGAGTCTCCAGTAATGGGTGTTTATAATTAAATTGAGGATTTTCACATTTTAGGACATTTAAAAAAAATAATCTTTACCCCAATGTGGAACTAGAACTCAGGACCCCAAGATCAAGAGTCTAAAGCTTTACTGACTGAGCCACCCAGGAGTCCTACACTTTAGGACTTTTTAAAAATGTATTTTTTCAGACTAATTTGTTGGGGTTGTGTGCTTTCTATGAGAAACCTAACATAATCTTCAAGAAATAATTTTGACAAAATTTATCACTGAGTACTGTTATTTTGTTCTTCAGAATGTCTTGAATTATCTAGCTATCTCTTTATTTTCTATAACCCTAGTCTCTGTTCATGTCATAAAGAGCATGGCTTACTAGAAAAAGATCATAATTTTTGATGTTGAAAAATCAAAACTCAAATTCTATCCTGCTAGATGTATTACCTTTGGAATTTACTTAAATATTCTGGTCATTAGTTTTAATATTTCTAAAATGAGAACTATACTGAATATCTCAGGTGATGTGAGCAATTTTTAATATTTTGCTTATCAATGTAACCTATGGGTGTTTGTTGTGTAGTGATTTAATGATTTGTTGACTGAATAATTATGTCATTCCTGTTTGAAGAGACAGTTACCATTTGTATTTGGTGAAAGGTGAAAAAGCAACTTCATATGGCTGTTTTAGCAATTGACTAAAATTATAACATGCATAAAGTACATACAACTTCTTAAACGTTAAAGTCAGTGAGAATTCTTTGAAATTTGTACTGAGGTCTTTGAACTTACCTATTACCCATCTCTCATTTTACCAAAAAGAAAACTTACCTTAACATGGTGGTGATGACACAGAAAATTAATGTCAGTTCTGTAACAGAACAAGGATCACTGTACTTTTAGTTTCTAGCACTTTCCATAATATTATGCCACCTTTCTTAATAAAAGCGTGATTATGTTGGGTTGAGGTATACTAGTATATTTTAATAGATATGTTAAGACCATGAGAATTGCCAGATACATGCTGTAAGATTTTATTATATAATTAAACACACATGCATTAGGGTATGTATTTCTTCAGATGTATATTTAATTATTAAATTAATATAAATTATAATTATTTTTAAAATATGTTCTCTAAGTATAACAAAATTAGGGAACTGGAAAACATCACAGAGCATTATCCTGTGTGTTAGAGCAAAGCTGGATTATTTTCTGAGACAAAAATTGACTCTGATGATATGTTATCTCCTCTGTGTATACCAGTGTAGAAATGAAATGAATTTCTAACTGTTCATATGTTGTGGCTAGTTTCTAACTGTTCCAAATGAGGTGTCAGTCCTATGACTGTCATATGGTATGCCTTAAACTGACAATATATTATCCCTGCTATTCAGGTACTAACTGGAGTATGACTTTAAACTTACTGCCCCACAATTCTTACCTATTAGGATTTAGTTTGGGATTTATTGGAGATTGAAAAATATGCAAAGATTATCTAAGACATTCTAAAACTTACTCCTATATCAAGTCAGCTCTTCATAGACGTCCACAGTGGGGACCATATTGTTTTGGCTAGTCCTGGGATTGCTTTCACTGAACCTCACTTTGGCTTTTGTCTCCGACCCTCATACTGGTTATGCCAGTGCCTTCTGGCATGGACTCATTTACCTGAGGAATGCCAGCACCATTGCCTTTTCTACCAATCAGTATTCACCTCATGAGGACTAAAGGAAAAAAAAATTGTGTCTGTTCTTATTAACTGTAGTGGCTATGATTGTCCTTCACTACTGTTCTTTGTTCTGTGATCCCATCTTACCAACTCTGTAACTACTGAAACCTAATTTTCCCCTTATTCTCTATTTGGTTATTACAATCATCATCATTAGGATATGTGTTATCATATCCTAAATATGCAAAGGCATATTTACAACCCAAATTCTTACAAATTATTGTATGGCATTCATTGGTATGTTAACTTTCCTGACTTCACCTCTTCTTTTCTCTTCTTATTTTCATCACTTATTTATTAATTTTTTTAGCTCGTTAGGATCCATGTTATTTTATACAGGGCCTCAAATAATTTTAGAGTAGATATTTGAATAAATAGTATTTATTATCCAAAATATATGTTACTGAGAAAGTGATTTGATGTAGCTGCTCTCATAGATAAAATGTAATTTTGTAAAATATTCAAGTAACTGAAAAGTCTTTAGAAAACAGAGGTAATGGGACGTGTCAGTAAATGTATAAAAATGATGATTATACTAAAAGTAATAGACCAAGAAGAGGAAGAAGATGAGGAAAAATGAAGACAAGGATAGGAAAGGAAGAGGAAGAAGAACTTAGCATGTGCTAGGCACTGTGAAAACAAAATAAAAGAAAACAAAAAACAGTTTCCATCTATCCAAATTGTACTCAGGAAAAAAAATGGCTACTAGAGAACTTAAGTAATTTTCCCCATGTGAGACAACTTATAAATTACAAAATCAAACTCTTCAACTTTGCTACCAAAACTTTTTTTAAGTCAAGAACAATATGAATTCAAATTTTATTTTATGCTTTTCCTTTGGCCTAATTCATTAATCTCACAAGTAAGTTTGGATTCAATTGAGATTTCTAGTATAATCTGTGCTACTACATCCTGAGAGAATTTATTCCATCCTAAAATGACATCTGAAGCCAATATTTATAACTGAGTCCTATGTCCTTGCCAAGTTTCCTGTGCTAATGATCTTAAGCTTCAATAACAGCTGTCATGTAGATGAATTGCAAGGTACTTTGGGAGCTATATGAACATATCACACAGCTTATATCACAGATACATTTTCTCTATCACCCCTGGATTAAAATGTCACCTATTTTAAGAATACTTAGCAAAGCATAAAGAAAAACGTGAATACATATACCATGGCCAAGTGAAAATTCAGAGTAAAAATTAAGGTTGACAGAATGTCATTATCACACAAATTAAACTGGACATGGAAATTAATCTTTGGAATTTATAAAACGATAATCATCATTTCTTTGTATTTTCATCCATTTCCTTTTAAAAAGAAAATACAGGAACAAAACTAGTTATCAGCATTTTATGGTTAATTAATTCAGGGGTTATTCAATGGCATAAAAGGTTTTCATATAATTCTGAAATAAGTAATTTAAATCTTACCTTTACTATGGCATACTAAATATGTTATTTTTATTATAATACTGATTTCTATCCAATATTGGATAGAATATTGCCTCAATGTATTTAATGGCTTTTAAAATTAAAAAAAAAGAAAACATCCAATTTTATACATCCTGTTTTGATAGAAATCACTGTTAAGGAATATCCACCAGTTAGGCTTTTCAAGCATGTCTGATCATAAGAAACTTGCTAAGAATCCAGACACCTGTGCCCTCCCACATAATATTGTATCAGACTTCTAGAGGTGCTTCATAACTTTGCTCTTTTTTACAACTCCAGTTAATTCTTTTTATCAAGGAAGTGTGGGAAATAATGTTGAAGGTAATATTCACAGTGGGAAAGAAAAACAGTAAGTGTATGAATTAGTTGTCTAGAAGCTTAATTTGGAAGGATATTTACTGCCTTCTGTAGAATGCTGAGACCCAGTGATATCTTGGGATTCAAGGCCTGCAGACATCTAAATTCATCCTACTTATCTATCCATCCTCATTTCTCATGATCTCTGGCTCACACTTTCTAACTGAGCATCAGGAGGTAACCTGTAGTTCCCCATGCATACAGTATGTTCATTTTCATTCCTATGTCCTTATCAAGTTATCTCCTTGATTCAATACTTTTCTTCATTACCTCCTTTAATCCCCTCATCTCACCAGTTTTTTTTTTTTTTTTTTTTTTTTTTTTGTTATTTTTTTTTTTTTAACAAATTCTCCCCTCTTTTCACCTTTTTTTTTTTTTTTTTTTTTTTTTTTTGCCTGGTTAATTCTATTCATTAAAACTCCTTTCATATGTATCCTTGTTCCTTGTTCTGTCTTCCTTCACACCCTCCGCATAAACTACTTTTCAACATCTGAGCCTTCATAAAATCCTAAGCATTATTCAACCAGAGCTTACCTCACATAATTGTGGCTTTAATGTACCCTTTTCTCTCACTAGTTGAAGATATTCTGAAGGCACTTAGCAGGACTTTATTTTGTTTCACTTGCCTGGCAACTTAATCTGGCACATAGTAGGTGCCTAATACATGATAGTGTATGAAAGGATGAAAGGATGGATGGGTAGCTAAATAAATGATTGAGCAGAGTGGGAATCAGGGTAAAATGTACAAGAATAGAATCTAGACTTGAGTGAGTTCTAGAGCAGTACACACACGGGATTTTTAGTAAATTAAGCTGGGTACAATCAGGGAAGCACCAGAGAACCCTATTCCTAAAGGCAAGAAAACAAGTGTTTGAAGGTCAAGTGCTTGCTATCTTCCAAATATCTATTGGAAGCTCAAGGGAAAAGATCGTGATTCTGAGACTACCTTTCCTTAGTCAGTTGTGTGTGTGTGTGTTTGTGCGTGCACGTGTGTATGTATTTTATAGCCTCTTCTACTGCTGAACCAAACTGGAACAGAATGAGGTTTCAGTGTAGCCACGGGCCACACCTGGAAGATCCTGAAAAGCCCATACTGATTAGTTTCAGTGCAGTCGAGTCTTGCTCTTTTATTTAGAGGACAGGAATCTTGGAAAGTAGAGTATAATTTGCCTCCCATTTTAGGAACTGGATAAAATCTAGATGTACAGTCTCAAAAACAAATTAAGTTATAAAAATATCAGGCATAGCCTTGGTTCAGTGTTCTCAAGAATAGAGAAGAATGAGGTGGGTCAGAGGGTTAAGTTCTTCTCACATAGGCTATGAGTGATACCACGGCTTGTATCCTCTTGATTTGTAATGGAAATTAGACCCGGTAAGGGGCATCTTACCTTTTAAGCCATGACATTTTTTAAATTATACATTCTAAGCAGGCTGGATAATATTTTAAACAAAACACCATTGAAAATCCAGTTCATCAGAGTCACCGCACATACTCAATTGCTGATTTTTATATTGTAGTATTTTTGGCTCTAAAATCATGATGAAATAACACCAAAAGCAAATGGGCCATATTATGCACAAATTGTTTGCTAAATCTAAATTGCTAAATTGAAGCTTTTTCCAGCTGTGTCAGAACAAAAATATATTCAGCTACAAATATATGGAATTGGGATATTTTGAAGATGGAAAAATATGCTAGGGTTCCATTATAAAACTGATAGAAAAAAGATATCCTTCCTTTAAATTCTGTTTTTTACACAGAGGAAATTTATATTTCTGAACAAATCCTTTCCACATTAACATTTCCTAGGACATGTGTCCCATTTGGTCTATAAACTGCAAAAATGGAATTATGAAAGAATAAATCTGCTCATTTCATAAGAAGGGTTGGATGGCTTCATTGTAAAATTAAAACTGGATGTCTATAACACAGAGTACCTTAGGGTTCTATGGGATGCACAATGACTCGAAAATTTGAAATTATTACCTAGATTCTTAAGGTTCATGCAAAGGTTACTTTGCAAATTTACTTTAGAATTATGGTACCATAAAAGCTAAAAATAAGTAAAAAACTTTAATCCTGTGTTTCAAATTTAAGTGCCTAGAAAATAACTAATACAACAGAGTGTTTTCAGACTCTTTATGAAAGAGTTCCACTATTGCTTTGGTCCAGTCAATTTGTAGGGTATAAGAATAAGTAGCCCATTTCCATCTATACTAAATATATGTATTTAATTTTTAAGAGAAGTTCAAAATCCAAATTTTCAGTGGATTTTCCCCATTTTCAAATAGATACCAAACAGTTGTCATCTGTGAACCACATTTCGCTTTTGAGTCACCTATTTGCCATACAAGTTTTAGAAAATGACACTTTTACAGGTGGTAACTTAGCTAAACCACCCCAGGCAGAGCTTTCTCTTTTGCTTCTAAACTTCTACCCCCTTCCTCAAGGCCCATTTAAGCTCCCCTTGGTCACCCCCACCTCAACATCTTGGTAAGTTCAGAGCAAGTTTTGATTTTTCTAGTAATCATTTCCCCTTCTAAAGTTTGTAGTACTCTCTGCCTCTGCATTCCTCCAGAACATTTCTTTGTTCCCATCTACTTGGTAGGAATTAAATACCACTTCTTGATGTCTATCATAGAACCATTTTGTGCTGTCCATTAACTTGTACTTTTTTAACTTGAGATAAAATTCACCATTTTACCATTTTAAATATACAATCCGGTGGCTTTTAGGACATTTACAATGTTGTAAAATATCACCACTATTTGTTCCAGAATATTGACATTACCCCAAAGGAAAATCGTTCCCTATCAAGGAGTTACTGTCCATTTCCACCTCCCTCCAGCCCCTGATAACCATTAAACAGTCATTCCCTTGTACCTACTACCTTAACCTCTGGCAACAAGCTAGCTTTCTGTTTCTCTGGATTTGTCTATTGTGGACATATTATGTAAATGGAATTATGCAACATGTGGCCTTTGTTTCTGCCTTCCTTCACTTAGCATAATGCTTTCAATATCCATCTATGTTGTGGTCTATGTCATTATTCCATTCCTTTTTATGGCTGAGTAAAAGTCTATTGTATGGATAAACCCATTTTGTTTATCCGTCCATCAGCCGAGGGACATTCAAGTTGATGCCTTCTTTTCGGCTATTTTGAATAGTGTTACTTTGAACATTTGTATGTTCAAATGTTTTTGCTGGACCATCTATTTTTATTTCTTTTGGATGTACATCTAGGAGTGGAATTGCTAAGTTTTATGGTAACACTGTTTTAACTTTTTGAAGAATGGTCAAATCTCTTCCACAGTGGCAGGGCCATTTTCTGTTCTTATCAGCAAATGTGTGAGAGTTCTAATTTCTCCACATGCTTACCAACACTTGTTATTTTGTTTTGTTTTTGTTTTTGTATTTTTATTATAGCCATTTAGTAAGTATGAAGTGATATCTTGTGGTTTTAATTTGCATTTCTCTAGTGACTGATTAGATTAAGCATCTTTTTCAAGAGCTTATTGGACACTCAAGTGCATCTTTTATGGGGAGATGCCTATTCAAGTCTTTTGCCAATTTTTAAATCAGACTGTTTGCCTTTTGTTGCTGAGTTTTAAGTGGGCTTATATATTCTAGATAGATCCATATGGGTGTTGGATTTTGTTACGTGCTTTTGCTGTATCAATTGACATAATCACATGGCTTTTGTTTTTCACTCTTAATATAGCGTATCATTAATTGATTTTGTATATTGACTCACCCTTAAAATTCTTGGACAAATTATCCTGGGGAATCTTTCCATGTCCACTACAGATAAATGTGTATTCTACAGTTGGTGGTGAAGTATTCTATATATGTCTGTTGAGTCTAATTGGGTCATAGTGTACTACTCCATTTCTTTGTTGATTTCTTGTTTAGTTGTTCTATCTATTATTGACAGTAAGGTATTGAAGTCTAAAACTATTATTTTAGAACTATTTCTTCATTTCTGTCAGTTTTTGCTTTACATATTTTGAAGCCCTGTTGTTGTATATATGTTTGTAATTGTTAAAAATTCTTAAAAACAGATTGTTTTACCAATATGTAATATATAATATATAGTCCTTCTTTTCCTCTTGGAACAATTTTTGCATTAAAGTTATTTTATCTGATATCAGTAGAGCCACCAACTTTTTGGTCTCCATTTGCAACAGATCTCTTTTTCTATCTTTCCACTTTCAACTTATTTTTCTCTTTGTATTTAAAGTTAGCCTGGTACTGGGTATTAAGGAGGGCACATGGTACATGGAGCACTGAATGAGGTGCATAAACAATGAATCTCAGAACACTGAAAAAATTAAATTAAAAAAAATTAAAATAAATAAAGTTAATTTCTAATAGATAATAATTAGATCATTTTTTTAAATCTATGCTGTTAATCTTTGACATATAATTGGAAAATTTAATCCATGTATATATTTAATTTAATTAATGATAAGTCAGACTTACTTTCATCATTTAAAAATTTTTTTTTCTATTTCTGTTTTTCATATCTTTTATTTCTCAGCTTCTCCATTACTACTTCCTGTTGTTATTATTTGATTTTTCTCTATAGTACTATTTTGATTCCCTTCTAATTTCTTTAAATGTGTATTTTTTAGTTATTTTCTTAGTGGTTACCTTGGGGATTGCAATTAACATCTTAATTGATAACAGTCTAGTACCAGTTAATGCCAACTTAATTTCAATAGTATATAAATTTGCTTCTATATAACTCCTTCTTATACTATTATCATCACAACTTATATCTTCACACATGTGTGTTCATTAAAATAGGTTAACAATCATTTTTATGCATTTTTTTAAAGTACATGGGATAAAAAGAGGAGTTACAAATGGAATAATTCATGGGAATAATAGTCACAGCATAAAGAATATAGTCTGTGATACTGTAATAGCATTGAATGGTAAAAGATGGTTAGTTATACTTGTGGTAAGCATAGCCTAACATACAAACTTGTCAAATCACTGTGCTGTACACCCGAAACTAATATAACATCATGTCCCAAGTATACTTAAATTTAAATATTTAAAAATTACAAAGTAATAAATTAGTAAAAATGAAGAAAAAATTTGCTAAAGAAAAGAAATAGAGTAGTTACAAATTACCAATACAATCATACTGGCTTATGTATTTATCTATGTAGTTACCTTTACCAGTATGTTTATTTCTTTCTATGGTTTTGAGTTACTTCATCCTTTTACTTAATCCTGAGGACTCCCTGTAACATTTCATTTAGGGCTTTTCTGCTACTGCTGAACTCTAGTTTTTGTCTATATAGGAATGTCAGCATTTTTGAAAGATAGTTTGCCAGATAAAGAATTTTGGCTGACAGATTTTCTTTTTCTTTCAGCATTTTATTAAATATCTCTTCCTACTGCCCTCTGGCCTCTATACTTCTGATGAGAAATTGGCTGTTAATATTATTAAGGATCCTTTGTATGAGACAATCTACTTCAGCCTTGCTACTTTCATAATTTTTTCTTTGTCTTTCAACAGTTTTCAAGAAGCCTTAGTGTGGTCTGTTTGAATTTACACAAGTTTGGTTTGTTGAGCTTCTTGATGTGTAGATTCAGTCTGCAAATATGAGAAGTGTTTAGACATGAGTTTTTCAAATGTTATTTTGGCCACTTTCTCCTTCTCCTCACTTCCTGGATTCCATTATGTGTATGTTGGTATGCTTGATGGTGTTCCAAAAGTCTCATTTTTCTTTACTGTTTTTCTGCATTTTTTTCTTTCTGCTTTTCACATTGGGTACTCTCAAATGGCATATCTTCAAAATCACAGATTTCTTTTCTTCTATTCAGAGCTGCTATTGAACTGCTTTAGTGAAATTTTTCTTTCAGTTATTATACTTTTCACCTCCAGAATTTTCATTTGGTTTTAAAACAAATTATTTTAATTAATATTAACCATTTGGTGAGATACCATTCTCCTGGTTGCATTTATTCTTTATCTTGGTTTCCATTATCTCTTTTTGAATATTAAAAACAATTATTTTAAATTACTTGTCAGGGAAGCCCAATTTCAGGGCTTCTTCAGTAACAGCTACTATTAATTTTGTTTTTACTGTGAGTGGGATGAACATTCTTGTTTCTTTGCACGCCTCATAATTTCCTGTTGAAAGGGGGATATTTTGAACATTATAGTATGGCAATTCTAGAAATCAGATTCTTCCCCTTCCCCATAGTTTGTTGCAATTTGTTTTGGTAGTTGTTTGTCTAGTTCTTTTTCTAAACTAATTTTGATATGTCTGCATTCTTTGTTTTATTTGCCACTGACATGTCTGTTTGTTTCTTCAGCTTTGTAGTCTGTTAGAGATGTGACAGAAGTTTTCTTAAGTACTTAGAACCAAAAAAAAAAAAAAAAAAAGAAAGGAAAAAAGGAAACAAAACAAAACAAAACAAAAAAACCTCTCCTATCTTTTCAGATTGACTCTGCATTAGGACACTCTAATGCTTGCCAGGTAATTTATAGCTCTGCTGTAGCCTTCACTTCCTGCCCACACAGAGTCTGAATTTCAGCTGTAGGTGACGTTCTTCTTCTGAGGTGTTTTTTGAGCATGCATCCAGACTTAGTCATTTTCATGAACTTCTAAATACCCCACAATATGTGGGAGGTTTACAAAGCTTTTCCTCCCTATGTTTCTCCTTCTCCAGCCTCTTAATTCACAAGTTTCCTATCTATTGTTTGTCTCAAATATTATACCTTGGTAGAAGTGTCCATGATATCCATGGCTAATAGTTTTATCTTTAAATGCTTTCAACAAACAGTGCTAGAGATGCTGTCACAATCTTGTGGAAACTGTGAGAGAGATGAAATACATCAAGCACCTGAGATGATACTTCAGAGACCCACCAGACAAGCCAAAACACACACCACAATTCTTTAAGAACAAGGTCTGTATTGATCCCTTTGGTACCGATAACCTGCACCAGTAATACAGGTTGCCATCTCAAGGTTGCTGCTAAACCAGATTGTGCAGATGGCAGCCACATTAAAATGCTCCAGAGCTCTCTTACCAAATCCAACAGTTTTTCTCTTCATTAAATATTCCCAATTGTTGTGTTTTATTAGACACCAGAACTCCAAAAAAAAAAGTTAATTCTGACAATTTTTGCCAGAGTATTTCTTGCTTTTGCAATGTGACCAAGTTTTAAAATTTCTACTCTATTTTTCTGATGTCACTCTACCTTACTTTTTATTATTGATTTTAAGTTATAGATGGAATTGGATACTTCTTATGGTCTAGACTTTTATTTTATACTACTTTTCATGATTTTCCACTGTAAAGTTTAGAATTTTATTTGTAATAAATATTGAAAAATAATATTGAATCTTGACTATAAAATAATTTCCTTTATATTCTTAAATAAATTTATTATGATAGCATTAATTTTCCTTTGCTCAACTGTTAGTGAAGATAGAGAAAATATGCTCATTATATTTTTCATATTATCTTTCTTAGTGTACACTGAGTACACTTTAATTTAATTTTCCCATAATCTTATCAACTCTAAAATAAACAATTTTTCAGCCCTTCCTCATTGGTTTTATTTTCTATCCTAAATTATCCAGATAAGGACTGGAAAATAAAGACCTATCTCATTTGGCTAAGTTAGCAGTCTTCAATTCACTTGGGAGTTGAGCAATCATTTTGCAATGAACTTTAGTTTAGAATTTTTTAATTGAGTGTGATAATATAAAATAGTAACAAGAATATTACCCTTGGGAATGATGTTTCTTCTGTAGTACTAGTAGCTGACCATAGCTATTTATGGTTGATGTATTTGGGTTAAGGTTATCCCTAGCACCAGTGAAGACAGATCCAGAGAGAAGACTGACAAACTTAAAAATTATACATTCTGAAAGACAATTTCCCTATTTTTATATCCACTAGCAAACATCTGTAGAGATAGAGATAGTGGTATTATTGAATGCTCTATGTTTATTTTCATGGCAATATTTCCAGAGTACTTTTTATGTACTAAGTAAATTTCCAGATGCTTTCTAGTAATTATTTACTAGCAAATAAATGCTAACACCTTAAATTAGGACTAGTGTTCCCATTTTAGTCAAGGAAATGAAGCATCAGAGCTGCTGAGGGACTTGTGCAGTGTGTGGTAGCCATAGGGTAAACCACTGTAACCACCCTTTAAGAGAGATCTTGCCTCAAGTGATCATCTCTGATTGTAGTGTAGCTGAGGATATGCTTTCCTCAGAAAGTTTCAATCAATGTCCAAGGATAGTAGAACAGGATGCTGTGATTTCTGCTGAAGGCAGGATTTCTCTCCTGACAATCTTTACTTTAGAGATCACCATTGGGCTTCTGACTTTCTCAGACCTACACCACAGTCTGAGTTTCTTCCTTCTCATTTGTTCCCCCTTTTATTCCATGGTTATCAGATCTGCACCACAGACTGAGGACTTTTCGTGCCCACTTCTGCTCTCTTTTCTGTTAGTTTTCACCCAACTTACCTAAAATAATTTGTACTAAAATTATTTTAGTACTTTATTTGTTATAGTATTTATTTGTACTAAAATTTTATACTACAAATTCTGTTTTGGCATTTTCTTTCCAAAGAATCCAAACTGACACAAGGAGGAAGAATGATATATTGGAAGAAACCAAGAGTTATTTATTCATTTAGGGTGGTTGTTTTGGTAGATGTTGTTATGGTATGCCTGGATTTTCATTCTCTCTCTTAGCAGTTCAGTCCTTTTGTATAACAATACTGTTTTTATAGAATGAAGACAGTCATGTCTATGTTGTAGAATTGTTGGACATCTCTTTTTATTATTATTATAAGCAAATAATAGTATTACATAGTAAATATTAAGAGATATATATAAATAATAATAGATCACATATTAAGTATTGGTTCTAGTTAGAAAAATCAAATGGTCCCCGAAACTGTGACCTTTCCACACTGCATGACTCTTTCTGGCATCATTCTAATTGATAACACAGTCTTTTGATTTCTTAACATTTAGTTGTTTTTTCAAATAAGGCATTGAGCTGATAGTGTCACTAAATGTTTGGATTGGTGACATACTGTAGTGATTTACAGTTGTCTGTATAGTAATTGGTAATACCTGCCAACAATCAGTGTGTAGCTCTGTATGTCTGGAAATGGCACCCACATACATTCTCTACTCAGATATTTTCTAAAGGGTTTAATTAAAGAAGCTACATGATTTTTTAAAAAGATTTATTTATTAATTTGAGAAAGATTCAGGGGAGGGGCAGAGGGATAGAATCATTAAGCAGGCTCCCTGCTGAGTGTGGAGCTCGGTGCAGGACGCCATTCCAAGACCCATGAGATTCTGATCCGAGCTGAAACCAAGAGTCCAATACTCAATCAACTTAGTTACCAAGGAGCCCTGGGGACACACAATTTAAGAATAAAATACTTAGACCTAGGGTGAGAAAGTCTGCTTTCAAGTTTGATTCATCTCACCAATAACAATTTGAGGCAATCATTAACTCACACATAACTCCAATTTCCTTTTATTTATTTATTTTTTTCCTAGAATCCTTCTCTACACAATGAAGGAAATAGGGCAATTTATTCTTAAGTCCCATTAAGCTATGAAATCTAAAAACTGACCATAATCAGTTCTCTAGAATTTATACTTTAAGACTACAAGCTATATCATAATATTCCTAGATTTTCATTATTGTGCAGTTGGTTTTAGAAAATAAATTCAGGGTGGATTTTTAATAAAATAAGAAAATAGTCAAATAGATGGTCATTTAGTAATAGTTTAGTAAATTATATAATAAAATTAATCGTTAAACTTTATAATTTATCCTATTTATTTTTAAAAGATTGCTACAATAGTAATAAATATTAGAATTAATAGAATTTTAATAAAATTCACCAGAAAATATTAATGCTAAAAAAAAATTCTATAGCCTCTTTCTGAAAGAAAAAATTAAGGAGAACATGCACAAATTTACCATGCTAAAGATGTTGAAACAAAGAGATTACAAAAAGGATAATGTTTCCACCCTGCCTCTAAGATAGAAGCTGTGCTGGAGTTTTTATGCTATGTAGTTTGCATTATCATAAAGAGTATGTATAATGTTCATGTGTGATAATGTCATCCAAAACAGTATAGTTTTGGGCTCTTATCCAAACTGAGGGAATCACATTTGGCTTCTGGATCAATGTCATGTTTGACATTAAAAGCCCAGAGTTAACATCGATAGGTAAGAGTAGGTCACTGGTAATTAAGGATGGAAATGCCACCCATCTACAACAATTGAAACCTCACTTCAAATTATCTGAATTCAATTAGAAAAGCCGGAGGAGGTAGATATAAAAACAGTTGCCTAAAGACAATTTTAAATGGTATGGTTCAATTCAATACTGTGGTTAGTCATTTAGTGTCTATTGCGAACCAGCAGCATTGTGCCAAGGTCTGCAGATCCAAAGATGAATAAAATGTGGCCCCTCCCATCAAGGAAGAATGACTTATTAGAAGACATGAAGCTTAGTCTAGGAATACTGAAGGTCAATTGATGCAAGTTTCTATTTCTTACTGCATAAATAGGACAAATAAAGAATATTCAATTTGAGCAAAAATACTAAATGCCCAGAAAGATAGGTAGAAAGATAGAAATAATAACATATCAATAATAACATACCAGACAAATGCAACTAAATCTGCTCATCTAAGAGTTTATTTTGCGTGGCAATGATGGTTTTGCATCTTGGTTAGCACTTACAAATTTCATAGCACCAAAACGGAATCATCTTAGGATGAAAGAAGCAATAATAAAAGCAGATTCCCCCTTCCAATGTCTCTTTCTGTTTCTCAATCTCTATTTCTCCTTCTATTGTGCACACACACACATGTGTGTGCGTGTGCGTGCATCCACTGCCTAAGTGGCACTGATACTTGATGACTTATTGTGGTGGTAAAAATCAATGCAGAGCTATATTTGGAGAATTACTATTTCCAATGAGAGTGCTGGTTACATAGAATGCTATTCTAGCCAATACTTTCAGAATATCTGGGGTGATGGGGAGGCTTCTACCCTGGAATAAAATGAGAATAAAAAATAGCCAAGTAATGATGTATTATATGTTGGCTAATTGAATTTAAATTAAAAAAAAAAGAAAAAGAAAAATAGCCAAACGTATTAGATTCTCAAATTGTGGATTTGACTTATACATCATGGGATATATTTTGGATAATAAGATAATAAACTTCTCTATTTTCCTTCATAAATCCTATTGGTTTTAAGACAACACAATGACAGGAATATGACACTGATGAATGCCATTTAAATACAACTGTCTCTTAGTGCTTAGAAACAAGGAAGTGATGTTTAAGACATGTAAAAAATCTTTAGGTATATGCCAAGGGTGCAGAGATCTGGTATGTTGTGTTTTCTGCCTATGAGTTAAAGGCAGGTGTTCCTTCCAGGTGGTGTAGTTGGTTTTCTGGGAAGGGCAGGATTCAGCTTGTTAATGCTAGTAATCACTAATAGCTACCACGTGCTCACTCTGTGCCAGGCATTGCATTGGGTATTTTGCTTTGCCTTATCTTTTTGCCTTCAATTCTCATAAGAGCACAGTGAAGTAAATACTGTTATTATTTCTGGTATACAAGCAAGGCAGCTGAGACTGTCAACCCATTTTCGGGTTATTCTGACTCCGTAACATGCCTCTCTGGTTAGGGTGCTAAAATATATACAGTGAATTCTTATAAATTTGCTTCACTTGTTTGAAAATGCTGCTTTCAAGGTTCACACATACATCTATTTTGTTGTTTCACTCAGGGGCCATGTTACAGGAAGGATATGTTTTCCAAACAGAATGACCGTTTTGTTCTGCACCAATCATTTTCTATAACCTGTGGCAATTTGCTGCCAATAAGTCTACATACTTTTATATTTCTTTTTACCTATTTTAAAATATCATCTGTTGATGTTACTCTAAATACTTTCTGCTTTAGTATGGCACAATTGCACATGGATTCCTAGATAAATATACCATTTAAATATAGTTCCCTATTTTTCTCATCCTTTGTAGACAACTTTTCCAAAGGTAAAATTTAAAAGCACTGATCAACCCAAATGAAAAATATTTGAAAGGCAGATAATAATGATGCTGCTACATGCTAACTGTTACGCAGTTATTTTGTGCAACTGTACTAAATCCCACCTACAAAGACTGGGAATCAATTATTTAATGCAGAACATTTAAATCAAATGTTTCAATCTGGATGAGGATAAGAAGAAATTCTGAATATGTTTCCCACATAGATCTCAGTACCATCACAATATGCTTGATGCTTTCTAATCCAGCCATTAGACCGTGAGTCTTTTTGTGTGTCTGTGTAAAGATCTCTATGAGTACCTAAAAAAATATGTTCTTGCTAGCATTCTGGGCCTGCTGCTTACCCACAACTTCATAGCTTGCCTGCTCTTGAGCAAATAATTTAAGGTGTCTGTATCCCAGTTTCTTTATCTATAAAGTAAGAGTCTGGGTCAGATGACCCATGAGATCCATGCCAGAACTAAAATGTATTGATTCTGCAGCCAAGAATGATGGCTTACTGGAACTACTCTGTAGTTTAAATCAACTGCTATTAAATTGCACATATTCATTTATTTTTCCATTTTCTATAAAAATACTTTCACAATATTAGAGAAATCACTGCCATCTCTAATAATAGTAAATACTAAATTCCCATTTGCCCTGAATTCTTAGTCATTTTTTTATATACTTTGCAATTTTGAGCACACATTTTTTGCCAGAGAACAAAGGTTTGTGATTAATCAGTTGTGATCATAAGATACAATTCAAGAAAATGAGATGCCAACACATTGAGGTTGCAGAGCAGAGGAGTAGAGTTTTTGATGGCAACGTTGAACAATGAAAGCAAGACAAGCAACTTCCTTCCTCTGGGTCTTCTGTTATGTTGGAAAAATATATCCCATTTTGTTTGCATATGGTTGCTTCAGTTTTCCATTATTCTAAATTCACTTCTAAGTAGTCAAAACTTCAAGTTACCCACATGTTAGAATAAAGTGAAGTTTAAAAATGATCAAATCTGGGGCACCTGGGTGGCTCAGTGGGTTAAAGCCTCTGCCTTTGGCTCAGGTCATGATCCCAGGGTCCTGGGATCGAGCCCCGAGTTGGGCTCTTTGCTCCGCAGGGAGCCTGCTTCTTCCCCTCTCTCTCTGTCTGCCTCTCTGCCTACTTGTGATCTCTCTCTCTCTCTGTGTCAAATAAATAAAATCTTTAAAAAAATGTGTTTAAAAATGATCAAATCTAATTCCTAATCAACACTAAGACATAGTGTTATTATTTCTACCTTTTAATATTTTCTTGTGATTGATGAGATAGATGTTTTTATAACATCCTTCAGTTCCATGCACTTATTTTTATTATTTTTGTTTTTCATTTAGTGATAGTAAGTATAATGGGTAAATTTTTGCAGTTAGAATATAATGGTAATCCTTTTCCATTGGCAAGGCTTCTGTGATATTTGGTATTTATTTTCAATCCCTTCCAGGATTTTTTTCTTTGTGCAGATGATGACAAATAATAATTCAAAATCAGTTATTTGGTGAGAGCATTTCCAAGAGTAAAATATTTCAAGAATATTATACTCCTGGATTATCAAATCAAGGTGTTGAAAGTGCTTCAAATGAAACAGAAGCATAGTATACTGACAGTTTCCAAGTCCCATGTTGAATCCTTGAGGATAAAAATAAGTCTATTTTTATATAAGGATAATAACATTTGATCTGATTCCCATCTAGTCCTTTGAGAATAATAGTTACCTGGGATACTTCTGAGATACCAGGTGCATTACTTAGCATTTAAGACAAAACCAAGTCCAATGACTAACTTAGTCAGAATGCGAGAATGGGCTTCTATACACCTTTAGCTGTCATAATGTTTTCATAGGAAATACCTTCTTTTAGAAATAATTATTTTACAATTTGTACACATATTTGAAACCAGGTCAAGAATATAAAGGGCCCTTCAAAATGCATTCTAGCCAACCTCATGCATTGGTTAACTATACATCTGGTGATCCCTACTTCTCACATAGACCCATTCTATTTTCTTGCACAAGTCCAACTGATGGAAAGTGATCATTTTGATATGACATCTACTTCCTAATTATGATCATTGGTACTGTCATTCAATCTCTATTTCAACATTTTGTTTACACAGTATCTTGGTACTTCATTGAGACAAAATATATTACATAAATATTACATTTCAAAAATGTTAAAAGTCTAGTCTCTTTCAGAAAGTGTGAATATGGTTAGTCTGCCATTACTTGAGCCAAGGAAACACATGCTGTCTTCTGGTGATTGTTATTCATTTTTTCTATACTCATAAATCATCTTTTGAAGTTGTCTGCCTAATTTCTTACTGGAGCTCAATATCAAACAAGTACATGTCAAGTTTACAGAATACTTTGGAACATATTGTATAGTTATCAAGTCTATAAGTTCCATAAAAACCTGTGGATATATAAAAAAAAGAAATAAGAGTATTATTTACAAAGTGCATGACTTATGGCTTTAAAAACAGCTTACAGTATGGATTTACCATTTTTTAAAAATTTAGTAAAAGAAAGACTATCTCTTTGGTTAGCTGAAGAATATTTCAGAATTAGTAAGAAATAAATAATACTTTATGTATTTATATATATTTATATATGTAAATAAAATAGAGCTTACATTTTTAGACAATATTAAAGTCAGTTCCATATAATTGATTCTCACAGAATACTTTTATTGATTTTTGCCAATCTAGTGTATCCACAGGCAATAGTTGCAACTGATGAGAGAATATAATCTCAACATGAATGTTACAAGATATTTTCATTTACATGAAAAAGCAAGATGAAAATGAAACAAATATGCATGTCAGAACTTCCCTCATTCGTCAATGGTATGAGAGATTCCTTTACTGATTTGGGTAATAGTGAAAGTGCATCTCCTCAATTTTTTTTGTTCTAGTCACAATAGAATGTCAACAGTCAGCAAATGCTTTAAGTCCCTTTAGTTATCACTAACATTTTTCTCCATCATTTTCTGTTTTTATTTTTACTTTTTAAGATTTTATTCAGATGAGAGAGAAAGCTAGAGAGCACAAGCAGGGGGAGTGACAGAGAGAGATGGAGAAGCAGTCTTGCCACTGAGCAGGAACCCTACATGAAGCTAGATCTTAGGACCCTGGGATTATGACCTGAGCCAAAGACAGACACTAAACTGACTAAGCCACCAAGGTGCTCCACTCCCTCATTTTCTTAAGTCTAGAATACAAAAATGGTAAGTCAAACTTTAATTTGTAACTTTTACAGATTTTCGTGCAGTTAGTACTCTGACCCTGAACAGTATCATTTGAATATGAAATTGGGAAGAGATGTGTAGCACTTCACCATTATTTCTTTTTACTGTATAGATATAATAGATGTAAATAACATCAAGAGAAAAAGATAAGCAGGAAATGATGAGTTTTGAGTAATTATTACCTTTATCTTCATTTTAAATAAAATTTATTGTGTGTTTATAAAATTTTAACTTTTTAAAGATTTTATTTATTTGTCAGAGAGAGAGAGAACACACACAAGCATGAGGAGTGGCTGCAGAGGGAGAGGGAGGATCCCCACAGAGCAGGGAGCCTGATGGGGCTCCATCCTAGGACCCTGGGATCATGACCTGAACTGAAGGCAGATGCTTAACCGACTGAGCCACATAAAGTTTAATTTTTAATAATGGTTATGTTTAGCAAAGTGCTTGCTATATTCCTGACAATTTATCAGTGTGGTCTTACAATCTACAAGTCAGTCACACACACTACAAGGTGAGCTTTAATAAGAGCATTCCAGCTAGATATTTTTTTATTTTGTCTATTCTCAAGAATGAACAGGAGCTTCTGGGAAGGAGTATAGTGTCCTGTTATGAAGGTGAACTCTGAAGCTGGATGGTCTGCTCCCCCAATTTGGTGGTTATGTATCCATGAACATGTTTCTTAGTCTCTTTTTGTTCCAGTTTCCTCACCTGTAAAATGAATATAGTAATAATAATATTAATTTCCATCTCCTGCATAAATGAAGTGATATATGTAAAATGCTTAGGGCAAAGTCTAGAATGTAGTAAATGCTCAATAAACATTAGCTATATTATAACTGGATTTTAAGGTAAGATATAATATGGTCAGATTTACAATTTAGGAGATCACTCTGTCTATTGTATGGAGTACGCAACTGTGAAAAAAGTACTTAAATACATGTTGTGTCTCTCTGGGAAGACACAAGATGATTGTTCTTGAATTCAATTTGTTAGAATGACAGACACAATTATACAGATTTTGAGAGATGTCAAAGATAACTCCAGGGTTTTGAATTAGGTAATTAGAGGATTTTCTCTTCACTGAAGAAGGAAATGATGGAAGAGAATCAGTTTTAGGCCAGGAGGCAGATCAGTAGTTTGGTTTTAGAATTTTAAGTTTGAGATACAATTAAGAGTTTTAGGAGCTGTGAAGCAGGTTGATGGGGATATATATATATAAATACACACACACACACACACACATATACATACATACACACAGAGGAGTCTGGAGAAGTCTAGGCTATTGTCATTATTGGTATAAAGATGGAGTTAAAACTGCATGGTGGGTAATACCCCCAGTAGGTCAGAATATATGGCAGAAAGATGAGAAATCTGTCTGAAGAACATCTATGTTGAAAAGTTATGTAGAATAAGTGTCACAGAAAAACAATTATTCAAGGCAGAATTCATTATCTATCCCTATTTCATTGATAAGAAAACTGAGAATCAGTTGTAGATTTTTTAGTAAATTTGAGGTCACACCCATTCAATAAACAATGCAGCTGATATTCAACTCAGTTTCTTCCTGCTCAAAGGCTCTTGGTTCATATGGCACACTTACTGAATCTCTTGCTATTAACTCCAGCCTTTGGATTAAGTGAGATGTGTTTAGCACTCAGCATTTGGTAGATTCTTCCCCCATTGCCTTTCTGCACTGAAAGAGTCATCAATGTATACTACTATATTATTTTTTATTATGCAATGAAAAAGAAAGAAACAGAAAGGAGGAGAGACAGAGAGGCAGAGAGAGAAGGAGAGAAAGCTAGAGAGAGATGGAAAACACAAAGATCCTTTTCTTTTTCTACAGAAGCAATTTATTCATTTGTGTAGAAGAGTAATGGTCCTTTGAAAATCCCCAATGCTTTCTGAGGGACCATGTTTTGTTTTTGATAACTCAAAGAGGAAAGATAACCTGTTGATATGCAGCAAATGGTACCAAAGGAAGAAGGCAATAAAACACATCATTAACTGCCGAATATTCAAATACAAACTGACCTTAGTATACTTGTTTCAAAGGGAAGCCAAAAAAAGGAAGATTAAGTTAGAACTGAGAGTCTGGAAAAGGTTGAGGGAGGTGTTCATTTACTCCTACTTATACTATGCATATAAGTCTGTAATCAGAGCTTCACTTTCAAAGATGCTTGAACTCAAGCCAGAATCCAAAATGAAATTTTATAAAACCATGTCTAAGGAACCACAAAACATCCAATAATAGGTCAATAAAGTGTATATTTTTCAAGTACTGTGTGGGAGGTATGCATTACAAATCTTCTTAACTAAAGAATGGGAAAAGCAACTAAATGTTAAAGCTTCATTTCCAAATAGCTTACACAAAAGTGAGTAAACAAAGAACCCAGATGAATATAAAATGCTCAATTTTATAAGTGCTGAACAATTGAAAAAAGTATTAATTGCTCATTCTAACCCAAAGGCCCCAAGAGTTATAGTCCTTTTATAGTAGGGGAAAAAAAAAAAAATTGACCCCAGAATACTTTGTATTCAGCTCAAGAGATATCCATCCAGTGATGTTACTATTGTGATGAAACACTGGGAGCATTTTTGTTTAGAACATAGGTGTGTTTCAGACAATGCTGAGAACTTGGAGTGAATAAAAAACAGATGAGTGATACACTGAACACCAGAGTCATGGTTATTCAGCATGTGTATGGGATTTGCCATTTGAGGAGATTTAAATCTGTGTCAGTATATTCATAACTTGCCTGTTAATAGATGAACAATGTCTCTACTTTTTAAAGAAGGACTGTGTATTACCACATCTTTCAAATGAGGAAACTGAGGCAGTAAGTGAAATGGCAGTTTAAAATTCACCAGCAGAAACACTCTCCCTTTAGCTGATGGTTCATTCACTTGAAGTGAATTACCTATTCTCCGGAGCCCCATGATGGTCCTCGCCAGGGTAATTTATTTCCAAGAAGGGAGTACTTTGCTTTTAAGAGGAAGCATTTTTACTTATTGTATTGTGGAATTGTGTCTGTTACTAATATAATAAGAAATATATATCCTGACTACACTAGCATTAAGTCAAATACTGTGTTCTGTTTTTCCTTACCAGATGTTTTATAGCATGTAAGTGTGTTAAAGAAGATTGATAAACCTAATAAACTTATATGTAAACCTATCAGTAAAGGATTATAGAGAGGAAATTCAACTTCACTTTGGAGTACTTTGTAGGATTTTAAACATAGGTTTTACTCTACTTTAGCTTATTTCTATTTATAAGGAACTATTTTTATCCCATGTTTCGCAGCATTTATGTTTACACTAAGAAAGAGAAATACAGGCAAAGCTTTTAACCCAGTTCACTCACTAACTCAGCTCTAATGAAAATATTTTGTGTCTCAGATAACTTACATCTTTAAAATGGAAGTATACTATAGTCAATTAAGGTGCTAATCAGTTTTATTGAATCTGATTTAGTTCCTTGAGAAAAAGGATTTTTTAAATTTAATTTAATTTAAATGTGTGTTATTAAAGAGAGAGGAGGCTTAAATAATTTTCTTATCTAGCTATGACATTTGTTTAGCTGTTGGGAAATAAAGACATGACCTACAAGGTGAATATACAATGAAAGTAGTTATTTTCCAAATTTTAAAAAAGTACACATGGCTAATATATAAATAATATAGTAAAGAATCATAATAAATACATTAACATCACTTAAATGTTGACATAGTAAAAATCACCTCTAAGATTTTGATGACCGTTTCTAGAATTCTACCAATGACATACTTACGTAAACTTAACAAAGTCATATAGCACAGATTGCCTTGTATAAACATTTTGTACATGTTTTTTCAATTTCTGTGTATTCCTCATGATTTGTGGCAGTGCTTTACAGAGTCTTAATATAAATCCTTGTTGGATATATATTTAGATCATTTACATTTAATTTATTGATATATTTGGATTTGTATCTGAAATATTACTACGTGTTTCCTATTTTTTTAAGGAAAGTTTTCTTCCTTTTTTTTTTTTTTTAAGATTTTATTTATTTATCTGACAGAGAAAGACACAGTGGGAGAGGGAACACAAGCAGGGGGAGTAGGAGAGGGAGAAGGAGGCCTCCTGCTGAGCAGGGAGCCCTGAAGTAGGGCTCCAATCCCAGGATTCTGAGATCACAACCAGAGCCAAAGGCAGACCTTAATGGACTGAGCCACCCAGGTGCCCCCATGTTTTCGTATTTTTTCATAGTTTCCTATGAAACTAGGAGCTTCATATTCCTTTTTTTTCCTTTTTTTTTTTGTGTTCATCAAATGTTATTGCTTAACTTTTTCTCTACTAAGCTGTTAGTATAAAATTCTTCATTATTCTTTCAGTTACTGAAATATTTTACATTAAATATTTTTATTCAAGATATTACAACAGGCATACTTGACTTATTGTAACCTAATGTAAATGATGTTTTACCAACTCCATTTTCCCTCACTCCCTCTCTAGTGTTGTTATTGTCAAGAATTTTGGTTCTACATATATTTAAAACATTATAGAGTACACTTATTTATTTTTATACAATCTTAATCTTTATTTTATACTGTCTTTATTATTCCTTTTCTACCTTTCTGTCTTTTCTTTTGGTATCATTTTCCATCTGACTAAATAATTTCTGTTAGCATTTTTTTAAAAGATTCATTTATTTATCTTAGAGTGGAAGGGAGGGAAAGAGAGAGAGAGAGAGAGCATCTCAAGCAGACTCCCCACTGAGTGTGGAGCTCAACCTCATGAAACTGGCTAAGCCAAAATCAAGAGTCAGATGTTTAACCAACTGATCCACCCAGGTGCACCTGCTCTTAGCATTTTTGAAATACAGGTCTGCTGGTGATAGTTTCTCTCAGTTTTTGTTGATTCAAAATATCCTTAATTTATCTTCATATTTCATAGAAAATCTTATCGTGTATGTGATTTTGAGGGAGCATTTAGTTGCCTTCAGAACTTTAAAGATGTCGCTCTATTGTCTTCTGGCTTCTACACCTTTGTAAGATTTCAGCTGTCAATTGGATTGTTACTCTTTTGAACATTATGTCTATTTTACCTTTTATTACTTTTAAAATGGTCTCTATCTCTCTTTTGTTTTAAATTTTATTATTTTGACTATGATGTGCTTAAGTGTATTACTTGATTTGCTTTGATTAGTATATATCTTACTGGGTGCATGTAAGGATTTTTGGTTCTGAGATTTCATATCATTAGTATTTTTTAAGCTCATTATCTCTTCAAGTATTCTTATTGCCCAATTCTCTCTCTTTAACTAGAACTCTGATTAGAGGTGGTGCAGCTCTTTTATATTCCATTGGTCTCTTTTCTGTATTTTCCTTTTACTCCTCTTGGTGTCAGCTTGAATATTTTCTTTTGACCAGTTCACTAATGTTCTTTTTCTTATAGTAGTTTGCTATTAAAATAATCTAGTCATTTTTCTATTTCATATATTTTCATTTTTGTAATTTTTATTTTATTGTATTTTTAAGATTCTAATTCTCTTATAAATTTCTCAGCATTTTATTCTGTTTTGTTCATTTTATCTTTTTTTCTTGAAGAAATGAATCATGGGGCACCTGATTGGCTCACTCATTGGGTTTCTGCCTTCAGCTCAGCTCACAATTCCGGGGTCCTAGGACCAAACCCCGCATCAGGCTCCCTGCTCGGCAGGAAGCCTGCTTCTCCCTCTCCCACTCCCCTGTTTGTATTCTCTCTCTCGCTTTCTCTCTGTCAAATAAATAAATAAAATCTTTAAAAAAATGAATCATAACTATATCCTTGTCTATTAGATTTGGATCATCTGAAGGGCTGATTTATTTTTTTGCTTGTTTAATCATTCTGTACTTTCTTTTGACATGAATTTTTAAATTTCAATTATTAAAATTGAACTCCAGATACTGTATATAAAAACATCTGGAGACTTCCTGTGATATTTCATTACACTAAGGAATTTCACATTTTGATTTTCCAAGCAGATACAGAAGGGGACTGACCATCTCAACCTAATCAGGTTTTAAGCTGAGTTATGGTCAGGATGCTACTTTGGTAACAGTCGATCTATATTCTTTGTCCCCATTTCTAGGTCATATCTCTTCTAGAACTTCAAGTTGTAGCATATTATGATTATGAGGCAACTTCTCTGTGATTTTTTGCTTCTTAATGCCAAAGACTGCCATCAATGAAGCTAAGTATTATAAGGAATTGTGGTTTAATTTTGAGCTTCTTATCTTGCTCAACTTTATAATTCAGCAGATGTATCTGGGAGAAAATTGGCCCTGTGTTTGATGCCTTCATATTTTCAATTTTTCACTCTAGTAACAACCCTCTCCTTTGGTAAAACCCAGATAATTTATTTTAAAGATTTATTTATTTATTTGAGAGAGAGAACGAGAGCGCAAGTAGGGGGAGGGACAGAGGGAGAGAATCTCCCAAGCAGACTCCACTTAACTGACTGAGCCACCCAGGTACCCCCAAAACCTGGATTCTTATCCACTAACTACCCTGAAAATTAGCCAAGGCTCCAGCAACAATGTTATAGATAGTCGATATACTGCCTCTGAAGAATAAATATTGTTGCATAATAAATTACCACAAATTTATCAGCTTAAATCAACATATATTTGTTGTTTCATAGTATCAATGGGTGAAGGGTTTGGGTCCATCAGCTTAACTTAGTCCTCTGCTCAGGTTTCCAAAAGTTTATGGTCTTGCTGGTGGCAGGGCTCTATTATGTTCTTGAGCTCAGGATCCTTTTACACACTGGGCTGATTGCTTTTGGAGAATTCAGTGCACAGGGATCAGAAGCAATGGCAAGAAGCTTCCCCTTATACCTTCTCTGGGTGGTTTTGTAACTGAACGCCTCGAGAAAGACACTTCCCCCAAACAACTTTTCCTGCATCACAGAAGGAGACTTGGTAAGGTCCAGAGGGCAGATTTCAAGAGATCCCTCCTGCATAGTTTCATGGTAATTTCTCTGTCATTCACGTACCTCAGATCTGCCTTCCTCAACAGGTTCTGGAGCTCACTTATGGGTCTAGGACCTTTTCTTTACATGCACTATCGTAACTGCAGGAGTGGTGGCTGATCTCTGTATCTGTTATTTCTTTATTTCTTATTATTTATTTATTTATTTATTTATTGCCTAAAGTTATCTGTACTCCTTAGTAGTCAGTCTTATTACTCCAGGGCCTTGTTACAGTTAATAATTCTTAATATTAAACTTTTACTGGTCAAATTATTATGTGTTTGGACTGTGGCTGGTACATTTTGTATTTGTTTTTAATGTTCTTCTGCTACTGCCAATTATTAACACATAATTGATGATATTTGTTCCTTGTAATGAAGGAAAAAAAAATCTAGAATTTACATACATTAAAGAGAAAGTGAGCCACTAAACACATAAAAAAAAGTGTGAATTAGAGATGGAATTTGAGAGAAGGAAAGGGATTTTGTAAAAAATCATAAAACTAAAAATAGAAAAGATGGCCAGATTTTTAGGGGAATATAATGATGTAATATAAAGTTAAATCAAGAGGAAATGACTAAAATATATCTGAATTTACATTTTCAGCTTCTCAGCTTCATGGTTGAGGTAAACTAAACAAATAAACAACAACAACAACAACAACAAAAAACTAAAATTCTCCCATGGGAGTATATAATGTACTGGACAAATAAACATATTTTTGAAGAAAAAATTCATGGCCAAAATGTAAGGAAATCAGCAGACCCAAATAAAACAAGCCAAACAAAGTTGTGGGTTAGCCCTGAAGGCTTCTGCCATACCTTGTGTGACTGGAACTGAGATGAATATACAGTTTTTTTAATTATAATTATTATATTTTTATTAACATATAATGTATTATTTGCTTCAGGGGTACAGGTCTGTGAATCATTAGTCTCACACAATTCATAGCACTCACCATAGAACATACCCTCCCTAATGTCCAAAACCCAGCCACCCTATCCTTTAGCAACCTTCAGTTTGTTTCCTGAGATTAAGAGTCTCTTATGGTTTGTCCCCCTCCCTGGTCCCAACTTGTTTCATTTTTCCCTCCCTTCCCCCCATGTCCCCCACCCTGCCTCTCAAATTCCTCATATCAGAGAGTTTATATGGTAATCGTCTTTTACTGATTGACTTATTTTGCTTAGCATAATACCCTCTAGTTCCATACATGTCATTTCAAGTGGCAAGATTTTGGTTTTTTAGTTGCATGCATAGTATTCCATTGTGTGTGTGTGTGTATATATATATATATATATATATGCACATATGTACATACATACAGCTCTGAGGAAGTGCCACAAAGGCAAGACTTACACACTTGGCAGTCCCTGGTAAAACTGAACATGCATACACTCAATGATCCAGCAGTTCCACACCTAGCTATTAACCTTAGAGAATCTTTGCACATTTGCACCAAGAGACCCTTATAAAATTATTTACCTCAGCAAATTCAGAAAAGTCAAAAGTGAAATGCCTTAAATTTCTGCCAATAAATGAATAGGTCAGTAAATTGTGGGATATTCATACAAGGAAATGCTATTCAGCCATCAAAAAAAATGTATTAGACATCTGCATCAATAAATCTGATGAACAGATTTTTATTTTACTTAATAAAAAAGACAAGTTGGAAATAGCATAATTTAAAAGTAAGGTCATGTGATTAAAACTGACCATTTGTTTTGGTTGGTAACTTGAATTGATTTGACAGAAGAATCTAAGGATGCTAATCTTAGCTTCATATTTTCCTTAAGTTGTGTTTACCCTGTATGGGGACAGAGTGTAGAATAAGTAAGTATATTGATGCCTTGATTTAAATAATAATAGCTGACTACCTAAAGTGTGTTTTTAAAGATATATTTTTAGTTGTAGAATTTATCACTGTAGCTTGAGCTCTTCATGTAAGAACAAGAGATGAATAATAATAAATCTACCGATAGCACAGCACTAGAAGCATCTTTATTTTATTGGAGAATATTGCTCTGATTTATAGAATGTTAACAAAATGCAATCATTTTCACCCTTTGAACTTCTTAGGACTGTTTAAATATTATAGTTACATAACGGTCAATAAGCTCTCTTTTAAAAATGACATTTAAAACAGTTATAACTGTTTTGCTTCAAATCATTTGATTATGTCATCTTTTATACAATAAAATGCTTTATGATTAACATAGTGGTTGTGAGTGAGTGTGTGTGTGTGTGTGTATGTGTGAGTGTGCACATGTTTGTAATTGGGAAGAGAAAAAAAACAACAGAAAAAGGAACACTAAAATAATGGCTGAAATGTTCTAAAACTAAGACTTCTAATGGATGATGAATATAATGGATAAATAATACAAGGAATCTGACCTTGAGCTAATAAATTGTGTTTATTTGAAAGTGAACAAAATTAATTTTATTTTCACAGATTCCTCACTGATAAAACAATATATCAGAACATAGATATGGTCAAAATTGAAATTTTGCAGCCTATTTGTTACTTTCGAGCTTAGATTGCTGGTTTGATAGCCTCAAAATATTTTATTATTTTCTATTTTGTAATATTTAAAAGTGCTTAACATTTTTTTCAAATTAATCATTTCATTTAATTATATTATGAACCATGTATTAGGCAGGGCTTATGAAATAGTTTAATTGATGAAAAAGCGAGACAAAAAAAAAAAAACCAAAACAGAGAGAAACAGGCTCAGAAAAAGTATACTCAAGAAAAGTATAGTTTGCCTAAGACCAGAGTTTAAGAGCTCAAGCCAAGATTTTTTGGCTATTAGTCCTTCATCATGTTGCCTAAACAGTAGAATGGCATGACATTTTTTTCAACACTAAACTGAAAACAGCGTTTCCAGGTAGAATTGGAGTGGGAAGACTGGAAACGAGAGGCCATTGGGAGAGCTGTTAAAGAATTCTAGATGGAGGTAACAAAAGAGTGAATTTAAATGGTAGCTGTGGAAATGGATCCTGCTTCCAGCTTCTTAACTGTGTCCTATGTCCTTTAACACATTTTCTTTGAGAACTAGTTTGATTGAGAGTCTTTACAATCCTTTTAAAGGTCTCTCTGGTGTTTTTTACAATGAGCTGAATGCGTTTGGATAATCTCTCTGACTTATCTAAGCTTAGTAAAATGTTCAATAAAAGTGGACTATTTGAATTCAGAGAAAGAGCACAGACTGCTGTTAGATTTTTGGAATATTTTCTAATTTCTACATATAAAAGGATAACAAATTAAACATTCAAGGAAAAGAATATATTCTATGGGTTTCATCCTACATAAAACATTGAAGTTTGAAGTTTGGCCAGAGAGCTTTTGTCTATTTGCAATCTCCCCAGTCTCAACTCCACATTTCTTCCTGTTGCCTTGGTTTATTTACACATGGGCAAGTCAGGCTGTAGTTAGGTGAATATTTCCTTGTGGATTATAATGTTTATTTGTGCATGGTAGGGAGGAAAGGACACTAATCAAGAACTCACAAAACCTGTACTCTAAGCCAGGCTCTGTTACTTCCTTAAGTTGTCAAATGACTTAGGTTATATTATTCATCCTTTATCCCTCAGTTTCCTCAAAAGAGAGATTATGGATTATTTTATTCACTTTCTTTTTCTTAGAGATATATATGCATGTCATCAACTAAGCAAACAAGCAGAATCTAAATATTTAAATCTTTTGTAAACGATAAATCAGGGGCTAATATATCTTATTTATTTGTATATTATAAAGTATATGGTCAGATTTGACAGATAGTATGAAGTTATAACTACTGATTCAAGACTAACTTGTTACCAGGGGAAGCCAATATATAAATAAATAATCATATATCAATGTATCAGATACTATAGATTGACTCAGTAACCACCTTTCCCACTCCCCTTCAACATGCTTTCTTTTCTAACAATGTGTGGAGCTAATAGATATGTTTTTTAAAAGTTTATTTAAATTACATATAATGTAATATTAGTTTTGGTGTACAGTGTAATGATTGGACACTTCTATACAACACCCTGTGCTCATCACGAGTACCCTCCTTAATCCTCATCTCCTATTTCACATATCCCCCCCATCCACTTCTCCTCTGGTAACCATCAGTTTGTTCTCTATAGCTAATTGTTCTTGATTTGTCTCTCTTTCCTTTCCCCCCCTCTTTGCTCATGATACTTTCTAGCTCCAACCGTGTTGTTACAAATGGCAAGATTTCATTCTTTCTTTATGGCTGAATATATATATATATTTTTTTCTTTATTTGAGATATCTTCTTTATCCATTCATCGATCATTAATCTATGGACACTTTAGCTGTTTCCATAATGTGGCTATTGTATATAACGCTGCTCTAAACATAGGGGTGCATGCATGTTGTATGTATCCTTTTGAATTAGTGTTTTTGTATTCTTTGGGTAAATGCTTAATAGTGCAATTGCTGGATCATACGGTAGTTCTATTTTTAACTATTTGAGGAAACTCCATACTGTTTTCCATAGTAGCTACCAATTGTATTCCCACCAATAGTGCAAGAGGGTTCCTCTTTTTTTTTTTTAAGATTTTATTTATTTGACAGACAGAGATCACAAGTAGGCCAAGAGGCAGGCAGAGAGAGAGGAAGAAGCAGGCTCCCTGCTGAGCAGAAAGCCCGATGCGGGGCTTGATCCCAGGACTCTGGGATCATGACCTGAGCCAAAGGCAGAGGCTTTAACCCACTGAGCCACCCACGTGCCCCAAGAGGGTTCCTCTTAATAGGAACAATTGCTTTGCAACTAAGTTTCTACATGCAATCTAGGAAATTTTAACACTCAAATCCATAAGACATTGGGAAGCTAGAGATAAGTAATGTGAGATTGTGAGATGACAGTTACACCTAGTGTATTACTTGGGGTTCTCCAGGAACACAACCAATAACAAACTATACACACACACACACACACACACACACACTATCCCCCATAATTGTGAAGGGTGGCAAGTCTGAAATCTATAGTGCAAGCCAATAGACCAGAAATTATGTAAGAGTTGATATTGCAATACTGAGTCCAAAATCTGCAAAACAGATCAAAAGGATGGAAGCTGAAGCAGAATTGTAGTCTTGAGACAGAATTTCTTCTTCTTTGGGAAGCCTGTATTTGTTTATATAATCTTAAACTTATTAAATTGAGGCTCATCCACATTATGGAGGGTAATCTGCTTTATTCAAAGATTATAAATGTTAATCACATCTATAATCACCATCTAGGATATTGTTTGACCAAACAAATGGGTACCTCAGCCTTAGCAACTTGGCACATACATAAACACACTTGAGAAGAAAAGATTTAGGGCAGCTTTGTTAGCATTTCTACTGTCCAAACTTAAGGGTTAGTGGTATAGATGCTAAACAATGGGTCATAGGAATAGCGAAGGTTTCCAATATTATGACTGTGTAGAAACCCAGCTGATTTTCCTGAGCATCTAAGACATTTTTTAACTACTTGCTAGATGCTGCCTGATTCATGAATTCTTTAATGAAGCCAATTAGATCTTAAAACTGACACAGTTGAGATTTTTGTTCTTTAATAGTCTTCAAGTAAGAATCCTAACCAAAAGAGAAGTTTTTTCATGGTCCATAATTTAGAGAATACGGGACCTAGAATTGGTTTTCCAACCTAGATTGTATTTGAAACAATGAGAATCCAGTTAGTATTACAGAATGCGTTAATGGTAGTCCATGAGAGGCAACGTTATGTAATTACTTAAATGATCCCACTCACCATTTTGAATCTAATTCCTCATAAAGCTAAGGCTTTAGCAAACTGAATGGACACTGTGACAGATCACGTTTAAAGGCAGGAAGGAGATAAATAAATTGTGAGATAAGTCAGTTGTTTCTAAGTGCCATAGGGATCTTAGGGGAAAATAAAACTATCAGAAACTTTCTCATGATTGAAAAGAAAGAGAAAGAAAGACAGAAAGAAAGAAGATAAAAAGAACTTATTCCCAAAATTGCAATACTGATATCACCAAAAATAAGACACAGAATTTAATTTTGAGATTGCTAAATTACAATGATTGGTTGGTTGAATTCACGTCCTTGTAAAATTTAACACATCAGTTGGGAAAGATCTGCAAAAATCTGTTGAGTATGAGTTTCAGTGGATTCTGAAGCAAAAGACAGAGAAGTATAATACTGACAAATTTATTTTTATAGGGTACTTAACAATGATTCTGGACCCTCTGTGCTAGAAAGAACAGCTGAGAGGGATTCTGTTTGCTTAATTAATTGGTCTATATCCGGTCTCAGAAGAGGCTTGTACTGAATTAAATGTAAATAACAAAATCTCCTTATGGAAGAATGCAGAGAAAAGAAAACAATAACTTCGAGAGCTAGGAATTTATTATGTGCATCCCACTCATCTACCTTCAAATACAGTCCTCATGATATCCCAAAGATATATTGTTCTCCAAGGCATTTGGGAGAAGACCAGCATCTTTGAAAAGTACTATTAACAGTTCTCTTTTGTAACGTGGGATGAAGGTGGGAGATGCTGCCACTGAAGTGGATTTTCTTATTTCATAGTAGAAAAGGATAAATCCAGTATTCCACTGCCAGACAAGATGGCATTGTTATAAAGATGGGCAGCAGAGAAAGAATGGTAATCAAAATATTTTGGTCCACGTAGGTCTTTGTTGACTTTTAATTTATCATGGTGTCTTTGGTACCAACATAAATAGGTAGCCCCTAACATCCTACTTGATTTATAAAAGTGCCTCCCTCACTTAAGAAGGGAAGAAAAGAAAGAAAGAAAGAAAGAAAGGAAGAAAGAAAGAGAGAGAGAGAGAAAGAAAGAGAGAGAGAGGGAGGGAGAAAAGAAAGAAAAAGGGAAAGGGAAGGGAAGGAACTACTTTAGGTATAGCAAAAAACAGAGGAAACTCCATACAGTTTGAACTGAGCTGCAAAATAGACAATTTTACTGAGCTGCAAAATAGACAATTTTACCATCTACTCAATTGCCAGAACTAAGTTTAAAGATATAGGCCCACTCGACAAAAGGCAAATTCACAACAGTTTGAGGAAGATGTTTAAAACATTACAAGTTGTTTATTTTTTAAAATTTTATTTATTTATTTGGGAGAGAGAAAGCATGAGAGGGGAGAGGGTCAAAGGGAGAAGCTGAGCTGGGAGCCCTATGTGGGACTCAATATCGGGACTCTGGGATCATGACCTGAGCAGAAGGCATTTGCTTAACCAGCCGAGCCACCCAGGCACCCACATTACAAGTATTTAAAATAAGATCTTTTCCTATCCTCTCTCAAAAGCACTTATGACCATTTACCAAAATAATTGTGCAGTAAGAAAAAGATATGACTAGAATATTTTTGATTGTTGGACAATGGACACAGTTATTACTAATTTCTGGATACCAAGAAAAATAATCTTTCCCTCATTCAGGAAGAGCTAATGATAGAAAAGTAACAAGTGCAGTTTAGCCTGGGCTTATATGATGCAGTGATGCAGGACACCTGATATCTTCTCTAATTCAAGTCCCTTGATTGCTTTTTTTTTTTTTTTTTTTTGAGACAGCTTGGTCTTAGAGAATGATGGTAGATTATTGTAAAATAACACATTTAAAACATTATGTACCATATGACTCTTTAATGAAACAAATAAATATTACCATCACCTTGGCACTTGATATACAGTTATTGATTTGGCCACCTCTCTATTCCAATAAGTCAAGAACACTAGAAAGAATTTATTTCACTTGACTGGGAAAATACTAAGCTTTCAGTGTCTAACTTTAGATAGATGTCATTTTTCTAACTCTGAGCCATAATTTCATCTGCAGAGAACTTTATCATTTCGACATCCCCTAGAACATCAAACCAGTCCTTTTCATTAATGACACATGTGAATAGAATCTAGGGAGCAAGAAATAGCAGGTACCTAGATGCTTTGATTAAATGCATGCAGGAAGATAGGAGTCATCCACTAAGGAAATTCAAATCAAAAGCCTAGCAAATTTTCCAAGGATAACAATAGTCTGGAGTACACTAGAAATTTGTTTCAAAGTAAAATCACTATATTTTGCTCCATCTAGTATTTGAAAGTAAGTTAGTTTGAATTTTGGAGGCAAATTATGTGACATTTGGCATTTGTGTAATCTCAATGTATTTATTGGGTAATTAAGCTATCAGTTTTTAATTGGGCCTACCCACAGAAAAAGACTTTCTAGCTTATTCAGGCTATTGTATAAACAGTTTTGACACTTAGCCCTTAAGACTCAACAGATTTAGTGATGTTCGAGTTGTTTGTGACTGATTGGGAGGCTGAAAGGAAGTAATAATAAACTCCAATAACAGAATCATAGTTCAGCTCTTATGTTTTGAAGCAAAGCTGTGGTGTGTACTACACTATTTCGAGAAATAGCATTTGCCCCTGTTCAATATCCTAAGGTTATTCATAAAACACCAAGTAATCATGTGACTTAAGCTTCTCATTGTGGTTTCTGTCATTTAATCTACAGAAATAAAATTTTGTTGTGTATATGGGAACAAATTCAAGAAGATATGGAAAGTGTTACAAAGAGTTATGAACAGGTGATCATGTTCTGCATGCACCTACTCCTTCCTCAACCTCTACTTACAGCTTTGGGGAATTCCCCATATCTAATAATTGAGGATAGTACATTTAAAATCTGGTTGTAGAGAGCTCTCTATGGTGTTCTTCAACCAATTATGAGTAGAATACTTTATAAATACAATTCATGATCACTCCTGAAATACAGTGCATAAAAAAGTCCTCCCAGTGGGCAACACTTTGAAGAGTACAGATGATTTTTCCACTTTGATTAGGAGTGATGAACAGGGTGTGGCACCATTTAAATTCATGAGCTGTATCTAGTTTTTGGCCAGATGATGAGGGATTTGGAAGAATATATTTGGAAGATTAATGACCAGGTTTGAAGAAAAATTATGTAAATGGGTCCCAAATTCGAAATTTCTGTGCCTCGTGTGAGTGATCAGCAGATAGCCCTGTCTGTAAGAGAATCTCTCAGTAATCAGCTGAAGACTCACTTTTTTTTGTCAGGTAATCTCTTTCTGTACTCTCCCAGTTCTTATTTTAGTGATCATGAACAAAATGTCATGATAGGGCAAAGTATGTGGATAGGCTTATAAACAGGAGAGTCCCCCCATCATGGATGTTATTTATATTACTGTTCTTGAGTAATTACTGTCCAAAAATTACTGTCCAACCTGCCAAGAGCAGGGACATACACAGAAAACTAATATAGCATAATAATTTGGAAAGATGAACTAAGAATTTGGGAGAAGGTCTGTTATGTTCGACCCTTCCATTTTGAAAGTGCAATGATTTGTCCTCATTGGAACTGACTTAGTTGTGGTATTGATTTTTTCTTTTGTCCTTTCAGCTTTCTGCTAGCAATATTATTCATGGACTTACTTATTTTCCTATTTTTTTGTCACCAAAAACCAAACAAAATAAAACAAAACATAACTCTTGACCAAGGAATTCATTTTGCCACAAAAAAAGGAAGTTGTTAAATGCTCATGGGATTAATTTTAATTAAAAAAATGTATTCTATCTCCAAGTTTCCATTGCTTTATAGAAAATAAGATGTTTATTTAAGACTAAGTAAGGAGCCAGATAGGAGACAATGCATAAAAGTGTTTTGTGCTGTTCTATAGAGTGTGCAACAGTTTCTTAACCAGCAAACAATATGTGATAATATTTCCCCTACAATTAGAATGCATGAGTCTGGAAACTAAGGGATGGAAGAAAGAGTGGTGCTTTCATTATAGCACTAAAATGACCCATTCCTCAAAATTTTGCTTCCCAAACCTCTGGCTTATTACAGGACTAATTATGAAGTTATAGAAGACAAGGAATCGATACTTCCAATAATGGATGCATTGTTGCAGTTGAATACATAGTTGAGAAACTCAACCAGCCAATTTTTTGCTTTTCACATCAGTAGATGGCTGGGCCAACAGGCAAAAAGTCTCGAAGTGATGTTTCTTAAAAGCAAATGGAAAATGCATAATGTAGTGGAAAGAAGTCATAAATACAAGCCATACCCTTGTGAATAATTCCAAAAATTAAAATCATAGTAGATACCCATAATTTCTTCTTTACTCAGGTCTGTATACACTTAGGTGTATGAATATTTTTTACAAACCCATTTCCTTATTATATTATATGTGGACAACAATTAAATATAGCTTAATACACAGACTAGAGGATATTAAACCAAGATTGTGACTGAGCTGTGGACAGAAAAAAAAAAATCACTTAGCAATGGATGTGGTAGGTAGTGGTATGTAGTATGTGTATGTGGTATATAAACAATGGATCTACCCTTTTCTTGTGAGCTGAGACTTTCCATAGATACTTCATTTGACTTTCCATAGACACTTCATTTGTATGGTGAATAGTTACAATCTATTAGGCAGGATCACATGGTTTTTGCTAGAGTTGCTGATTTGCTTTTGAATATGGGATGATGGGCATGTTTGGGAGTGAGAAACCAAAGATTTGTTTTGTGGTAGTTATTGCAGATTCGCAGTGAGTTTTCTATTACAACAATTTCAGGAAAGCAGTTGTGTTTACTTACTGTCTGTGTTATTCCTAGTTGTATAGCCTCCAAACTTATTTCCCTGGGCATTTCAGGAACTCTGTGAGTTCACTAATTCCTGTAGTAAGTTCCATTCTTCAAGTATACACTCTTAGGATTGAAACTTAGAAGGTTGATTGATTGTCTGATTCATCCATTCATTGATTCATAGGAAAAATAATTATTGCCTGCGATGAGACTGTTCAGTAGAAAATTTCCTTTTTCCAGAAATAGAAAATGAGATAGAAACTGGGGAGAGCAGCAAGTGAGGAGTATGAGGAGAACTCTACTTTGTAAGGAAGAAAAGAAATCTCCAAAATTCTGCTCCTCAAATCACCATTCCCCACTGCTTGTGTCCTTTCTTTCCCATAGAAGACTATGGGAATTTATACAGATTAGAAAACAGTATCAGGGTCTGAGTTATTGAATTGGAGTCAGTACTAGTAGTTTGGACAGGGGAGGGAGATACTTGTCTCTTCTACCAAAACTCAATAAAGAGTATGGAGGATAATCATTTATAAAACTTGTGCGTTTATTCATGAAGGTAAGATTGATATCTCGAGCCCTAGTTGTGCATGCAGCAGACCTGATGAGATGCTCTGAGCCTACATAAGCACTAGAAAGAGAAACTGGAAAACTGGAGAAAGAGGGAGTAAGAAAGAGAGAAAGGTCAGAAAAGAAGTAGCATGATTTGGCATGATGGAGATTCATGTTTCCCTATGGAAAGCCATTGGCTAGGCTGCTCTTACCCCACCCAAGAGATTCAGTACAAGGTCAGATGGAAGGGTATAAGAGATCAATTCAGGGAAAAAAAAAAAAATCTTACCTGCGAGTGACCTGTGCAGTGGGGAAGATCCCACAGATTACCCTTAAAAAAGGATATCATCAGCAAGCACAACAAGAACAGCAAATAATTACAATTGTGATTCCTTGTTAAGTAAATAAGTGCTTGACCTTTTCATCTCACCCCTCTGGACAAGTCCAAATCACAAAAGAACTAGAACCTATAGGAGAAGACAAGAATGAAAGAGCGTATCAAGCTCCATTACCCACCTGAGTTCCCTTGGGCCAATATCTTGGATGGAGATGGGATACAGAGAGCTGTTAAATCACATGTAAGTTGGAAGAATTGGACTGGACTAGATACATAGTTTTCATAACCAAAAGTGACCAGGGAAATATGGAATATGTGTGAGATATTAAGAGAAAGAAGATATAAGTCAATAATTAGAGAACGAATATTTTATGTTTCTATATTCTCCAAAGTCACACTGTTTCAAGATTCATTTACATTACTAAATGATGAAAAAAAAGTGTATTAGTGGAGTAATCAAAGTGATTTACGTTAGGTACAGAATAAGAATTTGATTTGGCTGGTAAGTCCAAAGGAATCCAAAGTTGACACTGAAACTAAGTCTTGAAGGTTGACCAGGAAATTCTAGTGGAGAAGAATCTGGACAAGATTGTCAATTAGATGAGACAGCAAATGCATTAAGGCTGAAATTTTGTGATTGGGCTAAAACACCAGGGACAAAAGAAATAAGAGGAAACATGATGGAATATGTGAGCAGTGTGTGGATAAGTTCTCAAAGTCTTTTGGTCTGGAAAATAACATGATCAAGTGCATATTTTGTGAGATAGTTGTGACCAGATTGAGTTTGTAGTAAAAGGAGATTTAAGAGTCTGAAGAGATCATAAAATTTTAAACTGAAATAAATTGAAAAAGAAGAAAGTAGAAGAAAAAGGAAGAAGGGCAGTTATACAAGGTTTTCAGTGATCGAAATGTGAGGACTTGTAGGTAGGGATAGGTTGTGTAGAGGAGATGTATGGTGAATGATAATGAAGTTTCTAATTTGGACTGGGTTTTATAGGTGGGCACATTAGATGTAAACATACATATTAAGATGGAAAATTATTTCTTTTTCCTTTTTCCTTCTTTTCTTTTTGTCTTTTCCTCCTTCCTTTGCCTTCTTCCCCACCATATCTTGTATATCATTTAATCCTTCTGTTTGCATTTTATTTTCCATCTGATTCCCCAATAAGAATTTGAAGTGGTTAATAGTTACAGTTGTTCTCTTTGTGTTGTTCTAACATTTCTAATGCTAGATTATGATCTTTGTTTTGTTTTGTTTTGTTTTTCTCCCACAGTTTTGTAGCACTGTCAAATTGTCTTGGGAGATTAAGAACCCAATCTTGGTTTGTTTTCCTAAACATTAGCATTCTCATATGCATGTGGATAAATTGATATTAAAATAATTATACTGAGCAATAACCAATAATCAATGTTTGTGCCTTGCTAAAATTATGCCTTAGTATAACTTACTTCCAGTTACCTCATTAAAAATCTCATTTAACAAAAATTTTATATGTAAGAAAGATCTGCATTCATGGATGGTTTTAGATACAATCAAATATTTTAAGTCATAATATACAAAGAACAAAACAAACAAAATAAAACAAAAACAGAAATGATCTTAGGAACATTGCCTTGGTAAACAAAATCTTGACCATTTATATGTTTTAAAATCATTGACAAATAAAAAAAAAAACCTGCATTGTCTAGTTTTTCTTTTGGATTCATTTAAAATGTGATTTATTCATTTCATCTATTAGTTCAAAAAGGGGGAATTTGATTTGCTGTGGCCCAGTGCCACTGAAAAGAGAGATGTGCCAATAATGTAACTTGATAGATACATAGTATTAAACCAGATGAAAAAAACCAACATGTTTATTTTTCATCAAGCTAAGGTCAGTGGAAATATTTCTATGTAATGTAATATATCATCATGGGATGTCATCTTGAGAAGGTCAATTTAAATAAGAAAGAGAAACTTGCAGCCTAGATGAAAACCACAACCAGCCTCCAAAGAAATACAAGACTATAAGTTGTGTTTGAATGGAGGAATGTTTGATAATTGCTTTCATTAGGTAATTTCTGGGATTCTTCGGCAACTCTAGACTGTTTTTGTTGGGGGAAGTGGGGAGCTTAATTTGGTCTGCATAATGCTAGTCCCCTGCAAGGAAAAAAATCCAGTTAAAGGGACATAAACATACTTTAAGTGTCGTCATATGTGCTCCCAGAGCATAAGAACTTTATTTAGCATAACCTTACCACTCATAACTGCAACCAGGGCTGGACTTACTTAGAGAAATATTGGAGATTTTCCAGGTGACTGGTTAGTTAACTGGCCCTCCTTTGGGGATATGGTAGGAGAAGTAAAGGAAGGAAGATCAGTTTCCTGATGTTCCTGAAAACTATTTAGAAATATGGAATGGTGGGAATTTACCAACTTTTCCTTTGGGTATGATTGTACATAATTGAATGATCCAGGTTCTTCTAGTGTCCAAGTCATGCCAGGAAATAAATTTAGCAGTGGAAGGAACAGATATTTTCTTCTCTATATAATTTGGCACAATGCTTAAACCAATTAACATCCACAGAAAAGAAAGCTGAATAAATAAAGCAACTTTTATACGGTACAATGTCTTTAAAAGTAAAATACTAAGAAAAATTATGCAACATAATTTACACTTGTTATGTTGTATAATTTAAGGAAACCCTTCAGGGTTAATATGATGCATTAAAATTCTGTGGTGTCAATAAAAAGTTAAAAGCAAAATCCTATATTAATACTTCTTTCACAAGCAGGCGTTGTAAAGAGTTACTCAGAGGTTTTGAGAATAAACAAAGAAAGTATTATGCATAATAATCATGTCATGAAATAAATGTGTTTTGTTTAGAAACGATCTTTCATCTTCAAAGGTTTTAAAAGTCACAGCAGGATAAAAATGTCATAGTTCTTGTGTACAAATCCTTTCTTGTACTTTAATTTAGAGAGCTATTTTCTTTTCCCCAAAAAACCTATAAGCACCCTTCATATGTTTAGCCTTGAAGGTGTGAAGTATTTTCAGTTAAATATCTCCAGTTGGGCTACATAGTTATTCACAAAGCAAATACTCTTAAATTTTTATATATCAAATATAGTATAAAATTTCTAGAAAATTAGTAATTAGTAATTTTTTTCAACAAACATTCACTGAGACTCTACTAAGACACCTGGTATATGGGATGCAAACCCAGATCTGGAGATACAAAGGTAAAAGATGAATAATACCTATTCTTTGCCATGGAGATACTAATTCAGTAATTCAAGTTGTGTAATATCCATTTTCTCTGAATTCTAGCTCTATCTATTACAATGATTTAGTCATTTTCATCCAGATGTCTTATGTTAATTCAAATTCAAATATACAAAATTAAGCTATATATTTCCTTCATATCTGTCAACAGTAACCATCCCTCCTTTTCATGTCCATATTTTGAAGAAAAACCTTCTCAAATAGCTTAGTTGAAAATTTCACATTCTTTTGATTTCTCTTCCTCTCCTTTATCCTTTTATCTGCTCATTTGATTTCTTTCCCTATCCTTTTTAAATTCACCTAGTCATTCAAAAATCCTGATATTTCTATTTTTAAACTATTTATTTATATTCTATTCATTCATTCATTCCAAGTGAAGTAGCTTGGTAGACAGTATATTGATCCTGAATACATTTTTTTTCTTTTTTAGAATTACAGATAAGAATTTCAGTATTTTGAAGATATTATAAATTATATAGAATTTAAAATGTTTTGGTTTCCAGTTATTCAATACTACTATGTAGAAAAGAATATTGATCTCCTATCCTGTGACATTACTAAGTTGATTGAGTTCTAAGAGTTGATTTGTAGACGTTTAGGGATTTCGTACAAAGACAAATATGTCACTTGTGAATAAGAATAGTTTCTTTGCTTTTTTCTTTTTCTCCCTACGGAAAAGTCTTTCATTTCTTTTCCTTGTCTTATTGCACTGGCTTTAACTTTCAGTACATTATTGAATAGGTGTGACAAGAATGAACATCTTCATAGAGTTCTTAATGTTATGCCTATTCAACTTTCACTGTAAAATATGATGTGATTATGGGTTTTTGTAGATGTTCTTTTTCAGATAGAGGCAGTTTTTTTTCTATATCTAGTTTTCTTAAAAAAAATTTAAATCAAAGATACATGTTGAATTTTGTCAAATGTGTTTTTTGCATGTATTGATTCAATCATGAGGTTTTTCTTTTTTATTCTATTAATATGGTAAATTATATTGGTTGATTTTCAAATGATGAACTGGCTTTACATTACTGAGATAAACCCTACTTGCTCATGATGTATATTTCTTTTACATACTACTGGGTTTAACTTACCAATATTTTGTAGAACATTTTTTTCTCTATAAAGTTTTATTTTCTTGTAATCACTGTCTGGTTTTGCTATCAAGCCAATTTGCCTTACAAATTAATTAGGGTGTTTTCACTCTTATTTTCTGGAAGAGATTTTGTGGAACTGGTGGTCATTTTAACTTTAAATGTTTGAATTTACTAGTGATACATTCTGGGATAGAGTTTTCATTTTAGAAAGACTTTCAAGTATGAAATCTATTTGTCTTATCTATCTCTTCATGTATTTAACTTATTATTTAGGTTATCTACTTCTTTTAACATGAGTTTTGATAGCTTGTATTTTTCACCAAATTGGCCCATTTCATCTAAGTTGTTGAGTATATGTGCATAGAGTTGTCTAAATTATTTACTGTCTTTTCAATGTCTATTGATCAGTAGTGTTATTTCCTCTTTCTTTTTTTAAAAATTTTTAAAAGATTTTATTTATTTACTTGACAGACAAAGAGCACAAGTAGGCAGAGAGGCATGCAGAGAGAGAGAGGAGGAAGCAGACTCCCTGCTGAGCAGACACCCCCCCCCCCCACCCTGTGACACGGGGCTCCATCCCAGGATCCTGGCATCATGACCTGAGCCGAAATCCGAGGCTTTAACCCATTGAGCTACCCAGGTGCCCCCTCTTTCTATTTTTTTTTTTTAAGATTTTATTTATTTATTTGACAGACAGAGATCACAAGTAGGCAGGGGAGAGGGAGCAGGTTCCCTGCTGGGCAGAGAGCCCGATGTGGGGCTCAATGAGGGACTCGATCCCAGGACACTGAGACCATGACCTGAGCCAAAGGCAGAGGCTTTAACCCACTGAAGCACCCAGGCGCCCCTATATTTTTGTAATGGTAAATTACTTGTTCTCTTTTTTGGTCAGTCTGGCTAAAGGCTTATCAAGTTTATTGGTCTCTTCAATAAACCAGCTTTTCATTTCATTATTTTTTTTCTATTATCAGCCTGTTTTGATTTCTTCTTTTATTTTTATTACCCCTTCCCTTCTGCTGTTTGGTATTAGTTTGGTCTTCTTTATGAAGTTATTTAAAGTGGAACTTTTATTATTCATTTGAAACTTTTTCTCTTCCAATGTAAGCATTAATAGCTATATATTTTTTCTTCTTCTTTTTAAAAAGATTTTATTTATTTATTTGACAGAGAGAGAGAGAAATGACAAGTAGGCAGGCGGTGGGGGGGGGAGCAGGCTCCCTGCTGAGCAGAGAGCTTGATGTGGGGCTCAGTCCCAGAACCCTGAGATCATGACCTGAGCTGAAGGCAGAGGCTTAACACACTGAACTACCCAGGTGCCCCATAATGGCTATATATTTTCATATAGGCTTTTCTTTAGCAGCATCATTAAAAACACTTTTATATCCCCCAGATTTCGATGTCATATTTTAATTTTGGTTCACTGAAAAATATTTTCTAATTTCCCTTGAGCTTTCTTTATTTATAAATTATTTAGTAGTATGATGTTTAAGTTAAAATAATTGAGGAATTAATTTCTAGCTTAATTCTGTTATTCTTGAAAGCATACTTTGAATAATTCCTAACATGTTAAATTTAATAAAGCTTGCTTTGTAATTTACAATATAGGGTACAAGTGCATGTAAAAAGAATTTCACTCTCTTTAGGTGACATGTTCTATATAGTATTTTAAAAATATTTTATATTTTTACTGATTTCTTTCTATTTCTTTTACCAATTACTGAGAGAAGTGTGTTAGAATCTATAAGTATAATTTAACCTTTATCTATTTATTCATTCCCTCCCCTCTGTTTTGTTTTATGTATTTTGAAACTCTATTATTAGGTGCATACACACAAGATTGTCATATTTCTTGAAAATGACAACTGATCCTTGTTGTTATGTAGTATTATTCTTTATTCCTAGTGATTGCTTTTTGCTGCTCTGGTTGTTGTTCTGAGGTTTGCTTTGTCTTCAGCTTTTTAAATTTTTTTTCCTTTTTATAAATTGCATTTGCAAGCTATGTATTTTTTCATCTTTTTATTTTAAACTTTCATTCACCATTATGTTTCTAGTGTATTTTTTAAAAGATTTTATTTATTTATTTGATACAGAAAGAGAGAGTAAGCACAAGCAAGGGGAGCCGGAGAGGGAGAGAGAGAAGCTGACACTCCCTGCTGAGCAGGGAGCCTGAGGCAGGGCTCAAACCCAGGACCCCAGGATCATAACCTGAGCTGTAGGCAGATTCTCAACAAACTGAGCTCCTCAGGTACCCCTCTACTGGTTTCCTTATAGGCAACATATTGCTGAATCCAGTTTTCTTTTTTAACTGATCTGAAACATGTCTTATAATCTATGTGTTAAAATCATTTACCTTTAATATGAGTACTTATATGACTGGATTTATATGTACCATTTTATTATTAGCCTTCTCTTTGTTTCTCTAGTTTTCATTTACTTGTTTTTCTTTTCCTGCCTTCCTTTGAATCTTTTGAATAATTTAAACACAATTCATTTAATTTTTTTCTTTTACTGTGTGTGTGTGTGTGTTTATGTTTTCTCTAGATATTAAAAAGCATAATTTGGGGACATTGTAACATACATAGAAATAAATGTATATTTGTATAAAATAATTTTATGTGATATTTCTAAAATATTACTTGATAATGTCTTCTTTCCTTAGAGTACTTACACATTTCAAAAAGTTGAACATACAATACTTATGACCACATGCACTTATACTTACAAACAAAAACTTTGTATAAGGCTTTATTATGGTGAATTTTATAAAAAATATTTTTAAAGGTACTTTGGTGTATATATTTTAAGTAAACTTTAAATTCAGTGGGCTTGAATCTTTATGGAAATAATTTTCACATTTGATTTTTAATTTTCACAAAATTAAAATTCTATTAAATTATAAAACTAACCAATAGTGCATTGCATGCTTATATTGTACCCATACAAGTGATCTCAATGTGATCAGTACTATATTTAGCTTGCGTCATTAAATTATTTGAGGAATATGAACTTTAGTTCTTATAAAACTTGTAGAAACACAGAAAAATACTTCAAGAAAATATAAAGAAAAAAGAAACAAGTTTGGACTTTAAAAAAATCAAGCCCATGTTACAGTTCTTCCATGCTTACAGTTTTGTTTTTTTTTTCTGCATATAAAGTGACCACCAGAACTAGAGCTTCACAGACTAAGAGTAGTGACATTGCTAGTGATCAATGGATAGAAAAATAAGCATTCAAACCAAATATTGATTATTGAGGCCAGAGATATTACAATAGCAAAAATAGTCCAGGACTACTGGATCTAAATATAAAGTAATTTGAAACAGGTAAGTGAAACATGTAAAGATAATTATACTATTAATGCTATAGACATATCACTAATATGTTAAGATGATGATGATGATGATAACATAACCATAATGGAATTTTATATTTTATATTTCTTGTCAACTTATAGAAAAGCAAAATGAAATGTTATCAAAATTTAAACATTTATAGTTAAATAAAATATTTTAAAAATAAGTAAAAAGATCAGATTTCAAGAAGTTGTTACCAGCCAAGAAACTCCACTCATCTTGATACCTTTCATGGTCTATTCCAATAATCTGTCCCTATCTCTATAAGGATTTGTGTGTGAATAAGTACTAGATAATTAACAATGGTTTACATTCATTAAAGATATACCAATAAGATTTTGTTACACAAAACAATTTTTGAAGTAAAAGAAGTGATTTTTGGTTTAAAATGTTTTCAAATACCTTTTTAAAAAGTTTTTATTTAAATCCCAGTCAGCTGACATACAATGTAATATTAGTTTCAGGTATATAGCATAGCGATTCAACACTTTCATACAACACTCAGTCTGGTAGGGCTTACTGTTTTTATATATTTATATATTTGTTTATTTTGAGTCTTTTTCAAGTTTTTATTTATATTCCAGTTAGTTAACATACAGTGTGACATTTGTTTCAGGTGTAGAATTTAGTGACTCATCACTTACTACAATACCCAGTGCTCATCACCAATATGGCTTACTGTTTTTAAATCATTGCTAAGAATAAACCCATAATAACCCAAAATAATTGGTTCTTTCTACCAATCTATTTATTTCAGTTATATGTGTGATTTTACTTTCAGGATCCTGTCAGATCCTAATTGGAATGATCACTTATGTTTCTGAAAATGGAAATTTTATGACTCACATAAAAAACTCTAGAAAAAGAAGTAATATAACAAACAAATACACCACCATTGCAGGCTAGATATCTTTCCCCCTCCCTTCTAACAGTTTCTCTTTGAGGAGAAGTCTTCTGTTTAATGAACAAACTAACAGAGACTAAAGAGTATACTTTTTCCTCCTGTTGCCCCTTATTCTATCTGAGTCAAACTTTGTTCACTGAATCACTGTGAACAGCTTGGCACCAGGGAGTATTAACTTTTTGGTAATGCTTCTCTTCCTCTTTCCTTAATAAAACAAATAAAAGACATGCATTGCAACAGAATAGTTTCTGATATAGAGAGGACTATACTAATAATACTAGAAAGGCTGAAACTCAAGCACCTATGTACAACTCCATTTTGATATAGGAAAACTGTCTTCCATGAGCCCCGAGCTTCTCTTCTCATTCTTGCTATGTGCTAGGAATGTCAAGACTTGACTATGCTCTTTTCCCGGATTTCTCAGGGCTGAGTTTATAGTGAGCAATCTTTTGGGATGGGATTAAATCTATCTCTAGGCACAGAGCAGCCTTTCTTCCATTTATTAAAAAAGGACTAGAGCCTCCATATTCTTTCTGCAAAGCAACCCACTGTAGGTATAGATATCCTTTATGGACTTTGCTGTGGATGGAATCGGGTCATCCCAAAAGTGTTGAAGCTCTAACCCCCCAATGTGACTATACATATGGAGATCAGGTCTTTAGAAGGTAATTATGGTTAAATGAAGTCATAAGATACAATTTGGGGCTTATCAGGAGATGAGAGAACTCTCTTTCTCTCTGCACCATGGGAGGACACAAGGAGAAGGAAAGCCAGGAAGAGAGCTCTAAGCAGACAATCACTATGCTGGCATCTTGAGCTTGGATTTCCCAGCTGCCCAGAGTATGAGAAGGTGAGTTTCTAGAATTTAAACCTTTTTTATTTTATTTTATTTTTATTTTATTATAACAGTCTGAACAGAATAATATGGACCTTTGTGTTGGTCCTGTGGAATTTGAACATGAGAACTATGGGGAACTGCCCAAGAAAAAAAAGTGAAGCTCTATTATTTTTGCTGTGATTAATACAACCTTTTATATCTTACTCAGGAATCTAATGTCTTTAACCAATACCCTTGAAATAATAACAGGTTAACTTGTTAGCTTGCAAGTAGGATAAAACTTTGGACCCAACACACTGTTTTCCATTAGGATGCCCACTTTCAACCTAAAGCAATCAGCTAGTAAGTGCTAAAAATGATGATGATGATGATGATGTGAGGATGGTGATGGTAGAATCCTCTTGTCCCAGCAGCTATGACTACAGCCACGATCATGCATAATGCACCTTATTCAGCAATTTTTACATATTATCCTAATAAATCATAACAGCAACCTTACAAAGTAACTAACATTAAATAAGGGGCTTAGCTTATCCAATTCATATTTTTTAATAGATCATTCTGACGAGGTAAACAATGGAATCAGAGTAAAGTGAGCAGCTCTTGAAATAGTCCATGTAAAATGTAATAGAAATTCCAACTTGTGCTAAGATGATGAAAGATACTGTATTGTTTTAAATAGTTTTAAATATTTGTGAGATGCCCAGAGTCCAGTTATAATGCAGAAAATTTAATACACTCAATTCATGTTACTTATTTTATTTTGTTGTTCAAGGTTTCAGAATTTATTGCTCTTCTTTGATTTACTTAGGTTAATCCCATATAAATCAAATTAAGTTAAAGTCCTGACCATACTATATCCAAAGCTTGAACTCATATTTTTGAGTGGTGGTATAGTCATCTACATTTACTCTGATAAATGGAATCTGAACTCTCAGCAAGTGACCCACGCTGACTGCCAGTAAGTTTGATCCAAGTAATTAGAATATATTTATTATAATGATGTAGTTTCAGCCCTTTTAAAAATGTTTTCATAGGAATTTTTTTTCATTTCCAAAATGTATATGTACTTGGGTATTAGCATACATTAAATTTATGTAAGGAAATGTGTTAATTTCCAGTCTTTCTCAAGGAATCACAGCTATGGCCAAACCCTCCCCATTCCTCTCAAACTGACTAGATTTTTCCCTCTTGTCATATTGTTTTTATACAGGGTGTGGAGAATGAATGAGTCTCTGATTTTCAGTTTCCCACACTTTCCTCAGGTTAAAGGGTTATGCTAATCTCTATTTCTAAGTGACTATTTTCTATTCTCCTTGTGTGGCCAGAAGGCAGTAGTAGGTATTTACAAAGTCACCTGCCCAAGAGGGCTTTGACCTCTTTACACCTCTTGTAAATTCTTTCCTTTGGCTTTCTAGAAGCGCCTCTTCCCTGGCCCCCTTGTTTATTCCCCACTTCAGTACTTCACAGTTTAATACACAAGTATAAGGCTCTTTGAATCAACCACCTGCTCCCTATGACTCCTACACCAAATTTTGCAAGGAACATTTAGTCTCTGTGGTGGTTTTTTTTTTTTTAATTGCTTTTTAAGGAGATTTATTTGCAAGAAATCTGTAGAAAAGTTTAGCAAAGAACAGAGTAGCACAAGCTATTCATTCTGTTTTTGTTCTGAAACCTGTCACCGAAAACTCACTGATAAATACTAAAAGCAAACCTAATGTTTTAAGTGAAAAAGTGGTTTCTTGAAAGTTGTGTCAATTTCTAGAAGAAAATTATTTACTGATTATATTTTATATTTATATATACATTGTGGGGATTAAATTTTTCATAGTATTTTTATTAAAAATTACTTTGATAAATAAACTGAAAAAAATTAATGTTAATTTTTGCCAAAACTAATGTTGCTTTATTTATATTTTATTTATTTTATTATGTTTTAAACTGTTGAGGACATTTATCATGTATTCCTATGGTCTATAGTTTGAAAGGGGTCCACTCACTTTAGTATTTATTAGTTAGGGATTGATTCCTTATGATCTGCTAACCAAGTCCCATTCAGTTTCTTGTTCTGCCTTTTCATTTGTTTTTCTCCTTTGTGGAATATATCTAAAAAACAGTTAGGAACTTTTTATTCCTTAGTCTATCTCTGTGCTCTGATCATCTGCATTAAAAGATCAATAGAATATGGCCTCAGGACAGTCAACTCTACTCTTTCATTAACATAGTTTCAAGATGGGAGACTAGTAATAATATTGTCTACCTAATTGGTGTATTGGGAAAACTAATTAGTTAATAATTGCAAAGACAATTTAAATAGTCTGTTTTTTCCCAAGAAATGCACACATAATAAAGGAAATGCAAACATTCCTTCAAACCACAAGCCACACTGTATTTAAAAAGCTAAGATATTCAATCTAAAAGTTATCTGTCAGAATTTTTCTTTAATGAATAATTCAAATTTAATCCATTAATATTAACCTTTTCATTTTAAATATAGCCTGATGTCAAATATATATCAAACAAAAACCCCTTATAGTTAGTATGCCCTTTGACCAGAATTTTTGCTTCCAGAAATTTATTCTAAGGAAATCATAATGAGTATGTGTTAAGGTCTAATGACAAGAATATAGATCAAAACTGAATGTAAAATAGTGAAAAATAAACAAATGAAATGTTCAACAATAGGGAAAGCTAAATAAATCATATTACAGTCATAAGTACAAATACTCCTCAAACATTGGAAATCATGGAAATATTTCACTATAAAAATTCATTTAGTATATTGTTAATAAAATAAAGAATCTGATTACATTAAAAGATATATTAAGTGATATGATATCTAGTGTCTGCTTTAAAACATACTACTATAAAAACAATAAGTACGAGGATAGATAAATCAATATTGGGAAAGGTGTTTATGATGGAGTTGTGTGAATGAGCACCAGGGGAGTTATTACACTATTCTTTCCCTTCTATGTGTGCTTAAAGTATATTTACATAATAAAAATTAAATTTAAGTGACTTCTGTTTAGGAATAATTAGAGGTGACTTTGCAAATTTATGTATTAATTTTAGAAAAAATGAATCAATACTTATTTTTGCTTAATTTTAAAGTATATGTATGCATATACATGTTTATACACATGTAAACATTTATGTTTCTACTCATAATTTTGAAATAGGATGGAGCCATTCATATTCTTTTATTTTTTCATATTCTTTTATATTTTCTTTTATATTTTTCCATACATATACTTTTTTTATTAACATATAGTGTATTTGCTTCAGGGGTACAGGTCTGTGAATCATCAGTCTTACACAATTCATAGCACTCACCACAGCACATGCCCTCCCTAATGTCCATAATCCAACCACCCCACCCCTCCCATCTTACCCTTAGCAAACCTCAGTTTGTTTCCTGAGATTAAGAGTCTCTTATGGTTTGTCTCCCTTCCTAGTCCCATCTTGTTTTCCATAAATTGAAGAGAAATTTTGTATCAGCATTAGTTAAATTTAGAACAGTTGTTATGAAGACATATGGAGTATAGTAACAAATTCTTTTTCCATCATATCAGGACTTTAAGTATGAAAACCTTTAGTTTACTAATTACCCACATGGTTAGAAATCACTGACTTCGTCTAGGACAGAGGATTTTAATAAATAATTCTTTCAGGAATTTGTGAATACGTTTTATTGATTGTAGAATCAATAGATCATTTCTAATGAATCTGGCATGTTTAATGAATAAAGGTTTGATCCAAATATTACATCTAAAGCAGTGAGACATTTATATTCCAGAAGGCAGGATCACTTAAACCCTGATTAGTTAACAGACTGTATTCATGAGAACAGTGTATTGATTTCAATGGCTTTATTGATTTTCAGTCTGTTGAACCTAGGCACCTTGCAAATTTATGGGCTGGCTTCATTGACTGTGTTTTGATGTAATATATAGTTGTTTTTAGAAAGTACTATAAAAAGTTTCTGGCATCTGACCTTTCTTATACAAGATCATTAACCTGTAATTCTTTATTATTTACAAAGTTCTTTCATAGAGGAATAGTAAAATCAGTAATTTTAAGCTCTGTTATGTATAAAAGGGAAAACCAAAACCTAGCCACTACTGAAAAAAATCAAATATATTTAAAAGACATTTTCCTTAAGAATTTAGCTTATTTGAAATATAACTTTCTAGATGAAAGACTTGACTACGAGAACTGAAGTCAGCCCCTGTCCATGCTACTATCTGACGCCAGTGAGTTAGTTGGCCAAAACTAGCAAAGTATTACTAAGACATGGATCTGGTAAGTATTTTTCTTTAAAGTCACAGCATTTCCTATTGTGTCTCACAGAATTATTTCAATTCTTTCAAATCAAATTTGCTGAGTTTTCTGTAAAATTTTGATTCTGAATATTTTGATACTGTGAATTCAATTGAAATATGTCACATAGTTCAACACTATAGAAACTAATTCTACTTTTATTATCTCCTGTATTTGGAATCACATAAAGTGTTTAAAAATTATAAAAAAAAAATGTTTCTTTGACCAGTCATATCATTATCAACGATGTCTAGAATGATTAATGAGATTATTTAAAGTCCCTCTCTGTGTTTCACTTAATCTTTCTTCCAAACTTAAAGTTGAAATTTGTTTATTTGCTTTTAGTGACCTTGAGTATAAATATATCTGTTCAAATTTAGCCTATGATCCCATTAAAAAAAAAGTTCTATACTTTCATTCATGACATCAACACTGGATATCTCAGAAGTATTTTATTTTTTGTATTTGAATAAACTTCTGTTCATTTCATGTCTTTAATATCTTCCAATAAAATTAATTTCTTCCCCTCTGTGTTCTTATCCAACTAGTTAATACAAGTGTTAAACTGGACAGTACTGTGGTTTGCTGATAGATTTCCTTTTCTAGATTGACACTGATCCATAAATCAATCAAGAAATAAAGACAGAACAAATATCTATTGACTGTCTAACATATGCCAGGATTTTGCTTCATGATTAGCTTAGCAGCTAATGACTTTATTGTTGAATTTTGCTACTTGGGTTAGAATTCACTTGCCTGTTACTAGCTGCATGACTTTGATCAATGATTTAAATTTTCTATACATTGTTTCCCCAAGAATAAATTATATAACTACTAGTTACAAGTAAACACTTTAAGTATTATTTTTATAATAAATGGATTAATACATCTGAACCACTAGAACAGTGTTAATCATAGTAAACCTCAATACATACTAACTATTGCTCTGTCATACCTCTTAAAATTTATAGTCATATTTTAGTATTTAAATATCATGTAATTTCATTATTTTCAAAATTATATTTATATTTTATGCATGGTCAAGTACTAATACAAAGCAGTATCAAATGAAAAGAGAGACCTACTTTCCTCTTAAACCACTAGTTACAGTCTCCAAAGATAACAGCCATTTATACTTTCTTGGACAAGTCTCAGATGCAGTCTATGCATGTATACATACATACATACATACACACACACACACACACACACACACACACACATAGTATGCATATACTATGCATATATACTTCCTCTTCTCTTTCTAACACAAATTAGAGCATACTCATAGAGCCTGGCCTATATTTTATTGTTATTTCACTTAATATATCTTTACAGTTCTTTTTTTAAAAGATTTTATTTATTTGAGAGAGAGGGGGAAGGTTTGGGGGTGGGGGGCTCAGAGAGAGGAGTAGACTCTGCGCTGAGCAGGAAGCCTGATGTGGGGCTTGATTCCATGACTCCTGGATCATGACCTGAGCCCAAGGCAGATGCTTAACAGACTAAGTCAGGCAGGCACCCCTATCTTTACAGTTCTATATTTTACCATATATAAGAGGACCTTTACTGATAGCAGCCTTTTGTAAATTTAACTAGCCTCTTTATTTATAGATTTTTAAGTTGTTTCTTTCTTTTTTTTAACCTAATTAATGTTGTGGTAATATGTGTGCATGTATTTGAATACATGGGTAAATATATCTGTTGGACAAATTCATGCAGTTGGACTCTCTGGTTTACTGAGGGGTATCTTTTAAATGTCTTATAGATACTGTTAGCCTACTGTTATAAATATAATAACAGTATAAATTTTCAACAATGGTATGTGATTATGTGTATTTAATACAAACATATTAAAGACATTCTATTTTAACAGCATATCTATATTGTTTTTTCACTTATATGTTATAATTTCTATGAGAATATTTGGCCGCTTAAAGGTTTTTAAATTTTACAGAGTCAGATGTGTCTTTGTATGACTTCTTCTTCCATGATTGTCATTTTTTAGTAATTGCTCATGTTTTCTCTAACACTTTTTCATTTTGTTATTTTATATTTAAATCTTTTATTCATTAGAAACTTTATTTAGCATAAACTATAAGTGAAGAACCAAGCTTTTATTTTCAAAATAAAAATATTAGTGGACTTGATGGTGTTTACTCCATGAACCGTATTTGCCCACTGTTTTGAAATATTATTTTTATCATTAACTAAATACTAAATATTTTCATGTCTCTCTATTTGGTTCAAGTGATCTGTCTATTCTCAAGCCAGGCCCTTAGTTTTAGACTGCTATAATTCTTTAAATTATAATATATAATTCAGATAATCCCCATTCATTACTCATCATTTTTCAAAATTTTTCTAATTATTCTCACACAACCCTTAGTATTAGCTTCTTTTATTTTTCCAAAAAGATGCTGCTGACAGTTTTATTGAGATTTAATGAAAGAGTATTTTAATTTTTAATAGACCACTTTAGTTTAATAAATAGAGAGCATGATGGGATAATATAATTATTTTTACTTTTGAAATAGAAAAACTATTTTTATATATTAGTTTTACAATTAGCCATCTTACTAAGTCTTCCTGTGGTTTCTAAGACTTTTCAAAGTTAATTTGTTCATGTTTTCAGCTATATAATCATATAATATTTAAAATGATAATGTTCCTCTTGTTTTTCAATCTTATACTCAGATTTTATTCTATTCTCCCTTAAATTGTCTATAGCTATTATAATGTTAAACAGTTATTGTTCTAGAAGTTTCTTTGTGTTGTTTCTGATTTTAATGTTATTTGTCATATAAATGGTTTCCAAACTTTAGCATGCAACAATTTATATGGAAGGCTTGTGACAACAGATTGCTGGACCCCATAATCAGGGTCTTAAATCAATAGGCGTGGGGAGAGATACAAGCATTTATCTTTCTAACAAATACCCAGGTGTATCTGAAGTTGCTGGCTCATAAGCCAGACTTAGAGAACTGCTTAATATTATCATGCTATTAAGCATAAACAATGCGGGATTTTTGTTAGAAATATACTTGTATTTTGATTATACTAAGAGATCATGTACTTTTTTTTATTAAGAGTTTTGTCAGAAGTAAAGGTGGAAGTTTTCCAAATCCCTTTGAAAACTCATGGAGCTGACAAAGTTGTTTTTTTTAATTTTTCCCATTAATATGATGAATTTCTATAATAGCTATTCTAAAATTAAAACATATGCAAGAAATTGATGATAGCATTTTACTTTTTTAATATGCTACTACTACACTATAATTAACATATTGTTTAGAAACATTCTTTTAATTTCATTAAGTTTTTATTCCTTTTTCTGAATTGTGTATTAATATTTTAATTGTCCCATAAATATAATTTGAGAGATTTCCTTTTGTATATATTCTCTGGAAGATTAAAAGTCAGAGTAAAATTATTAGTTTCTTGGAGTTTTGGTAGAAATCACAGAGAAGATCATCTGGATCTGCCAGTCTTTGGAGAGACTTTGGAACTACACCAAATTTTGTCCATGTCATTGTTATTTTTTGTTGGTAAAATTTGATAATTTTTATATTCCTGGAAAAAGAAGTTCTTTTCTTTTCTTTCTTTCTTTTTTTTTTTTGGAGATTAACAACATACTCCTAAATAACACATACTCTATGATGCCTAAGTGAACATAATAAAAATAAATAAATAAATAAATTTTAAATATTTAAATATTTAATTTCATTTAAAATTTTAATTTAATTTAATTTAAATATTTAAATATTTTAAAATATGTTGAACTAAATGAAAATCAAACTGCAACTTATCAAAATTTGTGGGATACAAATAAAGTAGTCCTTAAAATGAAAGTTATTGGATCAAATGAATATATGAGAAAAGGGGAAAGATCTAAAATTAATAATCTAAGACTTTATTTTAGAAAACTAGAGGAAAAATATATATCTACACACACACACACACACACACACACATATATACCTAAAGCAAGCAGAAGAAAAGTAACAATAAATATTAGAGTGGGAGTCAATGAAAGAAGAAACAAAATATATATAGAGAGAAAAATCAACAGAAGCAAAAGTTCAATAATAGTGATATATCCCTATCCAGGCTAACTAAGAAAGAGAAGAAATTAAATTTATCAGAAATTAAGAAGGAGCTATTCCTACTGATATCATGGACATTAAATATGAACAATACTTTGCTCACAAATTTGATAACCTATATGAAATGGGCCAGTCTCTTGAAAGGCACAATCTGCCAAAATTCATGCAAGGAGAAATAGGTAACCTGGAAGACCCACATCTATCAGAGGAATCAAATCATTGTCAATAACCTTCCACAGAAGAAATGACCAGCCTCATGTGGTTTGACTGGTGAATTCTATTAAAAATTTAAGGAGAAATTATATATATATATATATACATATATATATATGTATATATATATATTTTTTTTCCTATAATCTCCTCTAGGAAACAAAACAGGGAACAGTTTCTAACTTAGTCAGTGAAGCCAACATTATGCTAATAATAAAACTAAGTAAAACCGTTATAAAAAAGATAAGTACAGACCTATCCCTTATTTATACTGGTGCAAAAATCCTCAGCAAAACATTAGCAAATCAAATAAAAGTATAAAATTTATACACCACAGGCAAGTGGTATTTACTCCAATTATGTGAGTCTGGTTCAGCTTCCAAAAGTCAAATATTGTAATCTATGACACCACAGGCTAAAGAAGAAAAAGCAGATGATAATATTAATAGATGCTGAAAAGTCATTTGACATTATTCCAAATCATTCACATAAGAAGCTAAGCACACTAGGAATAGAGAGGAAATTCTTCAACTTGATAAATAACATATTAAAAAAGCGTACAACTTACATGATACTCAGTAATGCTAATTTCTCTATAATATCCAGAATAAAGCTATAATATCCAGAATAAATCCTATTTCCATTTCTATTCAACATCATATGGTGAGCACTAGCTAATGAGTTAAGAGAAATAAATATTAATATTGGAAAAGAAGAAATAAAACTATTTTTTTTTTGCAGTTGGAATAATTGTCAATATAGAAAATCCCCAAAATTCAACAACAAAAATCCCTAGCACTAAGAGTTGTTTATGGGAAAGTTGCAATATTAAAGACTAATATGCAAAAGTCAATTGCTTTTTTAGGACAGCATTGACTGATAGGAATTTGAAAGTAAAAACAAAATGTCATGTATATTAATATCACAAAACTGTAAGTATAATTTGTTAGAAACTGTAATTAAATAAATCCAAGAATGTCTAAATAAATTGAGAGATATTTTGCGCTTCTGAATAAGGAGACTCAATATTATTAAGATGTCAGTTCTTCCCAACTACACCTATAGATTCAACAAAATTGAAATCCTAGCAAGTTATTTTGTGGATATGAAAAAAAACAATTTTAAAGTGTGTATGGAAAGACAAAGATCCAAGTAGTCAACACAATACTAAGGAAGAACAAAGTCAGAGGACTGACACTACCATACTTCAAAACATACTGTAAAAATGTTAATAAGAACAATGTGTATTGGTGATCAAATACACAAACCAAGGGAACAGAATGGAGTTCAGAAATAGACCCACACAAATACAATCAAATGATCTTTGACAAAGAAGCAAACACAATTCATTGGAGGATATTAAAGGAGTCTACGTATACCTTTCCAAGAAGTATAGGGAAAACTGGATATCCAAATGAAAAAAAAAAAAAGTATATATATTCAGATCTCACAACTTTTAGAAAAAAATTAACTCAAAATGGAATACAGAGCTATATATCAAATGCAAAAGTATAGAACTTTGGAGGATAATAAAGAAGAATGATTTTTTGAAACGACTTTATTTGTCAGAGAGAGAGGGAGCAAGAGAAGGGGAGCAAGCAGGCTCCCCCAAGCAGGGAGAGCAGGGGGAGCAGCAGACAGAGTAGGCAGAGAGATGAGCAGGCTCTTCACTGAACACGAAACCTAATGCAGGACTTGATCCCAGAACCTTGGGATCATGAGCTGACCCGAAGGCAGACACTAAGCAATTGAGCCACCCAGGCATCCCCAAAAATTTAAGTGATTTTGGGTTTGGTGGTAATTTTTTAGATACAACAGCAAAATAACCATCCATAAAAGAAACAATTTAAAAATTATATTTCAATAAAAATAAAAACTTTTCTTCTAAAGACACTCTTAAGAAAATGAAAGAGAAAACAGACTAGAAGAACATATTTGCAAAAGGCACATCTGACAAATGACTGTTACCTAAAATATACAAGGAACTCTTAAAAAAGTCAACAATAAGAAAATAATTTAGTTAAAAATTGAGTAAGAGATCTGAACAGCATATGAAAACCCATATCATATGTCATCAGGGAAAAGCAAATTAAAACAACAATGTTTAGATATCACTAAACATCTATTAGAATGGCTACTATTTAAAAAAATGGCAATACTGAATGCTAATAAGATAGTGTAGCAACAGAAATTCTCATTCGTTGTTGCTGGGAATGGAAAATGGCCAGTCACTTTTGAAGATAGTTTAGCAGTTACTTGCAAAGTTTCACATAGCCTTATTGTATGATCCAGCATTGTTGTCATGGATATTTACACAAATGAGTTGAAAATGTAAGTCTGCACAAAAACCTGCACACAAATGTTTATAGTAGTTTGCTCATAATTGCCAAAATCAGAAGCAACAACAATGTTCCTCAATAGTTGAATGGATAAAACAAGCTGATTCTTCTGCACAATGCAATGTTATTCAGTGACAAAACAAAAAGCAAAAAAACAAAAAACTACCAAACTATGAAAAATATGAAGAACCTTAAATGTACATTGCTAAGTGAAAGAAGCAAGTCTGAAATATCACCTATCATATGATTCTATTCATATAGAACTCTGGAAAAGACAAAACTATAGAAACGTTTAAAGTACATGCTAGAAGCTTGGGAAAGGAAGTGAGGATAAAACGTGGGATTTTTAACCTGGTAAATAATTCTGTATGATACTATAAAGATGGATATAAAAACATATGCTTGTCAAAACTAATAGACTAACAAAGCACAAAAGGTGAACCTGGTGTGAACTATGGGATTTAGTTAATTTTTAAAAACACATATAATTAAAATTCTACAAGGGAAAGCACTTACAATAATTTATGTAAAAGTATGTGTGTATGTACCTGTACATGCATTAAAAAATATTCATGTACGTATAGTTAATGTAATCTTAAAGGGAGTTGGAGTTATTTTCTTATACCCTTTCTTATGCTTAGTTCTTTTTCCTGTTATTATTTCATTTTTTAATCACAAAATAGGCTAACCTTATTAAACTACCAAAATAAATGCTAATTTTTATAAGAGATTTATTTATTTTGAGTGAGAGAGAGTGCATGTGAGTGGGGAAAGGGGCAAAAGGAAAGGGAGAGAGAGACTCTCAAGCAGACTCTATGCTGGATTTGGAGCCCCATATGGGGCTCAATCTCAAGACCCTGAGATTATGAACAGAGCCAAAATCAGGAGTTGGATGCTTGACAAACTGAGACACCCATATGCCCCCAAAACCAAATAAATGCTAATTTAGTGATATTCAGTAAAATACACTGGGCATAGAGTCTGAATCAGTTACTAGTTTGTAAAGTGTATTAACGGGCACCTAACAGTGGATCTGCTATGGACTAATTCAAAAGGTATGTTGCTTCTGTAATATTTTTCTTCTCCTTGAAGATAATTTTCACTCTATTAATGAATGGGCTTGTTCCTACGATCATGATATTAAAGGGAATCAAAAGACACTCTTTTATATTTTCTCAGTTCAATATATTTATTATTTCTGTGAATAGTCTTCATTTCATTTTTATGTAGCAGTTCAGTTGAGATTGATACAATTATTTTTTAGTCATTATTTAATAGTGTATGTTCGAGTGACAGGCTCTTCTGATATTTTCTGGGTTTCAGGATGTGAAATATTTCTGCATAATTTTTATGACTTGTAAGAAGTGACTTGTTCTAAGAGAGTCAACACTGCCATATTTGTTCTATGCTACTATTCTTATAAATTAATAGCTTTGTACTAATTTTACTTGACAAACCATTTTTTGTTTCATTACACGTAGGATAAAATCCAGATAAAGAAATCTTCTGTTTTCAGCGTTATTTAATTTCTAACAACAGATCAAATAGTTTCATGTGCAGGTGTATTTGTTTTTCATATTTCATCACTCCTGAGGGAGGGGCACAAGTGAAGTCTTATGACATTTCCAGTGTGTTATTTATACTGTCACTGGATACCATTCTTCCTGTTTTACTTTACTCAACTATTTTCTAACATATTTAGATAAATTTATAGTTCTTACATGATTTAGTAATTCTCTTTTTGACTGAATCGGGAGAATTTTAACTCCAGTATTGGGGAAGAACTAAATATTCCCTTTTTTGGCTAACCAGTACACATAAGTTAGCTATTTAATGTAGCTGTTATGTTGTACATATTATGATATCTCCTAAAGAATAAAATAATTATCTTAGGATGAGGTATTACCATTGTTATGCTGGTAAATTTTTTTTTTAAGATTTTATTTATTTATTTGGCAGACGGAGATCACAAGTAGGCAGAGAGGCAGGCAGAGAGAGAGGAGGAAGCAGGCTCCCTGCCGAACAGAGAGCCCGATGCGGGGCTTGATCCCAGGACCCTGGGATCATGACCTGAGCCCAGGGCAGAGGCTTTAACCCACTGAGCCACCCAGGTGCCCCAGTGCTGGCACATTTTTAACAACGAGCTCTCTTAAAGAAAAAAAATATGGCCTTGATTTGTAGTATTTTTTTTTTTTTCCAAGATGTACATAGTCCCATCCTGGTCTATTATGAACTAATAAAGTGACATCAACTGGTCTCCACAGTTCTGAATATTTAACAATTGTCACTCCCATCCCAGTTTCATCACACATTGAGGGTACCTATGTTTCAAATGTAATATCAATATTGAGAGGTTTTGGACTATCCCTATTTAAGCATATCTCCTTTTTGAAGGAGCCACTTCCCATTTAGGCAAGGATATTTCTGATAGTCTTGTTTTATGCTACTTAAACTAGCCAAGGTCTTTCTCATTTTCTCTGTTACCTACATATTCTAACAAAATCAATCAGTTAGGTTAATTATAGCATTCTATTATGTAAGGAATTTGTTTTCTAAAAGCATGAATAGAAACAGAATCTTCATATATTAATTTTGATTTTGGTCCCTAAAACAATTGCATGGGAGTTATCATATTCTTATAGATATTATCACAAAAAATTTAAATTTATAGGATACTATAGGATTATAAGATCCTTACAGGACTAAGGATACTTTGGGAACAAATGAAAAAGTTGGAGTTTTTACTTATAATATATTTTATATCACTCTTTAAGATTAAATATAATTATGCCCAAGTTGCTCTTCTTCCTTTGAAATATAACCAATAGTGATTATTTTAGCTTTGCACATTTTCAGAATCTTATCTTTTTGCTTGACCCTCTAGAATTAGAAACGTTCGCTAGACTACAAGTCTTAGAGATCCATGCCTAATTTGTTCAGCTTCCATGAGGCAGAACAAAGCTAATGTTTAACTGGGAATGCAAGGGATAATAGCTGGACACTGAGCTCACTGATAGGATCTTCAAGGAATAGACTAAAACAATTCCTAGCTGGATGTCTGGTTTTGCTTAGGGAGATGATTGCTTGTATCAGTACAGCCTTCTTTATACTGATCTTGGCTAAGAACGTTAACTGCCGTCTGTCACCTTTTATCTGACATTTATCTACTATTTCAGTTTTTACATTCCTTAGGGCAATGGTGTTGAAGTATCCATTTAATAAAACCCTATAGTTTTTTTAAAAACAGAAACCAAAAATAATTTGGAGGTGTCCCTGTTGGTTTCTGAGATTCTCACCTTCATTTCTGAGTCTAGGTTATTCCTATCAGTCCTTGATAGAGCATGACATTTCTATTGCATGATATAAATCTACTCATATGTAACTCTGAACTACAATGATAATCAAACAGCCATATGAAGAGTGGACAAATAAATGCTGTCTTTCTAAATCTAGTATTTTACAAAACTCTATTAATAAAGTTTCTTCGATGTCTTAGGATAACAGAAAGTCCAGAATTGGGATTATATGAGCAATGAGAAGACATGTCCAGACAGATGCATAATAGCAACCCACAAGCCTATAAAACTTTTTTTTTTTTGAGGTGATATGGAAAACAAACATTTGTTAACTAAAGTTACCAAGGCAGAACAGAAAAGTAATAGGCGCAACTGTAAGAAGAAATAATCAGGTTAAACAGTAGGAGAAAATATGGTATATCTTTTCAAATATTAGAAAGACATTTATAGAAATATCTAGATTGACCTCTTTTAAATTCAGTTTGAGGAATGCTATCCCTCTCCCCTCACTTCAAGCTTATGAAGATGCTAGCTATGAGCTCTCCTTGGGGAATTCAAAAGAGAAAATTTTCTTGACTTTCCCTTGAACCCATGTTCTTACACTGATGTTAGAATAACAGCAGCTGCTCTCTCAAATCATGCAAATCCCCAGAGATGTGTTTATACTTGGTGATTGTAGCTAACTCATCTGCTTTGGGGTTAGAGTAGCTTCCTCTTCTTCCTATGTCTGCAAAAACTTTTAAATAAGGTGCTGGGAGAAAGCATAGCTAGGATCTACAGCTGTGTTAGGAACCCCATTCCTTCATGGTTTGGGGTTAACAGAACTTGTAAGATACTTTCCTGTAAGACAGCAATACTCATTTGTCACACATGATGTTTTCTTTCATGTACAGGGATTTACAATTCTATAACACTCTTGGCTTCTCTCAGGGAAAGAAGAGTGACTTACCTTATAAATGAGTTTAAGATATAAACCATGCACTTGTTCTTCCTCCCTTCAGCTCAAGGAATATACCTTCTGTATATTCTGTTCCACCCTACCATAACTTACTAAGTTTTATAAACAATAAGAGTTAGGGGGGAATTTTATGGCACTGGTTATGACTAAGTGTATAGTGGGATATAATGTCTATCAAATTATGCCATTTAACATTAAGAAGACCATCATTGCAAAATATATCTTTGCCATGTTCTGTAACCTAGCCTTCGTTGGTGCTATTTTTCTCTTTATCTGCTTTAATTCTTTCTCTTACTTAGCAAATGGTTTAGCACTCAGACTGGGAAAAGAATGTGTTATTATTAGACCTTGCATTCCTTAACATGGAAACAAAATTTTGGGGAAATTGAACAAATTATTCCTAACCTTTCAACATGCACACAGTAGCATCCCAGATAGAAGTTACCCAACAATGTTACCAATCATCAAAGTTATAAAGGATCCTTTTATCTCGATTTAATTTGACTTCTTTTCTAAAGTAATTTCTAAGGCTGTTTATATCCAGAAGTATTTAAAGTGGTCACTGACTATCACAATTTACATCCTACACACACTATAACTGAATCTAACAATCAGTAATAAAGAAGAGGAAATATAGTATAACATGTCAATTATACCTCAAAAAAAGGAACAAAAAGTAACATCAATATTTAGTTTCTGCAATCATTAAAATGCTATTTAGGAAATAATATGAACCACGTCATATCAATAGATTTAATAATTTAAATGTAATGGACAAATTCTTCAAAAACTAAAGTTTTCCCAAACTGCTACAATAAGAAATCAGCAATATAATTAGTTTCCTATCTGTGGAAAAAAAAAAAAAGTTGAAAGTCTTACTAAAAACACCCGTGCAAAGGAAATTCCACATCCATGTTCTTTCTTCAGAAAATTCTTCCAAAAGGAAGAAATAATACCAATCTTACACAAACTTTTCCTTAGCATGTTAAATAAAGAAGAAAGTTCCTTACTTATTATGGGTTCTGACAATATAGAAAGCATGATACATAATGAAAAATTGCTTTATTTTACTAATGCAAGTGTGGTTGTCCATTAAAAAAATCATTCAAAGCAATTCAGAGCAATACCAAAGAAAGGGTAAGCTCAAAAGGTTTATTAATTTGGAGATATTCAGATTATTCATAGAAAATGTACAAAACTTGCCCTCAAGTAGCTCATGGTTATTTAAGCAGATAAATTACCATCAATATTATGAAAGGGCTATTAAGAGGTGACATGAACAAAGAGCTGTGGAAGCTAATATTTCCTGGAGAAATCAAAGACCTTATCAGAGAACAGCATTTAAATCATGCCTCCATTCCTTTATTCAGGCAATAATTATTTACTGAACATTTTCTATGATTCAAAATGGATTAGGTAGTAGGGAAACAAACATAAATAAGAACAAGTTTTATGGTAATTCTCTTTAACTATAATCATCACACATTTAATATTTGTCTTTATCCATGGAATATAGCTTTGTGAGAACAGAAATGCTTTCTAACTTGTTTACTGCTGTGCACTAGTACCTATTATATTGTCTAGTTCATCAAAGAAAATTCTATAATGATGTTGTACTCCCTAAAATGGGTATGTACACAAAATATAGTGGGCCATATAACTGAAGACTGGGGACAGGTTATATGAAATTTTTATAGATGCCATAATGAATGAAATTCCAAAATAGCGTTAGAGGTCCAGAGGTGGTAGGGAAAAGAGAATGCAGTAGAAAAATTCATTCTGAGAAAGAAAAATGAAAGTGATTAGAAACATCCTACTAGCTATATACTTCTTTGTTTTATTGTTTAATGATTGTCAGAGTTATGGTATTAAAAAAACAGAAAAAGAAGGGAAGCTTCTAAGATGAGTGTGTGTATGTAAGTATGTGTATTCATGTGTGTGTGAGTGAGAGATGGACAGTGTTTACCATTATAATATTTCTTTCCTCTGCTCCTCATTTACCCCCAGATGATTTGCTATAGGACAATTGTGCCAGTCCTCCCATAACACTGCTCTTGCCATATCCTGGATGTTAATGCAATGCTAGACCTTTAGAAAATTATGATGTGAATATGCCTTGATACTTTCTAAAGTGGTGATTCTAAACTTTTATGAGTGTCAAGAATCTTCCCTCCAGGAACAAAAAAATAAATAAAAAAATATACATGGACATAAGAAGAATTCTTACATACAATTTCAGGGAATTTATGAAGCCCTTAAAATCCTGGACCTGAGTGTTAAAATAAGGCACTTAGAAGTTGTGTAAAGTGGATCCTGGATAAATAAATAGTTGCATTAATTGTGTCATTGAGGTCACAATAGACTCTGGAATGGACACTTTGAAACTAACACAGGACTGATGGCTCTGTTATTACTCCTTTGTTCTTCCACATTTGACACTCCCAAATGATTGCAACTTGACTTCTGGACTGATATTCCATAGAAACTCTTCTTTTTGTATCAGCATGTACAGAAGAGATGTGTAGGAGATGTTTCTTTAACGTTATGCAGGTGTATATCTCATGTTGAAATGTAAGGCAAACAAAAGAATATGTTTACTACATAAGAGAATATTCTAAAAAGTATTGTGTGATTATCTCACTAGGAAAAGGAGATAGAGGATTCTATTATTAATGTTTATGTTCAGTGATAGTAGTTTATGCTTCTTGAATTTTCTAATCAGAAATTATGGTACTTAGTTTTGACTGTAAATTTTCTTAATTTCTATGTATTCATTACATTTTGTTATTACATTGTGCATTACAAGGAACCACTGCTTCTCTTAGCTGATCTAAAGAGAAACTGAACCCAATCTTCATATATAACAGCTTTAGTCCTTCAAGACATGTGGTGCCTTAACCACTATGAGACAAAATACAGAAAAATAGTCTCACTGGCAATCAAGTTATGTTTCAAGACAAATCATTAACATTTTACTGGATATATTCCCCTCGTTGAATATTCCTGTTAACTTTTCTGCATTAACTGGAGGAGTTTGGATATATGGAACTGTGTTTAAAAATTGACCTACCACAGTGAACATGACATATCTATAGGAATGGTTCTAAAAATAAAACTGACCTTACCAAGTGTTGACAAGTTACAAAGCAACTGAAACTCTAATATATTATTGATGAGATTGTAAAATGATATAGCTACTTTGGAAAACAATTTGATGTTTCTTGTAAATTTACACATACACTTATTATATGAACCAACAATCCCATTCCTAAGTATTTATTCAAGTAAAACAAAAACCTACCACAATGAATGGATAACTAAGTAAATAGGAAATATATATTCACATAAAAACCTTTAAGCAAATATTCATGTTGACTTTATTTGTAATTGCAAAAATCTGGAAGCAGTCTAAGTCTAAATCCCCCTAACTGGAGAATAGATCACCAAACTGTATGGTATATCCATATACTGGAATATTACTCAGCAATAAAAAGGAATGAGCAATAATACCCTGACAATATGGATGAATTTCAAATACATTATGCTAAGTAAAAGAAGCCAGACCCAAAAGGCTATAAGTGACAGATTCCATTTTTATGATACTATTGCAAATACAAAATTATAGGAATAAAAACAAATCAGTGGTTAAAGATAATATTTTAGAGTAATAGAGCTTTTTTGTATCTTGATGTGTGTCAAAGCATGGAGAACTATACACTAAAAAGGGCAACTTTCCGTGTATGCTAATTACACCTTAATAAAAAACAATCATCCGTGTCTCTATCACATGATTGAAAAAAATACTTGAACTTCATTCTGTGTTCTAAAAGAAAAAAGGGAAGGTTTCTTGTTTTTCTGGTTATAGATACAGTGTTTCTCATAGACAGTTTGATATGCTTAAAAGTTAATGCAGATTTCAAAAAATAACTCAAGGAGAGCATTAATACTAACAATATTATTTTATAATACAAATTTGGAATTTTACTGTATCTATATTTATACTGTATTTAATGCAGAAAATAACATATGTAACGACATTTATTTGCACAGTATCTTTTAAGTAGGTTTTTCAAACACTGAGGAGTAGATAGAATACAGAGCTCAATATTAAATTAGCTGTAAGCCTAAAATAAGCCTACAAGAAATTTTACTCTCAGTTTTTGTGAAACTCTAGTTAGCAACATTTACCATAACTTTATGTAGTGGCTGAAGAGTGGATGTTTTCTTAATTTTACAGCTTAAGAACCTGAGGACCGTGGAAGTTTAAATAAATGACTCAAGAATATGAACCTCTGAAAAGAATGAAATATTTAAAAAATCCTCGTGCTTTCTGTTCAAATCCCACGATTTTCTCACTGTAAGAATTCTCTTCTTCTCCTTGTTATATATTAAACTTAAAAAAAGGACAAAACATAAATATACCTTGTTCAGATTTTGAAAATATTTTTCCTTAAACTAGTTTTATCAATTGTATTTTTACCATTTCCAATTATTCAGGAAGTTATAGTACCTAAATATTTACTCAGGCATTAACATTGACTCTATTACTTATACAAGGATAGATTTATTTGAATTTATTATACTTTCCTTTGAAATATCAATGTGGTTTATTTTGTACAATTTTAAACTTTTATTTATATCCCACTCCCATTCTTTTCAATAGCTGTTCTATATTTTTACTACTTATCTAAATACTTCTAAAAATCACTTCTAGCTTTCTTCTTTTATCATTTAATTTTGTCTTTGATTTTTTAAAACATGAGACTATCAAACTAAACCTCTCCTAGGGAAAGAGTAGGTCTTTCCCTACTCTTGATGTTCTGTCCATACTGCTCCTTCCCTCCTGGTCAGACGAGAAGTGTTCACTGTCCTGTTCAGGATCAATCATTCCAAGGGATTTCTTTATGTTCATCTTCCCAGGTGCATTGCTCCATCAATGATACCTTCTTTGGACTGTATTTTCACCATCTTGCTCTTTTGCTTTGGGCTAAAATCAAGTTTGAGACTCTCCACTTTTAAGAATAAGGAACAATGATAACAACAAAAAAATAACAACCACAAAACAAAATAAAACCTTTCCTTTCTTGTCTCTCTTTCCACCTTTATCTATGTTATTTTCTGCCACCTAAGACCCTTGTCCAGTTTTCAACCTTGATGGCATATTAATACTATATAGGGATTTAAAATGTTTTAAATTCATTTTTCTTTTCTTCACTACTTTTCCCTTATCCTAGCATGATTTTTTTTAGGAAGATCTATTTATTGACGTAAACTTGTCAATGAGAACAATAAGGCTTAGATAAGTTTAAAATAATGATTTCATTGAGTTATGTTGTCATGTTGAAAATATATGAAAGTTTTGTACAATAACTTTTTTTTTAAACCTTAGCATTTTCAGAATTATAAATTTAGGGCCTAGCCTTTCTTACCCCTCCATGTTATATGAAGTATGGTGATGAATCTCCTATGTGGTAGTGCTTCATGGGAACTCACTGAGGATATAGCTTGTCTGGGCCACATTTCACAGAAGAAAATGCCAGATACTTGTTCATTCCTAGTTGATGAATTTATACCAGAAATCAGACCCCACCATGTCCTTTAACTTTGGAGTCAATAACAGCAATAGCAGATCCAACATTCTAGTACTAGGAATGAAGTTGCCTTGAAAATCAGAGTTTTGTTTGCACCGAACTCTCAATATGTTTGACTAGAGAGACAGAGTTATAAAGACTTTAGGAGGAAGACAGTTGAAAGATGAACAGAAAACAAAAACACTTTGCTAAGCTCTTAATATGGGTTTGGAAATCAATTATTATGACAGTCCAAAAAAATCCTACTTATCAATTTAATTTTGCTTTGCTTTTGTGTTGATGATTTTGTACTTAAAGTGATCAAATTCGACCTGAACTGTTTCAGTTTTGTGATATATCACATCTCCCAAACTATGCAATGCATATTTGAATGGTATTTGATTAAACTAGACAGTACTGATTCACACTTATTGTGAGATTGCAAAATAGGAAGGAAGGTGCCAGTACAGTGTTCAGAATCTAGGGTGCTAATTCACCTTTTCACTACTTCAATGTATAATCAGCTGTCTTCTCAGTTTCAAAAGCACATCAGAACCAGGCATTCATAGATAGCAGTAGTAATAACATTTATCAATTGATACCTATAAGCAAATCTCATTTGGGAACTGTATTAGAAACCAAAGATAGGGCATGTTGAAAAGGATGAGAAACACAAGACTCACCTATTTTCTACAGAATTACATTTCCCGGGGCAAGAGAGGAGGTCATTTCATACTAGTGTCAAACTAGAAATTAAGTTTAGGCCATCATGGTTTTAGCAGGACCCTCTGACTTGGGGTCACATGATTATGTAGGAATTATCACAGATGTAGTTTTGATTTCAATAGCTTTATCTTAATACCTATACTGAATCCATGCATGTAACTTGATCTCTATATCTATATAGCTATGTAGACACAGATTTCTAGACCATACTACATAATTTCATTTACCGCAATTTAAGTGAATTGAACTCACATTGGACTTTTGTTTCCCTCTCTTTCGATGAGGTGTTTCAGCTGCATGAAAATAAAACAAGCCTTTCAATTCTTATAAGAGATTATTGTCCATGCACACTGCTATAACTTACTAGTTAATGCATAGAATCACCAAGATTTATTTATCATATATATACATCATATTTTTCTGACAAGGAAATAAATTATTTAGGAAGACATGTTTTTTTCTTTTGTTTTTCTTCATCTAGCTGAGTATTAGCATGCTGAGTTTCACACTGTACACATTCTGTAGTATTAATACATTGACTGAGTTCAGAGGACAGTCCTGAAGCAATAGTTAAGCTGAGCCACATGCTATTCATTTATTTGCTCCATAGGGTGACGTCCTTCCTAATTGATATATTATGTCCATGGTCACTTAACTGGGACCTCACTAAATAATATGGGCTCCCAGTAAAATTACTAATAAAAGCTAAACTATTACATTCAAGGATATTTCTACTTCAATAGGAAAATCTACTTAAGATCTTTAGAACATAGACTCTAACAGTGGAATTTCAAACTATAAGACAAGTCATTGGGTCCTGAATTTTTCAGTAAGTGATACCTTCTGTTCATTGTTACACAGATGTAACTCCCTACCCACTTATTTATAATAAATATTCTCACTTTCTTTTTTCTTTTCCCCTTTCCATTAATACCTTTATGTCACTCTCAGAGGAAAAATATTTTCTCTTTTCAATTTCTTATGATTTTAGACAATCACTGTTAATGTGTCACAAATAGTGCACTAGACAGTCATTATCTGTGATACCTATAATTTGGTAATAAATTTAATATTTGACTCCCTCTATAAGTTACAATATAATAAAATGAAATTAGACAAGCTTTCTGTCTATACCTTTAAAGTCTTTCTATGTTTGTTTTAGTGATGGTTTCCTAAGGTTTCACATATGTTTGATTTTATTAGTTAGCATGAATATTTCTATCAGGGTAAAAGTGTTTAATAAGAAGTTTAGGCTATATTTCATAACTGGATAGCTAAATCACTTAGAGGTTTTTTATTTTTTTCCCTGCGTTTTCCCTGTATTTTGCAAAGAAAATGTATCATTTTCATTCATATTAAATAATTTACAATGATTAAATTTGTTAAAATTATTTAACTTACTATTTAAATGATTGACACATTTAAAATTATTCACAGAAAAATAACAAAATTATATTTTTGATATATTGGAAGGTCAGAAGAAATGTTGCATTGACAAAACAGTTTAATTATTGGCATCAAGATTCTTTTCTTGAGAATTTTAAATTCATATTAGTGTGATAAATTTATGTTATTTCAAGTGACCAATGTCTACTTTTTTCTTTAGTCAACTTTTCTAAAGTGAAATATAAAAGAGTTATTCAAACTACTGATACATTTTTAGCTTTCTTAAAGGTGAAAAACAAATAAAAAATTAAAAATGGAAAACATGTTTGAATTTTCCACCCTATGACTTATTAGTTGGAAAACACATAACTTCTTTTCTTCCGCCTTTCTATAGTCTCAAAGGGCTATTATAGAAGCAAAGGAAGCTGTGAATTATGTGTTTTTTGGACTATAAATCTGAGGTTTCATTGACTTTTCTAAATTCCACAGCAGACTACATGGAGACAGACATACATACTCCATGTTCAGGCTGCCCTGACATCTGACTGCTGTTGGTTTTAAGAGTGTCCAGAGAGAGCAACCTTGGTTGACATGGAATTTGGTATTTCTGTGATGGGCACTGTGAACCTGGTCTTCTTCGAAGTCTTCGAAGTCTTCTTTAGCTTCAAGGGTAGTTCTTATCAAACGTGGAAGAAAAAGTAAAAGTATACCATGTATTTCATACGGAAATGTTGAAAAACTGCCTGTCTAGCAGGATTTCCTGAAGCATTTCTTGGTTTTGCCCAGACATAACTCTAGGAAGAGCATGATCTCAAATCTTGATTTCAAAGCATCCTTTAGTGAGAGATAGTAAACTCGGATATAGAGACTTGCTTGATCTGTCTTTAGAAGTAAAATTAGAGCTGCTTATAGGAATCAAAAGTTCAGGACAGTTGAGTTAAAACTGTGAAAAAGGCTTCAAGAGAAATGATAGTTTTTTTGTATTTTAAGACATACATACAGAAAAGTCATTTAAGCTGTGCATCTATTAAGTTACATCAAATTAGATTTGGTTTTGTTTTTGACAGGCATAATGGCCTTGGATTTGTTTTGACAAATTATGTTAAAGAGTGGAGGTAGAGCGGTGCCTGGGTGGTTCTGTGGGTTAAGTGGATGCCTTTGGCTTGAGTCATGATCCCATGGTCCTGGAATCCAGCCTGAGTATGGCTCTTGGCTCAGCAGGGAGTCTGCGTCTCCCTCTCCTTCTACCCCTCCCTCTAGCATATGCATACTCTCTGTTTCTCAAATAAATAAATCCAATCTTTAAAAAAAGAGGAGTGGAGATAGAATTTCTTGAGCTACTGTGAACAGTATCATATTTGGAATCCAAATCATCTACCTTGGTGAGGACAGAATGTCAGGAATATTGACTTGATAGTCTTTGAAAGGAAGGATTAGATTGAATTCTTTTATTTCTTTTACCTTAGGATTCCTCCTTCCTTTGTCTTCATGTTGTTTTGCATTTGATCATTTTTCAAGCATTTACATTTTTGCTCACATGAAGATTATTTTGTAACCAAGCAATATATACAAATATTTAATGCTGGGAATTATTTTTCTTTAGATGGAAAGGCAGAAATTAAGTAGCCTTTTGCAAAATGTTTGGTTTCTTTTGTGCAGCATAGTGATTATATATCCCATCGATATGGAACATAGATTAGGTGTTTGAATGCTTTGTACCTCAGTCTTTTCTACAAACATGTATTATTAAATTTAAAAATAAGTTCTGTTTTTCCAAACTAATTAGTAGGATTGCAAGATACTTAATTCACTCATATTATCTTTCCAACACTTACTATTAATCTTTATCTCAATTAGTGATTTATGATCATAGTAAGTTAGGTATACAAAAAAAATTTATTCCTGAATTCTGCTCTACTTTTAGATGAAGAATTTGTGCTGTGAGAAAAGCATATTTCTAATCCCTAAACAGTGAAGCATTTAATAATTGATAATTATTAAATTAAATAATAATTGATAACCATATAAATATATTGTATTTCAGTCTTTAAAGAAATGGTTTAACATTTGAAATTTGGGTAAATTTGTGATTTCTGTTTTTTGTAATTTTTTTTAATGATTGAAGCTAGCATTTGTTAAATGCTTATTATGCTAGATCCTCACAACATATTATTATTTTAATTTAATAATGTGAATGATGGAAATGTTATTCTATCTCCTTCTTTTTTTAAATGTTTTAAATTTATTTTCAGCGTAACAGTATTCATTGTTTTTGCACCACACCCAGTGCTCCATGCAATCTGTGCCCTCTCCAATACCCACCACCTGGTTCCCCCAACCTCCCACCCCCCACCCCTTCAAAACCCTCAGATTGTTTTAATAGTAAAGAAACTGCAGCTTAGAGAAATTTGTGATGGTATTTGTCTTTCTCTGACTGACTTATGTCACTTAGCATAATACCCTTGAGCTCCATCCATATCATTGCAAATGACAAGATTTCATTTTTTTGTATAACCAAGTAATATTCCAAGTATACACACACACACACACACATGCATATATATATATACCGCAATCATCTTATTCTGTTCATAAATCACCATAAGTGATTTATCAACCTTCATTTGAACCCAGGAAGGCTTTTCATGAACCCAGAGCTCCTAGCACAATGCTATGGGATTCTTTTCTTGAACTCTTCTAAGACTCTTTTGATCACCATTAAACCCATAAAAAGTAAATATATTTAATATTCAGTTATGTATGGTAAAAGATGGTAGTATTTTTGTGTATAAATGCAAAATAATAGAGCAATTAAAACTTTTGGCTTTGGAACACAAAATCATTCTTGTTTATCTTTGGATTTAGATTTGTTTCCTCTGTTAGGACCATTAACAAAAATAACTCAAATTCCATTAATACTTGCAGGTGGTTGTAAGAAGTCTGGGAATATGTTGAAGAATGAAGAGGTCAGAGAGTGGTTAAAAAATTCACTGTAAGATATCCATAAGACACATTAACAAAAATGTATTTCTGAGTTGTTTTTATTGACCATAATTACATGTAGTTGGATGCTTTTCCAAATGTATAATCTTTTATAGAGGAGTCAAACATTCCCAGAAAGAACTCTTTGGTTATTAAAATCAACACAGATTTGAGAGGAATTTGATATTATAACATTATGTTGATTTATAAAGAAATAGTCAACTTGCAAATGTAGAAAACCCAATTCAGAAAATAAAACATTTTTGTTTTTATCCAACTGGAGACATTTGAATCCAAAGGATAAAAATACTGCTAGATAACTAAAGAGTTTGGATTGAGAAGACAAGAAAGTCCATTCAGATGTTTCCTTGATCTGGTGGATCACCTTTCCTCTGATTCCACATTCAGCAAGCAGCTTTGGGGCTAATATCAGTTTATCAATTACTTTAAAATGAAGACACATGAAAAGATGCTCAACATCACTCATCATCAGGAAAATGCAAATCAAAAATGAGATAGCACCACATGCCTGTCAGAAGGGCTAAAATTAACAACACAAGAAATAGCAGATGTTGGTGAGGATGTGGAGAAAAGAGAACACTCTTAACACTTTTGGTGGGAATGCAAACTGGTTTAGCCACTCTGGAAAACAGTATGGTGGTTCCTCAAAAAGCTAAAACAAAACAAAACAAAAAACTACCTTATGACCCAGCAATTGCACTACCAGCTATTTACCCAAAGGATACAAAAATACTAACTCAAGAGGATATATGCATCCCGATGTTTATAGTCATATTATCAATAATAGCCAAATTATGGAGAGAACACAAATCACCACTGACTGATGAACAGAATAAGATGATTGCGGTATATATATATATGCATGTGTGTGTGTGTGTGTGTGTGTGTATACTTGGAATATTACTTGGTTATACAAAAAAATGAAATCTTGTCATTTGCAATGATATGGATGGAGCTCAAGGGTATTATGCTAAGTGACATAAGTCAGTCAGAGAAAGACAAATACCATGCGATTTTTCTCATATGTGGAATTTAAAAAACAAAAGAAATGAACATAGGAGAACAGAAAAAGAACACACACAGGAAAACCAAGAAACAGACTCTTAGCTATAGAGAACAAACTGATGGTTACCAGAGGGGAGGTGGGGGTTGGGGGGGTTCAGTAAGTGATGGCGATTAAGGAGTGCACTTGTGATGAGCACCAGACATTGTATGGAAGTGTTGAATCATTAAATTCTATACCTGAAACTAACGTTACATTGTATGTTAACTAACTGGCATTTAAATAACACTTACCAAATAAAACAAAACAAAAATAAATACAAACTTACAGAAATAAAATTAAACAAAAGTAAGAAAGAATGTGCCTTGAAGAAAAGTTAATAATCCTGTACATACAACAGAAAATAAAAAGCTAGTTAAAATGTAAAAAAAAAAAAAAAAGTTAATAATCCTGATCATTTAATAGCTTATTCTCTGTAAATAAGTGCAGTTGACTCTTGGTTTTATATGTCAATCCCTTAACAGGGTGGTTAACAAGACTTCTTTTTCCCTAGACTCAATATCCTCTAGACATTAATTTAGGAATACATTTGTAGATTTGCAAGGCAGAGTACCAGAAACTGGACCATTGTGAGTTCATCGTGGGCTGCGGTCTCCCAGTTTATCCTGGCATCTATTCTCTGTCTCTCAGCAGTGACTCTGAAATCATGTGTGCTAACATCTGTATCAGAAGTAATTTGTTATTAATAATAAAGTGTTGAATTTTGTAAATGATTTAGTTTTTACTAATTAAATTGGGTCCAAGTTTACTCATATAATAACACTACCTTGCTTGTGTTTCAATAAGCCATCTTTTAGCTGGAAAGAAATCTGTGGAATTAAAACCTATCTACGATCTTTCAACTGTATCCAAACAGGGAGTATGTCTTTAATATGCATTGGGGCAGAAAACAAATCAGAATTGTTATTCTAAGTCTTCATTGGCCTCTCACACTTCTGGTCCACATGACAAGCCATTAAAAACATGGAAAATTCTTGGGACTAAATAACATAGTACAGTATCATCATTTTTAAATATTGATATCTCCTGATATCTCTTTTATAGAAATATTTCAATAATGTTAAAAAGAGGGGAAGGAATACATTCAGAAAAAAGTCTGCATATAATCTAAATGGTTTCTCTGATTTTGGGTCTTCTGAATGAGTTTAGAAGACAGGTTCTGTGGTTCAGATAGTGGTACACAGGTTCAGCTCGCCCATAGCAAGAGCTTCTTTCTTTTCTTATTAGTTGGTTTGTTTCTGTTAGTGTTTTGATCATACCTCAGTTTCCTCAGTGATTTATCAAGGTGGTGTAGATGATGTACAGAAAGACTTTGAGGGTAAATAGAAATAAATTTCTCATCCATTATGAAGTCTTCATTAATTTCCCTCTGCAAAACCTCCACAAGATGTTTTCTCATTTATGAAATTGTTTCATCTGTCTTTTGAACTGTAAGATCCTCAGGAATAGAAACTCTTATTATTTTTATTGTCTCACATTGTCTTACAGAGAATTTTTCACACAGTGGGCACACATTAAAATCTATTGAGGGAATGGTGTTGTTCATATTAATTTAATTAAGATAATTATTAAAGCCTGAGGAAATATAACATAACTGAGTATTTTGGATTTTTTCTGATGAATAACCAAAATCTTGAAGAAACTACATTTTCACTTATTTGTTTTATTAATTTGATAGTGATTTTCTTAATGTAAAGTAATGCTTTGAAATACACATTTTAAGTAATAATTATTAATTTTTAAATTAAATACATTAAATATATGTTAAACCTAATTAAAAATAACCAAAAGAGAGGTAGAGTAATAACATAGATAATTAAATCTTGTAGAACAATTATTTTATTGATTTTAAAGTTCAAGAATATTCAGAAAATTTTAGCCAATATCTTCAGCTGTTTCTCTTCAATTTTTTTACTTAGATTGTATTGCGTATACATACATATGGTATACATGTATACATGTATATGTGTGTATATACATGTATACATGTGAGCTATATCATATATTTGGTATATATACATATTTATGTGTGTCTGTGTGTGTTTGTGTGTGTGTGTATGTTGTTTATTCATCTATCAATGGACACTCAGGTTATTTCTATGTCTTGGCTATTGTGAACAATGCTGTAATGAACATGGAGGTTGAGCTATTTCTTCAAGATAGTAGTTTCATAGTATATGTCATATAAATTATAGACATATCATATATTATGTATATTGTAGTTAGTGGAATATTGTTCAGCTATTTTAAAAAAAGGAAATCTTGCCGTTTGTGATAACATGGATGCATCTTGAGGGCATTTATGCTAAGTAAAATGAGTCAAATAGAAAAGGCAAATACTGTATGATCTTGTTAAAACAGTGGAATCAGAAAAAGGGCTAGTATCTGAAATCCATAAAAAACTCATCAAACTCAACAATGAAAGAACAAAAAATCCAATCAAGAAATGGACAGAAGACATGAACAGACATTTCTCCAGAAAAGACACCCAAATGGCCAACAGACACATGAAAAAATGTTCAACATCACTTGGCTTCATAGAGCAAAGAATCAAAACCACCATAAGACACCACCTCACATCAGTCAGAATGTCTAAAATTAGCAAGCCAAGAAGTGATAGATGTTGGTGAGGATGCAGAGAAAGGGGAACCCTCTTACACGATTGATGGGAATGCAAGCTGGTGAAGCCACTATGAAAAACTAAATGGATGTTTATGGTGAGTGCTGTGAAGTGTGTAAACCTGGTGATTCACAGACCTGTACCCCTGGGGATAAAAATATATTATATGTTTCTAAAAAATAAAATTAAAAAAAAAAACAAAACAGAGGTACCTGGGTGGCTCAGTCGGTTAAGCATCTGCCTTGGGCTCAGGTCATAATCTCAGGGTCCTGGGATGAAGCCCTGCATCAGGCTCTCTGCTTGGTGGGAGTCTGCTTCTCCTTCTCCTCCCCACCCATACTGCTCTATCTCACTATCTCTATCTCTTTCTCAAATAAATAAAATCTTAAATATATATAAATATATAGATAAATATATATTATTTAATATATATTAAGTAATAGTATATATATATTATATATATGTATGTATATATGTATGTATATATGTGTGTGTGTGTGTGTGTGTATATATATATATATATATATATATCCCCCCACTTTGAGGAGCTCTTCTAATTTTGGTGGCAGAGCAAGCAGTTTCTTTAAAAATGTTCTCATGCTGCATGTATAAATTGATTCAGGATAATATTTTAATTTGCTGCTGAGGTAGGAACAGTATATCAGCACTCAGTAGGGACCAAAATAAACAAGTGATCACACAAATAAAACATTAAGAAGCAGGTGAAATTAGAGCCATGAACTATAGATAACTTTGAAGGCATAAGAAACTGAGACCAAGACCTGCAGCCCATGTAAAGTAGGGAATTCAAGCACGAAGACCCTCATAGGCCAGACAATTTATAGTCATTAGCCTGCTCTCATATGAGTCTGGTGTTCAAGTGTACACTAACTGTTTAGTCAGGGAAACCTCAAGCTGAGATATTAAATTAACACGGTGTTAGGTTGGGGACACTATCTGCCATTCAGCAGAGGCCAGCACAAATTGTGTCTGGTAGAAATTCTCTCTGGAGTCCCACAGGTTGTGTTCCACCAAATATGTGTTCCCAATGAGACAAACAATTAACAAACACAGAAGGAAACCTATCCTGACTAAGCTTCAGCAAAACAACACGAGTTCTCATAATGAAGTTATCAGATAAGCATTAGGTACTATATTTTAAATGTGTACAAAGAAACAGCAGAATGAAAGATAACCAGGGCACTGAGAGGCTATCTAAAATGATCAGATAGATTTTTTTAAAGAAACATATACATTATATGTGTAAAATCTATAATTCTTAAATTAAAAAAAATCAATGAGGGTGGTGAATAGAAGATTAGCCATTTCTAAAGAAAGTGATAGTAAACTGAAAGATAAAGTTGAAATGATAGTTCAGAAAAGAAGTCAGAGATAAGGAGATGGAAAATATGAAAAGGAGATTAAAAGGCAGGAACATTAGATAGGCAAAAGTCATCATATCTAATTAGATTTCCAAAAAAGGTTGAGGGAGGAGTGAATGGGGAAGAACTAATATTCAAAGTGAGAATTGTTGGGAATGTTATATAACAAATCGAGACCAAACATAAAAAGCACAATGTTTGCCAAAGAGCAAAAAGTAAAAGAAATTTGTATGTATGTACAGGGGGTGGAACTTGAAAATATGAAATAAAACAAGGATATTAAAAAAGAGAAAGATGATAAAGGGCATATTATATAAAAAACGAAGTAACAATTTGAATGATGACTGATTTTTTAACAGCCATGAGCCAACGTAGTAATGTTCAAGTTCCAATGTTCCCAGAAAAAAAAATAAAGTGTCAGACAAATTTATAACCCCCATCTTTATCTTTCAGAAATCAGGACAAAATGCAGCCATTCTGAGATAAGCATATCCTAAGAGATCTGACTACAAACAAAGAAATAGGGAGTGACATAGTCAGTGCCCAGGAGTTAACCCTCTATGAAAACGAAGGATGGTAATCTACTTCAATGGTACCGTTTCCTCTTTTCTACAAATTCTGGAATAAAATTGCCTGGAATTGGAGAACTGAATTTATATCTATTTGATCCTGAACAAGTTATTTAAACTTCTAGTACCTATATTCCTTATCTTTAAAATTGGAATAATAATAATAATAATATCATCTATAGCGTAGGATTTTTATAAAAATTGAATGAATTAATACATGTAAAGAGCTCACAGTAATGTTCTGCATATAGAGCTAGGAAACTATTATTGTGGTGGATATTGTTGTCATTGTTAATGTTCTATATTTCCAAAATATTTACAGACCAAAATCTCCCCAGTTACTCTTATAAGGCTGCATTGATAGTCCAGAAATGGGCAAAAAAGTGCAAGAAAGGAAAATTATAAGTCAATCAGACTCAAAAAAGTTTCAGAAATCTTAATTAATAAAAATATAATAAAATTTTTAGCAAATTAAACCTCCCAATATATAAAATACATAGTTATATTCTGATCAAGTGACTTTTGTGTCATTAATACAAAGATCCTTTAGCATCTTTTAATGCAGTCTACTTATTTATGTAGTTTAAAAGAGGAAAAAGTCTGATCATCTCCATTGATTAAAAAAACTTATTTGAGGCAGTAAAATACACATTCATGCAAAAAGACATTTAGAGAAATAGAAAAAGGCAGAGATTTCCCTAACCATATGAAGACTTTTAATAATAAATATTTAGCAATTCATCATAGGTAGTGGTGAATCCTTAGGACTAAACTTTTTTTTTTTTTTTTAAGATTTTATATTTATTTGAGAGAGAGTGAGATAGCATGAGCCAGGAGAGGGTCAGAGGGAGAAGCAGATTCCCTGCTGAAGAGGCAGTTCGATGCAGGACTCCATCCCAGGACTCCAGGATCATGACCTGAGCCAAAGGCAGTTGCTTAACCAACTGAGCCACCCAAGTACCCTAGAACTAACCTGTTTAATGACAAGACCAAGACTATAGCATCTACTATCACTAATTCTAATCTATCACTATAAAACAAAACAAAGAGAACAATGAAATAAAAAGGGTTTATAATCAATACTGCCACAGTGAATAACTCGAAGAGGCATATCATGTGTAATATGGAATAATGCCTCTGGAAAACACTCCTGATTTTAAGATAGGAAGGAATGAGGTAAAATTGCCATCATTCACAGATAGAGATTGTCTGTTTAACAATCCAACTTATCTACACAAACTGTTAGCACTAATAATAGACTTTAGTAAAATCAATATATAAAAATAAATAGCATCAGTATCAGGAACAGTAATTAGATACTTTAAAATAATATCAATTATAAAACATCCCATTACTCAAAAAATACGTTTTTTCAAGAGTATTTCCACCAAAAAAATGCAAAATCATCTGGAAGGAGGAAACTATAAAACTTAGTTGAAAGATAATTATTAAATGAGAAGATAACCCATCTTTACAGATGGGAAGTCTCAATACCACAAATATGTCAATTCTCCTTAAATTAATGTTTATATTTAATGCAATTGTTTAAAAAATTAACAGAGTTCTCTTTCTAACTAGACAGAGATAACTTAATCCTGAAATTCATATGAAAGAGAAGAGTACAATTAATCTTGAAGAATATAAGAAGAATATTTGCATTACAAGATAGAAAAGCTTAGAATAAAGATATAGTGGTATTAGTATAAAGATACACAGATACATATATACAGAAATATGTATACACACAGAAATGTGTATTTGTATGTGTCTGTAATACACATAAGAATGCACATCACATGATAATATGCATTCATGCAGTGTGTATGCACATATGTGTGTATATGTCTATACATACTGTATATATGTATATATGTATAATGTGTGTATGTGTCTATACACACTGTTTGTGTGCATATATATATATATATATATATATATATATATATATAATCTGTTACTTCTGAGCCTAGGTCATGAAAGGCCATACCACTGGCTTTCCCAGATCTTCAGCTGAATGACTGCAAATCTTGGGATTTCTCAGCCTCCAAAAACATATGACCCAATTCCTTATAATCTCTCTCTTTCCCTCTCACATTTCTCTTCTGTCTGTCTATCATCCATCTATCTATCTATCTATCCATCATTTATCTACCTATCCTCTATCTATCATCTGTCATCTATCTATCTATGTATTTACCTATCTACTTATACATCCTATCAGTTTTGTTTCTACAGAGAATCTAGATGAATAAAAGCCATGAAAGAAATACAGCAAAATATTGAAATTCAAATGGTCTGGTTTTTGGTTCATGAAGATTATATTCTTTTCTTTATACTTTCCCTCACATTTTAAAAGGAAATCTTAATATACTTTAAAAATTTTAAATTACAAATAAATGCAGTGTGATCATTGTTATGGTAGAAGCATACAGAGCAGTGTCATACATGATGGGATAAATTCTAGGCAAAGAAACCTGGGTATGCAAAGCAACAACACTCTGATGTCTTGTGGCGTTCAGACTGTGGAAGCTGCATAGAATCCTCTAGATCTTGCACAACCATTAATGCATTTCACCAAGTGAATGACTGATCAAGTTTACATTTTGGAAAGATTATCCTGGCAGGGCAGTTGCAAAATAATGGGCACCATTAAATTTTAGGAGGCAATCACACAGCTTGAACCAATGTAGTCAGTGCAGATGGAGAGAAAAATACCTAATCACAGTGATATTTAGGAGGTAGAATTGAAATAATTTGGTAATCCCTGATGTGCCAAGATGGGGGAGGGAAGAGGAGCCTGGGAAGATTAACTGCCTTTTTGTTTAAATTCAGAATGAATTTAAGTTGTCTTCACTAGTATAAGGGAAGGATCAGGTTTGGAGTAATAGAGGATGAGCCCAGTTTTTAGACCTTCAAGTGTGGTACTTCTGTGGGACATTCAGGAAGCTACATATGGCTTACAAAGGTATCCAAGCAAACAACATGGCTGCAGTGTAGGGGAAACAAATGGGAGAGGGGTTTGGGAATCTTGCCATCCAGGGCAGAACAGGATGAGGGTGATTTAAAAGTGTCCATATAACGTAGATGGTACTTTTTTTTTTTTTAATAGAAAGTCTCGCAAGTTATTTCAAACATTTTCCTTAAGGACCTACTTTATAACATAATCCTTGCTTTGAGCTGCAGTAGAAGCAAAAGAACAGATTGTGTCCAACTCTGTTTTCAAGAAATATCAAATTTTCTGTAGTGGTAATCATGCTTTCTTAGCTCTGGGTAATTGCACACTTCATTTGCCCTTCTTTTGCCCTGCCATGAACAGCCTATATTTCTCTGATCTCTCCCCTCCTCACCTAGGTTCCTGGTGTCAGTGTCACCTCTGCAAAGGAAGCTTCCTGTTGACTCATGATTCTCTCCACTAAGGTTAAGTAAGTTCCTCAAGAAGAAGGACATTATCTTGGTTGCTGGGATAACATCCGTGCCCAATATGGTGCCTGATAATCAGTATTCAATAATTATTTGTAAGTATTAAATGCTGTTTATTTAAAATGCAGATCAGGGGCGCCTGGGTGACTCAGTGGGTTAAAGCCTCTGCCTTAGGCTCAGGTCGTGATCCCAACGCCCTGGAATCGAGCCCCGCATTTGGCTCTCTGCTCAGCAGGGAGCCTGCTTCCCTTCCTCTCTCTCTGCCTACCTGTGATCTCTGTATGTCAAATAAATAAATAAAATCTAAAAAAAAAATAAAATATAGATCATGCACACTGGGGGCTCATAATCAAATGTTATTGTAGCATGGTCTGCTTGGAATTATTCTTGGTTGCTTTATGCATGTCTCTCCAGTTAAATATAAACACCTCAAGGTCAAGGATGATATCTTTTTCTTTTTTGGCATTGTCCATCCTACCTGACATGTAATTTTTATAGACTCATTTGAGCAATATTTTAGTCTCAAATAAGAGTATCCATTTTGGACTCTGTATCCATATTAAATATTCTACTGCAAACCTAGTTATCTGTTTATTTGGGGACTGATTTCTCCACTAGGGCCTATTAACACCTCAAAATCGGCTTTGTAAACCTGGTAAAACCTGATGATTATCCGCCATGCATAATATGTTAGATCATTTATATAAAATTTATTTTTTAAAAAATTATTTATTTGAGAGAGAGAAAGCATGAGGTGGGGGAGGGGCAGAGGGAGAAGGAGAAGCAGACTTCCCACTGATCAAGGAGCTGGATGCAGGACTCGATCCCAGGACCCCAGGGATCATGACCTAGACAAAGGCAGATGCATAACTGATTGAGCCACCCAGATACCCCTAAAATTTAAATAGAGGAGCAGAACACTTCAAGTTAATGGCTTTATATGGTTATGATTTTAGAAAGAATATAGAAGTTGCCAACCTTATTTCTCAAATTTTTATGGTTGAAAGAGGGCTCTTCCTCATTAGTTCCTTAATTTTGGAATTATTTAAAGTGCATTTTATTTAAAGAAAAAAGATTTGTTTCATCCAGAATACACGTGGAAGTTGAATTTTAAAACCACTAAAAATTTAATTCTGAATTTGTGTTTTGCTGTTAGAACTAAGGATGGGCTGACTTTGTTGCTTTAATTCTTTAATTCTTTTTTTCCCCTAATATATGCCTCTGTGCTTGAGAAAGAGATGGAGGAAAATGAGAGGGAGAGAGAAAGACAACATTTGACTAATGACCTTTTGAATGGATCAAAACAACAATCTATTTATATCCTCTGGGAAATGTTTATCCCTTTGAAGGCATCTCACAGTCTCTTTATCCTATGTGGCCTTTTTAGGTGTTCCATTTTAATCCTGATCTAAATAAAGTAAATGTTGCACAGGATCAAATTTACAGTCTAGCTAAATGAGAAATCAATTAGGTTGGGAACTTTGTAGAAGTTGTATTGCTATGGCATTGATTTCTCTTTCCCAGTATCAACCTTGCCATATATCTATTAAGCATACCCTCCTTCCTGTCCATCTGTCCATTTTATTCACCTATCATCACTTCTTGGAGAGCCACAGGTGTAGGTGCCCCCTATAGCACATCTCTAAGTAGAAATGACTTTGATGGTGAAAGCCTCATTTTGAAGCCAACAAAATCCTAAAAATTCCCATGTGCTCACCATTTTCATCACTGATAGAACCCCTATAATCACAGAACATAAAACCAACACAAACTGTAATCAATATTAGTAAACAGTGCTAAGATTTCATTACATCACCAACTTAGACATTTAAAGTTTATATTAGAACAGTTCAGATCAAATAAACAAATCAAGCAGCTTTCCTTTTCTAAAATTCACTCACAAGGATCATTTTCCTTTCTGCTATTGACAGAAGGATAAAAAAACCCAAAAAAGGAAAAACAAAAAATGAAAAAACACAAGCAAACAACAAACTCAACTTTTTCTTTTTGAAATGGAGTCCTTGAAAAGAATAGCTTAGAGACCAGCCAGTCAGCAAAGTTTTATCTTGCTAGGCTCCCCTTTTTGAGGACCCAAACGTGTGACAGGGCTGAGGAAAGAGCCTTCTCCAAGTAGGGGTGGAAAAAACAAATTTGTTAAGTTGTGGTCTTTTTATACATTTGATTACACAGATCTTAAAGAAGAATTTTGTCTTTAATCGGCCCTATAGAAACAGGGAATAATAAAAGTAGAATTATGAGCATGGTGGCCACATACCTTGTCTTTCAAAGCAGGACACTTCAGAAAATGGAGAGTCTCTTAAAATTATGCCAGTGCAAAGAGCATAAGCCAGAACCATGACCATGCCAGGAATACTGGGACCTATGGTCATCTGATTATGAGGAGTTGGCAATTAAAAATGGAATGCTAATAGAATCTGTTAGAACTGAAGGACTAGGGTTTAGTCTGGCACACAGTGATATTTATTTGACAAATCTGATTAATAAATATGAAGCCAACCTCCTATATTAATGTGGAAGGTGAATAATTTGATTGGAGTTATTAAGACCATTAAAACTGATTGCTTTAAGATTTGTTGTTATTCTGTTAGATTAAAAGATAAATCAATGTCAGCGTTTTACTGGGACCCTCCCAAGTAAATCAATCAATGACTGACTTAGTGTGTGCATTCTGTTTCCAGTCATTTTGGTTTCATCTTCACAGGCTGATTCTGTCCTTGAAAGTTCTATTCATTGTTTTTATGTAGAATGTGAACTATGTCACTTCTTCTGTTATAGTTGTTGAATATTTTCATTCAAAAATATGCTGTTACTTTGCTTGGTGGAATTGAGACCTTGCACATTTTTAAACCACTTAGAAGAAATGTATGCATGATTTATAGAACAAGCAAACAAAGCATGACCTTTCCTGAACTGATTAACAGTGCTATTCTTCAGAATGGCAGTTTACTATAGATTCACTCACACTGAACGATTTTATAAATGTGTATAGGGTATAATACAAATATGTAATATGAAAATATAATGAGCTTGAAATAAAATTTGAACCAAACATTTATATTGTACTACTATAAAAAAAAGCTCAAATTATTTTCCCCAGGCCTATTTTCTAGACATAAAAAAACCCACTTTATATAAAATTTGAGAATGTCATATAAGAAATTATTTTATTTTTAATTCTAACATCAACATATGCTTCATTTTTAGTTATAGATTATTTCCACACACCATAAATTGATACCTGCCTTAAAATGGAGTAGAATTTAATTTACCTATAACTAAATGTGGATAGATTTTTTAAATTTTCTTCCGACAAATTTTGTTTCCCTTCCTATGACCCAGAACATTGTGTGAACAAAAGAAGAATAAAATATGAAGTCATTTGAAAATAAATTATAACCTCTCAGGTTGGCACTATTGCAGTCACAGAAAACACTTTGAAACAGAATCGAATTACAGTTCTTTTTTATTTCTGCCTTGCTAGGTCAGGCTCTTTTAAATCAAGTAGGATAGGTTTAGAATGATTTAATTATCACACTTTTAAAAGATGCACCCCAGAGCTCACAACATAGTAATAAAAGCCTTACACATAGAAGATGAGCTCATGTACCTGAAAATAACAGTCCTTTATTGTTGATGTGGCCATGGCTGTTGGTATCGTTTACTTGAAGTTCCTTGAAGGAAAGGGCCACCATTTCAGTATATCTCTATGCCCCAACTCCATGTGTTAAACAACAGCACTGGTAAGTGTTTTCTAAATGGAATGGGAATATATAAAACCAAAATTTCAATATTTTCAAGTCAAGAGAGTATTACTGTAGTTATATAATATTTTAACTTGTTTCCTTTGGTTAAAAAACAGAATTATGTGATGTTCCTCCTTTCAAGGAAATTCTTCAGAAAACCATGCTAAATATGTTCTTCCCTTCCTCTTCTCCCACACAGTATTTAACTTACCACAGCTTCATGCTCGTGTGGACATTGAAGTTAGTTAGTTTTCAGGTTGGACTTTGTTTCAGCCATTCTTTATTGTGTGAATCTCAGCTTATTTACATGTAAGTATATATAAGGAAACACTGTTAACATGGAGAAAACTATTCCTAGAAAAGAATAGAGAAGTAGGCAAAAATCTCTTTTTGTGTCCTCCCTGCACATCTTTTTGAGCAACTTCCCTCTGGCCCCCAAAGAAGCCACTATTTCCTAATGAGTTTCTTGAGTTTCTTCCTATAGTAGCCCAGAATGCAGGAAATGTATATTGGAGTTTCCTAAGTGATATTTTATATTTTAAACAAAACTTGGAACTGCAATTTTGAAACAACGAATACTATTTAGCCATGCAAATGGATGGCCCCCAAATGAAAACATGACTGTCTCTTAAAATAACAAAACTATTCAGACAAATAGACAAGCTGACCTTTGAAGAAGGCTCAGTTAATATGATCATCTTTTATTTAAAACCTTCTGCAATGACCATCTGAAATAAGGAAGCAAAGGTCAAGCCAAGGCCATATTTTAAATTTTCATTTTTAACCTAAGGCTATTAAAACCAAATGAAACTTAGAAAATGATCCAATTTTATTTCAATATTCATATACAAGGACAATTTATCTTTTAAAATAATCCAACCCAGTTTTTCACTGGATGAGTGAGGTGGGATGCTATAGAGTTTGCACATTAATAGGATCCAGATATGAAGATGAAAGTTGGAGCTGCTACAGTAGAAAATCTATACATCTGCCTATATGTTGTTGCTACTGATCTGCTTTCTCTATTTCCCATATCCTTAAATGACAAACCGTGGAAGCATGCAGTGGTCTCTCTTTATCACATCTAGGGCATGGCCCAGATGGTTTTCTTGGGTGCTCAGATAGTTGAATGTAACATTATGGCAGCAGAGCAATGAGAAATAAAGCAATTTCTAATAAAATAATGGTAATTTTTTTGAAGGTGGGCTGAGAATCATTTCATATTTGAAAGGTATGAAGCCATTTTACTACTAGCGAAGGACTCCAAGAAATAGAATAGAAAGAAGGAAGAATGACTGGTAATCTTTTTCAAATCACTCTGCCCCAAACTACTTCAAATAACTAAATACAAAGAGAATCCCTAAGAAGGTAAATACATATAAGAGGGAAACATATCTGTTTCATGTCAGACAACACACCACCAAAATCACCGGAGGAAAATAATCAAGTCTTCTGTCCTTGATAACAATGACGTCCTCCTGACTTTAAACTGTCTTAAAGCTCAGAAAAGAATGTGCAGGGCTTATTCCTATAAGCACAGAAAAGATCTTCTTTTTTCATTTGTCTGGCTTTTTGATATTTTTCTGATGTGTCTCTTGTGAACATTCTTTCTTTCAGATATTTCTATTTTCAGAACTAACTTCTTTCCTTTAAGTAAAATGACTGCAATAAAATGTGTAGAATTGATTACTTTGAAGATTGATATTGTTAAGACTGATGTTCTTTCTGAAGCCATATAGAATCATAACAAAAAATATATAAGAAAAGACAAGAAAAAAAAAAGATTTCACATGCTTCTTTACTGATGATACACCAGCTTTAGCTAAAGAGCATGTCCCATGATAATCTTAGGATTCTTTAATATGACTTGTTATATTTTCTCTTCTAAGTTAGATACCTTCTTTCTCCTCACCCCAAACAATAGGACCCTGTTTTACTAGGGAAAGGATGCAAAAAATCTGTAGCCAAATTTTCTAAAAAATTTTAGATGTGATATTAATAAAGGACTTTTTATTAGTCAGAGTAGGCTGGTCCCACTGAGATCACAAACTACTCCCATATCTCAGTGACTAAACAGAACAAAATGTATTTCTTTTTAATTCTACATGTCCAACAAAGGTCAGTGAGGGGTTGGGGGGACTTTGCTCCACTGTATTGCTCATGGATGCAGGCTGGCAAAGATTCCACCATCATAAAGTTGGGCTATGTAGAACTAACTAACTCATTGCTTTGGCAATTTAATGCTTGGCCTAGCTGTGATAAACATCATTTCCATGTATAGTTCATTGGCCATAACCTGTTGCAATGACCTGCCTATTTGCAAGAACATTGGGAAGCTTAATCTTCCAAGATATTAAGAAAGAAAGGACAGCTGGATATGGTTGCATTCTAGACTTTTCTATTCTGCAAACATATACAACTACCTAGAGAGAGGAATTTGTGCTATGTCACCGTGGAAATATAAACTAAAAAGCTAGACTGTGGCTAGACTGTGGTGAACATTGGTTGTGGGGCAAAAGAATATTTATTTGATCTTATAAGCAATGAAACCCACCTATTTTTGAGCCTCAGAAGCTGCTCGTGGTACCATTGTAAAACCCTGGAGATGGAAGCACTCTGCTTCTCCCTAAAGTGACTTACTCCTCACCTAAAGTCCACGCCTGCCTTCCTACTCCCACAGGCCAAATTTGAAATGCTTTTTGTGACATTTAGAGGGAAATCACCTATTCAGTAACTGCTTTTATAAAGTTAGTCTAGCTTCAATGTGCAATATAGACAGAGGTTGAAATTGGGGTATTTTTAAAAATTATTTCTTTTTTAAAGATAGTGAGAGCTTAAAGGTGTGACAGTAGTGGGACTAGCAAGTATCTGGTAAGTGCAGGAAAATCCAGACATAAATAGTGACTAAAAGAATAGTTTAGTTAGCATTTGAAAGGGATGAATTAGTAGTTTATATGAATTCATGTAAGAAAAGTATAGAATACTGCCTTTAGTGACATATGTATCTTTTCATATAACATCAAGCCCATTCTTCATGTCACTGTCCATTGTCTTTCTAAAACACAATTCTATTCCTCTCTTTTCCCCGCTAAAATATTTATAGATCCTCATTATATGAAGTGGCATCTCCCAACATGTGCTAATAATATTACTTCAAAATGAAGTTTGATGGCCAAATCCATTGGGAAATACGAGGTCACACAAAGATAAGTAGTGCCTCTTCCAGAACTGATGGTAAATCTCTGAGCAAGGGAACAACATACATTGTTTTCCAAAATTACTTGACCATAAAACCCTTTACTTTTCTTTGAAGGTGCATATTCTTGTGTATGTAAATAACATATTGCAAATAAATTTGACCTACTTAAATACAGGTTTGAATTGAATTCTTCAGTTGGTTTCATAGTGTAGTAAAAAGTAAATAGATATTATTTCCTCCAGAAAGATTCTAATATGGAAAAAGCAAGCTCTGTTTTGGCAAGAGTAAGAAAGAATAATGTGGCCTATAATGATTGTCCGCACTACACTAGAACTGAATGAGAATTGATAGCGTTGGTCATTTTTGAGAGTTCTTTAGGACATTAAACACTGAAACTTGGTGGTACAATCAGTACAGAAGTATGTGTTGGTACATTTCAAGCATGACTCTCAAGTGTCTTTCTCATGTAACTATCAAAGAGGTATGGGAATGGTGAAATAGGAACTAATAATAGGTAGTATTTATTAAGTATTTACTATGCTGGGTAATGTTCTCAATTGTATTTATTTTACTCACATAATTTTGGAATAAATGTCAAGTTTTGTAGAGGAGAGAACCAAGACAGAGATTAGATAAATTGTCCAAGAATTTGAGCTTTTAAGTGGTAAAACTAGCACTTGAACTCAGATATTTGACTAAGAGCTCATGTTCCTAAATGCTATGCTGTAAAAATAAATATATAAGTGCATAAATGAACAGAACTTTAAAAAAATAATGTGGTGATGAAGTGGAATGGGACTTGGACATTAATTTGGACTTGTACAGTTTGTGGCACATTTTTGATATTTAAAGAGAGAAAGTAATTTAACATAGAACTCTATAATTCAAATGAGAAATTTGGAGATAGAGATTTGGAAATAACTGGCATAGAGATGGTTAAAGAGGCTAAATGTAATAGTTAAAAAAGTTCAAGGAAATGTGTGCCAAAAACATAGTTTCATGTAATAAGTGGAGAATAAAATGTCACTGATGATCTTAACAAGAGCTATGATGTGTGGGAAAAGAAAGCTAAGGGTGGATGGGATGAGTAATGGGAGTTAAAAAAAACAAAGATATTTTCCAAAAAGACTTTTTAAGAATTTATGAATAGAAAGAGAAAGTAGAAAAAAGTGAGAACAAAGTTTGTTTGTTTGTTTAATGGGAAGAATTCAGCAATTTTAAAGCTAAGGGGAACTGTTTTTTTGAGAGGGAAGAAAGAAAAAGAATATCCAGTTCTTAAAGCTTCCTGTAAACCCAGGGGAGTACAAAATCTACTAGAAAAGAGGAGGAGACACAACTTTGTCAAGGAAGAACATCCCCTGTAATATAAAAGGAGAAAGGTGGAAGATAAATGGGTGGCCATAAACATTTGTTAACAAGTTAAGTTGTGTGGTATGGTATGGAGGGGCAATTATCTAAGTTTAAGGCAACTAAAATCAATAATATTGAAAAGCATTGATTATTCATTTATAGCAAGGATCATCTCCACTTAATTTGCCTGTATTCATTCAAATATTTGTTATGCCTCTTAATAGATTTAATAAGTTTCTCGCTACTAAGTCTCATACAAAAGATTTGAAGGCCCCTTTCTTCATGGCTACCCTGTGGTTTAATTCTAGATTTGCTCCCCTCACTCACTCCATTCTTGCAAGCTCATCGGTTCTCTCCCTTCCTCGACTTTTTTAAACTGCATTTATTTGAAAGATTCAGGGAGTAGGCAAAATGTCTTCATTCCACAGAGGAAATGCCTTAATTTTTGGTTAGCCTATTTGCCTCTGCTGCTGAGGTCACAAGGAAATACATAAACACGGCTATGACTATTTATTTGCTTTACTATGGAGACATTTCATAATTAGCAAGCCTGTCCTACCTAATGCCTTCCATACTGAGAGTACTCTGTAATGTTAATTTGTCATCATCAAATTGTTTATGTAGCTTCTTTCTCAAGCCCTTTGGGAAATAATACCCTGATAGTGGTACAATATTAATGAAGAGTTGCAAGCTGTATTGCACTGTTATTAAGAAAAGACGATTTTGAATTTTTAGATTTATGTTTTCAAATAATGCCTCCCCTCTCTGTAAACTCTTACCATTAGATTAGCCCATAGTCAAAAACATGTTTGTGTAGAAAACTAAGTGATATGTTCTTTAAATTAATTCTAAGGTCTGCAAAAACTTTAAGCTTTCTATCTTTAATGTGATGTTGAAATGGAAAAAACAGAAGTGTGGAATAGGTAGAAAAATAAAAGGCAATGAAAATAAAAATGACAAATTTAAACTTCCAGCAAATAAAATTGAAGTCGAGTTTTTGTTAACTCAGCAAACAACTTTTATCAGACTCTGTGTTCTAAATATAAAAAAGCATACAAGCCCTCTCCCCAGCAGGACCTGCTAGGATCCTGGAGCAAACGTTCCAGTTTGATTTTAAAATCTTGGATATTAGTTTTTTGTTTGTTTGTTTGTACTCCTTTTTCTCCTTCATACTCCTGATAAGTAGTGATTACCATCTTTCTCTTAGTCTTCCTGTGATATGATATCATATTTCTTATATATTCTATATCTTTGTAGACATCTAAAAGAGCATTGACTAAATATATATTTCTAAAATTACCATGGTTTTGTTTTGTTCTTATTAAGAAGAATTGTTGTTCTTGAATACATTTCTGGAAAGTTACTGACACAAGTGATATTTTAAACTGTTTACACTGAAAGTTATGATATTTCTCCTACTTTAATTATTTTATTATTTTCAAAAATTATAGCTTACTTGGAGTAGTAATAAATGAATTATAGGAGTGAAGAAATTGAATACATAAAATTTCATGTGACATGAGAATAATTAGCTCTGAAAGAAAAGCAAGTTAAAACATGCAGGTAGTAGGGGCACCTGGGTGGCTCAGTGGGTTAAACCTCTTCCTTTGGCTCAGGTCATGATCTCAAGGTCCTGTGTTTGAGACCCACATGGGGCTTTCTGCTCAGCAGGGAGCCTGCTTCCCCCTCTCTCTCTGCCTACCCTTCTGCCTACTTGTGAGCTCTCTTCCTCTGTCAAATAAATAAATAAAATCTTTAAAAAAATAATCTGTTTGTAGAACTTTCATCTTTTACTAATAAACTCCTAAAATCACCCAGAGTTTTAAAGTTAGGATACTTTCTAGAATATATTCATGTTGACATATATATATGTATATAATTCAAGTTAAGAGTGTCTTCAGTTTTTAAAGTCAGGAACCACTACTTATCCAAGGAGAAAATCAATTTTGTGAAAAGCTTTTGGACTTGTCATTTTGTAAAGTGACAATACCACAGATATCATCTTTTTTTTCTTTTTTTTTATCCTTAATATAGATGATCTTATACTACTTCATCTATTTCTGGTTTCTGTGGTCATTAAAAGATTGTAAAGATTAGTGTGCAGGGTGTAGTCATAGAGTAATATTAATTAATCCACATGCTCATTAATTACAATGTAAATACTTATTGATAACATGTATGCTGGATGTTCTAAGCAAGGTCTTAAAATGCAAAAATTAATAGCCTTTTCCTTTCAAAAGATTTTAATTGGTGAAATAAATAGGAGCGTGCATATATAAATTAAAGCTGTGGGAACTAGATATTATAGTATTTATATGGACAAAATTCTTTCAGAAATCAGGGAAAGATAAAATTCTTTCTAAGGGATCCAGGCCTACCAAAAGGTAAAAATTGAGCTCATCCTAAAAGTGAATATAGATTTACCATGTGCAAGAGAAATGAGAGTTAGTTCAGGAACAATATACCATGCTATTTGCTGTCTGCAGCTGAGCCTCTGGTAGGCATATTCCACATGAGGAATTGTATTGGCTGGCTGGAGTTTCATGTCTCTGTACCAGGAAGGAAGGACAAAGATGGGAATGCATTCTTGGGGATAATCTTTGTGAAGGTAAGACCTGTTGATTTTATTCTGTAGATGACAAAGAGTCAACAATAGGTTTTTGAGCAGAAAGTAACATGAACATCTGTTGGTCTTAGGTAAATAACTTAGGTGGCAGTATTGGGGGTGGACTTTTGTAGAAAGATACAATAGCCAGATCAGTTTTGAAGACATTGCAAATGCTCCAGTGAGACATAGTGAGGACCTCAGTTAAATTCTGGGTGGGAAGTAGTTTGCAAAAGGGGGTACCTTAAAAAAGTCATTCATGTAATAACTAAGAAGACCATCTCCTGTTGAAGGGCAGAGATTTGATTCCTTAATGTAAATGTAATTTGAGAAATACACCAAGTAAGGTATATTGATGGTAAAGGAAAGAAAATAGGGAAATAATACAAGCAAAAGGGGAGGAGAGTCCTAGAAATTCCTGAATGTGCCTGAATGCTTAATAAGAAAGCTGGCTGGAGGTGCCTGAGTGGCTCAGTCAGTTAAGTGTCTGCCTTTGGCTCAGGTCCTGATCCCAGGGTCCTGGGATGGAGCCTCATGTTTGGCTTTCTGCTCAGCAGGAAGTCTACTCCTCCCTCTTCTCTCCCTCTTTCTCTTTTCCTGCACCTGTTTTTTCTCTCTTTCTCTCTCTCAAATAAATAAATAAAATCTTAAAAAAAAAAAAAAAAGCTGTCTGGTATATAGAGGAATTAAATCTGCATTTTATCTATGAAATAAGAATTTAACTGTTGTGAAGCTTAGACAAAAAGTGGACAATATCACATTTTGGACTACCCCTCTGAGACTGCTTTAAGAAGCCACTAAAATTTTCTGTATTTTAAAACTTAACAGAGAAGAACCTCCAGTTAACATTGGAGAGGAGCACCTTTGGGAGTATGGAATCTTATTTATGGTTTATGAATTTTTCTAGGCAGATAAACCTATAGAGGCTGGCTTTCACCTTCCTTGGATCTGGATGGTTGTTGAACAGGAGGGGTGCACAAAGTAAGCATACAAACAAAATAATAAATTTACAGAGCATCAAATTTGTTTACTGGGAATAAGGTTTGCTAATTTTTTTCATTGCCTCAGTATCCTTGAGTGAATTGAAGCGAGGTTGAGCCAGAAGAAAAATACCTGTGAAATTACTGTTGATATTCAGGTGGATAATGGCAAAGTTAATGTAGGGCAAGTCTGACCATGACATAATTAAATGTTATTAATTATTTTTAATATTCGAGATGTTTGGATATTGGGGTCAACAAAAGCACATGACTAGTTAAATCTAGCAAGAAATACATGAAGCTTTTCGACTCCAGGTAATCCTGGGACTCTTAACATCCAGGGAAGGGAGCAGGCAGATACAAAAATAAATTTGATTAAAATCCTTAGAGAAGGGGTGCCTGGGTGGCTCAGTTGGTTAAGAGTCTGCCTTTGGCTCAGGTCATGATCCCAGGCTCCTGGGATCAGGCCTTCATCCAGATTCCGTGCTCAGGGGAAGTCTTCTCTCTTTCCCCCTACCCCTCCACCCCTCCACCGGGCTCATGCTCTCTCTCTCTCTTGCTCACTCTTTGGCTCTCAAATAAATAAATGAAATCCTTAAAAAAAATCCTTAGGGAAGTCATTTAAACACATGGATATCAAGCTCCTATTTTTATATGTATTCTTCTGTTGTTATTGCTAACATACAATGTAATATTAATTTAAGTACTCAATATAGTAATTCAACACTTCCATACAACACCTGGCGCTCATCGTAAGTGCCCTCCTTCATCTCCATCACCTATTTCACCCATCCTCCCACCTGCCTCCCCTCTGGTAACCTTCACAAGTTGTTCTCTATAGATAAGAGTCTGTTTTCTTGCTTTGCCTCTCTCTCTGTCTCTGTTCTCTTTGCTCCTTTGTTTGGTTTCTCAAATTCCACATATGTGTCCATCTTGTTACAGCTCTTTGTGTTGTGGGGTCTTGCTGGGAAAAACAGGATTCCTATTATGGAATACAGGGATACTAAATGCCTAGACCTACACATCTACCACTCATGATTGTCAAATTTCACTCTCTGTACACTGTTGGTCCCTCGAGTTCCAGGCTATCTTTCTATCTCTGGACAGATATAGCTAGAATTCAGTACGTGTTTAAAGGTAGGGTTCTTTCGCCCTTATTTTCTTAAGGCTACTTTATTTGAGAGTGAAGATGCTAATTTTTGTTTTTTAAAGATTTTGTTTATTTATTTATTTGTCAGATAGAGATTGAGAGCACAAGCATGCAGAGTGGCAGGCAGAGGCAGAGAGAGAAGCAGGCTCCCCGCTGAGCAAGGAACCCGATGTGGGACTTGATCCCAGCACCCTGGGATCATGACCTGAGCCAAAGGCAGTAGCTTAACCAACTGAGCCACCCAGGTGTCCCAAGATGCTTGTTTTTATGTACTATATTTTCATTTTATTGTGGAATCTCAGCACCCTTTCAGTTACTTAAATCTGTTTGAGTGTTTTGTATTGCATATCATTGAGGAATTAATCTTCAGGGTAGTGTAGGGCATTTTCCCCCATAGAGAATGACCTGGCAGCTTACAATTCTGCTTGAGACAATTCTGCAGTCAAGCTTTCTCAACACACATGCAATTGAGCCGGGCACAAAGAGTTCTAACCGTTAATGTGATGTGTTGCATCACTTTGCACCTTTTAAAATTTCCTCAATGACTCAAATCCTTTGGCCTTTGAGATGTGTTTTAACTGGAAAGATGTAAACAGCTCATTTAACCTGACCTTCAAATGTTCCTTCCTTTCTCATTCCTTTGGTGTGGATATAGCACAGTCTGTTAGTATCGGCTGTAGCTGTGAAGTGGCATCCACCTTCCCCCAGCTCTTCCCTGTCATGATGCCAGTCATGCTCCGTCAATACTGACAAGCAATTATTAGTCTTTGTTTCCTTTACACTGTATATTGGCAAAACAATCATTGAAAGGAATTGTAGAGGTAGAAACCATTATCTTCCCACTATTGTGGTAACATAGCTTTTAGGCTTGCTGAGAATATCCATTAGTTTTGTCCTCTTATCTAAAAATGATTTCTTCTTTGCTTTGTATTGCTCCAGGAGTTGAATATTTCACCAACTTCTGCCACATTAGAGATGGATACTTTTATTTCTTCAATAGCTGGGATCTTTTTCTTACTGGCCTTTGTTCCAGGCTTAAAGGTATTGTTGGTTCATTTCAATTCCAGTTGTATTAGCTATAATTTGGATTTTCTTAAAAACAAAATTGACTCTCAAGAGCTTATTTTCATCTTTTTTTTTTTTTTTTAATATTAGTCTGACCTCAGTCTACTGAGGCAAATTCATCTGGAGTTATATAGACCATGCATATATGCAGATTGGAATAAGAATACTTAGCTAAGTGCTTTACTCAAATTAGACCTAAGAAAATTTTGCCTTTGAAGTTTTGATTATATTAGGCCTTGGAAGTCAAGCAAGTTTCTCTAAGTAAAATTATTCTTTCAAATTTTATGATAGACTCTCAAGTTCAGTCATTTCTTAAAGGTTTACCTTGTGAAATAAATCAAGACCACCCAAATGAGAACAAACAAAGGCTAAGTTATTCAGAGCTTGCTATTACAAGTGAGTCAGCCACTATCATTTGGGTTTTGTAGAGACTCAAAGACAGGCAGGGGAGAGAATAGCTTTATAGCAATAAAAAGAGAAGCTTCTAGTGTGGTCTGATTTGAGGTCATTGGCATGGGGAAGCTACAGATGAGCTGTCTAAAAGCAGGGCATCCTGTGATTGTTTGAAGAGCATACTTGGCTTTCTCTGGTTGATCCTGAATTGGGAGCTAGGCAACAATTAGGGAAGCTGGCACTCATTGACCAAGTCCTGACCATTCTGGGCCAACTGCTACAGAGATTATGGTTTGTTGTTTCCAGCAGATTTCTGACAAGGTTGTGGGTTAGTGTTCTATTGCCATATATGGTCTTGCTGTAACCATTCTCTCAATCTCTAGAATGCATCTTTTCTGGAAATAGATTTTTCTTTTTTAATATCAAAACTTAGCAATAGCAACAGCAATGCTTTGTACTCTGCTTAAAAGTGCCTGGGAATTACTTCTATCTAATGGCTGTGTTACAATCTATTAATTTATCCTTCTTTTTCTTTTTTTTTTTTTACTATAATGAGTCTGTGGATAAATAAAAGTACTTGATTGAGAATGTATATTTTATAAATGAGTCCAGTGAAAGAGTGTTCTCTTACTTTAGTCATGGCTTTGTAGTCTGCATGACCTTGAAAATGTCATTCAGTCTTGCCAAAACATATTTTATTAATCAAATTGGGGAATATATAATCATGTTATTTATGTGCTCTTGGTTTTTAAGATTGTTAAGTCATTGTAATCTCATAAAACACAAATGAGAAAAAATATCTGGGTGGAAAAAAAAACACAATTAAAAGTCATCAGGGTTCTCAAGATAGTATAGGATTTTCAGGGAAGTGATGAGCTAAGTCTTTCCCAGACAAGTAATTTTGTATCATTTACACCACAAGGACAAGAAGAGGAGAGTTTCCATGAATGGTGAGATGTTCGGTAAGTAGGCAGGAACTGGCAAGGGTTTGCTTCTCTCTATCATTTATATATGTAGATAGAATACCATTACTTTTTTAAAGATTTTTTAAAATTCTTTTAAGAGGGAGAAACAGAAAAGAGTGAGAGCACAAGCAGGGTAGGGTCAAAGGGAGAGGGAGAAGCAGATCTTCACTGAGCAGGGAGCCCATTGTGGGGCTCAATCCCAGGATCTGACCTGAAGGTAGACATTTAACAGACTGAGTCACCCAGGCACCCCAGAATACCATTCATTTTAAAAAGAAAGAGTGCCCAAGTTTTAGGGGTCATCAGTGAGAAATGGAGAGGTGATTATCAAGGGGAAAAAAAAAAAACAAACTTCCTGATAGACAGTATCTTAGATTCCTTTTTTGTGCTGTGTGTTTTTACTGCTTCAAGTTGATGTAAAGGTATATTCAAAATCATTACATAAATCATTCCTCAGCTTCCTTAATCATAGCTTAGATATGACTATTGATTAATGTGTTTCTAAGGATTGCCCGAACTCCATGGTTGGTCTCAACTTGTCTTCCCCCTCCTTCCTTACATAAAAATTACATTTTAATATTACAAATAACAAAGTCTCAATAGAATTTTTTCAATTGAAGTTATAAACATCATATTGACCACTTTAGGATTATTCTTTGTAGATTTACACTTGAAAGAAAATATCATAAGTAATTAATCAATATTTCATAGGGAATGAAATTGTTATCCAAAAATTATTTTTCTACTGGAAAAAAAAGTTTTTCTACTAAAAAAATATTTTTTTAGCATGGATTATGTATAGTATATAGATTTGCCACTGAAATTTGAATGTAAGCATAGATTTATTCTGCATTTTTTTAAAGATTTTATTTATTTATTTGACAGAGATCACAAGTAGGCAGAGAGGCAGGCAGAGAGAGAGGGGGAAGCAGGCCCCCTGCTGAGCAGAGATCCCGATGCGGGGCTCGATCCCAGGACCCTGCGACCATGACCTGAGCCGAAGGCAGAGGCTTTAACCCACTGAGCCACCCAGGTGCCCCTATTCTGCATTTTTGAATAGTAAGAATATAATTATACATGCTTACATATATGTGTATTTTCTTTTGGCAAATTAACTTTACTCATCAGATAATGATAAATATTAAGGAATGATTAGTTGAAGCTAAGTTATGTTATAGAGATGTTTTCAGTCACTATGCTATTCCAAATCTCAAATAAAATAGATTGAATCTTGGTCATAGTGACCACTGTCATTCTTTCCAATGTGTTTGGTTACAGTACTAGGTAGGAAAGAAAGACATCCCTCTTTGTTGACTGAAGTGCCCTGCAGGTATAAAATAAAGGTGCCAAACTTAAGGCCTTTTAGAGCTGAAAAATTTCCAGAGTGAATTCTCCAAGGATGTGTAGCCCATTGTACTCAGCATAAGGATCTAACATTCATGGTATTTTTGCACTTGGATTGAACTATTGATGAAAAAGAGGAAGCAAAGAGAGGGAAAGTGAGAGAGAAGATACCTGTAGAGTGGGAAAGATGGCCACAAAATGAACAAAATTAAAGAGAGAGACTTGATTTTGAAAATCTCATAGCCACAGAATGAGTCAGTTTCATGCAGTGATTCTTAATCTGGGCCCTTTCTCTCTGTTCTCAGTTCCTTTCTGGTTCAATCACTCTGGTAAAAATCTTTTTCATTTCTTTTATCTTCCATGGGTTGACAGTACGGTTGGCAGAGCTAGGCATGCGCAATGAACATGACTATTGTTGCTTTCTATTTAAATGGAAGTAATCCTCAGCTTGAACCCAGAGCACCTCCAAAACACACTCAGAGATTAATTATGCATGTTTAGGAGTTTTAGAAATTAGAGTTTTAATCTCTGTCTATATATTTGACCTTTTCTTATTTTATGTTAAATATAAAAACAGTTTGTAATCAGACCAAACTGAGTAGCTTGCAGAAACAAATAACAAACTGAACATCAGTTGTGCAGGGTAATATTTCATGTCATCTTCTTGGCTAGACTGCCTTCTTTATCCAGTATTATATAAGTGCCAAATAAACCTGGTACCTGAGTTCTTTGAATGAATGCAAACTGACAAGCACTTTGGCCAATAGTAACTGATAGTCCTCTCTGCAGCATCCTTTCTACTTCTCACTGACTTTCATATTTGTGATAAAATACCACGTCCTTCAAGGGAAAGAGGTCCCTTCATATGTCTGCCAGCTCTCTGTCTTTACTCATTCCTTTATTCATTCATTTAATCATTTGGTTTCATTTCTTTCTTTTTTTTTTTAACAGAAAAAGGCTTTTTTATTTTTTTTTGAACTAAAATTCTCTATTATACAAAAATGTTTTTTTGTTTTTGTTTTTGTTTTTTTAATTTTATTTTTTATAAACATATAATATATTTTTTTCCCCAGGGGTACAGGTCTGTGAATCGCCAGGTTTACACACTTCACCGCACTCACCATAGCACATACCCTCCCCAATGTCCATAATAACCCCACACCCCCAAGCCCCCTCCCCCCAGCAACCCTCAGTTTGTTTTGTGAGATTAAGAGTCACTTATGGTTTGTCTCCCTCCCAATCCCATCTTGCTTCATTTACTCTTCTCCTACCCCCTTAACCCCCATGTTGCATCTCCTCTCCCTCATATCAGGGAGCTCATGTGATAGTTGTCTTTCTCTGATTGACTTATTTCGCTAAGCATGATACCCTCTAGTTCCATCCACGTCGTCGCAAATGGCAAGATTTCATTTCTTTTGATGGCTGCATAGTATTCCGTTGTGTATATATACCACATCTTCTTTATCCATTCATCTGTTGATGGACATCTAGGTTCTTTCCATAGTTTGGCTATTGTAGACATTGCTGCTATAAACATTTGGGTGCACGTGCCCCTTCGGATCACTACGTTTGTATCTTTAGGGTAAATACGCAGCAGTGCAATTGCTGGGTCATAGGGTAGTTCTATTTTCAACATTTTGAGGAACCTCCATGTTGTTTTCCAGAGTGGTTGCACCAGCTTGCATTCCCAAAAACAGTGTAGGAGGGTTCCCCTTTCTCCGCATCCTCGCCAGCATCTGTCATTTCCTGACTTGTTAATTATAGCCATTCTGACTGGTGTGAGGTGGTATCTCATTGTGGTTTTGATTTGTATTTCCCTGATGCCAAGTGATATGGAGCACTTTTTCATGTGTCTGTTAGCCATCTGGATGTCTTCTTTGCAGAAATGTCTGTTCATGTCTTCTGCCCATTTCTTGATTGGATTATTTGTTCTTTGGGTGTTGAGTTTGCTAAGTTCTTTATAGATTCTGGACACTAGCCCTTTATCTGATATGTCGTTTGCAAATATCTTCTCCCATTCTGCCAGTTGTCTTTTGGTTTTGTTAACTGTTTCCTTTGCTGTGCAAAAGCTTTTGATCTTGATAAAATCCCAATCGTTCATTTTTGCCCTTGCTTCCCTTGCCTTTGGCGATGTTCCTAGGAAGATGTTGCTGCGGCTGAGGTCGAAGAAGTTGCTGCCTGTGTTCTCCTCAAGGATTTTGATGGATTCCTTTCTCACATTGAGGTCCTTCATCCATTTTGAGTCTATTTTAGTGTGTGGTGTAAGGAAATGGTCCAATTTCATTTTTCTGCATGTGGCTATCCAATTTTCCCAACACCACTTATTGAAGAGGCTGTCTTTTTTCCATGGGACATTCTTTCCTGCTTTGTTGAAGATTAGTTGACCATAGAGTTGAGGGTCTATTTCTGGGCTCTCTATTCTGTTCCATTGATCTATGTGTCTGTTTTTGTGCCAGTACCATGCTGTCTTGATGATGACAGCTTTGTAGTAGAGCTTGAAGTCTGGAATTGTGATGCCACCAACTTTGGCTTTCTATTTCAATATTCCTTTAGCTATTCGCAATCTTTTCTGGTTCCATATAAATTTTAGGATTATTTGTTCCATTTCTTTAAAAAAAATGGATGGTACTTTGATAGGAATTGCATTAAATGTGTAGATTGCTTTAGGTAGCATAGACATTTTCCCAATATTTATTCTTCCAATCCAGGAGCATGGAACATTTTTCCATTTCTTTGTGTCTTCCTCAATTTCTTTCATGAGTACTTTATAGTTTTCTGTGTATAGATCCTTAGTCTCTTTGGTTAGGTTTATTCCTAGGTATCTTATAGTTTTGGGTGCAATTGTAAATGGGATTGACTCCTTAATTTCTCTTTCTTCGGTCTTGTTGTTGGTGTAGAGAAATGCAACTGATTTCTGTGCATTGATTTTATATCCTGACACTTTACTGAATTCCTGTACAAGTTCTAGCAGTTTTGGAATGGAGTCTTTTGGGTTTTCCACATATAGTATCATATCATCTGCGAAGAGTGATAGTTTGACTTCTTCTTTGCCGATTTGGATGCCTTTAATTTCTTTTTGTTGTCTGATTGCTGAGGCTAGGACTTCTAGTACTATGTTGAATAGCAGTGGTGATAATGGACATCCATGCCGTGTTCCTGACCTTAGCGGAAAAGTTTTCAGTTTTTCTCCATTGAGAATGGTATTTGCGATGGGTTTTTCATAGATGGCTTTGATAATATTGAGGTATGTGCCCTCTATCCCTACAGTTTGAAGAGTTTTGATCAGGAAGGGATGCTGTACTTTGTCAAATGCTTTTTCAGCATCTATGGAGAGTATCATATGGTTCTTGTTCTTTCTTTTATTAATGTGTTGTATCACATTGATTGATTGCGGATGTTGAACCAAACTTGCAGCCCTGGAATAAATCCCACTTGGTCGTGGTGAATAATCCTTTTAATGTACTGTTGAATCCTATTGGCTAGTATTTTGGTGAGAATTTTTGCATCTGTGTTCATCAAGGATATTGGTCTGTAGTTCTCTTTTTTGATGGGATCCTTGTCTGGTTTGGGGATCAAGGTGATGCTGGCCTCATAAAATGAGTTTGGAAGTTTTCCTTCCATTTCTATTTTTTGGAACAGTTTCAGGAGAATAGGAATTAGTTCTTCTTTAAATGTTTGGTAGACTTCCCCTGGGAAGCCGTGTGGCCCTGGGCTTTTGTTTGTTTGGAGATTTTTGATGATGGTTTCAATCTCCTTACTGGTTATGGGTCTGTTCAGGCTTTCTATTTCTTCCTGGTTCAGTTGTGGTAGTTTATATGTCTCTAGGAATGCATCCATTTCTTCCAGATTGTCAAATTTGTTGGCATAGAGTTGCTCATAATATGTTCTTATGATTGTCTGTATTTCTTTGGTGTTAGTTGTGATCTCTCCTCTTTCATTCATGATTTTATTTATTTGGGTCCTTTCTCTTTTCTTTTTGAGAAGTCTGGCCAGGGGTTTATCAATCTCATTAATTCTTTCAAAGAACCAGCTCCTAGTTTTGTTGATTTGTTCTATTGTTTTTTTTGTTTCTATTTCATTGATTTCTGCTCGGATCTTTATGATTTCTCTTCTCCTGCTGGGTTTAGGGTTTCTTTCTTGTTCTTTCTCCAGCTCCTTTAGGTGTAGGGTTAGGTTGTGTACCTGAGACCTTTCTTGTTTCTTGAGGAAGGCTTGTACCGCTATATATTTTCCTCTCAGGACTGCCTTTGTTGTGTCCCACAGATTTTGAACCGTTGTATTTTCATTCTCATTTGTTTCCATGAATTTTTTCAATTCTTCTTTAATTTCCTGGTTGACCCATTCATTCTTTAGAAGGATGCTGTTTAGTCTCCATATATTTGGGTTCTTTCCAAATTTCCTCTTGTGATTGAGTTCTAGCTTCAGAGCATTGTGTCTGAAAATATGCAGGGAATGATCCCAATCTTATGATACCGGTTGAGACCTGATTTAGGACCGATAATGTGATCTATTCTGGAGAATGTTCCATGTGCACTAGAGAAGAATGTCTATTCTGTTGCTTTGGGATGAAATGTTCTGAATATATCTGTGATGTCCATCTGGTCCAGTGTTCATTTAAGGCCTTGATTTCCTTGTTGATCTTTTGCTTCGATGATCTGTCCATTTCAGTGAGAGGAGTGTTAAAGTCCCCTACTATTATTGTATTATTGTTGATGTGTTTCTTTGATTTTGTTATTAATTGGTTTATATAGTTGGCTGCTCCCACGTTAGGGGCATAGATATTTACAATTGTTAGATCTTCTTGTTGGAAAGATCCTTTGAGTATGATATAGTGTCCTTCCTCATCTCTTATTATAGTCTTTGGCTTAAAATCTAATTGATCTGATATAAGGATTGCCACTCCTGCTTTCTTCTGATGTCCATTAGCATGGTAAATTCTTTTCCACACCCTCACTTTAAATCTGAAGGTGTCTTCAGGTTTAAAATGAGTTTCTTGTAGGCGACATATAGATGGGTTTTGTTTTTTTATCCATTCTGATACCCTGTGTCTTTTGATTGGGGCATTTAGCCCATTAACATTTAGCCCATTAACTATTGAGAGATATGAATTTAGTGTCATTGTATTGCCCGTAAGGTGACTGTTATTGTATATTGTTTCTGTTCCTTTCTGATCTACTACTTTTAGGCTCTCTCTTTGCTTAGAGGACCCCTTTCAATATTTCCTGTAGAGCTGGTTTGGTGTTTGCAAATTCTTTCAGTTTTTGTTTGTCCTGGAAGCTTTTAATGTCTCCTTCTATTTTCAGTGATAGCCTAGCTGGATATAGTATTCTTGGCTGCATGGTTTTCTCGTTTAGTACTCTGAATATATCATGCCAGCTCTTTCTGGCCTGCCAGGTCTCTGTGGATAAGTCTGCTGCCAATCTAGTATTTTTACCATTGTATGTTACAGACTTCTTTTCCCGGGCTGCTTTCAGGATTTTCTCTTTGTCACTAAGACTTGTAAATTTTACTATTATGTGATGGGGTGTGGACCTATTCTTATTGATTTTGAGGGGGGTTCTCTGAACCTCCTGGATTTTGATGCTTGTTCCCTTTGCCATATTGGGGAAATTCTCTCCAATAATTCTCTCCAATATACCTTCTGCTCCCCTCTCTCTTTCTTCTTCTTCTGGAATCCCAATTATTCTAATGTTGTTTCGTCTTATGGTGTCACTTATCTCTCGAATTCTGCCCTCGTGGTCCAGTAGCTGTTTGTCCCTCTTTTGCTCAGCTTCTTTATTCTCTGTCATTTGGTCTTCTATATCGCTAATTCTTTCTTCTGCCTCATTTATCCTAGCAGTGAGAGCCTCCATTTTTGATTGCACCTCATTAATAGCTTTTTTGATTTCAACTTGGTTAGATTTTAGTTCTATTATTTCTCCATAAAGGGCTTTTATATCTCCCGAGAGGTTTTCTCTAATATCTTCCATGCCTTTTTTGAGCCCGGCTAGAACCTTGAGAATCGTCATTCTGAACTCTAGATCTGACATATTACCAATGTCTGTATTGATTAGGTCCCTAGCCTTTGGTACTGCCTCTTGTTCTTTTTTTTGTGGTGAATTTTTCTGCCGTGTCATTTTGTCCACATAAGAGTATATGAAGGAACAAGTAAAATACTAAAAGGGTGGCAACAACCCCAGGAAAATATGCTTTAGCCAAATCAGAAGAGATCCGAAATCGTGAGGGGGAGGAAAGGGGATATAAAGAGGTTCAGAAAGGAAAAAAAAAAAAAAAAAGAAAAAAGAAAAAAGAAACAAATAAAAAAAGAAAACCAATAATGAAAAAATAAAAAAGGAAAAAAATATATATATTAGATAAACTAGTTAAAAAATGTTAAAAAAGAAAAGGGTAAAAGTTAAAAAAAAATAGTAGAAGAGGAGAAAAAAATTGAAATAGAAAAAAAAAATTAAATTAACTGCAAGGCTAAAGAATCATGGGGAGAAAGCCATGAGTTCCGTGCTTTGCTTTCTCCTCCTCTGGAATTCCGCTGCTTTCCTTGGTATTGAAACTGCACTCCTTGGTAGGTGAACTTGGTCCTGGCTGGGTTTCTTGTTGATCTTCTGGGGGAGGGGCCTGTTGTAGTGATTCTCAAGCGTCTTTGCCCCAGGCGGAGTTGCACCGTCCTTACCAGGGGCGGGGCTGAGTAATCTGCTCAGGTTTGCTTTCGGGAGCTTTTGTTCCCTGAACGCTTTCCATAGAATTCCGGAGGACGGGAATGAAGATGGCTGCCTCCCAGTCTCCAGCCCAGAGGAGCCGAGAGCCCGGGGCCCCACTCCTCAGGGCACCCTCAGAGAACAGCGCCCAATTACTCCTGTTACGCTGGCCTCTGGCCGTGCTCCGACCTGACCCAGCCTGCGACCGGTTCAAGGTAACCCCGAGCTTAGAGTTCACTCCTCGGCTCTGTCTCTGTAGCCGGCTTCCCCGTTCTAATACCTGCAAGCTCTGCGACACTCAGCCACCCCCGATCCTTCTGTGACCCTGCAGGACCTGAGGCCACGCTGACCCCGTTTGGGCTTCACACCGGTTAAGCCTCTGGAGTGATGTCCCTCAGTGGAACAGACTTTTAAAAGTCCTGATTTTGTGCTCTGTTGCTCCACCACTTGCCGGGAGCCGGCCCCTCCCCCCGCGGTCTATCTTCCCGTCGCTTTGGATTCACTTCTCCACCAGTCCTACCTTTCAGAACGTGGTTGATTTTCTGTTTCTAGAATTGCTGTTCTTCTTCTCTTCGATCTCCCGTTGGATTTGTAGGTGTTTGCAATATTTAGATCAGCTATCTAGCTGATCTCTCGCTACCTGAAGTAGTCTCAGCCTGCTACTTCTCCGCCATCTTGACTCCTCCCTTGGTTTCATTTCTTAAGTGCCTTCTATGTGCTAGACTCTATTCTAGAAACTTGAAGACATCTGTGAACAAAACAAAGATACCTGCCTTCATAGAGTTTATAGTCCAGTGGGGGTACTAAAGAAGTAGGTAAAAAGCTATAAACATTTTAAACAAGCATCAAGAATGTCAGAAAGTGGGATACCTGGGTGGCTCAGTCAGTTAGGTGTCTGCCTTTGGTTCAGTCATGATGTCAGTGTCCTGGGACTGAGTCCCACATCAGGATCCTAGCTAAGCGGGGGAGCCTGCTTCTCCTTTTCCCTTGTCTGTCACTTCCCCTTCACAAGAAAGTGAATTATAGGATGAAAAAAGTAGAGCAGGAGGAGTGAGTAAGGACATGCCCTGAGGTGGTATTCATCACTGTGTTCAACAGTTTAACTCACACAAGCCTGGGTGAGAATGTGAGATAGAAAAGACAGGAAAAAGGCAGGAAGTAGAATGGATGAGAGAAGAGGCAGAAGGGACAGAGTAGAAACTCTAAGTTGAGAACATGACTGGCATCATCACAGGAATAGCGAGGAGGCCAGATGGAGTGTGTCCGAGACAAGAGTTGAAAAGAAAGGAAATCATGAAGTGAAAGTAATCAGCTCATGGACAGCCCTGTGGGTCATTGACTGAACTTTGGCTTTCGCTTTCAAAGAGTTGGGGAACCATTAGAGAGCTTTGACCTGAGGTTTGACACTAACTTAAACTTTAGAAGTCTTGCTCTGGTTGTTGCTTGAGAATTGGTTCTAGTGACCTAGTGAGACAAGAGAGATGCTGGAGGGTTAAGAGGAAATTGTGATTAACTCCCGAGGAGACTGAGTGAGGGACCAAGTAATTAGCATTTAAAAATGGCAAAAGTGATAAGATTCTGCAAGTATTTGAAAGTAGAGTCAGGAGTATTTCCTGATGCAAAGGATATGAAATGTGAGAAAAAGAGTAGAATCAAAGGATACCAAGTATGTCTACTGCTCATTAACTTTCAACAACCATTCCAGATCAAATCTCTGTCAGCTATCACCAGAGATGCCAGAAAGATTCTACCTGATCTCCTTGCTTCCACTTCTATTTTACTATATTTTATTCTTACTGCAGCAGGAAGAGTTATGTTTTCCAAATAAAAATTACGAAAAATCTGCATTTAATTTTTTAGACTTAATAAAAACCATAACATTCTTAACATGAAGTTTAAGGTGTAATAAGCAAGTAGGATCTATGTACCATTCTCTCCAATTTTTTATTTAATCTCTCACCTTCTTGCACACTCTCCTTCAGTCACCAGGTGCCATCTTACTATTTCTAGAACAGGCCAAACTTCTTGCTTCCTTTGGATCAGTGCTGTTCTCTTTGATGGAATGTTCTGTTAGAGTTTTCTATGGCTCATTCCTTCACATGCTTGTTATTTCCTATGTTACTACCTCTTCTGGCCCTGCAATATCAACTCTCCAAAATTCATGTTCTCTTTTTACTGGACCCAAGACTTCCCTGATTTAGTAAGGTCATGATCCCAGGCCAATGGATCACAAGAGGAAGTGGGAAGTACCATTTTCCATTAAATACTCCCATATGAGGTTCTTCACTGTCTTTTCACTTTGTGGCCAGCTGGAATGCAAATAGCCCCACAGTGAATTTACATAATACATTGAAGATGAAAAAGAGTTAACCAGTCTTATTCTTTGAATAACATGGAGGAGTGTACCCTACTTAACCATTTACCTGCCCAGTACTATTATGTGAGCAAGAAACACATTTTATTGTGTTTAAGAAATTATGTTTCTTAGAGTCACCAGTATACTTTTCAAAGTCTATTTGCCTACAGTAACCCTGATGATGTAATGCACAATTCAAGATAGCACTTTTTTTGATCCATGAGAGATGCATGAGTCCACAATGAATTTATCATTACTGGGAGTGCCTAGTTTCAACTTCTTTTTAAGAAATCTCAAAATAAAGATTTAAGCATTTTTACTATATTCCACTAACAGGCACATTTCAAGATAACAAAAAAGCCTCAACTGGTGAGGAAAAGTTCTTCTCTATAGAAGATAAATACAGAGTAAATGTTAATATTGGAAAATCTCCATTATGAAATCTTAGGGGAAAAGATTCATGCAGAGACTGCTAATTTATGCCAAAATATTAAATGAAAGGTTTTTAGAAAATTTACCCATATATGTAATGATAACAGAATATCAGATTACTTCCTAGTAGAAAAGTAAGCTTGTACAACTTTACAATGAAAATATCGGGCTATCACTACTTTAACCCTTTGTGATCAAAATTAGTTTCATTTTTCTAACAATGTAATGATTTATGAGGAACACAGAATCACTTCTGAAGTTTTTTCTCGCCAAAATCTTTACTCTGATTGTCATAAGTCCTTTAGATATAAATTTAGATGAAATATGATGTGTAGAGTACCTAAATAAATGCTATCAGAAGGAAATAATTAGACAATTCCAGAAAGAAACACTAACAAACCAAGAATTTAGGGCATCCTAAAAAATAACTGGCTTGTTAATCTCTTCAGTAAGTCAATGTCATTAAAAATGATATAATTATGACAGACTAAATAATAACTAGGACAGGATTTCCACTTGTATCAAATGGTTCAGATTAAACCAAGCACAGAGACCAACTAGAAAATATGGACAGCATGCTAAAAAGATAGTTGCAAATGTCACAGAGCTGCCAAGATGATGAGGGTGAAAAGACATATTATCATCAAAGGAATGATAAAACTGAAAGCTGACCTCTTAATTAAGGCAATGAAAACAAAAGACAATATAATGATATTTTCCAAGTGATTAAAAAAATAAATGACTACCTAGGATTCTATCCTTAATGAATGTATCTTTTATTTATTTATTTATTTATTTATTTTTAGATTTTCTTTATTTATTTGACAGACAGAGACTCAGAGAGAGAAGACACACAAACGGGGGGAATGGGAGAGGGAGAACCAGGCTTCCCGCTGAGCAGGGAGCCCTTATGCAGGGTTGGATCCTAAGATCCTGGGATCATGACCTGAGCCAAAGGCAGACACTTAACAACTGAGCCACCCACTCACCCCTGAATGTATCTTTCAAAAAATAAAGGAATACTGAAGACATTCCAGACAAGTAAAAATGAGAAAATTTGCTACAAGCAGAGCTGCCTGGAAAGAATTATTAAGAGAAGTTTTTCAGGCTGATGGAGAATGACCCCAAAAGGAAATCTGACAGCTCAGGAAGGAGGAAAGAATGTTTATGTGAATGTTTATGTGAATAAATCTCAATGAATACTGACTGTACAAAATAATGATAATGTTTCAAAATAGACATATGAAATTAAATTATGAAGCAAAAATAGCACATAGTTGGGGGAATAAAATGACTAAATGTTCCAAAGTCTGTATATCTAGGAAGTGAACATGCAACTAATAACTTACATTTGAATGTAATAACTTGAGAATCTATATTGAATAAATCTCTAACAATGTAAAAATGTGTATGTAAACTCTAATTGAAAGACTGAACATATAATGAAACTATAAGCAAACAGAATCTTTAAACCTAATGCATTAGTATTGTCATTAAATGTAAATGAACTAAATGTATCAAAAGAATAACATCATACTGTTTATTTTTAATATGCTGCTTCTGAGAAAAACTAAACTTAAAGCTACATAAAGAGATGGAAAAGAAAGGAATGCAAACATATATTCTATCCAAGTATTGACCAGGTAAAAGCTGCTGTAGCTGCATTAATATAAAGCATTATTAGAGATAAAGAAGAATTTTATTATGCTAAAATTTCAAAAGATAAAATTATTCTAAACGTTTATGAAAATAAGTATAAAGCAAAATCTACAGAAGTAAAAAGATGCACATAAAAAAATCCATAGTTGTGGATGGAAATTTGAAATTTCCTTAGTAACTGATAGAATAAGCAGATAAAAATCAGTAAAGATATGGAAAGTTTGAAAATAGTTGATAAACTGAACTGGCTAATCTATTGCAGCATCCCAAACCTTGAGATTACATATTCTTTAGTAGGGTACATGGGCGACCTTCCAAAATTGACCACATAGTGGAAAAAGGAAGTTTCAAAATGTTATATATTCAAAAAACTATATAATCTGTCCTCTTAACACAGTTGAATAAGTTAGGAACCCATAATAAAAAAATAATGAGAAACTACTCATATTTTGGAAACTTAAACAATGTACTTTTAAATAACCTATGGGTTATGACTAAATCATAATAAAAATTTTAAAAATATTTGACCTTCATGGTAATGAAATCATTATTGATCAAATTTGTGGAATGAAGCTATTATCATGTTTGAGGAAAATTTATAGCTTAAATGCAAATGTTTACTACAGAAGATAGACTGAAGTACAATTATCTAAGGAGCCATCTCAAAAAGCTAGAAAAATAATAATTAAACCTAAAGTAGAAAGAAAAAGGGAAATATAAAAACTGAAATTATTAAAATAAAGAAAGTGGACTATGGAGATGACAATAAGAACCAAATGTTATTACATCAATAAAATTTATAAAATTGATAATACTTTGTGAGCCTCATCAAGAAAAAAGAAGAGAGAAAAGATCACTACTTTTGGAAATGAATAAGGGGGTAGGGAGTACTACTACAGGTCTTACAAACCTACTATGAGAATATCATGAACCACTTCAGGCCAATTGGTTTTAAAATTATATAAAGTGGACATTTTTTTTAACAAAATTTACACAAATGAAATTTAAGAATTTGTAGTTCCCTATCTGTTAAACTTAATCTGCAACTGCAAGCCTTCCTACAAAGAAATCTCCAGATCCAAATGACTTCTTTAGTCCCAGATATTTATTGACTAGGAATAAACATTTTCAGTTTTCCATGAACGCACCCAGAAAATGGAAAAAAGAGGGAACAATTTCCACTCTAGTGTATGAATCTGGTGTAACCTTGATAACAAAATATGGCATGAAATCCATAAGAAAGAAATAGTAAGGGCATATCTATTCATGAGCATTGATATAAAAATGCTGAATAGAATATTAGCAAATTGAACCCCAAAACATAGATGAAGGATAACTTATTACAAAAAAGTGAGTCTATTCTAAGAGTGTAAGTAATTATATGATATTTGAAAATATCTACATATAATAATTCACTGTATTAATGGAATAAAAAAGAAAAAGATAATAATATAATTATCCTAATAGGTGCAGCAATAGTATTTGCTAAAACTCAATATCTATAAAATTTGTTAGCAAATAAAAAAAGTATTTAATCTAATAAATATATAACTGTAAAACACAACGAACATTGTAATTAATGATAAATTTTGAGATATTTCATCTGAGATCAGGATGAAAACAGGTTGACTACATTCTTTTAACATTGTATTGGTGTCATAACCAGGGCAAAAAAGACAACTAAGGAAATAAAAGATCAAAGAATTGAAAAGGGAACTATAAAATACCCATTTAGTGGTTAAGTTATATATATATATATATATATATATATATATATATATATGTTAAAAATTCAGAAGAATCTATGAATACACTGTACCAATAATATAGCAGAGCTTTTAAATTTTAGGTAATTATACAAAAATAATTTGCAGTTTTATACACATGTCAAACATGATTAGGAAACGAAATGATGCTTTTTAAGTAATATAAAAGAAATCCAGTATCTAAGGAAAAATCTAACAAAAAATCTATGACTTCCATGCTGAAAACTACAAAACATTATTTACATTTTTAAAAAGATTTTATTTATTTATTTGAGACAGAGAGAGAGATTGAGAGAGAGAGAGGGAGAGAGAGCAGGAGAAGGGGCAGAGGGAGAGGGAGAAGCAGACTCTCAGTTCAGCAGGGAGCCTGACATGTGGCTTGATCCAAGGACCCTGAAATCATGATCTCAGCTGAACAGATGGTTAACTGACTGAGCCACCCAAGCACCCCTATTTAGATAAATTTAAAAGAAGACCTGAGTAAATGGTGTGTTCTTTGAACGGGGAACATTAAAAAATTACCAGCAGGGGCACCTGGGTGGCTCACCTGGGTTGCACATCAACTCTGGGTTGTGGCTCAGGTCATGATCTTGGGGTCAGAATATTGAGACCTGGTTTGGACTCCCTGTGCGGTGAAGAGTCTGCTTGAGATTCTCTTTCTCTCCCTCTGGCCTTCCCGCTTGCTCTCTCTCTCTCGGTCTCTCTCAAGATAAAATAAATAAATCTTTGAAAACATTTACAAAGAGTGTCAGTGTGTTGCAGGTTCATCTGTGTATATAATACCAGTAGGTATCTCCTTACACTTTTTTTAATGTGAAAGACAAAGGAAGTGCTGTTTCTGAAATACATATGGTCATTCAAAGGACCAAGGAAAGCCAAGATACTCTGTAGAAGATTAAGGAGGAAACTCTCAACATGGTCTTAAGAGATAGGATAGAAGTTCCCTTTAGGGAGAAGTGTTGGGATATTGATTGAGATGGGATCAGACAGAGTTACTGGCACTTCTGAAATGCTAGTTTATTTCTTGACAAGAATGGCAGTTAAATAGGTGAGGTCAATGAGTGGTAATTCATTGACTCTGTGCTTATTATAACTCATGTGCTTTTCTGCATGTATATTTCAGTTTAAAAAATGTTTAAATCATTGAGATAGTACGGATGTGTGTCATGTGTACTCCTTGAATTAGTCCTTGTTAGAAAAAAGAACTGCAAAAGGATTTTAATTGCTATTGGGGGGATTTGAATACAGATTTATTTTTTAAGATTTTATTTATTTATTAGAGAGAGAGAAAGAGCATGAGTGGGGGAAGGGAAAAAGGGAGAAGAAGAGGGAGAACCAGCAGGGAGTCTGAAGTGATGCTTGATCCCAGGACTCTGGGATCATGAGGATGAGGGAGCAGAAGCCTAGCTGAGGACAGGCAGAAGCTGACACCCCACAAACCCCGCATGGGATATATGTGATGTTCTTCAGGCACTCTTGGGTTACCCCGAAGGAAAAACAAATAGTTAATTTATAGAGATTACAATCCTGCAGGACAGGAGTCTCCCTCAGTTTACAAAAGTGTTAGCAATTTACAAGAACAAAGCATTTCTATCAATGGCTTAGTTTCCAGAAGAGAATGTAGATGTCTTTATAATCTGAAGCCCATTGGCAGATACTTGAAGTGCACTGTTCTTCCAGGAAGCTCCCAATAATCTTATTGTTAATGGTTTACTAGAAGGAAAAACAACCTTAACTTGACAATGGCAGGGTCTTAGGTATCCTAAGAGTCTTCTTTAGCATAAAAAATCCTTTTGAAACCTTCTTTTTCCTTACCTCCCCCAACCTTACAGTATATAATCAGCCACCCTTCACAACCTTGGTGCAGCAGCTCTTTCTGCCCACTGGTCCTGTCCCTGGAGCTTAATAAAACCACCATTTTGAATCAAAGACGTCTCAAGAATTCTTTCTTGGTTTTCAGCTCAGGACCTCACCCCACCAAACCCCACTTACATTTCAAAACCCCATCAATGACATGAACCAAATGCAGATGCTTAACCAACAGAGCCATCCAGACACCCTGAATACAGATTTTTGCATTCAATGATAATAAGGAATTACTATTAATTTTGTTAAGTATAATGATGGCATTGTTCAACTGAAACTGGTTTTATTTTTTATAGTAATATGTTTTAAAATATTTAGAGTTAAAAAACACAATTAACTTATGTTGGGTCCCCCCAAAATTGGGTACCCCAATAATGGGTCCGTGATTAAAGGAGAGAGACTGATACAAAGCAAAGGTCAAGCAAAGCTTTATTTCGCGCCAAGCATCAGGAATCAGACTGACCGTCAAACAGACTGGTCAGGGCCCCCCCTACAGAGAGGACGATCCCTCCCTGCTTTCCAGACTAACTTTTATAGAGCAAAGTCCATGTGCTTGGGCCTGGCCACACATGAGGTGGCCAATGAGACTGTAACACACACAGGAAATTGTTAGGTGACTAATTGAATTACAGTTTGACAGTAGTAGACATTTGATTTAGCCTATCACACCTTGGTTAGGATTGGCGCCAAAAGTCTCCCAAAGGGCGGGGGCCCATACTCCTTGGTAGCTAGGAGAGAGTATGCGCCCCCACTGATTGAATACCTCCACCAGGCCTGACCCACCCTTGTACTTGGACTTTGTTACCTGGGACTGGTTTCCTGGACTTGCTTTTAAATAAGTTCCCCTGGTGGGGGCAAGGTCAATTTAAGTTTTACAGCAAAATGGCAGTTCAACTGGGATGGGGCTGCTCTGGCTGAATAGGCCCTTACACTTATTTTAGAATACTTCTGCAAAATAAGTTTTGGTATAGACAATATGGCAAAATATTAACCATTGCTGAAATTAATTTATGGTTATATACTTTTTCATTATGCTATTCAGTATTCTTTTCAAAATGTGTGAAAATTTTCATTATAGTAATAAAAACTAAGAACTTAGACTAGATTAGTTCTTTGTTGAATATTTGCCTCATTTGGGTAATTATTTATTGAATGTATGTGTGAATGAATGAATGAAAGAGGGACTGAACTAAAGCCAATCAGCAACAAAAGGGGAGTTATTACTGAAATTCAAAATAAAATTTTACTAATCAATAGATAGGATTGAGTATTATTATAGCAAAACTTTTAGGCAACATGTTGATGAAAAAGAAATGATCCATCTGAATTTTCTCCTTAACTAAGGGGTCTAAGGTAACACTTTTAATCTCATAAATTTGATTTTATTAAGTATATACACTTTTTCATGACTGAAGTTGTTTTTCCTTGGAGTAAGGGGCTGTTCATCATCCAAAAGTAGTTATCAGACTTCACATGTACACATAGACACTGTCTATGGTTGAGTCTTGCCTGAACAACTAGTTCCTGGGTTATAGCCTAGAAGTTAGTGCAATTTTTCTTTATTACACCTGGTATCTGGTTACCTTTGTTTGATTTGTCTTTTGTTGTAAAATGCAGCGTAATAGATGCTGGTGTAGAGTGGGGCAGGAAAATACATCAATTAATTATTGGTTTCTAGTTACTTGGGGTAATCATGTCTGTAGTAAAGGGAGCTTTTAGAACATTAGAGGCACGTTCAGTGGAGATACCCTCGGTGGAAAGAGATTGTTTAAGTCCTCCTGTCCTGACTAACGGGATGCTTTTTATTGAACTGTAAATTCAATTCCAAAACTTTTCAAAATGTTCTTTTTTTTTTTTTTAAGAAATGGAAACTGGAAGAGAAAATCTTTTCGTGACAAAGTCTGGCATGAGGCCTACTTGAATGTAACTCTTATAAGTGCTCAGTAAATAAGCAAGACAAACAGACACCTAGTTCTTCCAAAGCTTGTATATATAGCAGATGCCTTGAAATCTATAATTATAATTCACACTAGAGTTTAGGAATTGTTTTAAATTAACATTAACCTTTTTCTCCAATAAGGATAAGTGTCTCTTAGAATATGATGTTTTCTGCAGGCTGCTCTTGTTTCCAGCCAAGAAGCTTTATACAATATTTACATTCATCCCCATTCTTGTAATTACACCTTTCCTTGAAGCCATTAGCAGTATTGAGAAAATGATTCTTTCATTTAGAATTTGTCTTCCAGCTAAGTCCCAAATTGTTACCACAGAATAGCCTACATTCTCTCCCCTCCACAAGTGGCACATTTAGACCTAAGAATTTAAAGCCTAAGAAATTTTAAAGGCTATACCATGTAAACAGAATCTCAATTTAGAAACTCTTAATTGTCTGTACTAATGGAGGTTTGCATAGCCCAGATAAATTGAAGCCAGAGAGAACCTGAAGCTTCACTTAGCATCTGATTTTAACCCTCATTTTCTCTTTTTTTCTTTTCCTTCCTCTGGCTAGATCTCAACAGTTTAAAATGAACATTAGAATTCAGCTGAATTGGACTTCTTTGTCTTCCTTGCTTTCAGCATCCTCTTCTTGAGTGGAAAGTCATAACAGAGTGGTAGTGAGGAGAAGGGGAATGGGAGGAGATGAAATTGGCCCTGGTTGTTTTATACAGTGGATAATTCATTACGGGATAAGGGAGATTTCCTTATTTAACTTATAACAGCATAAAACAGTTTAAAAAATCCTTTATATGGTGATAACATCCACAGACCGAAGACACCGGTGTTTGTGTGTGCAATTTGCTTTCAATATTTTGTCTGGTCGAAGAATAAGAGGGTAAGAACACAGAGTGGCTAGAGAACATTGTATACTTAGCTTCAAGAGCCTTACCCAAACAATACAATGACATTTAGTTCCATAATAGATACCAAGAATCATTTATTAGTTATTACTCACCAGGATGATGAGTTGTCTTAATACTTCATTCATAGCCTTCCAAACAAATGTTTATACTGCACTATTTACATCATAAGGCAATAGGTGGCATATTGGATTGATTTTTCTGTCTTAATAGCAGAACATTTGCAAAGATGAGCCAGGAAAATTATCCTGAAATAGCTGATTTATAGTATGTTATTAAAGGCTACCAAGGCACTTGCTATAAAGACTCTATGAATAAATTTTTGTTTTTCAAGACTCTTCACACATAACGGAAGACATTTTCAAGTTTGTGGACAAAGATAGTTACTCTTAGGGTGATAAGTACATGTATTTATTTTTGTCTCTGGACCATTTTCTACTCTCATGCACAAAGCCATATACAAGTCAGTGGGGATACCTTAGTGAACAATATAGATAAGATCCAAGGATAGATGGGGTCAGCTACATTTATAGAACACGGAAAACATGGCTGACACTGATTTAAATGCCCTAAATGTGTTAACTCATGCCATTCTCAGAACCACCCTATGAGGTAGGTGAGTCTTATTTTACAGATGGTGACATAACAGTAGTAAATGGTTACATATTGTCCTCCAAGGCTGCACACATGATGAAGCTTGGATTCAAATCCTAATAAAGTGGATAGCCTATGCTCTTTACCATGCTATTTCTCAGTGTGAGCACAATGGAGCTTACATTCTAGTGTATTATTGATAAAAAATAAGAAAATAAGTGAAGAAGAAAATAGTCTTTTGAAAGAAAAAAATTTTCTAATTTGGATTCTTTACAATGTTACCAACTTTGCAAACCATAAAAACTAGCAAGAGCAATGACCATTTGGGGGAAAAAAAAAACAAAAACAAAAACAACAGGAAAATATTGAGTATTATTTTAAAAAAATAAATGAAGACAAATGAGGCGAACTTGGATACTTCCTGTGATTGAATGAGATGGTTCTGTGCAGATCATGTAAGGGGGAGTTCTGGCTTCCTCAAGATGAATGTATTTTATCCCTCCCTCTTCTTTGTATCATGTGACATTGGCCAGTTTCTCAGGATAGGGAAACTTTGCAAATAAGAGTATTTTTTCTTTCTTTTCCTAATGACATCTACAATAAATCTACATTTACCTTCATCTAATCCCAGGCACCCCTAGGATCAGGGAGAGGATTGGGTTACAAACTTCTTGGAAAAAAAATGCTTTTTTAGAAATATCTGGAGAACTGCTAGACAGAGTTCTAGATTTCATGAGAGACTCAATTTGTACTGCACTTGTGTTAGAAATAATAGGCTAAGTAACTTCCAAATCCCATTGTTTCAACAAAATGAAACATAATAAAACAAAATAAAAAATCATATTTCATATACTTCCTCAGGGATACCTCATATAGTATTCCCAAACTGACAGAAGTCCCATCATTACATAATTATACCATATAAAATGGAATTTACTGGGTCACCTCAGCAATGGAAAAGATATCACAGTTTTTATGCTTGGGCTTAGAAACAACACATGTCACTACCACCTCATGCCACTGGCCACACATAGGTGTATGGCCTCTTCTAAAGGGATAAAGAAATTGGGATATCAGATGGCAAATTTGTTGAGAACAACTGTCTCTGTCACAATACACTCTCTAGTGTATACACCAAATATTCCTTTGCTCCCTTTTTCCACAATTACAACATGCTCTGTCCCCTGCAAAGAAATTCAGTCCACCCAAATCCAGTCAACATTCTGAGCTCGAAGTCTAGGATCTCTGGGTGTTGTGTACTATTTTATACATCAAGTTTAGAAGTTGTATATCTAGCTCTAGAGACCATTGAATTCTAAAGGCAAGTTACATTTCTAGTATACTATAGTGGGTACTACAAAGTAGTAATACAAAGACAATATCCATGGTAAACACTATCATGTGGGAAGAGGAAGGATGAGTGCCACAGAGTAGTCACTCGTACATATTATTTCCAGAATCCCACTGAACAAATAGAATGAGGACTCTTATTCCAAGGGTAGGAAATGTCCTTTAGAGAGAACCTAACACTTGTCCACTCTTCTTAATGGTCTTTGGTTCTATTGCAGGGATATTGTTTCATTTCCTTGGCCCCATCTAAGGTGAGCAGTGGGGAAAATGAGCTAATTGAAGAAAATGAGCTAATTAGGAGCTGAGCAATTTTCTCAACTCACTCTCTGTTAAATGAAGGTTCAGTTTTGAGGAGTCATAGTATTTTTTGGTCCAGATTTTTCTTTTGTATGACAGGTCAATTATCTCAAATATATAATATGTTCCTTATTTTTGTGATTCCAGTCCATTTCAAGTAACAAGAGTTACTGAAGTACTAACAGTACTTTCCTAGCTATAATTCTTAGATCAATTTTATTCTTCTGCCTTCCTATCTTTGTATTTTTGTTACTCAAGGTAACAAAGAGTTACCTTGAGAGTTTCAGGTTTTTTTCTTAATCATATTTTGCTCTGAGCTAAAAATTTCAAAACAGACTAGACTGTGACTTTTAAAGTTAGGACAGTGATTACCTTGGTGATTAGGAACACAGAGAATATAAGGCAAATTTCTCAGGACACAAAATATTTTATTTCTTGATCTGGTAATGCAGATCTATTCACCTTATGAATATTAATTGGGCCTTATATGATTTGTACACTTACATTGATACCTGTCATGCTTCAATAAGATACTTCAATAAGATACTTTAAAATTTACTTTAAAAATATACTAAAATGAGTTAATATTCATTTATTGATAGACTAGCTGTTTCAGAACAATACTCCAACTTAGAACAACTAGAATATTTAGTCCCAACAATGATGGGAAGGGATGGAATTTCCATCTTGGTTCATGAGAATGTTGATAGGGAACAGCTGAGGAGACAGGAATGGGTATATGCTTTCATTTCTCTTTTGTAAATGCTTAGAAATGGAATGACTGGGAACAGTTGTAGATGTGTGTTTCACTTTTTCAGAAATTTCAAAGCTGTTTTCCAAATTGACTACCCCTTTACATTTCCAAAAACTATGTGAAAGTTCTAGGTTGTCCAAATTCATGACAGTTTGCATTCTCTCTCTTTTTAATTTTAGCTGTTCTGATAGGGCCTACTAATATCCCCTTGTGATCTTAATTTGCATTTCTTTAATGACAGACAATATTGAGCTCCTTTTTATGTACTTACTTGATATCCATATATCTTTTTGCTGAAATGTCTGTTCAAATAAGTGCTTATTTTTCACTGGATTTTTTTTTTATGTTGAGTTTTATGAGTATTTATATATTCTGGATATAAGATCTTTATCAGATTTCATTTGCAAATATTTCTGTGCTTATGATGATTATTACCTGTATATGGCAAGAGTCATAGTTGCTCAGAAGGCTGCCTCTAGTAGTATGCTATAAGAAGAATACAGAAACAAAATAATATGAGTAATTTGGGCAACATGGAGGCCGCTTGGAACACTACTGTGAAATGCTCACAATGTCCTTAAAAGCTGCCCTGGAAGACTTCCTAGACAAAATGGTACCTGACTTGGGCATTATTGGATGGGTAAAATAGTTTGATAAATTTAATGCCCCCATGCATTCATTTGTGTCATTATTTTCTTAAAACCCAAGAATCTTTTTAAGGAAGGTACAAAGCATCAGGAAAAGTATCCTAACCTCTTCTTTTTTGGTGTTCAATACTATTATAATATGTCTGATGGGAAGAGGCAACCCAGGTTAAAGGACTTCTTGAAAAAGACAATATCGGGGCCCTGGGTGGCTCAGTGGATTAAGCCTCTGTCTTTGGCTCAGGTCATGATCTCAGGGTCCTTTGATCGAGCCCTGCATTGGGCTCTCTGCTCAGTGGGGAGCCTGCTTCCCCCTCTCCCTCTGCCTGCCTCTCTGCCTACTTGTGATCTCTGTCTATCAAATAAATAAATAAAGTCTTAAAAAAAGAAAAGAAAAGAAAAGAAAAGGAAAGAAAAAGACAATGATGGTCTCCAAGTACCACTTCATCTTAAACGAGGGAATGTGGGACTGAAAACCAAGAGTCAATACTAGAACTGAGACAACTCTAGAAAGACCTGGTTGTGGGCGCTGTTTGTGACTGATGGTAAATTCTCTCCTTACTGGTGTTCCTTTAGATCAGGGATGAACAGTCATTTTCTATAAAAGGACCTATAGTAAATATTGAGGGTTTGATGGTTGTATATAGTCTTTGTCACATATTTTTTCTTCATTGGCTTTTTAAAAAATTTTTAACAGTCTTCTTAGAGTGTAAAAAAATTCTTAGATAATAAGCCATAGAAAAATAGGCTCCAGACTGACTGGCATACATGCTGTCATTTGCCAGTTCCTGCTTTTGACCATCTCTGTTGAACTGGAATTCACATGTCACCTAAAGAGTATAATCGGGGACCAAGACAATTTTGGCAAGGAGCATAGGTGAGTGGGCTTTACCCTGAAGAAATGATTATCTCCTTTTACTTCCTGAGGGACCACTCCATCACATGCAGCCTCACCAGAAGAGGGTTTTATACAAAGCTGTCAGGTGGCTTCAATATCTTCAGGCTCCACAGCAATTTCTTTGGCTATCAGAGTATTGTTTTTGATCTTAGAAAATCCAAGGGCAAAATGATGGATCTACTTAAAGAATAACCAAGAGTACTGCTGATAGAAACCAAAAATATAGAGTGGCAGAAAAAAAACAAAACAAAACACAAAACACAAAAACCTGAGTTCTTGCTCTTGCCCAGCAAATAGAAGCAGTAATATCAAGAAGAACCGATTCAATGAACCACTTTATTATTATTTTTAAATTTTTATTTATTTATTTGACAGAGATCACAAGTAGGTGGAGAGGCAGGCAGAGAGAGAGGAGGAAACAGGCTCCCCGCCGAGCAGATAGCCCCATGTGGGGCTCGATCCCAGGACCCTGGATCATGACCCAAGCCAAAGGCAGAGGTTTAACCCACTGAGCCACCCAGGCATCCCAGCAATGAACCACTTTAATAAGTCATATGAATCCTGGGAATACTTGGATAGAAGAACTCTGGAAAAGCCTTGATTCTTTGCATGATGGCCTTGGCATTGCTGGGGTAGTTATATCTGTTACATGTAGATCTATATTTGTAAGAGAGCTTTGGCAAAATATTTTTGTGGGATTTCAAACCACATAATAATTTTATGTCCATGGGATGTTACCAAGAGTTACAAATTCTCTGCCCCTTAGTTCACCCATATGCAAAAATGGGCAAAATCATCATCATCATCATCATCATCATCATCATAGTACCTGTTTCATAGAGTTGTGATATCTAAATAAAAAATATATATAAAGTGCTTATAGGAGTGGCTGGCACACTCTAAGCCTTCAATCAAGCCTTCAATTAGATATTTCTATAAGATGAAAATTTTTTAAAAAGCACTGAATATATATATATATATATATATATATATATATATACCAAAATTTTAACATGGCATTTCTATGGTTCCTGGCTATCAAAAATTCTAATTTTCATCTGTGATCTCTTCTGTACTTTCCAAATGTTTAACAATGGCACATAAAAGCAGTGAGTGATAATATTTTTCATGGAGTATATTATCATCATGATAGTCTGATTCACCTAGTTAAGTATTTCTTCTTCTTTTTTTTTAAGATTTTACTTATTTACTTATTTGTCAGAGAGAGAGTGAGAGAGCACGCACAAGCAGGCAGAGTGGCAGGCAGAGGCAGAGAGAGAAGCAGGTTCGCCACGGAGAAAGGAGCCCGATGTGGGACTTTATCCCAGGACCCTGGGATCATGCCTGAGCCGAAGGCAGCGGCCCAACCAACTGAGCCACCCAAGCATCCCTAGTTAAGTATTTCTGAGCGAAGATCTTGTGTGGTGTGATTGGAGTGAACCTCACTAGTATTGGATTATGCCCTTTATTATGAAGGCATAACTGCTGGAAAGTTTTGATCTTAGCATATCCTATTCTCTCATGATGCGAGGAGGAGTCTCAAAAATTCACACCTCCACAAACAAGAGAAGGAGCTGGCAAGTGGCCAACATAGCCCATCAGCCAGTAAAGTAAGGTTGGGTTCTTATTTATTAAACAATCCAAGTACCAGTTCCAAACCACAGTCCCCTCAGAATTTCACTAATCCACAGTTTCTCCATCATGTTCAACATTGGGAGCCTCTGCCAGTGCTACTGGTACGGGTGCTCTGCACCCCTGCGGTTGATTTGAAACAGAGAAGGAAGCTCTGTATGATGTCAAGCCACTTAATGATTAATTAGAGCTCCTCTCATGCATCACGTCAGGAGGATGCTCTTGCTGGAGTCACGATTAACTTTAGAGTTGCAGGTGTTGGAACAACCACCTCTTAGCAATGCTCTATTGTCAAATGCTGTGTTTAGGTATCATCATGTTTAGTGATTTAATTGCATTGCTGGAAAGTGTTTGCTTTCTATTATACTTAAAACAACATCATTATGGAAATCCTATAGGTGCTTATGGAAAAAAAATACATGTAAACACATGCAACATAAATGTAGCAGTGTCACAGTGTTATTTATATTCATGTACATGTATATATTCATGCAATTTTCTAGCTTTTGCTAGAAACCCATTTGTGAAATCTATTTGAAGAAATGCAAGACATATGCATATATATTATATCTCAATTTTTGCGACAACAATATTACAAAAGTATAGATAAATTGAAAAATCAGAGGCAAGGCTAAAATCTTAAAACCAAAGTAGCTGAGAATAACTAAAAAATGATTTTTATAATGAAAAATGTTAAAGACCTCTCTTCACTCTTCTTAAATTATTTCCTTCAGTATGTTCTCAAATGTTTGGGTTGCTGCCAACACAAATTTTAATAACCCATATGATATTGAAAATCTGACATTGGGAAATATATTACAATACATATATAGCCTCGGGGAATAGGTCACATAGAGGTTAGCTCATACTTACAGATTTTTAAAAACCTAATGATTTTTTATTTTCCACCTAGATTTAATCATAGCATTATTTCCCAAGTTTTAATGCTTGTTTAGGACAGAATTAATTTAAAAAAAAAGTTATAATGCTTATTTAGGACAGAATTAATGAAAAAACAAGTGATGCTTTTTGTATATGAATTTTTGTATTTCAAAGTGCAAAACTTACTTATTTTCAGTGCAAGCAAAGGTGCATTGTTGTTCAGTGAGAGAATAAGAAATAATTGATATTATCAATTAGTTCCATCTTTATTGTTAGTATTACTATGAATTATTGTTGATGACCTGAGATTCTGCTAGGTGATAGACTGCAGGGATGTATAATGGCAATGAGGCAGTGGAGGCAACTTTTTACTTACAGCAGAATTTTGTTAAAGCATAAATTATTCATATACACACAAATTCCCAGACATGTGAGGAGTAAATGAGGTAAGGAAAAATAAAATTACTTTTGAAATCATACAGCACTACATAAATCTAAAGTATTATTATTGCCATCATTATTATTTATTTTCATTTTTATTATTTTGATTATACCTTATAAAAATCATATCTCCAGAACTAGAGTTAATACCTGTAATTTTTCCATTTGCTTTTTCCAGAATGCCACATAAAAGAAATCACAGGGGACAGTGAAGGATAAATAAGCAGAGCACAGAGGAGTTTTAGGACGTGAAAATACTCTGTTTGATACCATAATGTTGGATACATATAATTATACAAGAGCATACAACACCAAGAGTGAATTCTAATGTTAACTGTGGGCTCCGGGTGATTTTGTGTCAGTACAGGTTCATTAATTATAACAAATATACCACCCTGGTGGGGGATGTGATAGTAGGGCAGGTATGCTTGCATGGAGATGGGAGGGTGTATGAGAAATCTTTGTATATTCTTCTCAATTTTACTGGGAACCAAAAACTTCTCTAGGAAAAATAGTCTTAATTTAAAATAAAAAAATACAATAAAAGGAATCATAGAATATGTATCTTTCTGAGATTGTTTGCTTCACATAGAATGATTCATTTGAGATCCATCCATGTTGTTGGTATGTGGATCACTTGTTCACTTCTTTGTAATTACTGGGTAATACTCCATGGTTTGGACATACCACAGTTTATTCATTTGCCATGGGAAGGATATTTGGGTTGTTTTAAGCTTTGGTGATTACAAATAAAGCTATTAGACACACTTGCACGCAGGTTTTTGAGTGCACATATGGCTTTGTTTCACTTGGATAATGCCTAAGGGTCAGATTGTTGAGTTGCATAATAAACATTTCTTTAATTTCATAAAAAACAACCAAAGCATTTTTCAAAGTGACTACCATTTTGCATTCCCACCAGTGGTGTCTGAGATTTCCAGTTGCTGTTTATCCTATTCAGTATTTATTATTGACAGTTTCTTCCATTTTAGCTATTCTAATATTTGTGAGGTGGTTTCTGACTATGGTTTAAATTGCATTATTCTAATTAAATTAAGATATTCAACAGTTTTCATGTGCATATTTGCCATTTCACACATCTTCCCTTATTGATGAAATGCCTGTTTAAATTTTTGCCCAGTTTTAAATATTTATATACATCTATATAAATAGCTTGCTGTGTTTAAATATTTAAATTAAGAAAGAGTTAACAAAATCAGTTTCTATAAGTTTTTTGGTGAGATTTATAAAAAGAAGAATAAAGCAATAAAACATTTATTGTCACCTTTAAATTTTGAAAATAACAGAAATCTCAAAAGAAGGAAGTTACAGAACAATTTCAAAGAAATAGAAACTGAATTTAGTGGTTTTATTTATTCCAGCAAAGTATGGCCTAAAGGTACTAAGAAGAATGCTGCAAAAAGTACAAGTTATAGAAAGTAAAAGCACACTTAGCTTAATATTAATCTCTTAGAAGTATGAAAGAGTAACATGTGGAGGTCGAGTGGCTAAACTAGTTTTTAAACTAATATTTAAAATCAAACAAAAACAAACAAAATCTTAGGTTTACTTCCTGTCTAAGATGTTACCTTCTATATGTTGAAGATATCTATGGGTTTTCAGAATTTCATACAATTTTCAAGAGCAATAGTGCTGTGAATGCCTTTCTTTGGAAGTGCCATGTATAATAACTAAGAGGAGTGATAATTGAGGATATATATCTATCTATTTAGCTGTATCTATTTAACTGTAGATATATTTATCTATATATAGATATCTATCATATTATCATGTACATGATAATATATATTATATATAATATATAGAATATATTTTATATATGTATATAAAATATACAGATATAAATTATATATATATATTATTTATTTATTTGAGAGAGAGAGTGAAAGAGAACAATGAGGGGAGCTGAAGGCAGAGGCAGAAGGAGAAGTAGGCACCCCTCTGAGCAGAGATTCCCCCCCACCCCAGCACCAATGTGGGGTTCCATCCCAGGACCTAGGATCATGACCTGAGACAAAGTAGACACTTAACCAACTGAACCACCCAGGTGCCCTGAAGAGGTATTTTCTAGAATAGTTAAATTGAAATCCAGTCTTTCAGAACTATAATTCTTCAAGGAGAAATTCAGTCTCTGCAAATTGTATTTTAGAGGTTTTACAAATAAATTATGATAGCTTAATAATGTTCTTTGGCTGATAAATGTTGAAATGTTGAAAATACAGACAGCTCTAACATGACACACTCTAAGACTCATCTCAGGGAGACCCTCTAAGGTAGTTCTCTATTGTACCTGATATGTAAGTGTTTGTTAAGCATATGTTTTGTTGGAGCGCCTGGGTTTCTCAGTAGCTTAAGCGTCTGCTTTTGGCTTAGGTCATGATCTCAGAGTTCTGGGATCAAGCCTCAAATCAGGTTCTCTGCTCAGTGGGGAGCCCGCTTTTTTCCCTCTCTCTCTGCCTGCCTTTCTGCCTACTTGTGCTCTCTGTCTGTCTCCTACCTCGCTCTCTCTGTCAAATTTGTACATTAAAAAAAAAAAAGTCTTTAAAAAAAACAAAAATGCTACACTAATGGTTTTGTTGTAAGCCTGGAACATATTTTGATTTTCCACTAACTTTACAGGAGAAGTTGTAGTATTCTTAGTATTCTATTTCTTCCAGAAAACAAAATCTTCCCAAGACTTTCCTTCTTGAATGGTGTTTAATACAGTTACAATGATGTTATTTCCCAGAAATTATACTGTCAGAAGTAAAAATGTGTGGATTTCCAAGTCACACTGAACATACACTTGAATGAGTCAGATTAATGATGAAAATAAATACACACAGGGAACTGAACAGTGAAAATGGTTGACTGATTTTTTTTTTTAGCTTAATGGATTTGTCTATGAATTATGTAATATCTACTACCATTATTCAGAAGAATCTTCTTTCTTGTTTTTAATGGACATATAATATCTAATGATTAAAAATTCTATCTGGATTATATTTCATTACTTTTAAAATGAATTAATCTCATCTATTTCTATCCATAAAATGGGAAGCCATCAATACATCTGGAAATAAGGTCATGCTAACTTGCCTAATAGTTAACACAATGTAGCAATACTACAAATGTTGTGGGAAAATACCATGCTCAAAAATAGGAATACTTCCAGATGTTTCCTCATAAAACCGGTGGATATTTCAGTCATTTGCAGAGAGGGATCACCTGCAATCAACAGGATAAAAAAGATACTCATTACTCTTTAATATAGTTTTGTGGCTTTCTGAAAAGAAAATATCTCTGTTATGTTTATCAGAACTGTTCATCCCTGCTCTGTGTAAACGTACAAGATTACAATAAACACACACACACACCACAAAAACTTGCATGCAGGCAGGCATGTGTGCACACATACTCAAAACAAAACATTTGGACGAGTGAGAGCGTCTGAACATAGATTAAGCATCTCCCCTTAACACTAAAGCTTTCAGCTCATAAACAAAAGCTCTGGTAATGGTTTGTCTCTCTTGAGTCAAATTTCTATTTAAAACCTTCCTTCACATAGATCATATGATGATCGTGAACTCCAAGAATGTTGTGACTTATTGCCTCACCAATCATTTAATTGGAACCACTTCTATTTTTAGGAAATAGCTTAGTCACATATTTGGGATTCTACTATGCTGCAGGAAAGTTTTTTGCTTCACAGTAACTTGATCTGAACTAAGTAAACCATTTTGATCTTACGGGGGTGGGTTTTTTTCTCCTACACTCAATTTCTCCATTGTGAAATCATGGAATTTTCTAAAAATCTCTTTTAATGTTGTTTGAAAGTATTTATGTATCATCATAACAATTCCTTGTTAACAGTAAATCTAGGAATAGGTTAAAGATAAGTGTAGGGAAATTTTTTAAAAAAGACGTGTCAGCAAATGAATCAGAAAGACTTTCCTTTGTTCCAAAAGTTGTGACGACTATGTCTTCTAGAGAAAGACTGAGAGATGACATGCATGCTATGCATTTTCCCCTTAAAAATTGGTTGTTCTATGAGGGGAACTAAAACTATTCCTAACAAACCATGTAGCTCGAGTATTTCAGCTTTACCCAATTGATAACGATTTTTACAGTTCTGAAAATCAAGTATTTTTTGTCATAGGTAAGAAGCTGACGACTTTCTTGAGACTGCTGTCTGCCTGAGATGGAGGGAGCGATCGCTTTGAGAAAAAGGATGAAACCACTCAGGTGCACCGTGGTGGCTGCTTGTTCTGAGTTCTCAGCCTGTGACATAGGCATGCACACTTCCAATGCGAGTGATAACCATCCCTTTGTGATAAACTGGTCATAGCACAAAACTTCTTGGGGTAACAGAGAGAACCGAAAGTTCTGTCACCCACCGATCCCTAGAAATGTGCACACAGTGAATTCACTTTGTTTCTTTAACAATTTTATTTATTTGAGAGAGAGACACACAGAGATAGCAACAGAGAGTGAGAGAGAGCAAGAGCAGGGAGGAGAGGGAGAAGCAGGCTCCCTGCTAAGCAGGATGCCAGGACCCTGGAATCAGGACCTGAGCTAAACATAGGCGCCTGACTGAGACACTCAGGCCCTCCAGTTCAGTTTTTTTTTTTTTTTTAAGATTTTATTTATTTATTTGACAGAGAGAGAGATCATAAGGAGGCAGAGAGGCAGGCAGAGAGAGAGGGGAAAGCAGGCTCCCCGCTGAGCAGAGAGCCCGATCCGGGGCTCCATCCCAGGACCCTGAGATCATGACCTGAGCCAAAGGCAGCGGCTTAATCCGCTGAGCCACCCAGGTGCCCCTCTAGTTCAGTTTGTATTCAACATCTTCATCCATTGCTTCAATCAACACACCAGAAAGCAGTCAAATGTCAAAATTACTATGTGTCTCCCATCCACCTCTGCCCCCTATAGGTGCACAGGTTTGCAAAACTATTATGTTATATTTTATAAGAAAACCACTTAGTGAGTTTTCTGATCAGATGTTTTAAGATTCATGGATCTCAAGTGCCCATTAGAAATTATTATTCTAGAGGAATTAAAGGGATGGATTTTTCTATTCTGATAGGGTTTTCATAAATTCACTATATAACATGAAAGAAGAAATCATAATGTAAATTCACTATATAACATGAAATAAAGATATTTGCATATTTTAACAAAGAATAGAAATAGAAAGCAAATATTATCATATAAATTATTCTTTTTATTCTAGTCAAAAAGTGTAATAGACCTGTTGTTCACTTTTGTTTTCCTATATTAAGACTTGTGCAAACATTTTAGTGTAGTGAGCAAATTAGCTGAGTGGTGCTCAATTTGACCATATATCTAGAGACTTCAAGTTGTTTTGCCTGGGGACCTCTACTAATTTATTTTATGACTAGAAGTTCTTCAGTGTAGTGACTTCATTCCCTTTAATCAAAATAATATTTTTCTTCCAATTCATGACTGCAATTTAATTAATATATTTGAGAGGCAGTAGGATACATTTTTCAGAGTTTGAGTATCTCAGGAAGACAATCTTATTTCCTTTGCTAGACCATTTAGTTCCTTCCAAAATATTGACATTCTTCAGATCAAAATATTTTTCTACCTTGTATAACAGTAAAGTCTTCAATGTACATTCTTGGTGGACTTAGCATATTTCATTAGTAAGGAATCTGCTTTTATAACTGCATTGTGTAGAATAAATACATAAACATACAGACTGACTAGTAGAGAAGAGAGCATGGCCTGATTCAACATAACATTGCCTTTGAATTCCAGGAAGTAAGAGAAATGGTGTCTCAGTCAGTTTGGGCATCTCTAACAAATTACCGTAGACGGGATAGCTTATAAACAACAGAAATTTATTTCTCTTAGTTTTGCAGTCTGAGAAATATAAGATCAAGATGCTGACAGTTTCAGTGTCTGGTGAGAGCTTGTTTCCTGGCTCATAAACAGTTGTCTTCTCTCTGTGTCCACACAGGGCAGCAAGAGTGAAAGGTCTCTTTGAGAAGGCACTGATCTGTTCCTTAGGTCCTTCTCTGCCTTCCTGATCTAATCTTGTCCCAAAAGACCTCACCTCCTATTACCATCACTTTGGAGATTAGGTTTCAAACTACAAATCTGAGGAGATATATTTACCATTTTCTTCTTTTTTTATTTGCATAGTATCTTAATAACTGTTCTATAAAATGAAAGAAAAAATCAAAGCATAACATTTTAATCACTGATAATCTGAGTTTCTAATACAATGAACTGTGGCATGGATGAAGTTTATTTAAGTTGTTATAAATCTATTCCGATTGTCTTTTATTTAGATAAACATATAAAATGTGAGCCAGAGTAGTATTATTATTCTTGAGGTAAGTTCTGATCATTTTATTTTATTATTTTTTTAATTTATTTTAAGATTTTATTTATTTATTTGACAGACAGAGATCACAGGTAGGCAGAGAGATAGGCTGAGAGAAAGGAAGGGAAGCAGGCTTCCTGCTGAGCAGAGAGCCTATGCAGGGCCAGATCCCAGGACCCTGGGATCAGGACCTGAGCCTAAGGCAGAGGCTTTATCCCACTGAGCCACCCAAGCACCCCAGTTCTGATCATTTTAAGTCATACATTTTAAAAGATAACATTGTTGCCCTTTTTCATATGTAGCTTCTTCACCTATGACTCATTTCTTCAGTAATGGCTTTTTAAATTTACCCTTTCCAAATATTTATGGATCGCTTTTATTATTTTACTTAAGTTTTACTGAAGTTTAAAAGCATAAAATATCCTTTTGAGTTACAACATAGGGCTCAAACCCAACAAACCTCCCCTCCTTCAAAAACCAAACCAGCCAAATGTTTTCATTCCCCAAATTATTAAAGTCACTTGAGGAAACACATCAGACTACATAAAAACAAAACAAAACAAAAACAAAAAAAAAAACACTGACTACATCAGATAAAGTACCTGAAATGAATATTGCAAATAAGAAAATTTTATTGAAGATCCAAAGGTGAAAGACATCATTAGGCAAAGTGTCTGCGAGTAAGAAGAAGAGATGAGAATTAGCAATGTGGATGAAAAAATAATTTTAAAACCTAGGAATCTGTCCCAAAAGCCCCTGCCATAGGGAAGTATAAAGGTGAAACTAAATTGTGTGCTAAATGCCTGAGTGTTCTCTATCTCCATGGGGGCCTAAGATCCAGTTGACGGGAGAGAACTATAAATAGAGCTGCATCTTAACTTGTGATACAAATGGAAACAAGAATATCTTACTAAAACAAATGCAAAGACAGCAAAATTGCATGAAAACAAGGTAAAAAAAGGATAAGTGATTTATGGGAAGTGATATTAATTTTGTGATAAGTATAATTATATAATACCCTAATTTTTTAAATTAACATATAATGTATTTTTATCCCCAGGGGTACACGTCTGTGAATTGCCAGGTTTACACACTTCACAGCACTCACCATAGCACATACCTTCCCCAATGTCCATAACCCCACCACCCTCTCCCTGCCTACCTGCCCCAGCAACCCTCAGTTTGTTTTATGAGATTAAGAGTCTCTTATGGTTTGTCTCCCTCCTGATCCCATCTTGTTTCATTTATTCTTTTTCTATCCCCCAAACCCCCCACGTTGCCTCTCCATTTCCTCATATCAGGGAGATCAAATGATAATTGTCTTTCTCTGATTGACTTATTTGGCTCAGCATAATACCCTCTAGTTCCAACCACATAATCACAAATATGCCCTAATCTTTGATTAAAATTATACATTGACAAAACTGATGTCAAATGACAGAAACATTATAACAATATTTATATTTTTACTTTCTTTTCATACTTTTCTATGGTCCCTTTTGTGAAGTCCAACCAAACATTGATATTAAAGCTTCATTTCTGAGCAAAATCAGATTTCCTCATTATATTATCCACCAAATATTAGATGTTAAATTATTTAAATGTTGCCACTTTAATGATTATAAATTTGGTGTTAAACTTTTAGGTTTATATTTATATTATAGACATAAGTCCTTAATCTGTCATACATGTTATGAATCTGCTTTTCAAATTCAAAATGTATCTATTGACATTAGTCAAGGTGACTTTTGATATAAAATGTTAGAAATTTGTTTCCCATCCATAATCTTCTGAATTTCCAAGGTTAGTTAAAAATGGATAATCTTTATCTAGGTTGCACATTCTTCTCATAAAATGTCGTACAACTTTTTAAATTAAAAAACAGATTTTAATTTTCAGTTAGGCTAGCATATAAATTTGAGTAAATCATTAACATGTTCAGTCTTAATTTCATCGCTTGCAAAATAGAGATGATGATAATATCTCGGTTCTATTGTAAAAATCAGCTTGATTATAAAGGTTACATCTCAGAGCATATGTAAACAAATCCCGTGGTAGACTATAAACACTATTGCAAAATGCCAGTTATTTTAATAAAGTAATAGGAAGATAATCAGGAATCATAAATAAACGACTTCCAAAGATGTTTTTTTCAATCTTTATGGAAAAGCTATTAAATTATAGTATAATTCCAGGAGGTCATTTAGTGCTTGATATATTTGCTAATCAATTTGGATATTGCTGCCTAAGGATTTATGTTTTGTTTGAGTTGTTATAAAGTTATAACTTTAAAATCTAGTTTACTTTATATGAATTTATGACCTCATTTAAAAATATTCTAAGCCACTTTAATGTTCTCAGGCAGTGGTGAATTTCATGAGTTAATGATACATTGGGTTAAGAAGAATTTCCTGTTTTCTGTTTTGGGTGCTTTGCTGTTTTTGCAGTGTGCCTCTAATTTTATGAGAAAGTTACATGGAAAAAAAAATGTGACAGTGTGAGGCTGTGTACCAAATGCCTTTGGGATAAACTATCTAGGTTGTAAATAATTTTAAAAAAGTTTTTTCAGGAAGCAAATATTTAAGGGGAGAAGCAAGCAAAGATTTGTTTGAGTAAATAAAGATCAATGTTTTTAGTTATAAAAGCAGCAACACTTCTGTTCCTGCTCAGACTTCATTCATATCTTCTTCCTGACTAATCAAAATCAGAAAAGGGAATTTATGGAAATTATGCTTGTGGTGAAGTTTTAGTCTTCCTGAATAGGTCGTTATAATTTGGCCTCACCCTGCTCAATCTTCAGCGACCTCACTCCCTCCTGCCTGGAGCTCCCCCTGGGGATCAGATTCCAACAGGGACTCTCAAAACCCCCATAGCCAGACAGATGTCATTTCCTGGGACTAGAAATCCCTGCCCTGATCTTCTTAGTTTGAAAATTCCTTTTCTGTTTTCTTCTGATTCCTCATGCGACATTGGCTTTTCTGTGACATCTTCAAGACTTGCCTCCTCCTAATTGTGACTCATACCTCTCTGTCCCATGTTTCTCTGCCTTTTATATTTTGCTAAATTCTAGTCTTTAGCTATGTCTGCAGAATGATAATTTTTTTTTTTTTTTTAGTTTTAGGACGAAAACTTGTGCAGGCTGTTTTTCTTCTCAGTGAGCGAAATTTATACAGAAGCAGAGACACACAAATAATGAAACAAAAATAGATACATCTTAATACCCTTTCATTTTCTCCTGCAAATCCATGGAATGAAATTGGGAATTTCAATTCCTGACCACCCTTTGTGCTGTAGGGAAAGACTATCTGCGAAGGGGCAGGATGTGCTCTCCTGACAGTGATTGTTCTGGAGAAAGAGAGAATCTTTTCATTAAGCAAAAGAAGTATGAGAACTTCTCTCTGAGGGATTCAGAATGCACAATGGCAGCCACATGGCTAAGGCTGAGACCTGTTTTCTCAGGCTGCACTGGAAAGAGGCCTTAACTAACCTCTCCCTTCAGAGTATGAGTCTTAATGAAAGCAAGCAGACTGGCCAGGATGCCTGCTTGCTTCAAGGGTGGCCAGTGTTGAGACTCTTTTGGTGAAAATACTAATTCTTTTAAAAGTCAAAATGAAAGCCAAAACGTATTTACATTTTAAACCATCAGCAAAGAAATCTACATCCAAACTATAGTATTACAAGAGAGTTTCATGAGCTACTTAACTTCATCTACTGTAGAAGACATTCTACAGATTAAAGAAAATTATTTTGTAAAGTGATATTTCTTGGATTTACGGGATCTCAGAGAAAGGCGGCATTCCCAGGGACCTTACAGCAAAACACCTTCTTGTGCTGTATTTTAAATTATTTATTTGGTTGTACATTTCCCCCACTAAACCAGGAGCTCCTTGAGGTCAGTAGGATGGAATGAAAAACACATGGACTATGGTGTGACTTGACCAGGTGTTTAACTACTGGCTATGTGACCTTGGGCAAGTTATTTAACTTTCTGAGCTTTGTTTTTGTTTAATCTGTAAACCCTCCCAGAAATTATTTTGCAAAAGCCTGCCACATATGACATATGATACGTATCTGTGGAATGAATTAATGGAATAATTAATTCATTAATGGTTCTACATATGAAAGGATTTTCAATGCTATTTATTAGTATTGGTGTGAGAATGAGCAAAATGTTCTAACTTTAAATTTAAAATGTGCTTTATAAAATCATATGATAATAGGTTGTTCAGAAAAATTTCCGGGTTACTTAATCTCAGTAGTGAGGCAGAGGGGGCATTTCAGAAACATTTAGTTCCTATGCATACTAGGCTGTCTCCAGAGGGGCTCCTGTTAGGTTGGAAATTACTTTACAAGCCTTGTAAGTACCATAAGTAATGGTACTTATCTCTATGTTATTATACTGTATTGAAATATTGTTAATTATTTTTCTCATAGTCTCTGTATCCAATGTAAGACCCAATTTTTCAGCCAAATAACTCCATCTGCAAAGGATGGAACTGTAACCTGAGGTTCTGTGAATTTTTAGGGTCCCCAGAGTCTAAAGCTGAACCTGGAAATCACCATGATTTCCCACTATAATTTATGCTTGGGAAATGCCAGCATTAGGAAGAGGGAGCATGGTCACAGAAGGAATTAAAGTTGAATTGAGAAACAAAATTAAGTGAATTCATTATCTTCAGAAGTAAATTTTGTCTCATTTGAAATTAACGTTGGCAATTATTCAATGTGTACTGAGTTATGAAGTCACAAGATAGAGGAATCAAGATACACAGGGTAACTTCAGACCTTGTGTGTTTTATAGTCAGCTGGTGTCTGTATGGTGGTTAATTTAAAAAAAAAAAAAAAAAAAAAAAAAGGACTAACTTCAAGCCAGGAAGATATGTTTGCTGACAGAAGCTTGTGGAAAGAGACTGACTTAAAAGGAGCTACTTGTTTGGAGCGAGGAAAAGTTGCTATAAAGACAAATATTGTCAGAGTGCAAGTCCTGTGGTTAAATTCAGATGAATGAACACATCACTTTAGCAATCATAGGAAGAGCAAGCATAGGAAGACTAAGGAGTTTTGTCTGAGAAGTAGAAAAAGGAATTATTTGTGGAAGGTTTATGAAATAGGGTGAGCACTTTTAATGAAATTTTTTTAAATTAATCATTTTTTAAAATTTATTTTCAGCATAACAGTATTCATTGTTTTTGTACCATACCCAGTGCTCCATGCAATCTGTGCCCTCTCTAATACCCATCACCTGGTTCCCCCCACCTCTTCAAACCCTTCAGATTTTTTTCAGAGTCCATAGTCTCTCATTGTTCACCTCCCTTTCCAATTTCCCCCAACTCCCTTCTCCTAACTCCCCATGTCCTCCATGCTATTTGTTATGTTTCACAAATAGGTGAAACCATATGATAATTGACTCTCTCTGCTTGACTTATTTCACTCAGCATAATCTCTTCCAAAGATGGATTTAGTTTTTACATCTAAAAAATAGAAAATATCCCCTTCTACCACTTCCATTCCATCAGCAGAACTGGTGAAGCATTTTAATAGTCAAGAACTCAGTTCTTATCCCCCACCTCCATCAAGTAGGAGAGGTGCAGAGAGCACTCAAGACTTCACATGGAATATGTTAATCTGATGCATAGTGTCATGCTTTGTTAATGGTTCTGATACATCATGAAATACCTAAATTTCTTATCTTTAGTTTTGTGATGTGTAAAATTCTCTTGGGAACAGAAAAAAAGCACATTATCCCCCTGGCCCCCCCACACCTGTCTGGATAATCTCCAAAATTCCCACACTGAACCTTTCTTCCTCTTTTTAAAATTTGACCCATACTCATTTTGATATATGCAAAGTTACCAAGGCAATTAGCTGAAACCAATTTGATTTTTAAATTTTCTTATCTGACATTACACAAGGAGAGCTGCCTTATTATTAAACATAAAATTTCACTATTTCTTTACATCTGATGATAAATGATGTATCACTGGGGAAAAGTGTCATGATTTTTTTTAACATTACAAAATTGGATGAAATTTGAACTTCTATTCCTAAAAATAAAATGATTAGATTATAATAATTGTCTCATAAATTTTAGATAACATCCTCAAATGGCAAATCTGTCATTGTCTGATACATAGCCCCCAAATCCTTTTATGGAACAATTAGGAAGCCGGAACTCCATCTATTATTTTTTCCATTATGTCATCTTACTTGGCGTGAAAATTGAAGGAGCACTGAATATCTGAATTTAGCCTTCTATGTTGGAAAGAACACTGAAATGGAAATAAAGGAAGTCATGTTCTAGTCCTTCTAGGACTAAAACAGCCACAAGAACTTGGGCCTGTCATTTAACATCTATGCATTTTTATCATGTATAAAATAAATAAGCTGGACTAAATGGCCCATTTTAGATTTAAAAAAATCAAGTTATCCTTTATCACCTAGGCCAGATACCCAGAGATCAAACTCAGGGAACTGGGAGTCATTCTAGATGTGAAATCTACAATGATCTACTACTACTTTTAGTAATTTCCTACTACTCTTAGTTTCCAATTAATGGATATAGACCTTTATCTCTTGCCTGCACTACTGGAACAGTCCTTCATGTGTTTTCCCTCTGTTTTCTTAGCGTTGCTGACCTCCAGTGTACCTTTTGCCATGCAGCCTGAGAGCTCTCTCTAAAACAGAAAATTAAGGATGACTACCCCACTTAAAATGATTTAGCAGCACCACCTTAGAATGCTATTCAAGGCCCTTTATAATAAGTCATCCCTCTGCCTCACTTTCTGGTGTCAGTTCTTTTTATTATTATTCTTTTTTAGAAGATTTTATTTACTTATTTGAGAGAGAAAGAATGAGAGAGAGAGCATGAGAGGGGAGAGGTCAGAGGGAGAAGCAGACTACCCGCTGAACAGGGAGCCTGATGTGGGATGTGATCCCAAGGCTCCAAGATCATGACCTGAGCTGAAGGCAGTTGCTTAACAATCTGAGACACCCAGGTGTCCCAGGTGCCAGTTCTTACCATAATATTAGCCCATCCTTTGACCACCTTGCCTTCCTTTCCCCTAAATTCCCTCCCTTTTGATGGCAGCAGGGAAGGTAAATCTTGACACATCGGTTTAGGTTGCTTTCACTCTTTGGGCTACTCTTCGTTCTGTGCTGAACAGAAGTCCTAATGAACTATTTCTCTTGAGATTGATCTTAAGCATCATTCTACTCAAGGAGAATTTTTGCTTCTTTCATTACTCCACATCACCTCTTTAAAGGAGAATTTGTTCCTCTGTTGTGCCCTCTGACTTGTACTTATATCACAGCACCTATTTCATTTGATTGCTGTATGTAGTTATGTATGCCTATAAAGGTGCTTATCTCACTTTAATTTTTATTCTCAATTCTGAGAATTAGAGATGATGGCTTGACATCTATGTTAAATGCATGAGAATTGCCATTGCACTCTTCTCTTAGACAGCCTTTGATAATAGCATAATTTATTGATATCTTATTGACTCCATTTTTTGTATATGTAGAAAGAAGAATTTGTGGAATTTTAATATCAGATTCTGTAAGTACTGGTTAAAAAGTACACAGAGATGTATGTCTAATGGTTTGAAGAATTAATATTTCTACTTCGTTTATCTCAATGATCTGGTGTTGTAAAACTAGGGGTTAATTTGGAGTTGTCTTAGCACAGGTTAAGAAAAGGGCTGGCTTATATTCTGTAAATCTTTTGAAATTTCACTGTTAGATGCTAATATAGTAAGAAGTCTAATGTCTCCTTGGCTTCAAGGACATACTTACATGAGCCAGTTGTATATGTGCTAACTTTTAAATAAAATTATCTTCTTTCATGTTTTTTTCTTATGATCTGGGACTCAAACCATATTCTTCCTTTCTTTTTTTCCCTTCAATATTTATTTATTCGTTCATTCATTCACTTATTGGAGGGAGGGGCAGAGGGAAAGAGAATCTTAAGCAGGCTCCAAGCCTAGTGCAGAGCCTGATGAGGGACTCAATATCATGACACTGAGATTATGACGCAAACTGAAATCAAGAATTGGATGCTTAATAGACTGAGCCACCCAGACACCTCTCCCCCTATTTAAACATTCATTAAGCAACATCTCAGCCACTCACTGTATTAGAAATCTGACAATCAAACATGAATATACAGGGACATACACATACACATACACATACTGTCAGAAATTCTGAAGCTTTATACTCTAAGAAAGGCAAAGGAATAAAGAAACACTTTTTGCAAGATAGTAACTATTACAAATCAGAAGAAGATGACAACATCTCTTTGTGGTAATACATTTGCAGGATTCTTAAGACTGATGTAATTCACCAGGCAGACAAAAGGAAGAAGGTATTTCTGAGAAGAGTAGACACAAAGACTCAAATGTAAAATAATACTACCTTCAGTTTATCCAAAGTGCAGAGTTTTAGGGGGAGTAGTAGAACAGGAGACAGAGTGTTAGTTGTTCATAGGTGATTCTGTGAAATCTTTCCTGCTATGCTGAGAAGGATTAGGGCTCCTGATACAGTTTACAGAAAAAAGGGAGTCATTGAAAATATATTAATAGGAAAGGGATGTGTCATATGAGCCTTTTAAAATGGTTACCTTATCCGTAGTATGGTCTGGAAACTGGAGAAATGAAGGACAGTTAAAATACTCTTGAAGTAATTCAAGTGAAGATTGATGAAGGTACATTCAAACTTGCTCTTAGGAAAGGAGAGGATAGGAGGACCTAAGAGATTTTTTTTTAAGTGGTAAAAACAGGAATTAGTGACTCATTAGGTGTAGGAGATGGAGAAATGTAAGGCAATATATTCATTTTGGGGTTAGGAAAACTACAAATGTTGATGCCTACAAGGAAATAATACTAAAGAGGAAAAAATAAATGAAAGAAGAGTTTGGGTTTGTTTGTATTATATTTGGAATGTTTTTAGGGCATAAAAGTTATATTCTGAAGAAAATAAGAAATATAGATCTGTATGAGCTAATATTTTATTAGTCTTAGTTTAATAGAAAACCCACAATCTGACTTAACCACACAGTTGTTGATTTTCCTCATCTAAACATAAATCTGAAGATGAGAAGTGTCTGGTATCCCTCTGCTGCCCAATTACATTAGGACCTGCATTTCTTTCATTACTTTGTTTTTGTCGTTGTTGTTGTAGTTGTCATTTTGTTTTGTTTTCTCATTCTGGTCACACAGTGGTTACAAGATGGCTTTTTTCCATTTCTGTTCTACAGTCATATTCTAAACAAGAGGGAGAAGGATGGGAGGACAATGGTAAAATCTGAAACAAAATACTTTGGAAAACTCCCCAGAAAGAAGACAATTTCTGAAAAGTAGCATGAAGAGTTCTGCAGATGTAGTTTTCAGCAAACAACCAAAGGTGATGATGATTATTTCTTTAACAACAACAACAACTGCTGTAAAATCTCTGGAAATTATCTGAAGATAATGTTGCAGATGAATTTTCTTGAATTACTTATTCAAAAATATCAAATAAATCTATAAAAAGAGTAATAGTCTATGGCACTTAACACCCTTCCTGGACACCCAGCACATCATGATGGAAGCTGTACACTTATGCATATAACTAGGAAGTGGGGTCTCCCTCTCTCCCAGCTCTAGTCAAGGCCTACAATAGTTCTCCAGGAGGAATAGGCCAGAAACATTTCTAATCCTTCCCAGCACCATTTTGCAGAAGGTAGATTCTGGGCAAGTACATTGTGTCCTTGCTTCCATTCAAACATAAGACTCTACCTCGGTACAGACTGAGAATAGTGGGGCTCTAAATGCCTTTGCCCATTTACATTTAGAGTTGAGGTTCTGTGCTAGGAAATGAAACTATGGAGTAGCAGAGACACTGACCCAGTCCCGAATGCTTCTCTTTAAGAAGGCATCACCCAACAGAAGGGGCCACTATCCCCACTCCCAGTTCTAAGTCAGTGACTCAGATATTTTTGCCTCAAGGGAAATGTAGGCTATACAGACCAAATTCTACAAAGGTCTCCCCAAAGTAACTGATTTAATTCTCCCCAAAGTACCCCACAGAGTGTGGTGTAGCTCAAGCCTGATTTTGCTCCCCAAGGGGTGGAAGAATTGAGTGGTAAACAATTAAGAAGAGGTCAATATTTGTATGTGCAATAGGCTAAACTTTAGGCCAGCTAGTTTAACAGGGAGAACAGGAAAACTTAGTTAAGAAAGATCATTCTGGAGTTATAGCAAACCTCAAAGACTGGCAGCAGATTTATTGCACAATTTGTGCTCTAAAGCATTGTCAAGAAAAATGGGACAATAGCTAGCAGTTAGTAGTAGTTAGCAGCTAGGTATGATATCAAAAAAGGAACAGATTAACAAAGAGTTGGGGAATGAAACTGTCAAAGAAAACCCTACTAAAGCCATTGTTATTCCAGGATGACCATGACTATGTCATGCATATTAGAGCTTTCACACTTTGGGGAAAGTGGACTTTGTTAAAATAATCTAGCTAAATCACTGAGTAAATACACAAGCCAGTGACAACAATAAGCCCTGCAGAAAGGATATGACCGATGCACAGAATGAAAACAGGCAACAGAAACTGCCTTTAAGAGGGCCTCCCTGATAGTCTTATCAGATAGATTTCAAAGTAACCACTATAAGTATATTCAGATAACAAAAGTAAAACATGTTTAAGGAAATAAAGAAAGTTATGATGGCAACATCCCATCCAGTAAAGAGTGTGAGTAAAAACACAAATTTTAGTCATAAAAAATAATCAAATTTATAAAAAATAACAAAAAGTCAATTCAGAAGTTGTGAAGTACAAGGTTATAAATGAAAATTCATTAGAAAGTCATGAGTCTATTTGATCCAGTAGAAGAGTCAGTAGACTTGAAGATAGATTGACAACAACTAAGCAATATGAAGAAAAGAGAGAAGACAGAATGAAGAAAAATTAAAGAAACTCAGAGAAAATGTAGGACACTGTTAAAATGCAGTGGGGACACTAGTAAGAGAGGAGACAAAGAAAGTAACAAAAACATATTGAAGAAATAATGGATGAAATCTCAAATTTGATAAAAGTGTTCATCTATGGGGGTGCCTGGGTGGCTCAGTGGGTTAAAGCCTCTGCCTTCGGCTCAGGTCCTGGTCCTGAGGTCCTGGGATCGAGCCCCGCATCGGGCTCTCTGCTTGGCAGGAAGGCTGCTTCCCTGCCTCTCTCTCTTCCTGCTTCTCTGCCTACTTGTGATCTCTGTCTGTCAAATAAATAAATAAAATCTTAAAAAAAAAAAAAAGTTCATCTATGCATCCAAAAATCTCAACAATCCCCAAGCAGAATAAATGCAAAAGATTTCTAAGAAACATTATAGTAAAGGTTGAAAAACTAAGACAGAAAATATCTTGAAAGCAGAATGGCATAAGTAATTCAATATGTACAAAGGCCTCCAGTAAGAATAATAACTGACTTCTAATCCGAACCAATGGACACCAGAAGGCAGTGGGATGGCATATTTAAGTGTTAGAAAAAGAGAAATATCAACCAAAATTTATGTCCAGGAAACCTACATTTCAACAATGAAATGAAAAAAAAAGTGAGATTTTGCTAGATTTGCTAGATTAACAAAATAGAGAGGAATTATTATCAGTTGACCTATCTTCCTGCCTTAAAAAAAAAAAAAGTAATTTCTTTAGGCTTAAATTAAGTGATCACAAACAATACTTCAAATTCATGTGAAAATAAAAATAATTACATAACTGGTATATATGGTAAAAATAATCTATCTTTAATTACTTGTAAATGACAGCATAAATTTATATTTATTCAAAAATGAAATGGTATAAAGTAATATTTATATAACTCTACTGTTTGGCCTATAACAGTATAGAAATGTATACTTGTGAGCAAAATAATGAAGGTGGATGTGAGTAAAACTCTACTGAATTAAAGAAATGATACCAGATGGTAACTCAACTCCATAGGAAGAAATGATGATAACAGATATGGCAAATAAAAAGTTAATATAAGAAAATCTATAAATACATACTTGTTCGCTTCCTCTCTCAGCTACTTTAGAGGATGTAAAATTATATTAAGTAATGCACTAGTAGTTTTCTAACATATGTAAGTATAACTAAATGATATTGAAAAGAAAAAGACAGTTGGAGGACTTTGTACTTCACAATTTCAAAACTTACTATCAAATACCTAAATATTAGAGCTAAAATTATAAAATATTTAGGAGAAAATATAAGGGTAAATCTTCATGACCTGAGGTTAGGAAAAACCTTTTTAGATAAGACACCACAGCATAACAAAGAAAAGTAAAGAAACTGGACTGCATCATAACTAAAAACTTTTTGCTTAAGAGAATGTCAACTAAATCAATCAATCAATCAATCAACCAAGACAAAGTACAGAATGGGAGAAAATATTAGCAACTCACATAATTGATATGGAATTTATATCTAGGATATATAAAATGACTCATAATTTAATAATGGAAGACAAATGACCCAACTAAAAAATGGGCAATATATCTTGTCAGCAATCTTCAGTATACCACTCTTATGTTCTGTAATTCACTAAAAGGACTCATAGAGCTCAGAAAATTTGCTATGCTCACAGTTATGGTTTATTACACCAAAATAACAAAGATTAAGATCAGAAATGGATGACGCTGAATAATATAGAGTCCATGAGAGGCCAAAGTGGAGTTTCCACTGTCTTTTCCCATTGGTGCCAGATGAACAGACTTCATTCTCCCAGCATTGATGTGACAATGGCACAAAGTATTGCCAACTTTGGGGATGCTTACCCAACCCTAGGTATCCAATGTTCCATTGAAGTCAACCATATAAGCATAAAATATAGGTGGGTTATTCTTAATTACTTAGGATCCAGTCACTCCAGAGGTCAAATTAATATCAGATGGTCCAAGTCCAGGCTATAAACCACATTTCAGCATTAACTATCTGGTGTAGCTGATATAAACAAAATCTTTTATCAGGTAGGATATTCCAAGGTCTTAGCGGTTTTGTCCTAGAGCCAGTCAAGGATAAGAAGGTTCTTTGTTTTTTGGAATGTTTCAGGTTTGAACATCACAAATAACCCTAGACTGAAAAGATCTGATAGACATTTCTCCAAAGACAATATATATATTCTCAATAAGAATGTGTAAAGATAGTTGGCATTTTTAGCAATCAGGGAAATGAAAATCAGAACCACAATGTGACAGCACTTAATACTTAAGAAGTTGCTTATAATATAAGACGGATTATAACAAATACTGTTGAAGATGTGGAGAAACTGGAACTCTCATATACAGCTGATGGTTATATAAAATGGAGAAGTAGCTTTGTTTAACAGTCTGGCAGTTCCTTAAAAAGTTAAACATTAAAATAAAAAGTTAACATAAACAAAAAGTTTAAGAGTTAAACAAAATGTTACCATTTGTTACTAATGTTTGTATATGACCCAGAAATTCTATTTCCAACTGTACATACCCAAGAGAAATTAAAATCTATGTCCACACAGTAAATTAACATGAATGTTCATAGTAGTATTACTCATAATAGCCACAAAGTGGTTGTGACTCACATACCTATTAATTGATGAATGGATAAATAAAATACAGTCTATTCACGTAATGGGATATTATCATCAATAAAAAAGAATAATGTTACAACATGAATACATGGATTCCTTGAGCACATTATGCTAAATGAAACAAGCCCATCACAAAAGACCACATATTATCTGATTGCATTTATGTGAAATGTCTAGAATAGTCAATTCCATAGGGAAAGAAAGTAGATTACTGTTTGCCTAAGGCATAGGAAGTTCAGGGATAATGAGAACAAAGTTTTTTTGGAGGGGTTAATAAGAATGTTCTATAATTGATTGTCATGATGGCTGCATAATATGTAAATATTTAAAAGCGTTTAATTTTATAGTTAAAATGTACAAATTATAGAGTATGTGAATTGTATCTAAATAAAGGTGTTATACAAACAACCTTTCCAGAAGACATTTGTTTATATCTCATTGGTCAAAAATTTGATCACATGGCCATTTCTCGCTGTAAGTTTGGAGGTAGGTGTGGGGGTGGCTATACTCAAGGAATAAAAGAAACTTTTAACTTGGTGTCATTGATGATCTGATGAAATTTTGTAGAAGGGGAAAGTGAGAATGGATATTGAGTAGGTAAATGATAGTATCTCCAACAGTGTCTAAAACTGATTAGCATGGAACCTGACAATCATTAGCGTAGATGATAGATGCTCCTTACCCCAAAACAATGGAAGCTCCTCCTCTCTAATTATAGGCATCAAGGAGTATTTTTTAAAAGAACCACATTTACTATCATACTCTTATATCCTGGCATTTGTTAATAAGGGTGATTTTCTATTTATTTAAAGCATATTATTATTCCAGACACCATGGACAATCCATACACATGTAGCCATGAATATTTATTAGGTGCCAGAATATATACTAAATAAATACATAATGTTATATATAAATGTTATATTATATGTTATATACATATACTATGATACATGCAATTTATATGTAAACATACATACATAAAATATGTGTATATATACCTCACAAATACATTTTATATATTTATATAATGTATATATTATATAAATATATAAATGTATATATTTATATGATATACCTCATAAAATGTATTTATGAGGTATATTATATATGCATATATAAATGTGTATATATAATATTTAGGTTCATTTACATATGGATGCAGTGTGGAAAGCATGTCTCTTGAAAAGCCTGGAAATTTATTAGTCAATAACATCAGTTGTTGTCCTGAGTGGGAAAATATTAACTTTGTCAGCACCATCATGCAACTAGTTACCAACATAGCCTGACACCAGAAATCTTTATTCTTCCTTAGGTTAGGATGGCTCTTAGAACTCCGTTCTTTGAGAGAGGAAATAGAGCTACACACCCTGTATCTCCATCTGCTAAATTTATATGTCAGATTATACTTTTTAAAGTCCATATGGATTCGTATTCATCCCCTCCTTAAAACATTCATTTGTATTTTATTATCTTAATAATTCTAAATAATAATAAATTCTGCAGCCTGCTATTTTTCACTGTAGTATTATTCTAACATTTCTTCCCATACTTATGTCCTGCTGCTTGTTGTTGTCTTCCCATGTTTCAAATTATGTTACTTTTGCTGCCTCAAATGGGAGTGATTAATTCCTGTGCCTTTTGTTTGTGTTCTCTCTACCTAGAATTCCCTCTCTGACTCTCAACTTTCCAAAATCAGCTCACTCTTTAAGGTGCACCATTGATTATATTTCTGTCATACTGAGTTTGCTTAACCTGTCAACATTCCACCTTTCAATCTTGTTTTATCTGCATTTTTACATGGCATTTATGTTAATTTGATCAGGTTATGAATATTTGAGTAAGTTTTGCTATGTAACTAAGATTACAAGCCTTTTCATTGAAGTAACCATATCCCTATTTATGTCTCTAAAACCTGAAGTTGCACAAGGAAAATGTTCAAGACTTCAAATTGAGAGACTTAGTGAACTATGATTGAGAGATATTACATATAATTGTTGAGTTTAATTATGCATTAACACCTTGTGCTTTACCAATATCCAGCTACAAATCATGTTCAATACAAGAGAAAACAGGACATGTAGGAGATGACTGTGGGAATACAAGTGTACCAGGGGTCAGGAGGATCCTGAGGAAATAAACACATCACTCAGTGAACTGGTACAACATATAAAAGTAATCTCATGAGAAAGAGTTTCAAAGTCTGACTACCCTATTTGAACTCATGAGGTTTTTTAGAGCCTGTTCATTTTCAAAGTGAAAGAGTTCCAAACATGGGCTTCTGCCACCTTTAGGGATTAAAATATTCATCCCAGTGAGAGGATAGAGCAGCTTTGAACAAAATCAACCACTTGTGGTTAGCAGAGAGGATGCTGAGGTCTTCACCTTGTTTGCTTCCGGTCCATGTTCATTCAGCCTTCTAAATATTAAACATAGGAAAATTGTCAATTATATGTATGTTTAAAAATTAATTAATCTCTAGCTCCTGGGACCAGGTATTACTTTCAGTAATTTTCTACTCATTCAAAGTTTTTAAAAAATTTATCTACAATGCAGTTTCTTAAGTTCTGTTAAACCTAGTGCTTCCCCTGCTCACAACAGTGTTAGAATTCACATCTGGAGAGCTGTAGGATAATGGGAGTCTTTTAAAATTAGTTATTCTTAAAAAATCAAAACATGCAGCTGTGGTATGTACAGCACTACATTGTTCTTCTGAAACATGAGAAAAAGAAAAACTGTTTAAGTCATATGACGGGTTATTATTTTGGTTAATGTGAAATGTTCATCTGACAAGCTTATTGGGTTTGATTTGTGTGCATAGGCCCACAGCACATCCACAGTCTATCTGATCTCCCTTGCCCCTCCAAAACAGACATCGATAAATGTGCCATCTAAAAAAAAACAAAAATAAACAACAACAGCAAAAACCCAAGGAAAACACCTGGAGTATTACAGTATTAAAGTGTTTTAACCAGTATGATTTATGTTAATGGTACAGAAGAGAATATTTTTTGGTTCACAAAAACATAACAGGCAATTGATGTGCCATATTGCAGTATGGTTTTAGCTATCAATATGTCAAGATTTAGTTTTGCTGTTAACATTTTACGATTTAGAAGGCTATAAGAATATGTGCAGTGTAGGAACAACACAGGCTTCATTCCCTCTGCTATATTTATTGGGCTTTCATTTTTTCCCCTTTTATAGAAGAAATTGGAAAAGAAAGAGAATAGGAGAGACAGACAGGCATCCACTCAATATATTTCATTTTCTTTATTATGTCAAGTAGTGAGAAATAAAAAGACAGAGAACTGAGTTCTTAATAGCCTATGCTCAGACCAAAGAGGATTCCAGACAGGGAGTCACAGTATATTTTTATTGGCTTATTATCTCCAACAGATAACTTGATCATGTCAAAAAATGTACCACTTGATCCCAGATCTTCATCAATTACAAGAGCCCCAAGGTTAAGGATGTATTGTGCATGCTATTGGATTGGGAGTTCCTGGTGATGTTACCATATATACAAGTAACGATGAGTGACAGGCAGGGGAACATCATCAGAGGCTCAGATATTGTTCCTCAAGTTTAATTCTACCAAGCAACGGATTCAAATGAAAAGATAAGCCTTTAAGGCTGCAGGAAAGAAGGTTAAGTTGATGCATAAAGAATAAATTAGGGTAAAATATTAATTTATTACATAATCAGGACTTAATCTCTAACAAGGCCACTTTTGGCTGGTCATTATTTTTTGGCTTTACTGAAATAATTGGTGGTCCTCCAATATTGGTGGTCCTGAAAATACTGTCAGTATCAATATTTATGTAACCATTGAGTCTCAAACTCAATTCCAGACATAAAGACTTAAATTAATGAGATATATAGTATACGTACACATAACTGTTTCACGACCGAGTAAAATACCTTAGACCCAGTGTATACTTTTAAATAATACCTTACAGCCAGATGGAGTTATTTTTTAAAATAATTCTGTTTTACAACTTTTTGAAAGGAAAGATTTTCCTTTTAAAATGGAAACAGCTATTCATCAAAAAGAGAGAACATTTTGTTCTTGGCTTAGTTTTTCCATAAAGAACTCAGCATAAACAGAAGAAAGAAATTCTAGAATCTCTCTCTCTCTCTCTCTCTCTTTTTTTTCTCCCCTGCACACAAGATTGGAGTCATTTGGGCTTAAGAGAGAAAGAATATTTAAAAAAAAAAATATGTGTGTGTGTGTGTGTGTGCATTTGTTTCTGTGTGTGTATGTGCATATACCATTAAGTGCATTCTCACATGTAAAACTGATACCGTTTTCATCAGTAAAATAACCCACTTTTTTTTGGTCTTTAGATCTTACTCTTTTTCAGCATACACAAGAATATACTTTAAAGCATGTTACATTGGAATAATTAAATGGTGGCTAAGGTCAGTAATCGTCATGTTAGTCTCAAAATTGACCTAACAATAAACAGGAAGACTGGCATGTGTATGTGTGCTTGTCAGAAAGAGGGTTAGGGGATGAGAAGAAAAGAAGGCACAGGAGAAGAGAGGAGGAAAGAAGAAGGTGAGTACTTAGGATCAGGGATGTATATTTTACAATATGTAAGACAACAGATTTCACGTTCTCAAGTGAAACGTTCTTACCAAAGCAAAACAAAACAAAACACAACAAAACACAAAAACTCCCCTCCTCTCCCAAATCCACAAAAGAACACAAGGAAATTTTGGAGGTGATAAGTATGTTTAATACCTTGGATGTATTGATGGTAAACAGGTATATGCACATGTCTAAACTCATCAAGTTTTCGCATTAAATTTGTGACATTTTTTATATACCAATTAAATCATAATAATATTAACAAAAAATGAATGGGATATTTTCTCCTACACAGAGAGCAGGAGAAACAGGAAAGTGTCAGCCTTCACTTGGCGAGTCATTCAGCTGAGAATTAGGTGTATAGATTGCTCCAAAATAAATTTAAAATTTACATGGAAGAGTAAGTCATTCCAAACACTGGTATGTTGATTATTGCTCACTCAATCACCTCCCTTATTTAGTGGAAAAATTCAAAATAGTTTTTTAAAAGGTAAACTGCAGAATCGTTATATGTTTGAGTTGTCACGACCTTGCTGTCAATGTCTATCACCCCAAATACAGCCCATTCAATGGCCCTGTTATCACAAGGCAGAGATATTCATTCAGCCTCTAGGACAGTGTTTGTATTCTTGCCAAAATGTTGAAGTGAGTATTTCTTATGTGTTAAAGTAGCAGAATTTAATTTCTTGTTTCAAATAGCAATATGATTTGCGCTGGGCCATGGTTAGTTTATGAATTTGTGGAGCTTTGAGACTAGGAACTTGGGAACAGGTCTTTTTCATTTTTGTATAAATAAGATAATAAATGTGAAAGTACCTGGTACATACCAAGCAAATATTCTACTTCAAAACCTTATGGGAACAGGTGGGATATAAATAAATAAGATAAAACACTGATACCATGTATTGGGTTCAATTGAAAAAAAAATATATATATACACACAGATATAAAGAAAAGTGTATTTCAAGTATGGAGATTAAATATACACCTGAATGGATCTGATATATTTTGCCAAGTGCCCCATACTACAGTACATAAAACAGGTCATTGTTAAATTATTTACAAATGATAAGCCATTAGAAAACCAATGTGGTGTAAGAAAATATTATTCCAATGTAAAACAAAATTCTTCAAAGTGGTTATAATGAAAGACCTAGCAATAGCCATTTCATAAAATGAATTCTATCTAACAGCATAGCAGCCCATAAAATGAAATTATGTTCTCTCCGTATATGTCAGTACTGATGATATCTAATCAATAACTCTGCTACTGTCAAGTTCAGGTTGAATTTGTAGGGAGGAAAAAAAAACATGTTACATATGCTACCTACATTATTTCATAAGGAAACATCCCTTTATTTTAACCAAAATATCCTTTCAGAAAAGGTTAAAAGAGACAGTTATACTTTTAGGTCAGTTATTCTTTTAGTGACTTGAAATATTTTTAATATAGCTTGAAATAGGCTGAATAGAGAATTAAATATTTGCATTCATGTCTCAAAAACAGTTTAACAGCTTTACTTTAACTGTTTTATGGTATTTACATAATAAGTGAGAAAAAGTGGAGAGGTATTATCACTAAATGTATAGCCATTAGAGTCAATCACAAATATCAATTCTGTTATTTCTGAAGATCAAAGAACAACACATTTTTAAAAATTTTGTAGTCTTTTATTAGAACTGAGTATTTTAATGTATTAATAATAATATTGTTTAGAGCTTTGTGGTTTATAGTGTTTTTTATAATTATAGTACTTATTTAATAGTATGTACGATGTATGCACTATGCATTTACTATGTACCATGTATAAAATATACATTATTACCCTGTAAGTGTATTAAGAAACTGAGATTTTAGGACTTTAACAGTCTTGTTAAAATTTAAAAAATAATAGGAAGTGAGAATCATAATTTATTCCTCCATCAGTCTTATTCCCTGTAACCATAATGGTATGCCCAACAAACATTATCCCATTAATTATGATGAGAGTGATTTGTTGTTACTCACACACATGTTTTACTTCTTGGTCTCCAAGCACTTTTGACTATCTTCCGTTGACTTTGAAAGTTCACTTACCCTTAGACCCAGCCAAAGAAACCTGTTTTGTTAAGAAAATGATATTTGATATCCCCAAGTGGAAATGTGTTCTTTCTTTCCCTTTTGTCATTACATTTCAATTTCTTTTGAAGAACTCTCCTTCAGAAGTCCACTCTGTCCTGAAGTTGAGTTACTCTGTGTTCATAGCCCCTAGTAGAAAACATAGAAAACATAATATTTTTGACACTCAAATACCATGTTATTTGTTACAGTTTCTTATACCACACTTATTTGAGGGTTTCTGCAACCACATAATACACATCTAAAATAATACAAGATATGAAAATACTACCATAGTGTAGTGTCTCTTGAATATTTCCTTTAATCTTTCATCTTCACTGCTCTAATTCTACCGATTTGTCAACTCTTTTCTTTCCAACTGTTCAAGCACTGAAAGGATACTGCCTCTAGTCTCATTTTACCCTCCAATATATATTGTCCAACTTGATGCCAGACTTACAATTAGAAAATATCACCATCTGGCTACAAATGCTCAATAGCTCTCTACTATTCTCAGAAAAATCCAAGATCTATATCTAGTATGGCATATGAAGCCCTCCATAATTTGGCTCCTCTGTTATTTGTAATACCTCTTACCTCCTCCTCTCTATTTCTTTCCCTCTCCAGCCTTGTCACAGAATAGGTCAAGCCCATCTGTGGCTTTGTAAAGTAAACAGCCATTTTCCAGAAAAGCCAGGGAAGATTAAGCATTCCAAGCAGAAGAAACAACATGAGTAAAGATAGTGATTTGAAGTGGCACAGAGTGTTGCGGGACTGGAAAATGTGAAGGTTGCTTTTATTTTTAGCCTTCCCTGCTCTTGGTTTAATAAAATTAATTATTCCTTCCTCTGTATCATCAACTGTGTCATATGCTGTCATATTTATTTCTCTAGTAAAATGTACCTTCAGGATTAGATTTGTTTTGTATTTGTCTTTGCAAAACTAGAACCAAGCACAGAGAATGACTCATAGTAGGCACTTACATGTTTTGTTAAACTATTGAACTGTTGAGAAATGATTCAGGAATTTACTAATCAATTTCAGGATCTTAGATCACGAAAAGTTTTAGAAAAACCCTTGATCATAATGCAGCACGTCCTGTTATTCCAGCAATTGTGCTATGTATATAAAATGCTTACACTAGACTTTGTGACCCCAGTGGCTACAGGGACAAGAATTTCCATGAATATTAACTTTTTCAAAGCAATTATAATTAATCACAAGCATCTCTTGGCAAGTTGCTGTATGGAGAAGTGAGAGGAGGAATCAGACTCATGGGCAGTCACAGAGGAGGGGGGCCCACACACTAGTCCAAAGAACTTGGAACCAGGGCGCTAATGTTTTTCTTATTGGAATGGAGGAAGAAGATTTTCTATCCTAAATGGGAAGATTTTGTTTTTTCCCTCCTGGAGTATCTCTGCTTTTAGATTTTTTGGGTTTGCATGAAACTTGAAACTTGATTAGTGGCAGCTAAAACACAGGACATTAAAAACAAAAAACAAGATTGTTAAAAAAAATAAAAACAAAACAGAAAACCCAAATAAGTGTTAGGAATAGGAGTGCCTCATGGGAGAATTTAGACAGACATCAAGCATAGCAAAGGATCCAGCATAACTAGGCAGATAACAAAAACCAAGAATAGACAAGAGTCAGGAAATAATATGGGTAGTGGCTGTCAAAAGACATATATTCTTATAATTATGGTGTAATTAAAGATTATATTTTGAAATAGTTTGTTAATATCCATACTTTATGCTTACTAATCTTACAAAAGATAAATCACAGAATGAAAACAGAATGAGATAGACTTATATGTAATTACAGACACATATCCAAATTGTTCTATTAAGTAAAAAAGTCCATTTGTTGAATAGTATTTAATTATAATTTTGAATAGTAATAATCACTTAGCTTTCTTGGATCCCACCCAATTATGACAAGTATTTCACATTATTTATGTTATAGTGTAATGTACCTTTTCTTACCAAGAAGTTTCAAACTGTATTTCACCATTATGAAAATTGCCATATAAATACATCTTTTTTACCACACTGGATGTACCAAGTGAGTAGAGAAAATGTCTATTTTTTTCTCATTGTTTTGTGTCACGTGTCTAGCACAGTGCCTGTGGAGGCAAAGGTCAATATTTGTGAAAGGAATGAAGTATATACTAGAAAAAATGAGTACATATTTACAAAACTATATGATATGGTGATTTTGCTAAGGACTTTAATTTCCTATAGTATACATTTCATCACTGTAAAATTTCAACATGTGAGTATTTATGTTTGCAGTAAGCTACTTTGTTAATCAGAAATGTTTATCCTGACCTATATACAGTTAATCCATGATGAAAAAATGTTTCCTGTGACTGAAGTTTCATTTTGTTAAAACAGAATCTTTATGAAAAAATTGTAATAGTATGAAATAATATCAGAGGAGAAGAAAATCTGTTTAAGAATTTTAATCAAGTGAACTTCTAAAATGTTTATCTTTGAATAGTAAATTTAAATAAAGTAAATCCAAGGGTTGAGCTGAAGCTTTATAAGTGTTATTTCATGCAAATGAAGATTTAAAACTTCAAGATCAAAAAGTAAGCCTATTCTTTAAGAAATTACAATGTCTTTGCTTTTGTCTACTACTTTCTTTTTTGTGCTATATTTTTATGTATCTAATTATACAAAGGATAGTAATATTTGTAATTCAGTTTGTTTTTATTTTTTTTATTAATAGACTTTTTAGAGTGGTTTTAGGTCCACAGCAGAATTGAACAGAAAGTAGAGTTTTCCATATACCTGTTGCTCCCCCACACACATTCATAGACTTCCCTATTATCATCAATCCCTACCAGAGTGGTACATGTGTTACAACTGATGAATTTACATCAACACAGCCTTGTTACCTACAGTCTGTCAAATTTACATTACAGTTCACTCTAGGCGTTGTAAATTCCATGGGTTTGGGTAAATGTATAGTAACATGTACCCACCATTATAGTATTATAGGGAGTCTTTTTTTAAAGATACAGATGTAGTGAAAAGAAGGGCCATATGTACCCCAATGTTCATAGTAGCAGTGTCCACAGTTGCCAAACTGTGGAAAGAGCCAAGATGTCTTTCAACAGATGAAGGGATAAAGAAGATGTGGTCCATATACATAATGGAATATTACTCAGCCATCAGAAAGGATGAATACTCAACTTTTGCATCAGCATGGACGGAACTGAGGAGATTATACTGAGTGAAATAAGTCAAGCAGAGAAAGTCAATTATCATATGGTTTCACTTACTAGTGGAGCATAAGGAATAACAGGGAGGACATTAGGAGAAGGAAAGGAAAAGGGAATTGGGGCAAATCAGAGGCAGAAACAAACTGTGAGAGACTGTGGACTCTGAGAAACAAACTGTGGGTTTTAGAGGGGAAGGGGTGGGGGCATGGGTGAGCCTGGGGTATTAAGGAAGGCATGTATTGCATGGAGCGCTGGGCGTTGTACATAAACAATGAATCTTGGAACACTGAATCAAAAACTAATGATGTATTTTATGGTGACTAACAACACACACATACACACACACGTGCATACTCAAAATTCTCTGTGCTTCTCCTGTTCATCCTTCTCCCTAACCTGTGCCAGCCGCTCATCTTTTTATGATCTCCATAGTTATGCTTTTCCAGAAGGTTATATGGTCATAATATAGTAAGCAGCCTTTTTAGATTGGCTTCTTTCGCTAAATAATATGCATTTCAGGTTCCTCCTTGTCTTTTCATGATTTAATAGCTCATTTCTTGTAAGTGCTGAATATATCCCATTGTCTGAATGGACAGTTTATTTATCCATTCACTGGCCAAACATCTTTATTGCCTCCAACCCTTGGCAATTATGAATAAAGCTGGAATAAATATTCATGTGCTAATTTTCTGGGAGCAGATCAGTCTTTAGACTTTTTGGGTAAATATCAAGGGGCATGACTGATTGTATGGTAAGAATGTAGTTTTGTAATTGCCAAATAGTCTTCCAGGATGGACATACCATTTTGCATTCCCCACTGGCAATGAATGAGAGAGTTCTTACTGCTTCACTTCCTTGCCAGCATTTGGTGGTGTCAGTATTCCAGATTATGGCTATTCTAATAGGTGTATAGTGCTATGCCATTGTTGTTTTAATGGTTGTTTCTCTGGCATTTAATGAGGAACCTTTTCAGATGTTTATTTTCTATCCATATATCTTGTTTGATGAGGTATCTGTAAAGGTCTCTGGCTTATTTTTAATTGCTTATTGTCTTATTGTTGAGTTTTAAGAGTTCTTAGTGTATATTTTGGATAACAATTCTCTATCAAATGTGTCTTTTTGCAAAGATTTTCTCCCAGTCTGTGACTTATCTTATAATTGTCTTGATAGTGTCTTTTGTGGAGCAAATTTTTTTAGTTTTAATCAAGTTCCATTTATCAATTCTTTCTTTTATGAGTTGTGCCTATGGTATTACACCTTAAAGGTCATGGTCAAACACAAAGTCATCTAGATTTTCTCCTAAGATATCTTCTAGAAGTTTTATAATCTTATATTTTACATTTAGGTCTGTGATACATTTTGACTGATTTTTTTGTGAAGGGTGTGAAATCTATGTTTACATTCTTTTTTTTTTTTTTTTTTGCATGTGGATATCAAGTGGTTCCAGCATCATTTGTTGAAAATACTATTTTTTCCTCTGTTGTATTCAGTTTACTTTAAAATGTTTTTTTCTTTAAAAAAACTATAGTCATCTAAGTAATACCTGTATCGTGTTAAATAAATCACCTAATTTCTGCTCCATATCTTTTTATTCCCCATTCTGTATCAGGGGTAGGGGTTAACTGACCTATTTCTTTTGTTAGTTACCCCTATATTGCTAAAATAATAAGTTTATCTCACCATATTCTAATTTTTGAAATTATCTATATTTCCTATTTTGATACTTAAGAATATAACATTCTCTACGTAAACCCAATTATCAAATACAGATGCTTCTATCTCCTGTTATGAACAAGGCTATTCTAACCACTGTATCCATATCAATTATACATAATAGCCACGTAAGGTGGGCATTGTTATTATCCCATCCAAGTGACTGAGGTGAAGAAAGGTTAATGATTTGCCAATTGTCAATAGCCAGCAGATTGTGGGGTCAGGGAAGTTGATTATTCGAGCTGACTCTCCTTACCATGATCTCTTAATCCATAAAATCTCTTAACTTCTCAGTTAGTAAAATGAGGATTTTTTTTATTCTATGAATATTCATTTCTAAATTTAACAGTTACCTACCATTGCTTTGAAATATAGTTGCCAAAGCCCTTACAATTAGGGAGTTTTTATTCCAGCAGAGAAATGAAGATAAGTAAACCAAGGACCCGGGTATTAAGGGGATATAATAGGAATAACAGAGCACCTGCTATAAGAAGTCCTCTCTCAGGACTACACAGAGATCTACAGCAAAAGAAGAGAAAGTTTTTCGGGCACAGAGACAAGCTGATGCTTAGGCTAGAGAGCAGAAAGCAGCTTATGTATTTATGAATAGAAAGAAGTCAGGGTGATAGGGAAAGAAGGGACATGAAAGAAAGTTAGGGTCAAAGAGTCAGAGGGAGGTCATGCTGTTCTTTGCAATCCAGGCACATCAGAGATTATCAAATGCCATGTCTTTTCCATACTCATAGTCCCTGTAGAGGAACACAGTGTTCTACAGTTAAAATTCTTCTTTGCTGAGAGATTTCCCTCTCTGGAAAGCTAGGCATTCTGGAAGCACCTGAGTGTAACCTTTGGCAGATGAGTGATGAAAGTATCTTAGGCAGTTAGGGCTTCTATAACAAATTGTAGACTGGGTGCTTAAACAACAGACATTAATTAATTTCTCACATTTCTGGAGAGTAAGAAATCCAATATCAAGATGCTGGCAGATTCAGAGTCTGGTGAGAGCCTTCTTCCTTGTTCATAGAAAGCTGCTTTCTTGCTGTATCTCATGTTTGAAAGACGGATCATTGCTCTGTGTCTTTTCTAGGCAAATACTAATGAGGGCCCCTCATTCTCAAAAGGCCTGACTTCCAAATACCATCACATTAGGATTAGGGTTTTGATATATGAATTTTGGCAAAACACCAACATCCCAGTCACAGCAGTATATATTCTAGTTTTCTTAAAAAACTAGTAGTAATACAGTCTGGAACACAGTAGTAAAACAATCTGAAACACATTCTACATCACCTTTCAGAGGTTTCAGGATCTGTTTCTGGGGAAACCTAGTCTTAGAAGCATTAAATCTAAAAACTTGGATTTTATTCTAAGTTTGTTAGGAAGAAATAGAGACTTCTTAGCAAAAAAAAAAAAAAATCATGATATAAATTACTTTTTACTTAAAAATGTCACATTAGCTTCTTTTTTAAAAAAATGAGTTGAGAGGAAGTGATGAGTCCTGCTAGAATATTCCACTAGGATAGGCCCGATATTAGAGTATATTGAACTCACTTAATTCATATACAGGAAAAAAATAATGAATTCATATGTTTTGAGAGCAAGTTGACAAGATTTAAGGTCTTGGGAACTTAAATCAAAGATAATTTTTAGATTTTAACTTACTGATATTGCTGCCATTTATACAGGATAAGAAAAATTGGAAGAGGAACAACTATAGAGGTAAGATCAATACATTTATTGGTCCATATTAAGATTAAGATGCCAAATATTCAGCTAAGGAGATATTGCAGGTTTCATCTGGAGCTCAGAGATGTTGGCAGTAGAAATTCAGCTTCAAGAGTTACCAACATACAGAGACCCAAAGATCACTTGAAGGAAGTGTATACAGAAAAGAAAAATGTGATCAGGATAGAATATTGTGTTTCTCAGAAGATGACATGCTTGCAAAAAAAAGACTAAGAAGAAGAATTTTTGGAGTAAGGGCAAAACCTATACAGTGCTAGAAGAAACAGCCTTTCAGTCATAAGGGAGTACTCAAGAAGCATCAGTAGACAAGGGTTTGTGCTTGGGACATGAGTGGTTACCTTGTCAAGGTCAGGCTCAGTCAAGTTTGGTAACAGAAGTCTGATTGAAGACCATTAAAAAAGTATCCACTACAACAATGCCAGGTGGAGAAAGAAAACAGGGATTTTAGGTATCCCTCAAAAAGAATTTGTTGTAAAGCAGAGCAGGGAAATGGGCTGATCCCTGTGTGTATGCAGTCAAAGGAGATCACTTTTTCTTTTTCTTTTGTTTTGTTCTTTTCTTTTCTATTCTTTTTCCTTTCCTTTTTCCTTTCCTTTCCTTTCTTTCCTTTCCTTTCCTCTCTTTTTTCTTTTTCTTTTTCCTTCCCTTCCCTTTCGTTCCCTTGCCTTGCCTTGCCTTGCCTTCCCTTCCCTTCCTTTCCTTTCAAGATGGGCCTTGGAAAATAGTTGGATACTTATAGAAAATATCCAGTTTGGGGATGTTTTACCCTGTTTTAGTTCTTTTTACTGTTTATATGAGTGTTATGGACTAAATATTTGTGTTCCCACAAAATTTATGTGTTGAAACTTTACCCTCAGTATGATGGTTTTAGGAGGTGGGGCCTTGGTATAGATGAATTTATGACTGTGGGGTCTTCATGATGGAATCAGCATCCTTCTAAGAGTCACACCAGAGCTTGCTTCCTCACCTTCTCTGCCGTGCACAGATGCCATGAGAAGTTGGCAGTCTCCACCCCAGATGAGGTCCCTCACTAGAACCTGACCATGCTCTCACCCTGATCTCTGACTTGCAAACTCCAAAACTGGGAGAAGGAAGTTTCTGTTATTTATAAGCCACCCAATCTGTGGTGTTTTGTGATAGCAGCCCAAACTAAGACAGCTTCATTTATTTTTCCTTTCACACTAAGCTGACTGAATTGATAGTTTTACTATAACTGTAATTAAATCTTTATAATGTTTGGTTCTCAGGTTGAATGAATTTTAACGCTAAAAAAATCACAAAGAGTGTTAATGTTACTATGACTCCACATTATTTACCGAGTTCCCATATACTCCTCTGACATAATTTTCTCTATTTTAGCAACTTTCATTAGTGTGAAACATTTGTTACAATTAATGAACCAATATTTATTTACTATTATTGAAATCCAAAGTTTACATTGAGATTGACTCTTCATGTTGTAAATTTATGTGGGTTTTGAAAAATGCATAAAATTATGTAGCCATCATTACAGTATCATACAGAAGAATTTCACCACCTTACGTCTCCTCTGTACTTCATTTATTTATCCTTATGCAGCCCTCACTTCTTCACCCACCCCTCACTATACCCCAAGCTGCAGAACTCCTGAAAATCACTGGGTTTTTGTTTTCGTTGTTGTTTTTGTTTGTTTATTTGTTCTAATTATCTCTAGTTTTGCCTTTTCCAGAATGTCATAGAATTGAAATCTTTCTATGTACTTTTTTCAGATTGGCTTCTTCATCTTAGCAGAATGTGTTTATAGTTCCTCCATGCCTTTTTGAGGCTTAAAGGATTGATCAATCTTTTTATTATTGAATGATATTATATGGAAGTACCACAGTTTATTTATCCATTTATTTATTGAAGGACATTTTGATTGCTTTTAGCTTTTGATGTTTGCAAATAAAGACACTACTAATATTCACATGGAGGTTTTTGTAGAGATATAAGTTTTAACCCGATTGGACAAATAATTTTGGAGTTTGGTACTCAATCATACGGTAAGACTATGTTTAGCCTTGTAAGAAACTACCAAACTATCTTGCAAAGTAGTGATACCATTTTCCATTGCCTCCATGAATGAATGAGAGTTCCTGCTACTCTACAATTTTTCTAGCAGTTGATATTTGTAAGTTTTATGGATTTTGACTATTCTAATAAGTATATAGTATTATTTCATTATCGCCTTAATCTGAAATTCCCTCATAAAACAGGATATTGAGCATCATTTCATATACTTTATATCTACATATATATTTTTGGAGAAATATCTACTTAGCTTTTTTCCTCACTTTTTAATTGTTACATCATGGAGCTGAAATGGAAATTAAAGTATTTTTAGTGATTTTTTTTGTGGGCTTATAATTCTTTTAAAATTTGATAATGGTATGACTAACATATTTTTAATTCATTTTTCTTACTCAATAGGTTCCATAAATATGTGTAATCATGCCCTTTGTGAGAAACTGAATTTATTTTCCTTAGAAAATATTTTTCAACATTACATCTTTTTCTTTATTCTTCTAAAAGTCATATTACTTGAGTGTTGATATTTTTAGATTAACCATTACGTATTTCATCAAATTGCTCATGCTTACTTTTTGTTCTTCTTCCAATGAGATTTGAGTTTATAGTCAACCTACTTTTCTAGAAATTATCTTGTTCCCTCAATATTAATTTTTTCCCACAGCCTTTTGTTCTTGTTCAGTGAGTACAATATCTTCTTGAAGATTATTTTCTTCTAAATATGCAGTATTGTTTACTCCAGAATAATTTTTCTCCCTTTTCATCTTGGTCTCTTTTCCTCCTGTTACAGGATTTCTGAAATATTTGGTGATATTGTTTTCTATCTGTATTGGAAAAAATGAGTCTGTAAAATGCTGATGGAATCTGTATGTGGGTGAGAATTGTTCTACTGGCAGATTTGGTTTCATACTAGTCAGAAAGTCAGTAATTATTATCAGGAAATCCTAAATGTCAGAGGGTAAAAACTTTTCACCGGGTGTTCTTTACTTCTGGTAATAGAGGTTATGGAAGGGAGTTTATACAATCAGGATTTCATTTCTTCCTGTTTTCAGCCCTCATTCCACCGTATTCTCCATTATAACTGCAATATACAAATTTTGGTCTTCTCCAAAAGCTGAAAGGTAGTTCTCCAGGCTATAACTCTTGCTTATTATACTCATACTTTTCAAATGTATCAGCCTATTTGCTTATGTCTATAAATCAACTATGTCTTTGCTTATATCTATATGTATAGTTATATACATATATCTATCAGTCCACCTATCAGTGAATGAAAATCAGGAGTCTGAGAAAAAGTAAATTTGGAATAAAATAACATAGCCTAATAAAATTCTTATTTGAATGTGCAAACCTGTAAGAATAATGAGTAGAAATGAAATCAAACTGGTTGCTAGGGGAAAAAAAAAGAAAAGAAAAGAAATCCAGATTATTGGATCTGAAAACTCTCATCATAGATATTCAAGGCAAGCCTTCTCCATGAGTTACTTCATGAGTTACTACTCCATGAGGCACAACAGCATATTGGAAGAAGTTCATAACTGTGAGCCATGGACGTAAATAAATGTGGCATCTCCATGGCTTAAAGAGGGACATTCATTACATTCAGTGCTTTGTCAGGAAGCTACATTGCTTGCTAAGAAGTATGAAGTGTTTGTAAGTTGAAAAGAAAACATCTAAACGTGAGAGAAATATGGTGGGAGACAATGAACTTAATGAAGATCATTTCAGGTCAAAATTGGGTTTTTCTGGTCATGATTATATAAATATTGCAAAGATCTTACTTCCATACATCTCCGCACACAGGCACCCAGCACCATTATGACTGTCTTACTCCTTAACTTCCTGTCAGCAGGCTGGCACACCCCACTTGAGCCATCAGTGAATGAAGGGAAGGTGTCATTTGTTTCTAATAAAGCAAAGGTCTAATGTAAGTTAAAGCAAATGTTCCCTTTGCTATCCTGGTACTTTAAGGTCAGCCTTCTCCACAGAGGGAACAAACATTCATCTGGAAAATTTTAATATCTGCAAACAATAAAAGCCTAAGCTCTTACCAACTCTACTGTTCTTTTGGACCCATTTTTTAGGCAGTGACCAATGTCTCACTTTAATCTTTTACCCCTTTCCTCCATCATCATTCTGTCCTATGATTCAGTTCATCTGTGCCCATCAGCTTTTCAAAATAATAACTATTAATTTATATAATTAATTTCTTTTGAGGGGGTAGCAGCTGCAAGGGTTCTTCTGTGTATTTGAGACTTTGTCAGGGGTCTTCAGAAGTTACAGATCTTTAACAAAAGGGAGGTATCACCAATGATAAGGAAAAAGACATTGTTACAAACTGGCAGTAAAGATATCCCTTCTCTGAAAATATACTTTCTCTGAAAGTACCTGGGAGTTGGGTCAGGAGGATTTCTCAGCCGCAACTTGAAAATCAGCTCACACAGTAATTGATACTTACATATAAGGCTGCCTTAACTAAAGTAGCTACAAGTTGAACCTGCTGATGCATGTCTTACTTTGCAAGGACACCTGCCCTCCTCCTCCTAGGCTTAAAATAACAGTTACAACAATAAGGTCAAAAAGAGACAAGAAAATAACCACCATTAATAGAAACACTAATTGTCAATAAAAAGCATTACTATTAAGAGTCCTACTTCAGAAGACATGGTAGAGCACCTGTGTGTATTTTGTGACACGTACTCAATGACAGTGAATTACAACTGATATATTTTGGCTTTGAATTTCAACGTGTGATTTAGACTACTGATACTAGTAGCCTAGGTAAAATTAATTTGGAAATCGATGTCAGTTCAAAGTAGTCGGAAATAGTCTATCTCTTGGGGCTGCCAAGCTGTGCACATTTCTGATCTAGGAATTGAGGAAACTGGACCAGGAGGTCCAGGTGAAGTTGCAAGAGCTATCGCCCCCACCTGCCACCCACAACTATAGGATGAGCATGCAGGTCAGCTGTACTGTGTGAGCCGCAGTGGCCAGGGTGCCTCTCAGGAAACTTCAGAGTATAAAGACTTCCGGTTTACTTCTCTTTCTACATTCTCTACCTTGCATATATATTTCTTGTGGCTAACCCTAACCAAGAATCACGTAGAGAAGGAAATTCTGGAGAAATGTAGTTGCAGCTTAGCTAAGCTGAAACCCTACAAAACCAATGATTAGTAATAATGAAAGTTTGCAAAATTGTCCAAGACGTACGTTCTCTCCTGTTTATGCAGTTGCTATACTGAGCAGTAGCTGAGTAATTAAACTCTCACCATCAGAGGTATCATTATTAGAACCCAGTTGGTGCTCTCAGATGTGAAGTCAAGCATGATACTTTATGGCATAGTACCCTGTGAATTCCTACATCCTATAAGCAGCTAGTGATCTTTTGATGGCACAGCAATAAAAATATACATTTTATATCAGATGAATAATGCACCTATATTTATAAAAGCTAATAAGTCCTCTCACTTTTTCCCCAGTTCTTTTTTACTGCATTTGTGCATGCACGTGTGCACATATGCTCATACAGGCACACACCCACACAACACATAGCCCGAGGTAATACCATAAATTATCTTAATATTAAAGAAAAAAATGTTCTGGATGAGTGTATTTAAGTAAAGTACTGTGAATACACACAGAGATAACACATGTGCAAATAAAATGAAAGGAATTCAGTTTTGATCTAAAGGTTTCATCGATTTTTCCTAAGCAGGATTGTTAATTACCTGCACTGGAGCTTGAAATAATATGTGCAGTAAGTTTCAGGAGTTATCTTATTAAATGAATATGTTATTTGTATTCTATATGGAAATGAGCTTATGTGTTTTGACTTTATGCATGAGGCTTGGACCCCCTGGGTATCCTGTGGGGACCAGGCACAGCTGATTTCTTCATCTGCAAGGCAGAAGCCTGACAGCCACAGATGTGAGCTGCTCCAGCTTTAGGTGTGAAAGCTGCTTTGTGAAGCCAGAATTCAAGCAATTAAGCAAGTTCCCCTCCTGGTAAGCTGGTAGTTAGCCAGGCCACTGTCAGTGCTGCCCACGCTGCTGCAGGCAGAGGGCTCAGTGAGAAGGAACACCTGAAAGCTTCTTGCTGGGCAAGAACAAAGACTCAAAACCTAAAATGTTAAGGACCTCCTTTAGAAAGTCACTTGAGCCTTTAGCTCTGAGTTCTACAGATAGATTCAAATAAGCATAAGGAATCCAAAATGGAATAATCAATAATCATGTATCATTCCTTTCAGTTACCAAGCATACATATTATGCATTGCATATACATGAATTGCATACTATATTGCATCTCATTTAGTTTTTAGAACTACCCTGGAAAGTCTTTATCAATATTGCTATTTAGAGACTGGGAAACTGGATCAGAATGGTTCACTAACTTATTGTTGGCTCTATAGACTGTAAGAAGCCAAGCCAGGGCTGAAACACAGATTTTCCTATCAGTCCCAGGGTCCACTTTAAATCGTTTCTAAGTAGGTAAGACACACATGAGTTAGTAAAATAAATAGCCAATTTTACTGGGCTATCGTGCACAGCTATCTTATATTATAGCACAGGTTTTTTTTTTTTTTAAAGTCTTATTTATTTATTTGAGAGAGAACAAGCAGGAAGAGCAGGGAGAGAGAGAAAGAATCTCAAGCAAACTCCATGCTGAGTGTTAAGCCCAATGCAGGGCTTGATTTTGCGACCCTGAGATCACAACCTACTATTAGGTTACAGTTGCATCACTTACGAAACTAATTTTACCTGGTCTTTATCCCTCCGTTTAGGAGCGGGTAATATTTGTGAATTGGCCCATAGCATTTTCCTAATTTTTAAAATAAAAGTTAAAATTGTGAACAATCACTAGAATACAAATAGTTATTTGTTCTTGATGAGGAGAAAAAAAAAAGAAAATGAAATCTTAAGCAATCACATTATCAGGAATATGGTTCGGTGCTTATATATGTCATTAGCAGCAATGAGATTGCTGTAGCCAACAATGAGAGATAGGTAATGTATTATTCCCTTCCAAAAGAGAAGACGGGAGTCAAAGTTAAAGAACTTTTCACACTTTCAAGGAGAAAGGAAATGGTCTGGCCGGGATTTGAACACAGGCCTGCCTGATATTCAAGATAAAGGGAGAAAGTTTAAAAAAAAATAAAAAGGTTCTGTGCATCTCCTATGGCATGCACTGCAATCTGTACTTTGCAGCCATTGTTTTCTCTCTTTACAACGACCTTAAAATGTAATAACTGTCACATTTTATAAATGAGGAAAAAGGAAACAAATTAACATAAATTCTCTAAAATTCCAAGACTAGTAAATTGACAGAAAAGAATCAAATATCTGACTTCAGTGTTGGCGTTTCTTCCACTAACAGATTCCGCCATTGCTGGGTATATACATGGAATGTAAACAACACACAGGAAATAAATGACTTTGTTAAGACAATAGAGTAAACACAATTCATGGAACAGTTAAAGATTGCTGAGCCTTCCAATACCTGTTACTAAAACAGGATATAGTTTGGTGAGTTCTTTTTCCATTAAGCTTCAAAGAATACTACACTTTGGAAGTTTTCATCTATTTTTTTAAATATTCTCATAAACACAAGGTTACACACAGTATTCATCAGAAAAAAAAATCTTTGCAGGAAATGTAGCTACATACAGTATATTATGAATTGAATTCTGGCTTACTCTTTTTTTTTAAGATTTTAATTATTTATTTGACAGACAGAGATCACAAGTAGGCAGAGAGGCAGGCAGAGGGAGAAGGGGGGAACCGGGCTCCCTGCTGAACAGAGAGCCCGATGTAGGGCTTGATCCCAGGACCCTGAGATCATGACCTGAGCCAAGGACAGAGGCTTAACCCACTGAGCCACCCACTGAGGCACCCCGCATTCTGACTTACTGTAAATGAAAAGGAATAAAAGAAGACCTCAAGGAGAACCAAATTAAATACATACATTATTATCAAAAGTGTATAGAACAATAGGTTTGCTTAAAAATGTTTTTGCTCAGAAAAGTCTACCCTGACAAAGACCATTATCCTGCCTAGAGTTATGTCAGCTAATGCTTAACACATTACCACTTCTACTACTCCATAGGACTAAAAGTTTATTAAATAATATTAAGTTAATACAATATTGATGATAAAGTTTAGTTAGTAGAAATAAAGTGTTCAATCCCCCTATCAGAACTTTTTGGCTTTAATTTTAAATTACCATGGATGTGCAGATCATAGATAGAGTTGAAGCACCATGTTTAGTCCTCCCCAATTACATCTTTCCTCATTTCACAGTAATCTTAAAATTAACTTTAACATTTCCATGCATATCTTTATGCCTTTATTGGATGTGCATATATCTTTTTAAGTAGTTTTATATTACATGCTTTTTAAGCTTCATATAAAAGGTAAATATTTCTACAAAATTTATTTTGAACGGTGTATAGTATTAAAAATGTATATATACATATATGGGGGGACTTTTGTCCATTCATTTCACTGTCTGCAGTAAGTATTTCAGTATAATAATGCATTTTATTATCCCTTTACCTATTAATGGAAATTTCAGGTATCTCAGATTTTCCACTATTTATGTTTAGAAATAATAGTGCCTATGTAAAATTCTGTACAGATTTCCTTAAGAATAAGAGTTTCTCTAGAGAACAGGGCTCAGCCACCTTTTTCTTAAAGGGACAGATGGTAGGTTTTAGTTTTGCTGGCCAAGAGGTGGTATCAGAGATATTATGTAGGTACTTGAATAGGACTTAAAATATTACCATTTAAAAATATAGAAACCATTCTTAGCTCATGGGCCATAAACAAATAGGACAACTGGCCTGGGACATACTGGGCATAGTTTATCTATTTTATAATAGAATCCTAATCTAGAGCATATAAAGGGTATAAAAATTTTGGATCACAAGTTCTGTAGATATTCAACTGTTTAAGATATTATTCCAAATAGATGAACTCCAAAATAGATGAACCAATTTACCATCACAACAGCATTAAAGATAATTTGGTGTTGCTCGCCAGTTTCCCCAATATTTGATAAAAACATCTTGCAAGTATTACAGTATGAAAAGCTTTCACTCTGGTTCTAATTTGCATTTCCCTCAATACTGTTAAGGTTGACCATATTTTTATGTTTATTTACCATCTGTGTTTTCTTGCTATTGAATTTCTTGGTTATATCTTTTGTACATCCTTTCTTAGGGAATGTTTCTCTTTTTCTGTGTTAACATGGAGTTTTTTATGTATTTCATAAACTAAGTATCTTTTTATTATGACAATATGAGTGGCAAATATATTCTTATTTTCACCTTCTTTTTATATTTTATGGCAATCTTCATGCACATAAGTTTTCAATTTTCATGTAATTGAGTTTAATAATCTTTCCTATGCCAATACCATAATATTTACTCATTTATTTTCTTCTAAATTTTAAATATTTGCTTTTCATATTTAGATAGCTCATCTATTCTGGGTTGCTTTATCTATTTAAGTAAAATCCAAATTTATTAAATTCTTTTATTAGCATGACCAGTTTTTATAGCACCATCTATTAAAAATTACAAATTTCTCTCATTCATTTGCAATGCAATTTGTGCATATATCAACAGATAGTTCATTCTGTTAATAAAAAGAATTGTGTTGTGTGTGTATTTTTTCCCCCTGTTTATTCCTGATCTTGTTCCACTGGGTCATAATTATAACAACTCTTGTTATTAGTAAGACATGTCCTTCTATCTTGGTTTTCTTCCCCAAAATTGTCTTGGCTCTTCTGTTCCCTTTTTTATTTCACATACATTTAACAATCAGGTGTTCATATTCCAATAAAATCCATGTCAGGATTTTTATCAGAATTATTTTGGAGTTATAAATTATTTGGGGATACCTAATATATTAATCATAATAATACAACATGTGGTTGTGATGCCTATATTTGCCTTTTCAAAGTCATTTTAAAAATTTCGATTTTTTTCATAAAGGTCTTACATAATTTTTGTTAATTTTGATTGATACCTTATATAGCATTTTTTAAAAAATAGAAATGCCAGGTTTTAATGGCTTATTTTTATTCATTTTTAAAAAAAAGTATTTTTAAAGTTTTTATTTAAATTCAAATTAGTTAACATACAGTGTAATATTAATTGCAGGTGTACAATATAGTGATTCAGTACTTCCATACATCACCAAATACTCATCACAAGTGTATGCCTTAATCTCCATCACCTATTTAACCTATACCCCCATCCACATCCATTCTAGTAACCCTCAGTTTGTTCTCTATAGTTAATAGTCTGTTTCTTGGTTTTCTTCTCTCTCTTTTTTCCCCTTTGCTCTATGATTTGTTTCCTAAATTCCACTTATGAATGAAATCATAGGGTATCTTCCTCTAACCAACTTATTTTGCTTAGCATAGTACTCTCTAGCTCCATCCATGTCATTGCAAATGGCTAGATTTTATTCTTTCTTGTGGCTGAGTCATATACCACTGTGTACGTATAACACATCTTCTTTATCCATTAGTCAGTTGAGGAACACTTGAGCTGCATCCAGAATTTGGTTATTGTAGACAATGGTGCTGTAAACATTGGGAGCAGTTATCTTTTTGAATTAGTATTTTTGTATTCTTTGAGTAAATACCTAGAAATGCATAGTATTTTAAAAGGTACACTTTGCAATTCTGGCCAGTGTTTAGGATTACAACTAATTTTAGAATACTGATTTAGTGTGTTAAATATTAATATATTCTAATAAATGTCTATCCTCATTTAAATCATTCTTATAATTTTGGATATAATTTCTTAGAATCTTTGCAAAAGCAATCATATTGATAATACAATTTTGTTTACTTTTTTTCCAGTGCTACTATTCTTACGTGTTCATCTTATTATTTGATATTATCTAAAACAATGATCCTTAACTGGTAGAACTCTTGCTTCCCAGGGAACATTTGGCAATGTCTGAAGATATTTTTTGTTATCACAACTGTGCAGGGTGCTGTGCTAGTAGAATCTAGTAGGTAGAAGTTAGTGATGCTGCTAAATATCCTGCAGTATACATGACAACCCTCTACAACAAAAAATTATCTAGCCCAAAATGTTGACACTGTTGAAATTGAGAAAACTTGACCTAAAGCCTCCAGTATACAGCTGAATGCAATTATTATAATTCTTATTTTCAAAGGAAATGAACTTTTTAACATATTACACTAAATATCATGTTTCCTAGAGTTTTTTAGAAGATGTCCTTCATGAGGAATATTCATTAGCTTTTATAGATAATATTCTATGTTGAAGAATTGTCAGTTTTTAATAATTAATATGATAAATTGCATGAGTGATTTTCTGGTGGTTAAACTCTCCTTGCATGCCTGGAATAATCTCAACTGAATCATGAAGTAATATTTATTTTATAAATTACTCTATCAGTTGGGTGTTATTTTGCAAATATTTGGTAAGCTCTCTCTGTAAAGTATTCCCCCCTTATCATACATCATACATGTGCCTGAAATGCAATTCTCGGTCAATAGCATTAAATAAAATGCATTTTAAACAAAGCTTATACTGAAACTGCCGTATGTATAAGCCAGAGTAATTATGTGACTGTGTGTAATAATGGAGTCATTATGGGCTATTTTCATTTTACTTTCACCTGTTCCACAGGTTAGTTTTTCTAGTAACAGATGTTAAAACAAGAATTTGAGATACATCATTTTATTAGTGGTCATTAGCTATGAGGAGAAGAGAGAAAAAGCACTATTTGGCACACGAAAAAGTAAAACTGCAATGCAAGCCCAGTAAAGCCTTAGCTTCCCATGAAGAGAAACTCTGGAGTGAACAATGTCCATCAGAATGCCTCATGTTGAGTCAAAATGGCGGGGCTTTTATAGCCCGACCTTGCTCAGTCACCACATGTCATAAATCGGAATGGCATAGGCTCATGAGAAGGGTTCTTTGCAGTTGAGATAGACTCTGAGTGGACTGAGACTGAAGGCTCTGTCAAATGCACTCTCATGAACTGGAAAGTGAATTCTACCCTGAATGGAGATCTGGGTGGCTTATCTCTGGGTCTACCACACCTTTTGTACATGAGAACTAGAGTTCGTGGTATGGGCGAAGGTTATAGAGGTATACGAAGGAAGCTAAGTAAATCTCTGTGGTCTCAAATTTGAATCAGAATGTCATGTGAATGTCATGAGGTATTTTATCTCTGGATATTAAATGAACCTCTTGGTTTTCAAACCACGAAACTAAGGAAATATTTTCTGAAAAATATTTGCATTCATACTAGGGTTTCCAGTAATTTTCATTTATTATTATTTCTCTTTGAAGTCACTTTTTATTTTAAAACAATTTAGATTTTAAAAATTATGGTAGAGATATTACAATGAATTCCTATATTCTCCTTGTGCAGTTTTGTGGGTTAAGTTGTGTATTCCCCAAATACTTTCCAGTCCTAAACTTTTGAATGTGAGGGATAAGGGAGGCAATTCTTTTTTTTTAAAGATTTTATTTATTTATTTGACAGAGATCACAAGTAGGCAGAAAGGCAGGCAGAGAGAGAGAGAGAGGAGGAAGCAGGCTCCCCGTGGAGCAGAGAGCCCGATGTGGGGCTCGATTCCAGGACCCTGGGATCATGACCTGAGCCGAAGGCAGAGGCTTTAACCCACTGAGCCAGCCAGGTGCCCCAAGGGAGGCAATTCTTGCCTTCTTCTTGATCTTAGGAGGAAAATGGTCAGTTCCTCATCACTGAGTATAAAGTAGGCTGGAGTTATTTTTACAGATTTTTTTTCTTTTTTTAATAACATCAAGGTAGTCTTTTTCTATTCCTAACTTGCTTTATCATGAGTGGTACTGGATTTTGTTAAAAGCATTTTTTTGCCACTAATTAATATGATCATAATATTTTTCTTCTTTAGTTCTGTTGATATACTAGATTGTATTGATTTGTTTTCTAATGTTGAACCACCTTGATTCCTGAAATAAATCTTTCTTGCTTGTGGTATGTAATTTTTATATACATTTTTGGACTTGCTTTGTTAATATTTTGTTGAATATTTTTTGTCTATGATTAGAAGAGATACCAATCTCTAGTTTTCCTTCCTCATAATACCTTCATCTAGTTTAGTATTAGGGTAATAATGCTGGTCTCATAGAATGACTTAGGAAGTATTGCTTTGGCTTCTAAGTTCTGAAAGGGATCGTGAAGACCTGGTACATTTCTAAACTAAAATGTTTGATAGAATTCACAATGTCATCATTTCTACTCAGTGATTTTTTGAGGAGAATGTAATTCAGTTATAATTCTGTAATAAATATTAAGCTATTCAAATTATATTTTCTTCTTTTGTGAGTTTTGATAATTTGTCGTTAAAGGAATGGTCCATTTCATCTAAATTATTGAGTTCTTGGACATAGAGTTGTTTATAGTATACCTTGATTTACCCTGTAGTGTCCATGAACTGAATATTGATAACTTCTCTTTCACTTTTGGTATTAATAATTTGTGTCTTCTTTTTTTTTTTTTTTTTCCTCCTTGCTTAACCTGGTTAGAGGTTTATCAATTTTATTGATCTTTGCAAAGACCAATCCTATGGTTTTGCTGATTTTCTCTTTTTTTCTTTGCGGTTTCATTGTTTTTTAATCTAATTTTCATTATTCCTTTTCTTCTGCTTAGTTTTGGCTCAAATTACTCTTCTTCTTCCAACTTCTTAAGTTGAAAGTTTGTTATTGATCTTAGATTTTAGATCTTTCTAGTTTTCTAACGTTTGTATTCAATGCTATAAATTTCCATCTAAACGGTACTTTGCAGCATTCCACAAATTTTGACAAGTTGTATTTTAATTTTCACAATTCAAAATATTTTTAAATTTCCCTGAGATTTCTCTGACACATGTGTGATTCACAGGTAGGTTATTTATTTTCCAAATCTTTGAGATTTTCCAGCCATTTTTTTTTTCATTGTAGATCCAGTTTAATTTCTTTGTGGCATGAAGACATGATTATACAATTTCTATACTGTTCAATTTGTTAAGGTGTATTTTGTGCCAAGAATATGGTGTGTCATGGTGAATGTGACATTTGAGTTTGAGAAGAATGTGTCTTTGCTATTTTGGGTGGAGTCTACTATAAATATTAACTATATAAATTTGAATAACAGTTCTGTTCAGGTCAACTATATCCTTATTGATTTTCTGCCTGTTTGATCTATCCATTACTGATGCTAATGATTACTGACAGTAACTAAGAAAGTGGATTTGCATCTTTTTCTTTTCAATTTTATCCATTTTTACTTCATGTGTTTAGGTGGGTGAGTGAGAACACATTTAACATTGTTATATCTGACAATTTTACTTACTTTGAAGTATGCCTCATTTAAAATTGATATAGTTACTCTGTATTTCTTTTGATTTGTGTTAGCATGGTATATCTTTTTCTATCTCTTTCTCTACTTTTAACCTATCAGAGCCTTTTTATTTAAATTGTGTTTTTATAGACAACTTACAATTTGGACCTTTTTTTTTTTAATGTACTCTGACCATCTCTTTCAATTTGTGCATTTAGATCACATTTAAAGTGATTATTGATATATTTAGATTAATGTCAACAATATTTTTAACCGTTTTATATTCATTGCCAGAAACTCCTTTCTCTGTTCTTAATTAAGTGGTTTTTGTTATTCCATTTTATCTCCTCTTTTAATGTGTGTTGTTACCTCTTTAAACAAATTAGTAGTTTCCCTAGAGCATATAATATCCAATTAATAATATACATTTTTACTAATCTAAGTCCATTTTTTTTCTAAGTCCATTTTTAACTAACCTTATTCTGCTTTGTATGTAGTACAAGTGCCTTAAATAAGAGTATTCCAATTCCTCCCTCCTATTCCGGTGACACTCGTGTCCTTCATTTTACTTAATCATATGCCATAATCACCCAGTACATTGTCACTGTTATCAGTTTAAATAAACAGATCAATTAATGATTATAAAAAATAGAAGGTGTTCTTTTACTTTTATTTTTCTGAAGATCTTTCTTTGTAGAATGCCTTTCAATTTATGTCTGCCTATTATTGTGTCCCTTCTAGTGCATCCTATCAATTGGCACATGGTGTTGTTTTGTTCTATTTTTTCCTAATATTAACATTGTTCTCTGGGTTAAGAATGTGTGTACAAAGTTTCTCCAGTGCATATTTTCTCTTTGTAAAAGTAGTAAACACTTTTTGAGGGGAAGATATCCCACATGTTTAATTCTTCAGTGTCTCCCCCCACTCTACTCTTCCCACAGCTTCCTACCCCAACTCCATCAAAGTTCTGACCTCTTTCTTTGGCTATGGTTTCATCTTTCCTTAGGGTACAAAAATGACTTCTTCAGACCTTTGGCTAAGTTATACTCACCTGTTAATAATGACAGCATCATCTCAGACTCTAGCGGGAGCAGTAGAGAAATAGATCTCCACCTTCACAAGAGGAGGGAAGATGCATGAGAATGTGCTGATTTTTGTGACACGATCTTTCCAACTATTCTTTTCAGATGAATCATTTCTTACTATTAAAGAAAAAAGTGCAGAGAGACCACAGACATTTAAGTAGGAAAAAGCCAAACACTGCCCTAAAAGTTGAAGGCCCTGCAAGTGAGGTTGTGGGTATAGAGGGAACAACGTGCTGCATGGTTTAAGACCCAATTCACTATCACCTTTCATCCATGCGATGAGCAGCATTGGGTACGTGACCTCTAATAAGCCTTGACAGGGTCAGGGCTGTGGGGTTGAGTACAGAGATCTACCCCCATTCAAGGTACACATTGTGGAGAGCCTTCAATTTCTGGGGAAGTTTGGAGATTGAGAGTTAGTGAACACGGGGATATTATTTGTTCTTGGACTCCTTGAGTTTGACCAAAATTAGACAGAATCAGAACCAACTTTAATTTCTTTATGGTGTCAGCTGGGGAAGCATAGTGCTTAGCCATTATCCTTATAAGTACATTTTGTGCTAGTGAGTATCTTCAGGGAAGCTTGGAAGTAAAGAAAAAAAAAAGGGGAACATCTGACCTACAACCCCTGCCAAGGACAAAAGGCCTTAGTTAAGAAGAAAAGATGTGAAGAATAAGACTATTCCGTCCCCTAAGGTTAAATAACTTGTTTCTGTCTTTATGAGGTTAAAGTTGGATCTCTGGATCTCAGAAATGCACCCTCACTAGAGTTCAGAGCTCATAATGTACTGCTAAGTATATAACAGGAACTCAGTTAGTATGTATACAGTCAAGGGAATGCTATGTTGGGATACAGTGGAAAGTTACAGTGAAGCCTCCATATGCTAAGTTACACATATCCTATAGCAGAAAACCATTAAAGAACGTGTGTCCTGTATAAAAAATTCAGAAGTGTTTTTCTCAAACCACTGTTTTTTTTTTTTTAGTAATTATGATCTAAGACTGTGTTTCTCTTTGCCTTTTTTTCCTAATTCAAAATTTAGAACTAAAATTAAGCCTTACCTTATGTGATATACTAATGCCTAAGTCTATTCTCTGGTTTTATTATTATTCTATTATTTTCTCACTTATATGGCTTTTAATTTTTATAAATATATAGAGATAGATATAGATATATTGATATGTATATTAATCTGACATTTTCTTTTGCATATACATATCCCAAAAATAATATTTTCCCTTATTTTAAGTCTCTAAAAAATGTCAGATCACTCAACTGTTTCAACTTTTAGAGTAATTTAATGCTTGTGAAAGAAATATAAATCAGAACTTAATTATATGCTTATAGAGATCACTTGACAGAATCTGTTAAAAAAAGAAAGGCTAGAAATTTAGCAAAAATACACAACTGTTAGTGTTTGATATCCTAAAAAATAGAACTAAATGATTAGAGTGCAGAGGTCATAAATAGGTCATAAACCTGTAAGAAACATGTTTTAAAAATTGTTTAATGCTCATAATCATGGACTTGTAGGTTAGGATAAAATTTCTAGGAGAACATCATACTTGAATTCAAAAAGTATTATGTATTAAATATCATAAATGGCAATGAACATGGTGTGTTCTTTTTAGATTACTGAATCGATGTTGTCTGGGATGATGTTAACTGTGCAAATTAACAAAAAGAATGGTTGAAATGTGAAGAGTGGGAAATGTCTGTTGAATTATAAATAGATGCAGGTCCCTAAATTAATAATGTTAATATCAATGAAATATTTGATTTAATCTATATCCTCCAATTTATATCTTTATCTCTCCCTCTCAAAAAGAAATATAGTGGGTGCTTGGGTGGCTCAGTCGGTTAAGCATCTGATTCTTGATTTTGGCTCAGGTCAGAATCACAGCTCCAGTTATGAACTCAGAGTTTTGAGATCAAGCCCTACCTCAGGCTCTTTACTGGATGTGGAGTCTGCTTAAAATTCATTCTCTCTTTCCCTCTCCCTCTCCCCCTCTGCCCCCTGCTCTCAAAATAAATAAATAAAAATTTATATATTTACATTGGCCCACAACATTGTTTACTGATTATTCCAGTGGAAAAAATAGTGAGAAAAAGTTTATTATATCCATATATTTGGGATGGTATCTTTGATTCTTTGTATTACATATTTTTTAATATTCTACTTTAAATTGTGGAATACAACAAATAAAGTAATAAAAATAAATATTAATATTTAACTATTATGGACTTTGTAACAGTATACACTTACATAATGGATATTTCTGTTTAATGTAATATCACAAGTTCCTTAAATATTTAAAGTGCAAACATAGTATTCTTAAGCAATACATTATGTTCAGTTTGTGTGAATTGGAAAAGACTAAGAAGCATAGTTTAAAGGCTTTGCATTGTTTTTCAGTAAATAGACTGTTTTTGGTTCATGTTGGTGAGATGGAGACAAAGACAATATTAGAAGATCAACATCTGGTTCCTATGCATTTGTAAGGTTCTATTTATAAATAATATAAACAATTTAAATTCTTTATGTATTATCTATTCATGTCTATATTACTGTAAAATTTTTCCAATCACTATTAGAGATGTGGGTCATGACTGAGTTCCTTTCTGTTTCTCCCTTCCTCTCACTGCCTCCTTCCTTCACTCTTCTCTTTTTCTCCTTCTTTCCTTCCCTTTTAACATCCATGTGACCTTTCTCAATATTGTTGTTACTATAGTCTTATTTGCAATGATTCAGTAGTTAAATCACTTTCTCTTATTTCCTCCTTCTTTGCAGCTGTGACATCAGGCCAGTGAAAATGAAATGTTAGAGTTGACAGTGTTTAATATTATTTGTTCCTATCACTGTTAACACTTCTATTATTATCAAAACGTTTAGATCAGCACTGTCAGTTCCAAAGGACCTGCTGACATGCCATGGGAAACTTCGATAAACAGTTCTGTTGTATTTTTTTCTATATACTTCATAGTCCTTGTTTGAAAATCATTTCTTCTTCCTCAGGATATTTATTTTGGAGAAAAAAAAATAAAACCTTGGTTTTTAAAGAGCTCATCAATTTCTGCTTCTTATACTTCACTTGAAGTTTTAATCCTCTGTTTCTAACCTCACAATTGGTTGCTTGGAGGTGATTATGATGTCACAAATATAGGGTTATTGTAATTCAGGGCAGGGAATAAGTCATAGATGATTTTATAAGGAACAAAGATGTCATTCTCATGTAAATATGTCAACCATTTCAAAGTGAGAAAAGGGAATGAAAGACATAAATATGAGATCTAATAATACCGATTATTAAAAGAAATGGCTTAAGATCAAAATTTCATATGAAACATTAATAGCTTTGAAAAATTTGTATAAACCCTTCATGTTTCTTTTCATATCCTGCAGTTCTTTGAATATATGTGTGTGGGTCTGCAAATTTAAAGCATGTTTATATTGGTATACCCTTCTCAATCCAAATACCTAACTGAATGCTAGAAGTGACTTCAAACAAAGAAGTCTGATTTCTTCTTTGGTTTGCAGAAACCAATGTCATTTGGTAATTGTACTTCCCATCCTCCATTGTGTTTGAAGGAATGATATCCCCAAACAGTAGAATTGTCATCAAATTGTTTATCCTACATGATTACATATTTGCTGGGAGATTTTATCAATTGCTTTTTTTTTTCTAAGTAATTTAAATCTGAGGAATTATTGAGAAGATTATTAATATCTTCTGAGAGCCTTCTTCCCCTTAGAGGGTGGAGTGGAAGGTATGACCAGTATGTATTGTCCAGTATGGGGCACAAAGTAGATTTTCACTTAACACTTGTCAAGTTATGATAGAGAACAGATGCTTTTATGTCTGAAGAAACATGCTGCCTTGACAAAATTTGAATGGTCTTAGTTAAAGAAAATTTTTCCTTTCACCTTGCCCCCTCCATGCCACACCGTGTTATAACTAAACTGATGAGTACATAGCTCCATCTGGGTGCAAGGTCAGAAGGAAACACTGCCTGAGAGTCTCTTGGCATTTTGGCCACATAGCTGTCATCTTTGAGCACCAGTCAGCCAACTTCTTGAACCAATGGCACTGACCTGCTTGTGGAATCGACTTCAGTAGTTTATGACAACAGCTAACCTCCAGCTAGTACATTTTTGGGGATTTCTTATGGTCAACGGTGACATCATCATTATCAATTCCAAAGGACACTGTTCAGGAATCCTAGACCCTTAGACCTCATAATTGGCCATTTTTTTCCCTGCAAATGTCTTTTTTCTAGGATATCTCTCTCCTTTGGTTTTCTAACTCTTTATTTTTTCCTTGCAAGTCTAATTTGTGTGTCATATTGTCAACTATCCCTCAAATTATATTTAACTCTTTTTCCCTTTCCCTTCTTCACCCTGGTTTGTAAAATTACATCCACATTCATATCTTCAAATACCTGTTCTATTTTGATGACTACTGCATCTTCATATAAAAATTTATCCAGGGCGCCTGGGTGGCTCAGTGGGTTAAGCCTCTGCCTTCGGCTCAGGTCATGATCTCAGGGTCCTGGGATCGAGGCCCGCATCGGGCTCTCTGCTCAGCGGGGAGCCTGCTTTCTCCTCTTTCTCTATGCCTGCCTCTCTGCATACTTGTGATCTCTCTCTGTTTCAAATAAATAAATAAAATCTTTAAAAAAAATAAAAAAATAAAAAAAATAAATAAAAATTTATCCATTTTCTTGAGATGTGCCCAGTACAATTGTGATCAACTGAGTTTTGCTTACCTAAAGCAAAGAGTGGCAGCCACTCGCAGGTGACTATGTCCCAAATTCTTCATCTCCTACTAACCAAATCTATTCTTTTTTCTACTTTGAACCTAAATATCATCCTCCTTTTTGTTTGTGCCCAGTCCTAATAATCCCAATGAATGGACAAGTCCTGCCAATTCTAATCCCTCAAATAGTCTCAAATCTGTTCTTTACCTTCACCGCCATAATCACTGTTATGTTCTTAGGTTAGGTTGCCTGGAACCCTGCAACACTTCTCTAGCAACCACTTCCCAATATTTAGCCTATCTTTTGAACTACAATACTACTATTCCAAATAGGCAAATCAATTATATCATCTTCATGTATGAAATCCTTAAACTCTTTCCCATCTGCATCAGGGGCCTTCTGATGGAATAGTTAATGTTACAGAGGTAGATAAATTGGCTCTGAAGGCTGGCTTCTTCCCTTACTTAGCTGGTAAATTTAATAAATTTATTTAACCTCTCTGTGCCTCATTTTCCTAATCTGTAAATTAGATATTAATATTGGACTGGGAGAAAAAATGAATTAATTTCTATAAATCTGAAGCAATACTGATGGCACCTGGTAAGTACATGATAAAAATATTCATTGTCACATATAATTACCATCACCATCATTAATATCATCCTTCTAATCATCAAAGGGAAAAGAATAGCATGGCATTCAAGACTTTCATATCTACCCTTGTAGCCCTTTTCAGTTTCACACCCTAATAATTCCCCATAAATGCCTTTGAAAGCATTTTTCTGTTCAAATAGGATATCTGCTCTCCCTGCTAGTCTTCCTGTCATAGATTCCCCTTATCTGCTTATAAAATCTATATTTTATCCTCTGAGTTATCATTCAAATTCATCCTTGTGAAACTTTTAGTTATGCATAGAGGCAGTCAGGGACTCTCTTTGCATTCCCATACTGCCATATACTTATTTCCAATATTCAATCATTTGATTCTTATTTCTTTCCTGTCTTTCCGAGAAGGCTTTGAAGATGTTGGAGGGCAGGAATTCAGCTTTATTCAGACTTCCAGTGCTGTGCAGAGTGTTCTGGGATATCATAGATACTTAGGAAGATTTTTAATAAATGGTATATACTCACTAGTTTCACCTTATGAATTGACTGTTTGAAATAAGCCTATTTTTACTTAAGCAAAGAAGCCAGGTGGTCTTTAGAAGGAGTCTTGATTTAACATATACTTTCTAAAGTGCTTTCTTTCTTCTGTTATAGTCATGCTATACTAATTCCTTCCTTTACAACTCACATTTGTTCCATTATCAAATATAGATTCTAGCTCAAAAAATGCCTTGAGATTCTAGCCTTCTTTTCTCCACCCCAACTCATCAGTTCTTGCTTAGCTGCTAGTATTATGTTCCCAAAAGGAAATCTGACATAGTCCCTCCTCTGTTTAAAGATTCTTTAGAACAGGTGAAAGTATGCACTATCTAGTTCTGAATGCAAAGCACTCTATCTCTAGAAATTTTCTTTAGTCTTATTTTCCATCATTACCCTAAACTACACTCAATTCTTTATATATCACACCACTGGGTAGAAATGAGAAAAGTCTGTTACTTGCCTGCATCATGGTATACACTTTTACATTTGCTGGGAATGCCCAACACTAGTTGTCCTCAAATCTCCAGTTCAATTATCACTTCATTCTTTCTTCCATCCATTCACTCATTAACTTTATTCCTTGGACAAGAACCATCTTCAGTTCCCTGTGTTGGTACACTTCTCCATTTTTCCACATCTTCACTATGTCCACCTGAGCACAATGCCCTCCCCACCATCCCCAGGCCCAGTTCACTCCATAACCAATCCTTATTTTCCATTCTAATTTCTCCCTCTAGTCTCTCATTTTAGAATTTATTTTCTCCTTCTTCATCATGGACTTCACTCTATCAACAATGCCTTTTCTTTCCTATATTTTCAACCATATATTTTTTTTCTTATTGGATCTTTCCTGACAGCATAAAAATACACCTACCTCCCACACTAATAAGCAAACAAAAATTCTAAGCCAAAATATTTTTACCCCACATCTTCAAGGCATCACCATCTGTGTTTTTCTTTTTTATTACTAGATTTATTAAACTATGGGTCTACCCTCAAAGTCTCCATTTCTCTCATCCCACCTATAGTCCCAAAAAAACTACTAATGAAAAAAACTACTCATCTTTTCACTAAAACAGTTTTCATCAATTCTGTCAAAAATGTCTTTATTGCCAATACAATGGTTACTTGTTTATCTTTAAAAAAAAAAATCACTGAATTTAATAGTATCGGTTTTTCCTTCCTTGAACCATTCTCCTGCTTGACTTTAAGGATTCAAACTTCTCTTGGCTCTCTAATTATATTTTCTTAGTCTCTTTTCTTAGAGTCACCTTCTTAACTTTTCTCATGTTACATACTTGCTCCATTTTAACTGACCCAGGTACATAGCTATTTAATCTGATTTATAAAAGATTTCAAAATCTTATCTCCTCAACAACTTCTAAATTATCTATTGAGTTTCTACTTGCATAGATCAAAGTACCTAAAGTTTAACATCAGTAGAACAGAAGTAAGTATCGTCTTCACCCAAGTTTTCTCCTTGTCTTTTACTTTATATTTTGGTGATTGATCTCATTATTTATTCTTCCTCTCAAGAGATAACTTAGAATTCAGCCTGTATTCCTATCAGACTCAATTCCCATATCCTGAAAATTCTATTCGTGTGATATTGGTCATTTGTCCCCATCTCTTCTCTTTCTTTCAACCTGAGTTTGGATTCTCATCTTTCTTTCCTGGAGGATGCCAATGGTGCTTTGACTCATTTACCCATCTCCAAGCTTTATTTCCCTTCATTCATTCCATAGTCAAAGGACAATTCTCTTTCCAAAATCACTTTGTCACTCTCCTGCCCCAAATTCTTCTGTACCACAGTCTTGCTTTTATCTTCCAAAATCATTTTTTTCTAACAGTAATGGAGGGAACAGTTGTCTCATGCACCCTCCTGGGTTGTCTGCTTATCACAACTTCTCTATGTCAAGTGTGTCTTTTATGATCTTCTCACCTATTCTCTTGCCTACCCCTCTTGTAGTTCTACTTTCCTCTACTGACCTTTAGTAACAAGCTCCATGTGGTAACTGGACAGGTTCCAGGAACTTCTAGTCTACAATGTAATTGGTCTGAGACAAGTTTCCTCTCAGTAGCATCTGTGCAAATGTTGAGGGTCACTCCATATGAATTAATTTTGTTCCTATGCCAATCCCTCAATCAACTGGAATACTAGGTTGCTGGTATTATAAGACTGGATAATACGCTCACTATTGAAGAGGCACTGTGGCAAGGAGGATCCCATACAGTGATTGGTCTGACCTAAGGCACTGTACTTGCCTGTTAAGTTTGGGGTGGAGTACTACTTGGACCATGGATTGATAGGGCAGAAGAGGTGGTCTTCAAAAGTCAGGTGTGAGCAGAAGTAGAAATCTCTATACTTAATCTTATCCTTGACTGGTCAGACATAAATAACATGTTTGTAATGCATTTCCTAACTTCTGTCTCCTAGTTTGGGTTATATAGTGCATGTCTCTAGTCTCTACAGTAATCGGTGCTCAAATATATAACATGTTGTTATTAGTTATAGATCATAAACTCCTAATGGAAGAGACCTGTTTTCAGTCACGTTTGTATCTCCAGCACATGGCCTAGTGCCTGTCCTTAATTTGGCACTCAATAAATGCTTGCTTTACCTACAGAATTAAACAATAAATGAATACCATATTCTAGATCTTGGGTTAAAGTTTAAAGTAAAACCTTCTCTGACTGCTTCAGAGTTAGATGTTCCACTCTTTGGACAGCTTTTTAGGGGATTTATCTATTTGCATTTGTGTCACTGGAAAATATCTTATTAATCTTTGAGCAAATATACTTTGCTCAATTATGTTTGGTGAACAAATGAATGAATATGTGAGCGAGTGAATACATGAATGATGAATGGAGCGTAATTTACTTCCTCAGCTCTCCTGTGCCTCATTAAACTCTATGGATTCAGACAGAAAAGATTAAGCAAGAATTCCATCATGGTGCAATTGAGAAACTAAGTAGCCCTAAGAAAGCCAAGTTACATTAACCATGGAACTTTCTTTGTGACCTTAAGAATGATAGAATAGAATTGGGTCTCTGACTCTATGTGCAGAGATCCCTTTGCCAAGTTGCATTGTCTGAATTTATATTCAAGCATCTCAGTTTTCACTTAGACACTGGAAAATTTTGGCTGTGTTATATAAGAGAATCAGGATACATAGTTGATTTCTTTAAAGGATATAACAGTTAGAGTCTAATAAAATTTCCTTTCCGTTCCTTTTATATACCTTCACTTTAAAGGTAGAAAGAGAATGTTATTTGCTAGACTCTAGATAGGACACTTAATTTCTAATCAATTAGGTTTTAAGTTATAAAAATACTATTTTCTATAGGTTGTTACTCTCATTTATTGAAGAGAGGCAAGGACACATGCAATTTTTTTTTCTTTATAGAAATAGAAGGCATATAAAGAAATACACAAGCATTTGTTCTCATTTAAATGTCAACTCCCAAACCATCCCTTTCCCCAAATTTTGACATAGTGAGAAATCATGACTATTTCTGGTGCTGCTGTGCTTCCTGCCAGGTAACATTTCTAATATTCCCAAACTCAAAAGACCAGGAAGCAAACACATTGGTTTGCACATATTAGATATTCAATAAAGATTTGCTGGGCTCAGCTGATATAAAATATTAAAATCTCTCCACCCTTGCTTTTTTCCCTTTTCCTTTTTAAACTTCCTTTTGACCTCTTGCTTTTTATTTTGTTGTTGTTGTTTTGTTTTGTTTTGTTTTTGTTTTTCCTTCACTTTTAACCTCTTCTACTATTACCCATCTGTGACCTTGGGCAAGAACTTCCTTAATTTTCATCTGTTAAATGGGGGAAATAATTTATTCCACATGGGTTGAATATATACACTGTGCAATGCAGTGGGCTAAGTACCAGAGGATAGCAATTATTGCTCCACTTATGAACCAATCAAAATATAGAAATATAGAAACTTACAGCCTACTGAGAAAGATCATGATATTTTATAAGTTTAGTAAGTTTAAACAGAATTATGAAGTTTTATAGGAATATTTAACAGGGATGAACAAGCCCTAGGATGTTGAAGATGGTTACGGTTTCATTTTTTTTTTCCCCCTGGAAAAAAGATCTTCAAATAGAGCTTTGTTACCTTTTCTAGTAAGGCTAAAATTTTGGAAACTAGTTTTCTCAATGTGTCTGGATTTGACCAAGAAGAACCATTTAATTTTAGTTTTATTTGAACTTCTGTGTGTTTTCTTAAATGTGCATGTGCTCCAGCAGTTCATAGTTAGGCTCGTTTAGGAACTTAGAGTGCTCATATAAAGCAAATAGTTAAATGATACTTCACAATCAGTAGTTTACATTGCATAATTTCTGCTAATTTACAATTCAATTTCCTAGGAAAATATAATTTTAATGATGTGGAGTATACAAAGAAACATCTGTTGGCGCCCTTCTTTTTTCTGGAGAAGCCCTACATTTTAAATCTGTATATTTTAGATGCATCTTAAATCTCAGAGGTCTTCTGAGAGAAGCTTCACTACGTCATTGTTATTTTTCTAATATTTTTCCAGAATATTAGGATTGCTAATTCTTGTGGTACTTTTCAGGCTCTGAAGTTAACCTTTCCTGAATTTGTGATTTCTGGTCTTTATTTTTTTTAACTTTGAAATACTTATTTAGTCACAAAAAATTGTAAAAAATAGTTACAGAGAAGTTGTTATACCCTTCCTCCAGTCTCCCACAATGATTCTATCTTGTATTATTATATTAAACTATCAAAAACAAGTTGTACTAACATAAAGTGTCTGTATACTTTTATGTTGAGTCATTTTATCAAATGTGCATGTTTGTGCAACTGCTACCCCAGTCAAAATACAGAATTATTCCACCACCATATCTTTGTCTTTCTGCCCCTTTATGGTCATAGCTTCCAACCTTCCCTCTATTATCCCTAAACTCTGGCAATCACTAATCTGTTTTCCAACTCTATATTTTTGTCATGTCAATAATATTGTATAAATGAAATCATACATTCTCTGACCTTTTGAGATTGGCTTTTTTTCACTCAGCGTAATGCCCTTGAGATACATCCAAATTGTTATATGCATCAAAAATGCATTTCTTCTTAATACTGACTAGTACTCCCTGGTGTGTTTGCTACAGTTTGTTTAATCATTTACCAATTGAGGTATGTTTTAGCTGTTTCTAGTTTTGGGCTATTAAAAATGAAACTGCTATGAACAACCATGTACAGGTGTTTGTGTGGCCATAAATTTTTATTTTACTGGGATAAATGCAAAGACATTTCTTTTTTTGCTAATATAAGCATTTAGTGCTATAAATTATTCTCTCTGCCTACTTTAGCTGCATTCAACACATTTGATATGCTTTGTTTTCATTTTCACTCAGTTCAGTGAATTTCCTTAACTTCTTTTGACTCATGGCTTATTTAGAGGTGAATTGTTTAGTTACAAGTGTTTGGGGATTTTCCTTTCATCTTTCTGTTATTGATTTCCGTTTTGATTTCACTGTGATCATGGAACATACTCTGAATAATTCATTTATTTTGAATGTATTGAGGTTTTCCTTTGGTGGAGAATATTGTTTGTCTTCGTATATATTCCATTGATTCTTAACAAAGTATTTTTTACTATTGTTTGGTGGAATATTGTATTATCATATCTATAGATGCCAGTTAGATCTTGTTAGTTTATGGTGACTTTTTGTTCTATATCTTGATGATTTTTTTGATGTATATATATATATATATATATATATTAAAGATCTTTCTATTCGAGAGATAGAGAGGATGAGCTGGGGAAGGGGCAGAAAGAAAGGGAGAAGGAGAGGAGAAGCAGACTCCCTGCTGAGTATGGAGTGTGGAGCCTCAGGGCCCCATCCCAGGACCCTGAGATGATACCCTGAACTGAAATCAGGAGTCTGTTGCTAAACTGACTGAACTTACCAGGTACCTCTTTTGGTATAATTTTCTTTCAGTTTTTGAGAGAAAGGTGTTAAAATCCCCAGTTAATGTTGTTAATTTTTTTCCCTTTAATTCTCAGTCTTTATTTCAGCTATATTTCACTTTTATTTATGAGTTAGGATACATACACCTTTGTGATTTTTATGTCTTCTTGCAGGACTCAATGTCTCTCTGTGCCCTCCATAACTTTTTGCTCTGAAGTCCACTTTATCTGATATTTATATAGCCACTCTTGTTTTCTTTTGATTAATGTTAGCATGGCTATCTTTTTCCTTCCTTTTACTCTCAACCTATAAGTTCCTTTTTGACAGCATGTAGTTTGGTTATTTTATTCTTGAATCTGCCAATCTTTGTCTCTTACTGGTGTATTTAAGTAATTTATAATTAATGTAATTTTTGTTACGTTAGGGCTGAAGTCTGACATTTTATGTTTTGTTTTTTGTTTATTCTCCATTTTTTCCATTTCTCTGTGATGTTTTACCTTTCTTTAGTTATACATTGCTTCTTTAGAGTCTCATTTTATCTGTAGTGTGTTTTTGATTGTGTTTTTTCATAAATTTTTTTAGCGATCGCTTTTGTTATTATATTATACATACACAAAATTTATCCTAGTCCACTGATATTGACACTTAATCAGTTTAAGTGAAGTATAGAAACTTAACTTACTTTACATGTGCTACTTTGCTCTTCCTCTTTATAATTTTCATAAGTATTTCCTCTGCATAGATGAACAACCACATAAGATAGTGTTATATTTTCATGAATTCTATCATTATACATATTTTATTATGTAATAACAATAATTATTATTCTTATGCCATTTGAAATATTTTTATTTCTTGCTATGATGAATGGTTTTCTTTTTTATTTAAACCTGGGTATTTGGGGTCTTTTAATTTGAGAATCTGGATTTTAGTAAATCTTTTGTTTTCAGTGGCCACCTCTGTTCTGCCTGAGGAAAAGAGGTGGTGCCTCTTTATTACTTCCAGGTTGGTGTGGAAATCCAGTTTCCCTCTTCAACCTCAATTGACACATGTTGCGGGAGGGAGGGGTAGAGATCCTAGTTATTGCTAGGGTAGGAGAGTTTGCATCTTGCATTAGGTCTCTGTTGATGCTACCCTAGCTAGGAGAAGTACCTCATTCTGCTTCTCATATGGTCCTTGTGTTTGGGGTCACTTACTGCCTATTGGTAGTAAAAATTTTGATTTTCCACATTGCTTCTTTGATACCACCCCGGTGGGGAAAGGCAGGGTACCCTATTACTGCAGGGAGGGGTTTCTTACTTTCTTTCTAACATCGCCATAGGACAGGGGGTGACTCATTATGGCTTAGCAAAGAATATAGTTCCTGTATTAGTTTCCTAGGACTACCATAACAAAGTATCACAGACTAGGAAGTTCAAACAACAGAAACTTGCTTTCTCATAGTCCTAAAGGCTAGAAGTCTAAGATCAAGGTGTCAGCAAACTTGTTTCTTTTGAGGCCCCTTTCCTTGGCTTGTACATGGTTGCCCTCTCGCTGTGTTTTTACACTGGTCTTCCCTCTGTATCTATGTATGCAATCACATCCTGAGGTACTGAGGTAAGGCTCCAACATATAAATTTAAGGGGACACAACTCAGCCCATAAAAGTCCCAGTGCCTCTTCTAGAATATTCTGATTCCACCCAGCATGGCAGTTAACATGATTTATGATAGCCTGGCTAGGGTTCAAGTCTGTTTTTTCCATTTAGCCTTTCCTGATGGCATGGGCCTCGGGGCCACTCCCCCCACCACAATATTTCATTAAAGTAGAATATTTACTGATAACAGTTTCTATTTTGTTAGGCCTCTCCTGGTCCTTTGCTTGTGAGAATAAACTTTAACTAGAACACATTTTTTGTCTGTTGTATTTGGGCCATCCACTTTTCCAATACCAATTCTGGGACATCTGGGTCTAAAAGAAAACCCAGAGAGCTCATTGCTATGTTTTTCTTCAGGTCCAATGATCCCCAGTCTTTCTTCTTCCCTCCACCTTTCAGAATCTCCTTATGTTTGCTTTAAAGGTAATGTCCAAAGTTCCTAGTTGTACTTAGTGGGAATAATAGGAAAACTAATTCTACTCCATCTTTCTAGAGTGGAACTCCAGTAGAATCAATTTATAACCTTTTGAATGATACTTTTCTACTAAAGCTTTTATTTGTAGCTGAATTGCTTATTTATTTTAAATTTTTTCTATTGGAAAATAATTATTCTATTTGTGGGCTATTTTCTTTATAATGTAAAATCTGAGCTTGTATGAATCATTTTAATTAATTTTAGCACTATTAAAGTTTCATTGGAGATTATTTATTTTTTTCAAAATAAAGGTAATGACTTATAATGATTATAAATAATCCAAAAAATGATGTTATATTTTAAAACTTTATAATTCTCATTTATACACAAAGTTATCATAAATATAAGAAGAAAAACTCATTGGATAAATACTACCAAGGTAGTAAAAGGAAAAATTAGCATGAAGAATATTTTGCTAGCCTCTGTTCTGTCAACGGGCTCTAAACTAAACTTACAATGTTTGACTCTAATCATAATCTGTCAGATCTTATATTTAAATATTTGGCTTGCTTTTCACAAGTAGGTGGGCTATAATTACTTCCTCTCTTCCTTCCTTGGAACATACATTGCTCCAAATATATGGTTTCCTCCATTGATGAATCCGATAAAATACCAAACATTCCATGTGGGATAAATCAAGATGACATCAACATCTGCAGTGACATTAACAATTTACCAGAGAAGAAGGAAAGCAAACCTTTTTTGGTTAGGCATTTAATATTGATTATTTTATTAAATATTTACACAACTATAATGTTTACTAAGATTATTATAGAGTTGTTTTGCTGTGACCTATTTCTATACTTTTTAGTAGCTAGTAATCCTACCCTGGGACAATTTCCTTCATCTTTTTTCATTCTTCCTTCTTTATTTCTTTTTCTATTTTTCCTTCTTCATTACTTCTTCATCTCTTGCCATTCATCCTGTCCTGGGAAGGGGAGATGATTCTTATGAGTCCAGAATCAGTGTCCTCTCTTGTCAATGATAGGTCCTTGGAAGATATTTAGAGAGTGGGAGGAGAATGCTGTTGGGTTATTTTCTCATGATCCTCTTCCTACGTTGCTGCAAAGTGTTTGTACCTCTGCACCTACTATGACAGCTCTGGTTGGTTGGGTTTGGGGGGATTTTCCATACAGGGGTTTTTGCTGGATTCCAGGAACTCTTTCTTCCCTTTCCCTTTAATTCAAGGATGACAAATGTTTCCCATTGTTGCCAGTTTCTTATCGGTTTCCCTTAAACTTATCCACAAAATAGCACTTTTAATAAAGTGTCCTGAATTACTAATTTGAGTGTGTCATCTTTTTCAAGTTTTGTTAAATAAGGACAGATGTATCCATATTTGAAATTTCAGTATTGATCGCTTCAGTACCGATATCCAGTTTCCAAAATAACTTACAATGTGATCTATGTAGTTAATATTTTATAACTTCATGTAAAATGCTTGTATATTTCTCTTAATGTTCTAGGGAACATTGCATTTTAAAAATATTGTTACAACAAATACAACTTCCAACATGTTTCGTATCTCAAACTGCTTCTTTGGCTTAATTCAGAGAATAGCATTTACTTTGTAAATTTGGAATCCAACATTTTCATGACTAGCTTAGCCTATCGAAATCAATCTAACATATTAAACATAACAAAGGCTGATATCTAGATAAAAACAAAGAAAACAAAGAATTTAGGGTATTATATTATCCCTGGAATGCCATTAGATTACAGTTCCATTTCTAGTAATCAGTCTTGTCTTCTACCAGGAAGAATTTCAAGGACTTTAATAAATTTATCCACCTCTGTGATGAGTCTTTATTGACTTCATTGGTTTGGCATATATGCTTTTGCTCTGTTTTAAATTAATAATATCTTGTGTTTGATAGTTAGCTGTGTGGAACTTGGCTTACATGGACGTCTTGGTAATTATTGTCCCAAAATTTAATTTGTTCTGCTCTTTCTGTTCTCCAGAAATCCAGAGTTCGGCTGCAAATTGTGCTTCTGGGTGTTTTTAAGGTAGATCATCTGTTTTTGACCAGTCTTGTTTCAGTTTCCTACATGGCCAGCTGCTTAACTGTACTGCCCTCATCCATCAACTCTGTGTGTTGAAACTCACAAAAGTGAATTGCTCTTAGTGTTCCATCCAAACTGGTAGCTGGCTGACATCCAGTTGCTCTTTGTTGGTGACTTTGTATGCTAATATCCCATAGATAAATGTTATTGAAATTGTTTAAGAAGCATCCTCAGTTTTTTCTCTCCACTTCTTTTGGCTTAAGAGAATACTGGAAAATTTAAACCTCTAATACAGTCAGTACAGAGACAAATTCAAATGTAATTGCTGGTGCAAAACAAGGCTTCCTAAAGGGACTAGGTTTCATAAAGAGACTAAGTGTGAAACCTTTTGAATATATATGAGTAATGGAAATAATTACTGTTCTGTTTCCTTTGTCAAGATCATAGATGTCTATATGATATAGACATCATCTGCAGCCTTTTCCAATACCATAAACAACACTTTTGACCCTAGAGCAGACTCAGAATATAACTTATTATTTCAGTATTTTCCTTTTCTGTCACCATTATTCAACTCGATGAAAATAGAGCTACCCCACAACCCAGCGATTGTATTACTGGGTATTCACCCCCAAAATACAAATGTAGTGATCCGAAGGGGCATCTGCACCCCAAATGTTTATAGTAACAATGTCCATAATAGCTAAGCTATGGAAAGAGCCCAGATGTCCATTGACATATGACTGGTAAAGAAAATGTGATACACACACCCACACACACAATGAGATACTACTCAGCCATCAAAAAAAAAAAAAAAAAAAACAAAGGAAAGAAAAGAAAGGAAATCCTGCCGTTTGCAATGAAATGGATGGAACTAGATAGTATTATGCTAAGCAAAATAAGTCAATCAAAGAAAGACAATTATCATATGATCTCATTCATATGTGGAATTTAAGAAACAAAACAGTGGATCATAAAGGAAGAGAGAGAAAAAAAAAATGAAATTGGAGAGAGTGAGACAAACCATAAAAGACCCGTAATCATAGGAAACAAACTGAGGGTTACTGGATGATGGACATTAAGAAGGGTATGTGATGTAATGAGCACTGGGTGTTATATAAGACTGATGGATCGCTGGGCTCTGCCTTTGAAACTAATAATACATTATATCTTAATTGATTGAATTTAAATTAAAAAAATCATTGTTGAACTAAAGAGCAAACATGATTGATACATAAGTAATGGGGAGTGATGAGGAGTATGAAATTCTAAGGTAATACATTTGCAATGTTAAGCACTTTTTGTGGCTATATATTTCAGTCATTATAATTATGGAAGCAGATCCTAGACTTTCTCTGCTCTTCAAAGTTGACAACATCATCACTGATTGCTGGTGATTTGAACAGCAATTGTAGCTTTCTTTGGAAATGACCGATAAATAAATGGTTACAACATATTTTGCATAATGAATTCCAAATTCAATAAAATTATTAAATTGAACTAAAAAAAAATGACAGAGGGGCTGAGATTGGAACCATGAACCATCAAAGCACCAGTCTCCCATAAACCTGTTTTGGTAGGAATGATGCCAAATTCATAGATGACTCAGAGTGGGCCGTATAAATAAAAGGGTAGAAATCAGTTCTGGGTGAGGCTGAACTCCCAACTCTCAGACTGCCTTTCTCGTTTGTACACTATCCTATTAAAACACATATTATTTTAGTAAAAACAGCATGGACACCTTTTGATTTAGTGACAGATATCTGTAATTGTTACTTTTACATTGGCAAACTCATGAAAGGGGAAATTTGACTGGAATATCTGGGACAGGTGGAAAGACCAGGAACTAATTTATTCATAGGTGAGTAGAGATTGGAAGAAAAAAAATCTTCTGGTAACCACTGATGGATGTATGCAGGATAGATTCTCCAGTGGTTTTGAAATATGAAAGCACAAGAGTCGTCATCAATCATTTAGTACTTCAGTACGTTGGCCTGAGAATTTATGTGGGCAAATACTGAGTATACATTGGCTCAAAGGGGCAAACGAGTATTTTAATCACATTCACATAACCATCCCATGGGTCTCTACTTTCCCATAGGCCCACAAGTAGTTAAGAGTGTGTCCATCTACTAGATGTTGTTCAGTGTGCTGGGAGGAAGTATTTCTTTCCTCATGGAGTTTACATTCTAGTGACTAAGACAGATAAAAATCAATAGTCAAAGAGATAGAGATATAATGTGAATTGGGTTGAATTCCGGGAAGAAAAATAAACAAAACCAAAGCAAGGAGAATAAGAGGAGAATTTTTTTAGGTAGGGAAGGGAGGAAAAGACTTTCTGAGGAGCTGATATTGAGCAGAGATCTGAATGGGAAAGTGGGCCATGTGAATATCTGGGAAGAAAGTATTCCCTGAAAATAAGGCCTCAAATTCAAAGTCTCTGAGGCAAAAGTGTGGTAGGTGACCAGGATCGATTGGTAAGCATGGGTGGGGAGGAGGAAAGGATGGTAAAGTGCAGTCAAAATGTGATGAAGTATTGTAACATCACCTTGTTAATGTAGCAGGGTCTAGAGCATGATAGGGAATCACAGGGCAGAGTGAAGGGTTTAGTCAGAAAGGAAGAGGAAACTACTTGAGAGTTGATGGGAGGTTTTACATGGGGGTGACAAGATCTAGAGGATCATTCTCAGTGCTGGGTGGGCAATAGACTATTGAGAGGCAAGAGTGAAGCAAAGAACCAGTTATATGGAAATTGTAATAGTCTAAGTAAAGGATTGTCATGCCTTGGGCTAGACAATCTCCCTTGATTATTGGCCATGCTGGCAACAGGTTTTGACAGTCTTCGGAAAGAGAGGTGAGCACATTATGGAAAGTTTATGCATGTGGTTTGAAGAATTTAAGGATCTAGAGTCGTTCTTCAGCCAAATATTAATGTCCCCCTGGGCAGAAAATGTAAACTTCCTGTACTACAACCTCCCACTTCAATTTGCAGGGTTTGAACTAAATTATCACAATAACCTCCATCTCTGACTATCTGTGCTTCTCTGAAGACTAATATAAAGGATAAAGAATGTAGAAAATGTGCAAGGATTTTAATACAACATTGGAATGTCTTATGTCAACCTCCTACAAATTTTCAAGGAAACGTTAAGAAGAATTAAGTACTATTACACTGTGGAGTAGGAAGGTTAGGAGACTCTTTTTGGTAGTTTTTTTTGTTTTGTTTTGTTTTTTGGGGTTTTTTTTTTGCAATGGATAATTAATGTGCAAAAGAACACTTTTAAATTGATTCCCAGGAGATTTTCATGATTTTTGTTTGATTGTCTGTAATTATGCAATCCACAGTCTCCGACTGAATTAAACATCCCATAACCATTTTAATGACTCAGGATAGAAAGTAAAAATTGCAGACTTTAAATTCTGTTTCAATATGATGACTCTTGAGAATTTTATTGACCTTGGTGGACCTTTTGGAATTTGAGTTCATTTATAATCAAACTAGGGAAAAAATGTTTTGAAATGCTATTTAGAAGCTTAAAAGAATTATTGGACCCTGAATAACTTTCATTACATGACATTTTGATAAGGTCATCGTAAATGAGTCAGAAACATGGATTACATTTCGCTTAAAAATACACATTGCTTTACGACACATTTGGTCCAAATTCGTTTTGGCTTTTGCTGAATCCCAAGTGTTTTCTCTTCGTTTTTTTTTTCTCTTTAGATTCTCCAAAAGAATTGCTAAACCCATAATCTAGGTGAGTTCACCTGCCTCACTTTTCCAGAGTTTTGCCTCAGGCTTTTCCTTAATAGCCTGTATCTGTAGAGCAGAGACTCTTATACTGAGAATCACAAGAAGCACAGAATCTAATAAAAGCAAGGGAATATATATTTTTTTCTCCTCTTAAACACAGAGAGCTCTAAGGGAATGATATTGTTCCAGAGTACTGACTCAAATCAGTTCTGTATTTGAACTCTGTGATTATAAAATTTCAATTAAAGCTATAAAAAGCAAAGCTAACAGACACCAGAGCATGCCAAAGAAAAACAGGATGTTCTTTTTTGATTGGGAAATAATTATCTAAGTTCAATGGCTGGGTCCAGGTAGCTGAGTTTACATTTGCTTCTCCTCATTATAGAAACAGTTGAATTATGGTAAATTTTCCCCAAGCAGCAAAGCTGTCATTCAAAAGGGTGATTTTATTGGGGTGCAAATCCCTTTAGTTATTGCTTCAGTCCATTTTTAAAATGGATTTGAAGCCTGAGGGGAAAGTACAAATTAAGACGGATTTTTCTCTTTATGTGAAGAAACCGGCCTGTCTTGTGCGCAGCAGCCCCACCCTAGTACCTACAGGGCGCTCATCTGCTTCTGGAAGCCCTGTTATCTCCTTCTTTACAGAAGTGAGATGGAAACACAGCTAGCAATCTCCTTCTCAAAAATCATCACACTGATTGCATTATGTCTTTAACAACAGATCTAATATCCCCACATATTTATTATTACTCAGTGACAGGAACATGGGATTTCAGGTTTGAGGTCAAGTGTAAAGATACTCAAAATTTTTAGGATTGCAGAGGTGTACCAACATGAGTGCCTTTCCATTCTTTTACCTTGAGGGTGGAGGGGAGGGAGAATGCCACTCTTTAATATTTGAAATATTTGAAAAACTGACTTTTTTTTTTTAAATTTTTAGTCACTTGAGCATCATTCCTCATGACTAGTTCATTGTGAGTGAGTCTGCTGAAGACATAATATGCATAAGTATTTTGCTTAAAATAAACTAAGGGTTTGTACTATATAACTATTTAGGATCTAAAATGGTTCATAAGGCTTGTGAAAGATTAAAATATTTATATCTTATCAGCACCAGTTGAACTAGATAATATGGAGAGGAAAACACAATCAGATATCATTACTCTCTTCTGGGCATGAAGACAATTTTTCTTTCTTTTTGACACTAGGAAAATAACAGTTTAAAGCATATCTTAGAAACAGATCTGTTGTCGAGAATTCAGTTTAATTTTTAATTATAACAATGATTATATTAATAATGATTACATTATTTTAAATAATCCATAAGGATTTTGGTAAGCATACTATATAGTACACATGTACAAATATGAATGATATATTTATGAACACACACATCCACACACATATAGTACATTATTTTCAGAACTTAAGTGACTTCAGAAGATCATGAATTCTATGCTTTTGTTTCATAACAGCATAAACATCAACAATGTACATTAGATATGATATACACAATATAGGCGACTCTTAAACAATACTGGTTTGAACTTTCTGGTCCATTTTTAGGTAGATTTAAAAAATAAATATAGTACTCTAAATATATTTCCTCTTCCTTGTGATTTTCTTAGTAACATTTTCTTTTCTCCAGATTACTTTATTGTAAGAGTACAGTATATTATACATATAAAATACAAAATGTGTGTTAATTCACTGTGTATGTTGTTAGTAAAGCTTCCAGCCAGCAGTAGGTTATTACTAGTTAAGAATTTGGGCAGTCAAAGTTGTACACAGTGGTATCCACACTTACAGTGAGCATCTCATAACTTGTAGAGAAGTTGAATCACTAAGTTGTTCACCTGTAACTAATACAACATTGTGTGTGCCAACTGTACTCAGATTTAAAAAAAAAAAAAACCTGTTTTATGCAGATTTTCATTTGTACCGGGTGGTTTGGTCAATGTGCTTAACCCCATATTGTTCAAGAATCAACTGTATTTTGGTATAACTTAGAGAAATATGTGTCATGAGTAGTCTTCATCCCACATCCAACTTAAATTGTTACTATTTTACCCTTAGACCTTTGTCATTTTTTCAATAGAAATTGTCACTTGAACAATAATATTCCTACATATCCTTAATGCTTGTTATTGTCTGGTTCTGAAATCTCACCCAAATCATCCCTGTAGTCTCTCTTAGATAAACATTGTAATCTAGGCTCTTCATCAATATCACTGCTATCCATGCTGTTCTTGTCTATGTGAAGTAACACAGAAGGAGATAGGTAATTATCTCAGTAATTTCACGTATAATTGGAGGGTTACATTGATTTCCTTCTGTGTACTTTTTTTCATTCCTGGATTCTGCTTTGCTCTTTTCCAGTGGTGAAATATTGCTGAATTACCTTCAAATTATGGCTTGTTCTGAACATAGAGATTGCTTTTTATTAAATTTCATATAGAACAGTTAATGATTATTTAGTATGTCTTCAGTTTTGTTTTGTTTTGTTTTCTCTAAATGTTTGCTACATTTGATTTCTTCCACCCATATCAATCAATTCCCTGATTTTGGAAAGGTAAAATTATTTTTTTAATAATTATAGAAATTACCAATTATGAAACACTAGTCCTGAAATATGCTCTATTAAAAATAGTTTGGAGCACCTGAGTGGCTTAGTTGGTTAAGCATCTTCCTTCGGCTCAGGTCATGATCCCAGAGTCCTGGGATTGAGCCCCACTTCAGGCTCTCTGCTCAGCAGGAAGCCTGCTTCTCTTTCTGCACTATACCTCTGCTCCTGCTGTATATCCCTCTCTCAAATAAATAAATAAAATCTTAAAAAAATGAAAATAAAAATAGTTTAATGATTTAAATATTTGTCATAAAAGGTGCATATAATGTCCTTTTCTTATATATTTATAGTGTATATTAGATTACTAAAACTTCAGAAGCCTTTATAATGAAGAAATCTACTTAATTTTAACTCAGAATTTTTATTCTTGATTTTTAATTAATTAATTAATTAATTTTTAGTAAGGTAGAGAGAGAATCCTAAGGAGACTTCACAGCCAGCACAGAGCCTGAGGCAGGGCTCAATCCTATGACTCTGAGATCATGATTTAAGCCAAAATCAAGAGATAGACCATTAACCAAATGAGCCTCCCAGGCACCCGTGGACTCAGAATTTTTAAAAGTTCCACGAGCTTTCTATAGAAATATGAGCTACTTGGATCAAATTGTTGCTTATAGGATTTAAACTCGGATGATGGGGATTGGAAAAGTAAATAATTACACACAGAAACAGTATGTATGCAAGTCTTATTAACTGTGGAACATTGTAACACAAATCAATACATTTACATTGCTTGGAAACAAAAATGTTTCCAGTTTAATTCTGTGAAGTCCAAACATTTCAAATTTTATGAAGTGCACTTGCACAATTGTACCAATTTGGACAAACACTGAAGTTAGGTCGTAACTATAGATTTCATTTTTGGGGGGGATATTGCAAAGCTTTATCTCCAGTTTATTATTATTTTTAAATTATGCTTTTTACTTTTAACATTTTTTTTAAGGAGTCAGATTTACTCTCTGTTTCTCCCTTTGACATTTCTTCCATTGTTCTAGTCTAAGATCAAATATATTTCATCTTAGTTATCCCATGACTTTTTCTTTGTGGAAAATTCATGTAATGACCTCATCGACCAAAAATTTGCTTGTGGTGTAGATATTAGACTTGGCCACTTCTTACCTTCCTCTTGCTTCTCATCAAGCCTAAGGCAACCTATACAACATGAGTGATGATGAGTATTATTATTTACTTCATGTTAATAGGGGAAGGTTTCAAAAGTGTCACTGTTTAATATAATGTTTGTTAATGGGCCACCTGGGTGGCTCAGTCATTAAGCTTCTGTGTTTGGCTCAGGTCATGATCCCAAGGTCTTGGGATCCAGCCCTGCATTAGGCTCCCTGCTCAGTGGGAAGCCTGCTTCTCCCTCTCCCATTCCCCTTGCTTGTGTTCCCTCTTTCTCTCTATCAAATAAATAAAATCTTAAAAAAAAAAAATTAAGCTGTATATCCTCATTTTCAGGGGCCTATTTTGACCACTCTTGCTCAAAAATAGCAAGTTTCGGGACCCCTGGGTGGCTCAGTTGGTTAAGCGACTGCCTTCGGCTCAGGTCATGATTCCAGCGTCCTGGGATCGAGTCCCACATTGGGGTCTTTGCACGGCAGGGAGCCTGCTTCTCCCTCTGCCTCTGCTTGCCATTCTGTCTGCCTGTGCTTGCTCTCTCCCTCTCTCTCTCTGACAACTAAATAAATAAATAAATAAAAATCTTAAAAAAATAGCAAGTTTCTTTCACTTATAACTTGATCAAGCTTTTCCTGAGAAATTACTTTTTAGTTTTATTAAAATATTTTTAGCACTTTTTGAGATATTCAGGTTTTGATTTTCTTTTTTCAACTGAATCGTATTAATAGATTTCCAAATGTTCCTCCATGCAAGCATTTCTGTGATAAAACAACTTAATCATGATATATTAATTTTTAACAAAATATTTAAAGCGATTTACTGTTTTTATTTTTTTTTAAGATTTTATTTATTCATTTATTTAAGAAATAGCAAGAAAGAGTATGAGCAGGGGGGAGAGGGAGAAGCAGGCTCCTAGCTGAGTAGGGAGCCCAACATGAGGCTTGATCCTAGGACCCCAGGATCATGATCTAAGCTGAAGGCAGATGCTAAACTGACTGAGCCACTCAGGCCGCCCAGGAATTTACCGTTTAAAATGCATGGGATATTTAATGTTCACTAAAATATAAGCTCCATGAAGGCAAAGGTTTTCGCTGGTTTTGTTAATTACTGTATTTCCAATTCCTGACATGCTACTTTGAGCAGAGTAAGAACTAAATAAATGTTTGATGAATTAATAAATGCATTAATAAATTAGTATAAAGTTCTATAATTTCTTCCCCTTCTATTTCTTATACTTTCTTTTATTTGCTGCTACTCTTGTCTGATATTGTAGTATAACCATAAGAAACAAATGAATTGGGGGCCTTTCCATATTTTACTGAGATTTGGAATATTTTCAGTAATTTTTTCCTTGAATATTAGAAAACTCACTTTCAAAACAACCTGAGTTTTATTTTACATTTTTATTACATTCATTTATATACTTCATGATCAAAATCATTTTTCTGCAAATACTGACAGTCTTATTTCTTTTGTTTTTTAAACTTACATACCATTCATTTCTTTTTATTGCCACATTACAGTAGTTAGGGCTTATAAGACAATGTTGAATAGAAATAATGAAGAATGGAGGGGTGCCTGGGTGGCTCAGTTTTTTAAGCCTCCAAGTCTTGGTTTCAGCTCAGATCATGATTTTAGGGTCCTGAGATCTAGCCCCAAGCCTAACCAGAGTCTGGCTCACTGCTCAGTGGGGAGTCAGCTTCTCTTTCTCCCTCTGCTCCTCCCCTTGGGGGTGGCTCTATTCTCAACTTCAAAGGAAAAATATGCAATATTTTACTGTTAAATAATCTCCTGCTTATGAGATTTTTTTTGTAGACACTTACCAGATTAAAGAAGTTGTCTTCTATTGTTAAATTATTAAGATGTACTTCTTAAACATCAGTAAACTTTAACTTTTATAAAAATGCTTTATCCTGTGGTGCCTGGGTAGCTCAGTGGGTTAAAAATGCTTTATCCCATCTGAGACAACTTCACTATTTTTCTCTTTTTTTCTCCTGACAAATGTGATGAATTATTGCATTGATTAGTTTTTAAAAATGTTAAATTGTCTCGGCATTCCTGCGTAAAACCAACTTGATCATGAGGAATTTTCCTTATTTTATGTACAACTATATTGTATTTGTTAATTTTTAATTTTTTCTTATTTATTTCTTTTTTATTGTCAAGTGTTAATCAGGTTTTGATGTTGAGTTCATGCTGAAATATTCTAGAATAGGAGTTTTTTTAGCATTTAATTATAACATGATTTTTGTTTCATATTTTAATTATTTCTGTTGAAAAGTCAACTATTTTATATATTGTTATACATGTCAATGTGTGTTACAAACCCAATAATACATTTTGAAATTATTAATTATATGTTTTTATATCTTTTAAAGCAGTTGAGAGAAAAAAAAGATAGAATGTAAATCTATTTATCATCTACCCATCATCATCTGTTTCCTTATTTTTTCCTATTCTCTTCTTAACAACTTCATTAGAATTGTTAGTTTTTTAAATGAATCGACCCTTTTATTATTGTGAAATTTCACTTTGTTCCTCTCTGATAATATCTCATTTTTTTTAAAGATCTTATTTATTTATTTGACAAATACAGATCATAAGTAGACAGAGAGGTAGGCAGAGAGAGAGGGGAGGAAGCAGGCTCCCCGTTGAGCAGAGAGCCTGATGTGGGGTTCGATTCCAGGACCCTGGAATCATGACCCAAGCTGAAGGCAGAGGCTTTAACCCACTGGGCCACCCAGGCACCCTAATATCTCGTTTTCTAAAATATACTTTGAAATTAGATAGCTAGTTCTGTTGTATTAGATATTAGTATTACCCTAGCTCTGTTGACTATTGTTTTCATGGTATATCTTTATCAAGCCTTTGAAATCACTATATCTATATCATGATATTTAAATTAAGATAATTTCAGACAGCTTAGAGTTGAAGCATACATTTTATTTAACCTTGTATTTGCTTATCATTTGAATACTCAAAACATTTCTATTTAAAATGTAACTTTATCTTGCTTTTAAGCTTTCATAAGGCAGTGATTTTTTTTTTTTTAATTTAAAGATTGTATTTATTTCAGAGAGATCAAGAAAGAGAGAGAAAGTGAAGGAGCAGGAGCAGAGAGGAGAAGCCAAAGGGGAAGGAGAACCAGACTCCCCCACTGAGCAATGAGTCAGACCAGATGGGTTTAGGGCTCAATCCCAGGATCCTGGAATCATGACCTGAAACAAAGGCAGACACTTAACTGACTGAGCCACACAGGTGCCCCGGGGCTGTGTTTTTTCTATGGTAATTTAGATTAATTAATAATTCTCTTCTCTGAAAACTCACCTTGACTTTCCATGGGCTAGAAAGTCTTCCTACTTATTTGGAGGAAATATAATTTAATCACAACTCTGGGAATTAGTCAACCAGTAACTTTCTGGTGATAATTTTTCTCTCTTCACTTCACACACATACATATCAGTTTTTGGCCAAATATTTGATGGTATCCTTTTGAAAAGTCTCTTGTTTTCTATTTCTCTGTTCAGTTCCCTCATCTCTGGTATGTTTCCTCACAAATTCTATCCCCGTAGGCCTCCCCAGACTCTGAGCTCTGTCTCTTCAACTCAGTGAGATCATTTGGTTCTTTAGTTTCTCCTTCCCTAAAATAATGTGGCCTGGAAACTGTCTCCGGGTAGCAGACTAAAGCATCATGTGGCTCATCAGGCTTTCTGCCCTTTCAGGAACATGACTTTTGACTGTCTATTGTCCAGAATTGAGGATATTTATTTCATCTATTTTTTCCAGTTTGTGCTTATTTTTATAGATAGGACAATTTTTGTACCATTTTTTAAAATTTTGAATTGAATGTTTACTTCTTTTTTTCAGTTTTTTTTTGTAAACTAATGAAAAAATTTAAGGTAATACATATTTTTTTTTTTCCCTGGGAGAACTATTTTAGTCACATTTCACATTTTTAAAAATATTTCATGTATTTTTATATGTTTTCCTCTCATAATTAATAACTAATAATTGGTGTGTGTTTTCATTTTTTAATCATCAAATTCAATTGTGCTTTGATACCTTGCCAACATTCTTTATTCCAGAAGAATTTAATGTACTGCTTTATCACTCATTCCATCACCCCACAGTACTTTTATAAACTTACATTTTCACTCTTTACTAAAATTACTGGTCATTTCATATTCTTAAATATTTATTTTTTAAGATCATTTAGCACTCACTCACTCAACAGACAGCATCAATAAGTCATTGTCTAAACACATACCACAGAGCAGTGACTCTCAAACTATGTAGTGAAGGAAACTTATTAAAAGTTCATTATTTTTCTTTATGTCCAATTCATCATGACCCAATTTCATGTAAAATACTGGAAAACAAAATTATAAAAAACAAAAACATAAAAATATAAGATTCAATTTTAAAATATTAAATGAGATAATATTGTATGTAATATTCAGTTTATTAGTTATTGAAGATTCTTTAAAAGTTACTAAATATTTATTCTTAACTTCCATATTCATCTCATCCTGAAATAATAGTACATATAATGTACTAGGTCCACGACTCATTTTGGATTGTTCTGCTTTAGGGCTTATATGCCTACACATTGGACTGGTGGTGGTGATGGGAGTATTGGTTTGTGTGGGAAAATATATTTTTCATTAAGGAGTGATTGTAACAGAATAATCAACTGGCATACATTTTTAACCTCTATGCTCTTTTTTTGTGTGTTTAATCATTGACTCTCATTCAGAAGATAAGAAAAAAAAATATATATATATATGTTTATGTGAAGAAAAATAGTTGAACCACTTCAAGGTAATCTGACATATACTTTTCCTTTGAATCTTGTTCATCTATCAGCCTTGACCCTGTCCTATTGATGAATGAGTCAAATTCTTTATAAAGTTTAAATCACTGGCTGGTAAATAATCAAAAAAAGAATAGCATTTTTTCTGTTTTAGACTACTAACACTTTTTTTATGAAATAGAATCAATGTTGCCTGAAAAAATTACATTGTTACACCCTGAATAATTACCTGATTGCTCTTGTATTTTACTTAACACCATTATAGCTCATGAAAAAATGGAAATTTCACTTGCTGTTATGGGTAATTACTTTATCAGAATTTAGAATTTATTTCTGAAATCACAATCCTGTAATCTACAAGCTACACCATTGTTGGGTTATCCACGTCCAAAGTAGGAGAAAAATTATTAAAGCAATATAATTTATTGTCTTTGGTTTTAAAAAACTAAATGCAGATCTTATTTAGAAGAGTTCAGATCATAGCAGAATATACTGTTTTTCAACTCCTATGTACAATTAGAAAATTTAAAAAAAAGCTCTCTGCATTCTATTATTGAGCTCTTTGTGGTAAAACAGATAAAATACAAGATGCCATCCAAATTTGACTTTCAGAAAAATAAAACATACCTTTTTTTTAGTACAGTTATGTTCCATGTAATATAAATCTCTTTGTTTATTCGCTAGAGGTGGTAATCATAATTTTTGTAAAAAAATGTTTTTAAAGTCTCGATGACTATTAAGAGCCCAATTTCTGTAAGAACTATTGTCACTTATGAAAGAGAACATTTTGTTTCTTTTTTTTAAGGTTTTATTTATTTAGTTATTGGACAGTGTGTGGTGGTAGAGAGTGGGAGAGAGGGATAAGTAGACTGTGTGCTGAGCCTGGAGCCCACCAAAGTGGAGCTCTCTCAGGACCCTGAGATCTTGACCTGAGCCATAATTAAGAGTCAGGAGCTCAACCAATTGAGCTACTCAGGGCTGCCTAGAATATTTAATTTCTAAGATGAGACCCTCCAGTTCTGTTCCCTCATCTCAGAGAAGAGACTATATCTTATGAGTTGTGCTAGTATAAAAATGTTGAAGACTTTATCAGCCTGATGCTGAGACACTGGAAATATAGACAATTGCCCTATAGGATTCACAGTAGACTTTTTATAAGCAAAAAATAAACCTTTGTTGTATTAAGTTCCTGAGATTTGGGTAATGATCATTACCGCAGCATGACCTCACCTACACTTATTGTTGTCAAAATTATTATCAAGTGAGGCCTTTTATACTTTGTGATCATGCACCCTGAAGGAGAACATTCAAGAAGTAAAGTAATACTTTACTTCTAGAAGAAAAACATTCTAGAAGTAAAGTAATACTTTACTTCTTGAATACATAAGTAAAAGAAGTAAATTATCGTCAAATTCTTTTATGCTTTGGTAAGAATTTAAATAGAGGTTTTGCCCTTTTATTGATGCTTATATAATTTCATAGGTCATGTTTTCATGAGGATTAGAGACAAAAATGAATTAATTGAAGTCTCTTTAAACTCTTAATCTAATTCTCTGAGTAGCACCCAAAATATTAAATTGAATTTGCATATTCTATTGCCATAAATTTTGAGAGGGACTTTTAACTCTTTCCAGGAAAGTAAGTTATATATGTCAGATCCTTTGAAAATTGTGACTGGTTCTCAGAGTAGAATATTCAAGATAGGTTGGAAATCAGGGGTTACCTTGTGAGAAAAGTCACTGTCATTTCCCCCCCCCCTTAGGGATATCCTATGGTTATTGACATTATGCTGTTTGATCTAAAATGAGGAAATGACTTATTTGTGGAGCATAAGGAATAACACAGAGGACACGGGGAGATGGAGAGGAGAAGTGAGTTTGGGGAAATTGGAGGGGGAGACAAACCATGAGAAACTGTGGACTCTGAGAAACAAAATGAGGGTTTTGGAGGGGAGGGGGAGTGGAGGGTTGGGAGAGCCTGGTGGTGGGTACCATGGAGGGCACATATTGCCTGGAGCACTAGGTGTTGTACATAAATAATGAATTCTGGAACACTGAAAAGAAATTAACAAAATAAAAAATAAGAAAGAAAATGAGAAAATTGATCAATAGGATAAAGAAATAATTTTAATGTGTCTGACTTTCCCAACAAGGAACACATTTACTATCCAAGTGGCAAGTGATTATTTTAGTAAGTAGTAGGTTAACAGAAAATCCAGTGATGATATCAGCAAAATGTGGTAGCAAACAGAGTACTAATGGAAAGACTGGCTCACTCCTGAACCATTGAAATAAAACTTTGTATAATCCCTCTGTAGTTTCATTTGTAATAAATCCACGAGGAAGCAACATTGGCTTAGTCATTCATGGTAGACATTCTCAATTCTGTCTGCATATTATAATGTTCTTCAATGAGTTATTTTTTTCTTTTTTTTTTAGAGAAAGTGTTCAAACCTCTCATACAGAAATTTCAATTTAGTAGACTTCCTAAGAATCTGATTTTTTAAAGTTTTCACTGGTGGTTTTCATAAATATTATCAGTAATGCTAGAAATTCTTTATGGTTTGCTAAATATAACTATCATAATACACATTCATAATTTGTAGAACTGGAATATGCCAGACTATGTCTTATTAAAAGAATCTTAGAGGCATGATAGTAAGGTGGATTTTCTTTTATCTATGCCTGGATATATTTAAAAAAAATAGTCAGAAAACAAACAGAAAAATGAAGAAGAGGAAATATAAAAAGAATAAAGGAAGATGTAGCACTGGGTATTATAGGCAACTTATGAATCATTGAATATTATATCAAAATTAATGATGTACTATATGTTGGCTAATTGAATTTAAAATTTTAAAAAATACTAAATAAAATCACACTTCTGAGCACATAACTTCAGGAAAGTATAAGAAAACTGAACTCCAATTAGAAAGGCATTCTTATAGCAATCCTAGTTATAGAACTTAATCTATACAGAATGATAGCCATTGAATCATATCTTCATTTATTACATCTTAAGAATATCTGCTATTCTTTAATTTTGTCTTATTTGTGTTATATTCCCAGGCTGGTGTCTCTGCTGCTCTGCAACAATTATCTGACAGAGCCATTTTTTATATAAGCACTCAAAAAAAAAAAAAGATTTAAACAATGCAATTTATAAATGGGGCATCTTATTTGCTTCCACAGAAGCTTCATAGAATAAGCAGGATTTATAAAATATCAAATAAGACTGAACTATAAAATCTCTTAAAATAGGCAGTTGGGATATTATTCTTACCACTTAGTTAATGATTATCATAATTTAGTGATCAAGTATTACCAATGTCAGAGGGCAAAAGTTTCATATTTTTAAAATTGCATGTAGGGGCACCTGGGTGGTTCAGTGGGTTAAGACTCTGCCTTCGGCTCAGGTCATGATCTCAGGGTTCTGGGATGGAGCCCCGCATCGGGCTCTCTGCTCTGCAGGGAGCCTGCTTCCTCCTCTCTCTCTCTCTGCCTGCCTCTCTGCCTACTTGTTTTCTCTATCTGTCAAATAAATAAATACAATCTTTAAAAAAAAATTTAAAAAGATTGCATGTAAAAGATAACTTGGATTAGGGGAACCTGGGTGGCTCAGTCAGTTAAACATCAGTCTTTGGCTCAGGTCATGATCCCAGGGTCCTGGAACTGAGCTCTGAGTTTGGCTCCCAGCTCAGGGAGACCAGTTTATCCCTCTCCCTCCTCCTGCTTCTCCCCCTATTTATGCTCTCTCTCTCTGTCAAATAAATAAATAATTTTTTTTAAAGGAGAGGTAACGTTTTTTTAACTCTAAAAAAGAAATACATATATAGGAATACTATACTTGCTTAAACATTGAAGTTCCTTGGAATCATTGAAAATCACTAACATGATTAAAATTAATTCTATGAAATATTTTAACTTGACCAGTTTCTGTACTTCAGAACATATATCTTTCAACCAATAATTTCTGGCTAAGATAGATATGTTATCTATTGTAATTCCAAAAATGTGTCCACTTAGAATACCATTTTGACCTTAATAAGTATTGAAAATTGCAAACTAGGGGTTTGCAGTCTTTGTTTTACCATACACATATATAATTTCCCCATGAAATCTTTATAGGAATTTTGTAGGAAGTTCTGTCAATAGAAATTCTGAAGGTGATGGGGCACCTGGGTAGCTCAGTGGGTGGGGGCCTCTGCCTTCAGCTCAGGTCATGATCTCAGAGTCCTGGAATTGAGCCCCACATCAGGCTCTTTGCTTAGTGGGGGAATCTGCTTCCCCCTCTCTCTGTCTGCCTGCCTCTCTCTCTGTGAAATAAATGGGTAAAATCTTAAAAAAAAAAGAAAGAAAGAAAGAAAGAAAGAAAGAAAGAAAGAAAGAGTTCTGAAGGTGATGTAATGCGCTAAATAACGTGAGTAGATTTTTATTTATGTACATTACCACTAAGAGCCAAATGTTCTGATACTACCACTGTCTTTTTCCAAGTGGAGCATTTTGTTTTCTCATCATAAAATAAAAGGTTATACTAATTGTTCTTTGTATATTCCCTACTGGTTCACATTTAGTAAGACTGAGTAGATAAAGGTAAGCTGAAACTTCTATCCATCTATTGACTATTGGTAATTAAAGGTGAGCAGAAAACTTTTATTATGGTTCTCGGATTTCATTTCAAGTCTCTGAATAAATCTGTAAGAACTTTGTTTTTAGATATGTAAGCATTGCTTGATGTTGTTTTCTATATTAGACTATTCTTACTGATTCTTCAGAATAATAATTCATGCTATTCAAAAGTTAATATATTTCCATCTTTATTTGTGCTATTTATAAAGACATGTCTCTGCTAGGATAGAAGCCCTTCACAATTTATTTTTACTTCCCTATCTTCTTGGTTATCATACTTGGATAATCTCCTCTGAAATAAGTATCAGCATTTAGAGGTAACATAAATGTACAGTAATCCTTTAAGCTACACTTAGCTAACAGATTGTACTTTTTACAAGCCAATTCATGTTTATTTTTTGATAACACTCTTTACTTGAAAACACAATTGTTCACTGAGATTTACCAGCTATAAATGTGTGTGTATTTTTAAGCTGAATGTAATAAATGGATTTCATAGATATATGAAAATAAAAAAAATAAGCTGTGATCTACAAGAGAGCGTTTATCTAGTATATATTTCAACCATTCAAGTTCAATTTGCTAAATTTTTTATATGCATTTTCCAATATCACATGTAATATTACAAGCTATGATTAGAAACAAGCCTGGGGGACTAGATGAATCATGGGGTTGCTAATAGGATATTAAGTCTTTTACATCCACAGAGTCATTTGGTTGAAATCTAGCCAACATTAATAGGGTACCATATTATAATTTGCCAAATGAAATGACTATGTTATGAGATTCAGTTCTATTGTAGAGGGCTATAGGGTACTTTATACTGACCAATATAAGATTACAGGTAGTTCATTTTATAATCCACTAGTGACTATTCATAATTGCTCTGTGAAAGATCAATAAAAGTCCTTAATTAGTATCTAATGTGAGATAGTTCTGTGTGATGGGTGTAAATATCAGCTTAGAAAGAATTAAACATTTTAATATCCTATATCATAAGGATATTTTTGGAGACACATATTTTCTTTAAATGTACCAACTATAATACAATAACATGGAGTTAAGTCTCAAAATATAGTGAAAAAAAAACGAGTGAAATTATTGATCAATTATCTCTTTAAGAAATTTTGTGATCTTAAATATAAAAAGTGACAAAGTAATGTTAACTAGCCCTATGACTAATTAATTTATATTGGGTAACAATTGTAAGTATTTGTAGAACTTCATGCTTAAAATTCAGATGGTTGGCTTAATATTAGTGTCATAAATGCATAACAAAAATTTTGATTTTGATTTTATTTCAGATACTTACATTTTCTCTCATCCATTCAGTCTTATATCTTACAATGTAGGAGAGCTTTTTTAACATGCTCCTGGCATAAAGTATAAAACACATTGAAAGATAAGCACTTTTTAATGTACTTCTAGGCATTAAGAACATGAACAGTTCTCTAAGTTATTAATTTGCTAGTAATTCTCTTCTGATGAAGAAATTTGCCAGTGGCTGTGATCTAGGATCATAACCAAAGAAATGTGATAGATTTCCATGAGCCATACATGAAAATTAGCTTCATTACCTCGTATGGTTGTTTTCAAATTTGTTCTACACCCAGAATACCTAGAAAATGTTAAACCTCCCTATGACAATAGTAACAGGCAATTATTCTCAAATGAGAGTGGTAACATGGTACATATCAAAATCTCTTAGAATTAGGGTAGGATTTCCTCACATGTCACTTCACCTTAAAACATCACTACCTCCCAAACTAGGAAGATTCTTGAAGTCATAAAAGTCCATAGTTCAGTGGAATTTCTACTCATATGGTTCTGACATTTATTTTTATTTGGAAAAAAAATGTAATAACCTATGTTCCAGTATCATGCTATCAATTTGGGACACAAATATAAATTTAACATAAGTCATACCTTTATAGAATACAAAACCAATGAGTATAAATGAGTAATTAATGTTATGTTTTGTGGAGTGGTCGTCAAAAGCTCTAGGGATTGAGTCAGGCTTTCTAGAGGAATTGAATTTTAAGATGAACTTTGAACAATGAGTGTCTTAACCAACAAAAACAGGGCAATAGATATTCCAAAAAGATAAAGAGAAAAGGGGAAAACACCAAAAAACTAAGAGAGTATGAGAATTTAGAAAACTATAACTAATTCTATGAATCTGTAATTCCTGGTGAATGTGATTGACCTTTAGAATATAACCAGAAAGATTAGTTGAGGCAAGAGCATCCCTACTCACCCAAATTTGAACATACTAGGTATAGAATAGGGCACAGAATTTGTGTGATTTTGATTCAACTAGCAGTTTAAGGACCCCTTGAGACTTGGAATTTAAAGTCCATTCCTATAGGTTAGAGAAACACAATAAATTATATTATCTTAGAGAATGTGATGGAATAAGAACAAAGCATAATTCTTGCATTTCCGAGCCACTAATAGAAAGCCATTAAAATAAAATATAAGAAAGCATATACAATTACTGTGGGAAGAGAAAGGAATGGAACCTAATTAATTCTGTAGTGGAGGTCACAATGGTTTCTGAGAGGTGACACATGATATGAGTCCAGAGGATAAGCAGGAGCCAACAAAGCAGGAATGAGTGGTGGGATTTGGACTCATTCCAAGTAGAAGAAGAAGCTAAAGAAAAGTTACAGTGACATCTTTCAGGTGAAGTCACATGTATTAATGTTCTATGGCTGTGTTAAAAACTACCACACCTTAGTGCATTGAAATAACATACTTTTTTTAATGCCACAGTTTCCATGGGCCAGGGATCCAGGCATCGTCTAGCTGAGACCTCTGCTCAGGGTCTTTGGTGTGAATCTAGACTGTACTATGTTTCCTTTTCTTTTTTTCTTCCTTTCTTTGTTACTTACTTTCTTTCTTTGTTTCTTTAATTATTTATTTATTTATTTATTTATTTATTTGAGAGAGACTGAGAGAGAGAGCGAGCACTCACAAGCATGGGAGTGACAGGCAAAGGGAGAAGCTGGCAGAGGGAGGCTCCCCTCCCTGAGCAAGGAGCCGGATATGGGACTGGATCCAAGGGCCCTGGTATCATAACTTGAACCAAAGGCAGATGCTTAACTGACTGAGCCACCCAGGCATCCCTAGGCTGTGCTGCATTTCTTTATGGAGTTTGAGGTTCTCTTCCAAACACATATGGTTATTTCCAGAATTGGATTCCTTGCAGTCGAAGTACTGAGGTCCCTGTTTTCTTCTTGACTATCAGGTAGGGCTGTTCCTTGAGATGTGACCCTCATGCAAGCCCTCTATTACAATGCAGTAGCTTACTTCTTCAAAGCCTGCAGGAGAATCTCTTGTTCCAGACTGTTAATCATGAGATGGCTATCCCATCATCTTTTAGTATAATGTAATGAAATTAAGAGAATGGCATCCAATCATCTTTGTCATGTTTTTTTTTGGCTAGAAACAAGTAACAAGCTCTGCCCACACTCAAGGGGAGGGAATTATACAAGCATATCATTCATTGGAGTTCATCTTAGATTCCTACCTACCACAGAGCATCAAGAGATACTAAAGGGGATAGTGATAGGTTTGACAAAACAAGCTTGAATCTGAAGGAAAAGCTCTTAATTTTTAAAATTAATTAATTATTTTTTAGAGATAGAAAGAGTGGGAAAAGAGGGAGAGAGAGAGAGAGAGAGAGAGAACCTCCAGCAGACTCCCTGCTGAGAGTGGACTCCCCCACCCCAACATGGGTGTTGAACCCAGGACCCAGAGATCTTGACATGAGCTGATATCCAGTTGGATGCTTAACCAACTGAGGCACCCAAGTGCCCTGGAAAAGCACTCTAAATGGAGGGAAATGTAAAACAAAAGAGAGGAGGACATATCTAGACATTTTGATGGGTAAGAAAGGAGTTTATGCTATATTATTATAATATTTTGACACAAAATATAATCTATAGATTTACTGGCTTTCTGATTAAGAAGCGAAGTTTGGCCTCTTTCCTCTACTTCTATACAAGAAAGTGAATGATTATTTGGATTTTGTTTCGTTTTGTTTTGTTTTTTAATTAACATATAATGTATTATTTGTTTTAGGAGTACAGGTCTGTGATTCATTGGTCTTACTACACAATTCACAGCACTCACCATAGCACATACCGTCCCCAATGTCCATCACGCAGCCACTCCATACCTCCCACACTTCCTCCCCTCCAGCAACCCTCAGTTTAACTGTTTCCTGAGATTAAGGGTCTCTTATGGTTTGTCTCCTTCCTGGTTTCATCTTGTTCTATTTTTCACTCCCTTCCACTGTGATCCTCTGTTTTTTTAAATTCCACATATCTTGTTTCTCAAATTCCTCGTATCAGTGAGCTCATATGAAAATTGTCTTTTATTGACTTATTTTGCTTAGCATAATACTAGTTCACTCCATGTCATGGCAAATGGCAAGATTTTGCGGGTTTTGATGGCTGTATAGTATTCCATCATATAAATATGCCACATCTTCTTTATGCATTCATCTGTTGATGGACCTCTAGGTTCTTTCCATAGTTTGGCTATTGTAGACATTGCTGCTAAAAAAGGGATGCACGTGCCCCTTCAGATCACTATATTTGTACTTTAGGGTAAATACCCAGTAGTGGGATTGTAGGGTCATAGGGTAGCTATATTTTCAACTTTTTTAAAAAACTCCATGCTGTTTTCCAGAGTGGCTGCACCAGCTTGCATTCCCACCAAAACTGTAAACACTGTAGGAGGGTTCACCTTTCTCCACATTGGATTTTTTTTTTTAATTACAGTCTACAGATATACTGTAAATGTTCTGTTTCTGATGAATGCTCAATTTATTAAACATAGATAATATTACTCATTAATTAAATATGCATGTTCTGTACCAGGCTTAGCACTGTACTTAATCCAAGTTTATAATACTGACATTTTCATATAGATGTACTATTAGCATTTACATTTGCTTAGGGAATATGGAAAACATATTCATGTTGTTTGCTACAAAATCATTAGTGCAATGCAATGTACATCAAAGGGGAGGGTTCAACAAAATGAATGTAAATAATTCAAGATAAAGTTAATAAAGAAAAATATTTTTCTTATGATAGCTTTTCATCAATGTTCTAATAAAGCCATTAAAAACAAAATATTCAAACAATAAGATAAGAATTTATTAAATAACAATTACCATTTGAGCAGACAAAACTTGAGATGAAAACCTGGATTTTATTAAGTAAAAAATGGAAGAAAATTTTAAAATCAGTAATTCCCATTCTGTTCCAAAGTTTTCCCAATATTTAATTACATATGCCAATTATAAAAAAAAATGAGCTTTGATTTCTAGTTTCTAGGCTAATAATTATTTCTCAAAGATAAAAAATAATTGCTCATCTGTCCACCAGGATTTCATTGAAGAAACTGCCTTGAATCATTGAAAAATAACAAAATTTACATTCTTTGATATTGTACTTCAAGTACCAGCAAACAGTCCCATTATTAATATTCTAAATTGTGAATATTTTTTTATTTTCCTACAGAAACCACATTCATTTGGCATGGATCACTAAGGTCAAATCATGCTAAATTCCCCACTCCAGTTGTAAAAATAAAACAAAACACAAACAAACAAAACCCCCACAACTCTTAATTCTCTTTCTATAAAATATAAATGCATTGGAAGTGGATAGAAGTACAAAAAAAAAAAAAAACCCTCCCAATCTATTGTGTTATAAAGCAAATGGTTTATTTCATTAATCCTTTCAAACTTTCTAGAATATAGGTATTTTTTATCTCTCCTCTTTATTGATCAAAGGCCTGAAACACAAGATCTGCCATTTTGTATACTGCAAAACAAAAAATTCAATCTAGCTTTATTTGACTCAAGGCTCTATTCTAAGTGCTCCCCAAATTCCATTCTTGGCCAAAATGCTAGTTCTGAATGAATTATGAGTGCCAAGGTATTGCTAGCTCAGTACCAGGGCTGGTTAGGCATTGTCTGTGATTCCTGAAGCCCTTGAACTGGTCACTTCTGGGTGGATTCTAAAGGTGTAGCAGAAATCTGGTCATTTCCTGTTTAAGTCATCACATTAAAATTTTGGTAAGTGTTATTCTCAGCTCAGAGAATACCATTGTGAAATGCACAAACAAAACATTGGATATTAGGAAATTTAGATTCTAGTAAGGCAAAACTTTTTTTTAAGTAAACAAAAAAATACATCAGAAATATACAAAAGTACATTGAAAGCACAAGTCAAATATTGTTAAGCATTAAGAAGAAAATACAACAAGATAACATGATGGATAGTGTAAATAGGCCCCAGTCTACTACGTAGAGACTGGTGAATGATGGTTCTTTTGATAGGTGATATTTTAACTGATAATAGAACAACATGAAAGAGCTAGTCATTTGGAAATCTGGGAGAAGAATGTATTCAAAAGATAATAGCAAGAGGAAAGTATAGCATAGCATTATGGGAAATTCAGGTATTTTGTTTTGTAAAATGCAGTAAGATAATACACCTAAAAATGCCCTTAAAGTTGAAATTAGGTGTTTAACCTATGAGAAAGAAATGGGTGTTTATTATTATTCACTAAGTAATGAATAATTTTGATGATCATTCCTGCTTGCTATGAGATATTTGAGTGTATATATGAATACTCAATTTGTCTTTTTTTTTTTTTAAAGATTTTATTTATTTATTTGAGAGAGAGAGAGAGAGAGAGAGATCATGAACAGAAGAGTGGGGTAGAGGGAGAAGCATACTCCTTGCTGAGCAGGGAGCCTGACACAGGACTCAGTCCCAGAACCCTGGGATCATGATGTGAGCTGAAAGGCAGATACTTAAGTCAGAGCCACCTCTGTGGTGTCTTATAATGGCTGAAGGTGATCAGTAGCTCTTGGATAGATATGAAATTAATTTATTCAAACCAATTTACTCACAACAATGGATGATCTTGATATCAGTGCAAATGTTAACAATTAGAATTTTTTGTTTGGGCCAATTGTGTTACTTACTAAGCTCTCCCTACCATCTGGTACCATTGTTGGCATTTCTGAAGCATTCATTATAGCTTTGTTGATTTTTCTGGTTCTATGTACTTGAACTCTTGTAGTCAGAAATTATTTAGCTGAGATAGTCTAGGAGTTCCAAGCTAAATATGGGAAGTTAGGTTAAATTTGAACTTCAGATAAACAAGAAAATCATTATTTAGTATAAGCATTTCCCAAATATTGCAGGTGACATACTTATCCTAAAAATTTGCTGAATATTAATTGTGCCTTTATACAAATAGAAATTAAGTGATGGCAAAAGGAAACATTTCAATTATGGTATATGGAGACCTGCATGGTAAATGGAAATTTTGGGGATTCACGGTTATATTTGAAGAAGATGTTGTTATGGGAAAAGCATAGCTGCTGTAGAAGACATGACTAATTATGATTTTTCCCTCAACAGATTTAACTTTTGTCTATCTGGATCAGAACTAAAGCTTAAATTAAGTTGCTTTTCTCTGATATTTATATCACTGACCTGCATGCGGGATTAGATTAAAATGATCCTAACATATATAAGACCTCAGCAAATTAGAAAGAGGTAATGAATAAGAAATTTACTTAACTATGGTCATTATAATTTCCTACCTGGAAACATAGCAAGTAATCTATATTAATTTACCAGGAGTATCCTAACAAAGTACCACAAACTGAGTGTCTTAATGAACAACAATTTTTTGTCTAATAGTTCTGGAGTCTGGAAGTCTAAGACCAAGGTGTGAGCAGAGTTGATTCCTTCTGAGGGCTGTGAGGGAGCATCTGTTTCATGTCTCTCCTCTTAGCTTCTGGTGGCTTGCTGGCACTCTTTGGCATTTCTTGGATTGCAGAAATATCATCCTAGTCTCTATCTTCATCTTTTTACAGAGTTGGTATGTCATGTCTTTGTCTAAATTTCCCCTTTTTATAAAGGTACCAGTCATATTTGATATTTACCTTATATGAGTATGACCTCATCTTAATCAATTACATCTGAAATTACATTTTATTTTCCAAATAAGGTCATATCCTAAGTTACCAAGGCTTATGACTTCAATATATGAATTTGGGGTTGGGAGGAACACAGTTCAACCCATAAAAGCACAACAGAAAGTTGTGGACATAAAAATTCCAAAAATCTAGGGCCCTGGCTTTAAATTTGGCTCTTATGATCTGCTCTATCTTTGGCAAATTTCTTAATTTTCCTGTCTCAGTTGTATAATCTTCAAAATGGAGTTAATAACTTCAGCTTTCTTTCTTTACAGGGATGTTCAGATAATCACAGGAACTTGGAAATTTTTATAAAACTTATCAAGTAAAATATAAACTGGTCCCTTAGCAACTTCAGAGGTAAAAAATCTACAAATCAAAATATAGCTAAGTGAACCCAGCAATTGCACTACTGGGTATTTACCCTAAAGATACAAATGTAGTGATCCGAAGGACCAAGTGCACCTGAATGTTTATAGCAGCAATGTCCACAATAGCCAAACTATGGAAAGAACCTAGATGTCCATCAACTGATGAATGGATAAAGAAGATGTGGTGTATATATATACAATGAAATACTATGCAGCCATCAAAAGAAATGAAACCTTGCCATTTGCGATGACATGGATAAAACTAGAGGGTATTATGCTTAGTGAAATAAGTCAATCGGAGAAAGACAATTATCATATGATCTCCCTGATATGAGGAAGTAGAGATGCAACGTGGGGGGGGTTGAGGGGTAGGAAAAGAATAAATGAAACAAGATGGGATCGGGAGGGAGACAAACCGTAAGAGACTCTTAATGTCAAAAAACAAACTGAGGGGTGCCAGGGGGAGAGGGGTAGGGAGAGGGTGGTGGGGTTATGGACCTTAGGGAGGGTATGTGCTATGGTGAGTGCTATGAAGTGTGTAAACCTGGAGATTCACAGACCTGTACCCCTGGGGCTAAATAATACATTATATGTTTATAAAAAAATAAAAAATTTAAAAAAATATATAGTTAAGTGAAAATAATATCATTTCATTTTAGCGTCTGAAAATGGAACATAAAAAATAACTTTGAATCATTCTCAACTACTCTACTTTGTATCAATCCAGTCACCAAAGGGAACTAACTATTGCTAGTCCATTCCCTTTTCTCTGTCAACATAACCATTGGCTTTAACTATTAAAATTATCTCTCCACATGCCTGGGTGGCTCAGTTGGTTAAGCATCTGCCATAGACTCAGGTCATGATCTCAGGGTCTTGGGATAGAGCGCTGTGTCAGGAGATGTCAGGCTCTCTGTTCAGTGTGGAGTCTGTTTTCCCTCTCCTTCTGTCTGTCTTCTACCCCTGTTTGTGTTGTCTCTCTCTCTCTCTCTGTCAAATAAATAAATAAATTATATATATATATATGTACATATATATATACATATATGTATGTACATATATGTATGTACATACACACACATATACATAATGATCTATCAATAGGACTTTCAATACACATTCCTTATTCTATGTACCTGACTTCATTCTTTTGTTCTTTTCTTTTTTTAAAAAAAGATTTTACTTATTTATTTAACAGAGAGAGAGATCACAAGTAGGCAGAGCAGCAGGCAGAGAGAGGGGGGCAGCCGGCTCCCCACTGAACAGAGAGCCCTATGTGGGGCTTGGCTTGATCCCAGGACCCTGAGATCATGATCTGAGCTGAAGGCAGAGACTTAACCCACTGAGCCACCCAGGCACCCCCATTCTTTTTTCTTAATATAATTTTATTAAAAAAATATGTGAATATGACACTAACGTTAAGAAGAATGAGGAGGGCCATTGTTCTTGATGTGCAGAGATCTATTGGTGGGCGCAGGAAACAAAATAGAAAAATTCTGGAAAGCTTTATAAGAAATTCTCTTATGTTTTTTTGTTCTAATTTTAAACCACAAATAAAGATATAGTAAGAAAAAGAAAGGAAAATTAGAAGCCAATTTCATTTGTGAATAAAATACAAAAGAAAAAACACAATAGCAAATCAATCCAGTAGATTAATATCCCATGGCCAAGAATAATTTACTCTAATAATACAAGGATGTTTTAAAATTAGGAAATTTATTTGTTTCATTATATTAACAGTTCAAAAGAGAATTACTGGGGTGCCTTGGTGGCTCAGTCATTAAATGTCTGCCTTGGGCTCATGTCATGATTCCAGAGTTCTGGGATCCAGCCCCGCATGGGGCTCCCAGCTCAGTGGAAGCCTGCTTCTCCCTCTCCCACTCTCTCTGCTTGTGTTCTTTCTCTCGCTGTGTCTATCTCTGTCAAATAGATAAATGAAATCTTTAAAAACAAAAGAAAGAATTACTTAATTGATTATCTTAAGCATATAAAAAATCTGATCAAATTCAGCCTCCATTTCTTATTTAAAAAAAAAAACTATAGTGAATTAGATGTATAGTGGAAATGTTTTTATATAAAATGCATGTACTTGAGCCATCAGCAAACATTGTCGCTTATTCACCAAGTTTTAAAATTCAGATGCACGGGGAAGAGTATTATAATTAATTGTAGGAGTATTGCAATGAACATTCATGTATACTTCTTGATTTTCCATCTTTGAAATTTTTTCACATTAATTTCTCCTCTCTTCTTGCAACCATTTGAGAGACATTTTATAGGCAGGATACTAATTCATTCCTAAATACTTTATTATATGTTGCTTAATATGAGAGCATTCTCCCCCATGACCTTAGTATAATATTCAGTCTCAGAAGATTAAACACCAACAAAAAAACAATATCTACTATTTTCAATTTCCTCATTTATCCCATTGTTTTCCATAGCCATTTCCCTCACTCTTGAATTACATTGCATATTGTTGTTTTGCCACTTTAGTCTCTTTTAAGACAGAGCACTTAACAGCTTTGTGTGTGTGTGTCTATGTGTGACATATTTTGAGGAAACCAGACCAGTCGTTTTGTGTCATGTCTGTCAATTTGGATTAGTTAGTTTCTCATAGACTCAGTTTAATTTTTTTTTTTTTTTTTTTTACTATTGCCTGTTGCATTGTCTCTTTCAGGGATGCATACTTGCAGATAACAGAATGTCACTTTATCTCAGTTTGGCATTACTTTCGGTTAGTGTATTGGCTTTCTATTGCTATGTAACAAATAACCACGAATTTAGAAGATTACGTAACACAATACAAATATATTATCTCCCAGTTTCCTAGGGTCGGAAGTTCAGCACGTTTTAGCTGGGTTCTTTGCTCGGGATCTCACCAGCTGAAATCAAGCTATCAGCCAGCTGTATCAGCCAGCTGTATGTGGAAGCTCCACTAGAGAAAGAGTGGCTTCCAAGCTCCCTCACTCTGTTGGCAGAATCCATTTTCTTGCAGCCATATGACCATGGTCTCCATTTTCTTGTTGTCTGGGAAGGAGCACTCTTGGCTCCCCAAGGCTGCCTCCTTCGGTGCCCTCCATCAGTGATTCTGAAAGGGTAAATGCTTCTTTGTTACTCAGATCTGACACACATTCCTCCGTCTCCTCCACCACTGACCAGCCGGAGAAAACTCATAGAACACACACTTCATTAGGTCAGACCTACCAAGGATAATTCCCTTCTGCCCTATAACATGAGATAATCAAGGGAGTTCTATATTATCATATTCATAGGTTCTGGTGCACAAAAAGGGAAAGGGCATTTCACTAAATAGTGGAAAACTTTGGACCATCTTAGTATCCTGCCTATTACAATCAGATTTTATATCGTTTAAAAACAATTGGCATTGAAATTATTTATTCTTTGAAAGCTAAAGAATTTACATGTGAAATTATCTGAACTTTGTCTTTTTTGTGGGTAGTTCTTTGATACATTTCTTTACTTCCATGGGAATAAACCTAACACTAGAGTTGATTTTGATAAATTTTCCCTAGAAAAATCACACATCTTATCAGGCTTTAAAATTTGTAGGAAATTTTGAAAAAAAAATCCTTTATAATTTTTATTATGATTTTAACAGTCTCATTTCTTTCTGATTTTGCATATTTATCTTGTTTTTTTAACTGTTACCTGATTTTTCAAAGAACAGTTCTTTTATTAATTAATTATACTTTTTTCTGCTTTTAATCTCTTGAATTATTTATTTTATCCTTATTATTTCCTTCCTTGTACTTACTTTGGACTTTATGTTTGTTTCCTCATTGATCTGGGAATTTAACTCAGTATTCTTCCTTCACATTTATTGATATACATGTTAAGACTATGAATTCTTCTCTGATCACTATTGATGCACTATGTTTTCTATGGTAACTCTTAGATACTGATGAATAGTATTTTCATTATTATTTTTTAGAAATTTTGTTATTTTGGTTGATAGGTTTATATTTGCCCTTCCCCCAAGACATGTTTAATAAATACTTTTTTTTTAAGGTTTTATTTATTTGACAGACAGAGATTACAAGTAGGCAAGAGAGGCAGGCAGGGAGAGAGAGGAGGAAGGAGGCTCTCCTCAGAGAAGAGAGCCCGATGTGGGGCTCAATCTCAGGACCCTGGGATCATGACCTGAACCGAAAACAGAGACTTTAACCCACTGAGCCACCCAGGCATCCCAATAAATATTTTTTTATTAATTAATATTTTTAGCACCTAACAGTTGTTTAAAACTCAATAAGGATCCTTTCTGCCCTCCTTCCCACCTTTCTTCTTCCTTTCTCCCTCTCTTCCTGCCTTTCTCCTTCATTTCTTCCTTCCTCCTTCTTCCTTTCTGAGCAGTTCGGTTATGTACCGTTATGTAGTGACAAGCCTCATTGCAGGCACACCTGTTGGTGAAGGGAGGCACAATAGCAGGTTGGTATAGGGAGGCTGGGACTGAGTAGAGAAAGGTGGACACCCATGCAGGCTGCTGATGTGATATATTGAAGCCCCAGTGAGGTGAAGAGCAGGGGTGACAACAAAGGATAAGTTACACTTAGGGCGTTTGATCTAATATGTAAATATAATAAGGGTGGTGGCCAAGGTTCTTATCATCAGAGAAGGGAATTACATATATGGAAAGGGAGAAAACTAGAATAAAATCTGTGAAATTAGATATTAGATATTAAAATTGGAAGTATCAGCGTGAACTCAAGTTTTCAACATAGTAGATAAATAAATAATTCAATGTTGATGCCTTCCAATGCCTTTACTCTTCATATCTTAACGCATTTTTTTTTAGAATTTACTTTCAAGAAGCTTACAGTCCAGACTGGATGTTAAACATACACATTAAATTCAAAGAATGAGATATAAATTAAGAACTGTCATAAAAGGTAGACATAAAACACTAGATGAGTTAGTATTTTGGAGAATGTGCTTTCTGACTGGAAAGTGTAAAACCTGTAAAGGCAATATAAAACATATTTGAAAGCATGGCTATGTAGCCAGACTCATAATTTAACTTTAGACTCTACATCAATGGGATGTAAGATTTCAGTCCGGGGCACAAGGACTCAGGTTCATATCTATAAAATGTAGATACTCATAAAAATAGGGTTGCTTGGAGGCTTAAGAGTTCCCCGAAAAGTGCCTGATACATAGTAAAATATCATATCATATTATCATTTAAGACAATTGGTTTTAGAAATATTGCTCTGGGGAGAAATGAACTGATGTACAAGAGAGACATACACCGCATTAAGATGGGGCAAACAAGAAACAGGTTAAGGAAGCTATTTTCCCCTTTCTGAAGTCCATGATTTGAGTCAGAGATGTATTAGAAATAAGCTGTAGAAGGCCTTGAAGAGTCAGAAAAGAAGGACATGGATTAACAAATGGGGTGTTACATGGCTCCTTCAGTCTTTTTTAACTCATTTCAAAAAAAGGAATATCTAATATTTTTCTCTGTATTCTTTAAATAAAAATTTCCTTTTGATCATATCAAATAAGTACCCATCTATACACACACACACACACACACACACACATCTACATATCTATATATGTAGATGTGTGTGTACATATATATATATACACATATATATATATATATACATATATATATATTTTTTTTTAATTTTGTGTGTTTAGGGGTGCCTGGGTGGCTCAGTGGGTTGAAGCCTCTACCTTTGGCTCAGGTCATGATCCCAGGGTCCTGGGATCGAGCCCCACATCAGGCTCTCTGCTCAGCCGGGAGCCTGCCTCCCCTTCTCTCTTTCTGCCTCCTCTCTGCCTACTTGTGATCTCTGTCAAATAAATAAATAAAATCTTTAAAAAAATTTTTTGTGTGTTTATTTATTTTAGAGAGAGTGAGCATGAGTTGGGTGGGGAAGGCGGGATGTGGGGAGGCAGAGGGGGAGGAGCAGAGGGAGGGGAAACAATCCCAAGCAGACTCAGTGCTAATCCTAGAAATAACTAGGGGCTCCATCTCAGGATCCTGAGATCATGACCTGAGTTGAGACCAAATGTTGGGCGCTTAATGAACTGAGCCACCGGGCACCCCAATACCCCGTCTAGCTCTTAGTGTTGTCTTTGTCCTTAAAATGAACACTTTTGCTTTTTAAAAATGCTTTTAAATTATAGGTATATGGTCATGATATTGTAATTATATGGTCTTATACTTTTAATGCTGTCTTGATGAACATAATTGAACTACTTGTGTTATTTTTGCTTTTTATTCCTGGAACAAACTTCTATATGACAAAACATATTTTATTATAATCATTTTACAAGATTTTTTTGGTCTTTATCTATAATTATACACAAGTTAAAATGGCTTACCTTTTCTTATTACCTCTGTCATGTTTTAAACAGTGTTTTAAAATCAACACTATATTTACTTTTTAGAGTAAGTTGAAAAAGATATTCCATTTTTCTGTGTTTTAAGATATTTTCTACAGTTTCTATCTGTGTTCTAAGATATTTTCTACAGTTTCTTATTGATACTAACATTTTTACATAATTCATTCACAATCATCCTATTTGTCTCATTGATAGGTCAATTTTGGCAAATGCCACTTTTTAACAGAATTAGCTAGGTTGGGGTGCCTGGTGGCTCTGTGGGTTAAAGCCTCTGCCTTCAGCTCAGGTCATGATCTCATGGTCCTTTGATGGAGCCTTGCATTGGGCTCTCTGCTCAGTGGGGAGCCTGCTTCCCCCTCTCTCTCTGCCTGCCTCTCTGCCTACTTGTGTTCTATCAAATAAATAAATAAAATCTTAAAAAAAAAAAAGAATTAGCTAGGCTGTGTATAATTTCAGAAATGTTCACGTATAAAACACTATATTTATTTATATTGATTATCTTTTCTCTCTTTTTTTAACGTCTGCTAGTTTAATGAAATATTCAGAAATTTTTGAGTGAGTACTGAGAATAAGGAAACAGTTTTTGTTTTGTTTTGTTTTGTCAGTTAAACTTTGTATTAACTTGAAATTTTTGCCTTAACTTTTCTTATTTCTTATTTTATTCTTTTTCTTCCCTTACTGAGTATTCTCCTTTGGTGAAAACAAAATTCATGTTGAGTTTGTTACTTTTTTCTTATTATTTTTTATTTATAAAATTATTTAAGTGAGGAGTACCTAGGTGGCTTATTCAGTTAAGCATCTGCCTTCAGTTCAGGTCATGATCCCAGAGTCCTGGGATCAAGCTCCATTATGAACTCCCTACTCACTGGGGAGTCTGCTTCTCCCTCTCCCTACCCCACTTTCCCTCTCCCCCCAACCCCCACTCATGCTCTTTCTCTTTTTTTTTCTTTTTTTCAAAGATTTGATTCATTTATTTGACAGAGATTGCAAGTAGGCAGAGAGGCAGGCAGAGAGGGAGGAAGGGAAGCAGGCTCCCCACTGAGCAGAGAGCCTGATGTGGGGCTGGATCCCAGGAGTGTGGGATCATGACCTGAGCCAAAGGCAGAGGCTTTAACCCACTGAGCCACCCAGGCGCCCCATGTATATATTTTCTACTATTTGTTTTTCTCTTATTATTTTTATATTGCAAATGTCATGCATGTTGATTATAGAAAATAAATAACAAATAAGAAAGTGTAAACTGCTGTTAATAGTATCTAGGAAATAAAATACTAAACCACATAGGGTGTATTTCAGTTGTCTCTTTCCATGCATGTTCACACACAAACTGATTTAACTGAGAACAATATGATTCTAAATTTTAACCTCCTTTAGGAATAGCCTGTAATATATAATGAAATCTCTCCTGTGTCACTGAATGGTCTTCTGTTACATTAAGTAAATGGATTCAGAGTGACCCCCTAAGGCAAAGGCTGCCTATGTGTTCAAGATCCCAGTTCCTCTGCCTGGATACATAGAAAACTATATTCCCCAGCTTAAAAAATGTGTCTGACTAAATTTAGAAAACTACATATGCCATTAGGATCATTTTGAATAGTTGAAACTAGCAGTGAGATCAGCTAATGTCAAGGCTAATAATGTAAGCAGATTTCAAAAATCCCTGTCTGTGTACTGTTTGATAATTGAATCATCCTGATTTGTCATTGTCATTGTCATTAATTAAACATAGAAATGAACAGACAATTAAACAACCTGCCCTGCAAACAAGCATTTCTTTTAGTGCAGATCCCTCTGGGGAATCCAGAATTTAGAAATATTTAACTGATATTTCATCATTGGTTCATCATTGAACCAAGAGATTGTTTTTGGTTTTGTATTCAGTTATTTCTGAACTACCCAATTCAGGCCTCATCATTTTAACAATTGATAGTCCAGAAATATCAATGTGAAAAATCTCTGGTGATATCCAAAAGAACAAGATCTCATGAAAAATGAGCCAATACACAAGTCAGTGGATCCAGTTATTTTAAAAAAATGGCAAAAACCCCAAATAACCACTTAATTCTTAGGAAAAGTATGAATCCATGCATATGATACACTTTTTCCTAAAATAGCCTTCAGCTGAAAAGTCAGGGGCTGGCAAAGTTCTGTATACCTCAGAGAAATGACCTTAATAACCTTTCAATTTCTTTCCTCCTGCTTCACTTTCTTTTTTTTTCCCCCCTCCTGGTTCACTCTTATTCTGCTTCCCAGCTATGATTTTTTTTTTTTCCCCAGTTGGCATCCCATGCAAACCAATGTTGTTACCTTTGGTTATGATTTTATATTTTAACCTTATTTTCTCCTTGACATTTACCTTACCATCCGTGATCTGTTTTTCCCTAGCAGAGGGCCGCCTTCTCCTTCTGTGTCATATAATAACAAGATCAAAAGGGTAGACGTGGGATGCTCAGAGTCTGCTCTCTTCTGCTGTAGTTCGGTCTCCAAGGTTAGACCTATTATTATTTCACGTTTACCTCCTTTTGAGTTGTGCCTGTGGAACAAGTAATAAATTTTCCTTTTCCCTTCTCTTTCCATTTTTCTAGAGTTTTAATGGCCAGGAAAACAAACACTGTTTTGACATTGCGTTACTAGTCATATATACAGACTTGGTTTTGTATACAATGATTCTTCTGGGGTTAACCTGTGCTGAGAAACAGTTAATAGAGATACATTTTTTAAATGATACAGTTAGACCTTTTGTTTTTCAACACTCTCTTTCTCTTTCTATGAGCAAATTCTTATTATAAATGTCAAGGAAAGAAAATGTCCTGAAAGATTCTTGTCCTTTCAGTTTGAATGTTATGGCTGTACTTTTGAGGAAGACTGTAGCAATATTTTATATTCCAATTAAAATATGAATTTTATTTCACCTCAAATTCTCTTGAAACCTTATGTGTTTCACACTGGAAAAATATTTATATGTAGATAATACTGCTACTAATAACTTACTCTAACAAATGTAACTTGCTCCCCTCAGAATTAGCTGTTTATAGTTTAGGGTGTATCTGGCCAAGAGTTATTCAAAGTTCTAACTTCCTCTTATACTAACTAGAACACTGTGTGGGCAGCTATGTTACTCAGCAGAATTACCCATCCATGAGGATGAGTAATACCTCCTAACATTTTCCAAAACCTATGTACACACGAATTGCCTTAAAATTCTCTTTGCTATTTTTTAGAGAAATGGGAAGAATGTGAAAACATGAAGAATATTTAGAACAAGTGTTAATCCCAAACAGTTTAAAAATAATAAGAAACTACATGAAGATTTCAATCTGGGAAAGATATAATGGTTGAAGAATTTAAACATCTCAATCTTTCATTTTTGTATTTCAACAGTAATAGCTGGGGACTAATTTGAGATGACTGTAGAGCTAATTGATGTAGTTGAGAGGGTACATTTCTTATTTTTGTTTTTCATCGAATCAGGGACTTTGCCATTTTAAAATAATATGCTCAAGACTTATTTTTGTTAAAATTTAACACAACGATTTAGTATTGAAGCCTCATGATTAGGGTTGATACACAAAGTTTTAGAAGATGAGATTTTACAATATAATGGAAAGTTACTAAGGTAAAGAACAATTTGATTTCTTGTCCTTTGAAGTACTTTTCAGAATGTATTGGTTATTTTGAAAAAAATGCTGCATCTTTTGTGTGTATTAGATTGCCTCCCTGGCCCCATTCTTCAACCATTCCTGCAACCATGCCCTTACTATGGCCTCATAACAGGTGAAGTGTATTTTCTACCCTTGACTTTGGAATTGGTTTTGTGACTTGCTTTAACAAACAGAAGAGTCACGAGTGACCATACAGCATTTGGAAATCGGAGATTTAACAGGCCTTTCTTGTTGTTCCTTTTTACATTTTTTCACTTCTGCCATCATCATAAGAAGAAACTGTGTTGCTTAATCTATCAGTCAAAAGTAGACAAGTGACATAGATGAAGCACAGCTCCCCAGTGTTGCCCACTGATCTTTATTTAGTAAGATTCACATCAGTTCTAGCCACTGTAGATGAAACACATCCACCCACTTGATCCCTGCTTAAATCCACCTAAACCTCACAAAGTTGTGTATGTGTGAGAATAAGTGATTGTTGTTTTAGAAAACTAGGGTTTGATTTAACAGTGTTAATGGGTATGATGACATGCAATAAACAGCACATATTTAAAGTACACATTTTGATGAGTTTTGACATATGTATATATCCACAAAACTATCATCACAAAATTGCTATCACAAGATAATGAACATAATGATCACTCCCAAAATTCCAAAATTTGCTCACATTACTTTGTTTATTTGTCCTCCCCACAGCTTACTGCCCACCTCCTCCGAGGGCAACCACAGATCTACTTTTCATTTCCAGAGTGATGTTTTCTAGGATTTTATCTAAATGAAATCATGTAGTAGATACACTTTTTTTTTTTTGTCTGCTTTTTGTCAGCAAATTTTCTTTGAGGATCATCACTGCAGTAGCAAATATCAATAGTTCATTGATTTGATTGCTGAGTAGTTTCTTACTGTGTGGATATTCCACAGCAGTCTTACTCATTTACCTTTCAATCACTGTTCATGTTGTTTCCACTTTGGGGGTTACTAAAAATAAAGCTGTTATGAACATCCAAGTACAACATTTTGTATAAATACATGATTTCCTTTCTCTTGAACAAGTGCCTAGGAGTGCAATAACTGGGATATATGGTAAATGTATATTTAACTTATTAAAAAACTGCCAGACTGTTTTCCAGAGTGGTTGTAGGATTTTATATTCCCAGCAGTTGTGTGTGAGGGCTCCAGTCTATCCATATCCTGGCCAATGCTTGGTATCGCCAGTTCTCTAAATTTTAGACAGTCCTGGTATATGATAATATATCCTCATAATTTTAATTTGCACTGACCTAATAAGCAGTGTCGTGGAACACCTTTTAATGTACCTATTGTCATCCATATATCTTCTTCGGTGAAATGTCCAAATCTTTGCTACTTTAAATTAGTTTGCTTGTTTTCTGAGTGAATTTTGTTAAGTTCCTTATATATTTTGGATAGAAGTCTTATATTGGTTATGAAATTTGCAAATATTTTCTCCCAGCTTATGACTCTTTTTTTCTTAGTAGCATTTTCTGAAGGGCAGACACTTAATTTTGATGAAATTCTGTTTATCAATTTGTTCTTTTATGAGTAGTATTTTTTGTCTTCTATCAAAGAAATTTTTTATAAAACCCTGGAAATCCTTCCTGGAAACCTGGAAACCCTGGAAATCTGTTACACAGATTTTCATCTATGGTTTCTACCAGAAATATTATAGTTTTAGATTTTAAATATTGGGCTATGATTCATGTTGTGATTCATATATATGTTTGCGACATACAGGTCAAGTTTTTTTGTTTTTCTTTTTTCTTTTTTTTTTTTCTTTTCTTTTTTTTTTTTTTGCTTATTTTTTGATTCTGTGTGTTGTTATTCACTAGTTCCAGCACCATTTGTTCAAACGATAATCCCTTCATCATTGAATTGCCTTGGCATTTAGCAAAAAAAATCAAATTGAGCTATGTTAAGTTTCATTGTTCTATTTGTCTAGCTTAACTCCAAAATCACACTGCTTTGTTTACCATGGCTTTATCATAAAACCCAAAATTGGGTTTTGTTAGCCCATTCATTTTGATCTTTTCTTCAAAGTTTTTATTTTTTATTTTTTTAAAGATTTTATTTATTTATTTGACAGAGAGAGAGATCACAAGTAGGCAGAGAGGCAGGCAGAGAGAGAGGGGGAAGCAGGCTCCCCGCTGAGCAGAGAGCCCAATATGGGGCTCAATCCCAGGACCCTGAAACCATGTCCTGAGCCAAAGGCAGAGGCTTAACCCACTGAGCCACCCAGGTGCCCCAAAGTTTTTATTTTTTAATAGTTTCTATGTCCTTACATATTTATATAAATCATAGAATTCACATACCAATTACTTTTAATAGCCTACTGAAATTTTGATTGGTATTATATTGGTTCTATAGATCAATTTGGGGAAAATTGACATTTTAATATTGATTATTTTATCCATGAACATGCTGTATCTAGCCATTTATTTAGTTTTTTTTTAATTATTCTTATATCTGTTTGCAACCATTTCTCTCAGCCATGTTTGCAGTTTTTAGCACACAGTTAATATAATCTCTTGTCTAATTTATCCCTAACTGTATTTTTGATGCAATGTAAATGGTGTTGTCTCTAAATGTCTGATTTTTAGTATATAGAAATACATTTGATTAGTATATTGATCTTGCATCATGCAAACTTATTAAGTTCACTTATTAGTGCTAGCAGCTTTTTGTGTAAACTCAGCAGGATTCTCTACATTGATAATTATGCCGTTAGCTAATAAAGATTATTGCTTCCTTTACTAACTATATGTCTATAATTTATTTTTTCTTATTTTTTTTCCAGTAAACAACAACAACAACAACAACAAACTGTTGCTGGAACTATGCACACTATGTGGAAGAGAAGTGGTGAGAGTGAATGCCCTTGTCTCATTCCTGATATTCAGGGAAAACAGTCACTTTTTCACCATCAAATGTGAGATAATCTGTGTTGCTTGGATTCTGCAGATACTAAACTGGAACAATTCTGGGCCTCACTTCATTTTTCTCTTCTTACAGAGATCACTATGTTGCCTAGTGTCAAATATCACTAAATCATCATTTCATATACTTTGCCTGTTTTAATTTAGTTGTCTCAGATATGAAGGTTAATCTAGTCCTTGTTACTTGATCTGGGCTAGAAATGAAATTCCAGTTTATTAATTCTTGATACAGGCATGAAAGCAATTCAACAGTGTAAGAAGAGACTTTTCCACAAATGGTACTGTTACAAGTTTATAAATGTACGGGAAAAATAAACTTTGATACCTACCTCACACCATACAGAGTTAATTTGAGTTGTATCACAGACATAAAGGTAAAAGCTAAAACCATCATACTTCCAGAAAAAATAAAGTAGCAAAAAATTTTATGTGTGCATCATTTCCTCAGAAATGTCACAAATGCCAATATAATTTCATCAAAATGAGTAACTTTTTGTCATTATAAAACACCATTAAGAGTACAAAATGTAAGCCATATTTGGTAGAATATTTGACAAGCCACTTACTTCCTGAATTTGCAAAGAAATTTTATTAATCCAAAATATAAAAGATAAACAATAGAAAAAAATTAAGAAGCCAAAAACTTGAACATGTACTTCTCAAAATTTTATTTGTATACACATACATATATATGAAAGGCCATTAAGTTCATAAAAAGTTGTTCAGCATCATTGGTCCTGAAGAAAACGCAAATTATAATCTGTTACAGTAGCCTTGTGAGCTACTCTTGTATCTATCTTACTAAGAGGTTTAATTTCTGTTTTACCCAAGAGAAGTGTCTACAGGAAGAATTGTGTAAGAAACTTTGTAGTGGCTTTCCTCATAGGAGGTAAATCCTGGAAACAAGGCAAATATTTATCAATAGGAGAACAAATAAACACATATGATGTCTTCTGAGTACAGAATAATACTTTCCAATAAAGACAGAGTAAATTGCAGATACACAGAATAACATGAATGGAAATTAAACCATTATTATGTGCAAAGAAAATAAGACACAAAGTAGTAGATACTGAATAATTTAGTAAACATGTTGTTTAAGAATAAGCAAAACTTCAGTGGTATAAATAAGACTAATGTAGAAGGGGCATGAGGATACTGTTGGGATGGAAGTGTTCTCTATACTCTGATTCTGCTGCTGGTGGCATGGTTAACATATTTATTAAAACTTATGGAAATATACTCTTAAAATCTGTATATTACATAGTACATGTTATATTTAAATATAAATAAAAAATCAATGCAGTTAAAATAATAGAGCTTCTAACACTAAAACATCTCATAGTAATTAAATTTTAACACTGATGTAGAATCACATATATTTAGAAATATATTTGCTGATAATTTTATGCTCTAAATATAAGCACTTGAAATTGAGTGTCTTTATCAACGAGGGACATTTTGGTCAAACATTGTATAGCAAATCATTTCACAAAGCGTTCTGTATACCTATTAGTCTTCCCACCATTACAAGAAAGACAATGGGTTGATGCAATTAATATAATGAGATATAGGAGATATAATACATGCAACTTGGACAAACTCTGCTTAGGATTTAAAAACTAATGGATGTCTCCACATCAGTGATTTCCTTAAACCAGGAATTTATTACAAGATTACAGAAAGGAAGTGTAAATTTGCAGATTAAACTCTGTAATATTATTCTTATCTTTGTTTAGAACCAATGGATTTTTGATCTATTAGGGCATAATTTTGGAATTTGAGCAATGAATAATTTTTATTATTTTCATTTAATAAATACATATGGTATGACTATGATTTTAAGTACTAGCCTAACTTAAGTTCCTGAGGGTACTGGTTGGAGAGTGAAGGATTACACACTCAGAAAAATTAAAAGGAGAAATTATAATAAGTACTATCGATAAATTAAAGCAAGGTAGTGAACAAGTGACTGGGTTGGGAGTTTTAGGACAACATTAAATAATATGGTCAGGGAAGGTCTCTCTGATGTCACAACTTTTGAAGTGAAACTTAATGCTTGCGATTGTGGGGAAAAGCATTCCAACTAAAGAGAATAGTAAATATGAAGGTTCTAAAGTAAACTGATATTAAAATATTTCAGGGGCTCCTGGATGGTACTGTTGGATAAGCCTCCAACTTTTGATTTTGGCTCAGTGTCGAGGACCAAGACCCCTATGGGACTTCACACTGAGCTAGTAGTCTGCTTGAGATTCTCTCTCTCCTTCTCCCTCTACCCCTCCCCTGCCCACACTCTCTTTTCACTCTCAAATAAATGAATAAATCTTTAAAAAAATGTATTCAGAACTGGAAGGAAGGTTAGTGTGGCTGGACCAGAGTAGACAAGGAGTTGCATTACACAGATAATGTAGCAGTAGGTAGGATCTTAAAATGAGGTCTAGAGACCCATAAAGGAGTTTGACTTTTAATATAAGGAAAATGGGAAGGTATTAGAGTGTTGAGCAGTGGTAGGGAGGGACCTGAGTGACATTTTCAAAGGATCACTTTATTTGTGTAAAAAGGGATTGTAGAAGGGCAAGATGAAATTTATTACAGTAATTTGGGTAGTCATTGACAGTCTTCTGAGATAGAGGAATACATGTGCCAAAACTTATGTTTTGCTAAAAAATATTCTTCCCGTTTGTCAAGAGAAAAGCTGAGTAATAGACATAGCAAATAAGTATTCTAGAGATAGTTTTGAGCCAATCTCATATTCTGTTTTAGCTTCTCACTATGTTAGCACTGAAAATATTTGAAATTATTATTTGTATTGTATCCTCTGTCTTTAGTATTTCATTTTTTTCTGTCTTACAATATTTCCAAGTAATATTAAGTAACATTTTCTATCTTGGTACACATATGAAAGTGAAGTATTAAGATCACACCAAAGCTATTTGTAAAAAAAAAATATAGATTAGTTTCTGAAAAATTTCTTTCTGAAAGTAAAAAAAAAAAGTACTATGGAACAGAAATAAAATTATCCCCTTATTAAATCATCTCTTTACTATGTTACCCTAATTCCTAATATTTTTTGTTTGCAAGATATTATGTTCATAATAAGTGCTGTATATAAGTAAAATATTTGTGTATATATACATATACATTACGTTACTAATTATCTCATGATGTGTTTACTTGATCCACACAAATTCATCTGGTAAACAACCATGCCTAACACTTTATAAATGTTATTTACACCAAGGAATTAGGCACATGAAAGAAATTCAGCAATATGTGTTTACTAAATTGCATATTCTACACATGAATGTATGGGGACTTTGTGTTTATCTGTCTAAATCATTAATTTACAAGTACAAGTTAAACTTTTGTCACTTATTTCATTCATATTTGTGTTGTCTCTTTTCATATTATGGAAATAAGAAATGATTACTATGGATACATTCTATGGTAACCTGTGATTTATGTTCATTATAAAGCCATTCTATTTGCACTATTCACTACAAATATCAGGTACTTTCTCTATTTTTATGTCAATATTATTCTGAACAATATTGTTCATCTGTATACTTTTCATAGTCATAAATATTCTGAAGTCAATGGGTAAACATGTTTTCTATTACATGAAGGATAAAGTTGTAAGTTTGGAAATCTGCTATTGTAATAGAACACTTAATGCCATTAAGTTATATTGGTGATATTTTAATATTACTGGACTGTCACATAGAGAGAATATATGAAATGCACTGAAATATGCTTACATAAATTGGTGAAGCTAAGAATTTCAATATTTTCTTATTTGATTAGGACAGAATTTGAGGAGCTTTTATCATGGGTCTAATTGCTACACCCGTAGTGTTGGATATTTGTGGAATACTTTGCATTGTTAATCTATATGTCCTGCAGTTTGTTATCCAACCACGTTTATGTATGAATATATAGAGAGATAGTTCAGAGGATTTTTGGTCCAGTAAGGCATAATTATGGAATTTGAACATCTTTGGATTTTTTTTCTGATTCTGAAGCCAGAACAAGAGTCACTGAGTTTTATTCTAGTTGTAGATTTGAGAAAACTACACTACATAAACTTCAAGTAAAGCAGAAATGGGGAAATTGATTTATTTGATCAGATATATGCCATTATTCCTCTGGGAGAAAAAAAAATGATGCCCATCCTTCCAAACAGTAAGAATGATTTCAAAACAAAACATTGACAAGGGATCCAAATTCTAAATGCAGCCTTAAGAATTTTCTGGACTAGAAAATGCTTGTTGGTATTGAATGAATTTTACTTATAGAAACAAATAGGATGGCATTGTTTTAGCTAGCTTTCTTGGTAATAGCTTTATTCTGCATTCTTCCTCAATGTAACAATATCCTGAAAGACAAGAAAGAATATCTCTGTGTTCAATCTTTTGATTTCACCTGAAATGAAGTTACTCTGCCCCTAAATCAATATCTCAGTGCTGAGTTGATTACATGTTTGATGTTCGTAAAGGGATGAAAGAATTCTAAGAATTCTATTGCTCCTGTGGTAAGTGGGAATGTGAAGGAACAACCCAAGTTATAACTACACAAAGTTGTTATTTTTTCTTTTCTTGTCAGACTGTGCTGTACACAGAACTGGTTTGGGAAACTAACACCTGTTGTAAACTGTAATTAGCGAAAAATGCCACGCAACTGAGAGATTTCTGGTTGGGTCAGAAAGAAGTAACAACCAGAGTTGTCTTCTCAAGTATACAAATTAATGTACAAAAATAACTACTTTCTTAATTCACTTCTAACCCTGAGTTAACTCTCCAAATGATTGTCAACACTTTCTCCATGAAAGAGACATTTGCTCTTATATTACTCTTGTCTATGTTTAGAATGGGATTAGTGTTGGTAAGAACAAGGGGCAAGATGTGCCAACAAGTTAGTATTCAATGGCTACAGTGTCATAGAAAAGGTTATGGCCTTCTTGAAGCAGGAGGGCAGAAAATAACAGATCTCATCTGGATGAATGTGACCAAAGAAAATCCTGTCCTCTCTTCTTCTGGTGAAGTGCACCGTGACACTGCATGGTCTAGGGAACATATAACTAGATAGGACAATTAGGAAGGTCATCCAAAGCACCTCATTTTCTTTTATGTTTTCCTCATTCAGCAAGAATATAACCATATATGAAAGGAGGTTAAACAAGCATTTCTGATACAGTCAGTTAGGGTGATATCTTCAAAGTCTCTCCCACTGGTCTGCCTCTTTCAGCATTCAATGTATAATTGTCAACAAACATAAGGCTGATTTCTCCAGAAGGTCACTCTTAAATGCCCTTCTGTAGCTTGAGAGCATTTAAAATTTATGTCTAATTATGCATTAGTTTTGAAATTTAATAGCTGAGTGATTTTCAAACCGCATTCCACAGAACTCTACAGGTAGCCCAGGGACAACTATGACAGGCAAGGGAAAAATCAATTGTTGGCCTTCTTACATATTTTAACAACAGCTGTTCTAATTTTATGAGTTTGTGCTTTCCCATATCATTTTGATTGAAGACCACTTATTGCTAAAATTTGATACAGTATAGGTTAGGTGTGGGGAAAATGTTGAGAAGTAGAGTAATTTTGACTTCATTCTTTTTTGTACTCAACAAATTGTTATTGAGCACCTATGTGGCTTAAGACAACAGCAAGCCACAAAGGAAGGAAGGAATTCTCTGGTGCTTAATGAAAACTGAGTAAACAGAATGGTAGGTGGCTACAGTGGTGACCTTGGTAAGGCAGTAAGGATACAAAAGGGGGGGATGAAGCCATAAATGCAAAGGTAGACAAAATTAAGTTGGCATCTGCTCTCACTAGAAAAAGGTTAATGACTTCCAGTAATGAAACTACATCATAGAACTGTTTGTTTTGGTTTTGAGTTCTTTACTATCACAGTTTATACCTTTAATTAAGCAAAAGCATTTTTGTGAGGCCTCAATAACTTCTATCATTCAATACCACATCATATATAATGGTATTACTTAAAGTGTTAAAGTGTCAAATATGCAATATTATACTTAATAGCTTTGACTTCCTGTGATTTGTAACAAAAGAAAGTCTGGGCAAATTTTTCATAATTAACCACCTACATTAATAATTCATTTGTATGTAGTTTTGAAATTATGGGTACTAGCTTCTCTTTAAGGTGTATTAATGGCCCATAAGTATAAAATTATATTGCATATTATACAATGATTTTCTGTTTGTGGCAATTACTTGCAATTTCAACAGGACTTCCCATTTGGGGTGGGGGGAGGGACACAACAAGTAACTAAGTTAGTAAAAAGTTCCAAGTTGAGTATTTCTATTTTAAGATACAGCTAAAATGTTTTTGGTTTATTACTTCTTAAAAATTTTTTTAGACTAAGTGTTCAAATTCATGCAGAAATTAAATTAAACTAAGCATGTTCTTACAATAGTGATTAGAGTAATACTTTTGATTGCTATTTTAATAATCCTTCAAAAACTGTTTAGGGAAATATAAGTCTATATTTGAAAAATAGACAATATAGATATAAAACTATATTATTTGGCCAGTATTTTTTATATTTTTATATTTTTAATTTAACATATGTCAGCAAGTTAGACCAAATATTGTGTAATGAAAAGATTGCTGAATAGGGATTCACAAGACTTGGCTTCTAATCCCCAAATCTAATTCATGATCTTGGAAAGATTATGTAAACTTTTTAAGCCTCAGATTCTAAAAACTTGTAATAAAAGGGTTATTTTGATTCTTTTCAATTCTATGGATGTAAAATTTTGCTTCTGAATGTTTTCTCTTTATTTTCATGAAACAAACCTTAATGTTTATAGAAAATGTGCTTCATTAAAGTTATTTTCTTTTGGAGATAAGTTTGAAGCATGTATCCTGCTGAGAATGACTTCAAGATTATGCTTTGCTTGCCATGATGCTAAATAATGGTTCAGGGACTTTGAGAAGTTCTGCCTTATTTCATGAAAGAGTACAGGGTTACAGAAATCATCCTTGCACTTTCTTTCAGCCACAAACTCCGTCTTTCTAGTGGGTGTAAGCAACACAACTTGTATTTTTATATAGACCTAAGGAGATCTTAAATAGGCTCTCATTAGATAGATGATAGATCAATAGATAAACAGTATAGAGAGATAGATGGTTGATTATCAAATAAACATAGTATATACAGAGTAATGGTTACTTGAAGTTGAGAAGATGCTTAAAAAGCCTATATTTTTCAACATACTACATGATATATCCGTGAAAAAAAACTTACAATTGCAGTCTGGCTAGCCAATCACTGATTTAAATCACATAGCTTAGCTACATAGACCAGGGAACTCTGGTGGAATGACAGGTAGGAAATCATGCCCAGAGCAATGAGGATCTAGGAAAAATAGAAGAGGCAGACTTGATGTCCTGATATGGTAATGATGAAAAGTATGTCAGCCAAAAATCTAATGCAAACTTTGTAGAACTGAGCCACATTACACTCTGTCTCAGCAACATTTCATATTCAAATGAAATCTAACATTGAAAAAAAATTAAAATAAATTTAAAAAATTAAAAAATTATTGAAATTTCTGAAAATGAGATGAGAAATGACGAGATTACATGTCATGATAATATAGCCTCTATATGAAAACTTCTCTAGATACATTAATTCTCAGTATTACAAAGCATGTCATGGCTTCTGTCATCTTTTTGATCTTTCTTTATTCTTTAACTATTTTACCCACATTAGCTTCTTTCCCTTCTTATGTTGTTGTTGTTGTTTTTATAGTTCTCCCTTTGCCCCTTGAGGTAAATTGGTCTAGACTTTCTTTTTTTTTTTTCAATTTATTTTATTTTATTTTATTTCTTTTCAGTGTTCAGCATTCATTGTTTGTGCACCACACCCAGTGCTACACGCAATACATGCTCTCCGTAATACCCAACACCAGGCTCACCCAACACCCCAACAACCTCCCCTCCAAAATCCTCAGTTTGTTTCTCAGAGTCCACAGTCTCTCATGTTTTGTCTCTAATATGCTTCTAATTCTCTTCACTCGTAACTCAAATTATGATAACATACTAATAATAGCTTTTTTCATTATTACACTAACAAATACAGAGGCGTGAGATAAAAATCAGGAACCCAGCATAAACATGTGTCAATAACCTAGAGGTCCAATAGGAAGGGAAGTTGGAAGCCTCAAGAATTCTGACAGCCCATATTACATAGGTATTCTGGACCATTGATCCGAAACAGATATGCACAATTATGTGAAGTGAACTACAACTTCAGACAAGGTAGAGACCTGAAAATTGCATAAGGGTAGAACTTGAAGGCTTTCAGTTCTAAGTGATTCCATAGTGGGGCATGCAGGATGGACAGTTAATTCCAGTATCAAGAACCGAGGGTGAATATTCCACTAAACAAATTATGAACTCAGCAAGGAGAAAATGAAAATAAAGTATCTTTAAGATGCTGTCACATGTGCCCATGATTCTGATCTCCTCTGACACTTCCCCATCAAGTTTAAGAAGTTGTGCTCTCATAGGATTTAAAAATGGTCAGGGCTTGTTTTAAATTTATTTCATGATGATTGTGACCACTTTGGTGGCAGTGATGCAAAAGGATCTATCAGTTAATATTATAACAAGTAATTTTAGGAAAAATTCACTATTTACCTATGATATATATGTTTAAGCTGTATGCAATTGTTGGTATTCAAACACTTATGATGTACTAAAAAGATAAATTCCTATAATTTAAAATCATAGCTGTAGACAATTAACACTCACCAAAACCCCTCTATGATCTCTCCTGCACTTCATTCATACACAGTGGTACATAGAAGAAGCAGGTACATGAATATGCCTCCATGAGCATTCCCTTGAGAGCTACTCACATTGATTCTGTATGTTAGCTGTGACCATCAGTGGCAAGTTCCTGGAAGGTTCTGATTTGGACAGCAGCAAAAAGTCTCTAACTATGTGGGACATATCTACGGTGGTAGATCTGAAGTCTGACTGAACTCTCCCCAAGCTTCAGTTCCTCGGAACATCCTATTGGATTTATGAAGTTTAACTAATTACATTAAATTGTCTCATACTTTGAATACCTAGAACATTTCTGTCTTCCAGCAGTACCCAGACTGTAAAACAACTGAAGGAAACCTTGATGGAGGTTTTGTTGTAATTTAGGCAATAATAATTAATGATAAAAAGATGATAAAAATATTCCTTCTCTCTAGAAGTTAAAGAAAGTCAAGCATATTTAAAGAATATGCTAAGAATATTCTTATAATAAAGAATAAAGCATAGAAAAGAAAGTCAAGCATATTTAAAAATAATTAAAACTAAAAAAACTAAAAATAAAAAATAAATAAAATAATAGTAAAATTATTGAGCATGAGCCAAACACAGCTTGCAAGTCTTTTATATATATATAGATATTTATATATATACATGTGTATATATATATATATCTATATATCTATATATATATATAACTCACACAATGCTTAAAACAATCTGTAACATACTTTTATTCCCATTTTAAAGATAAGGAAACTGGGATGTGGAGATTTTGAGGAGCTTGTTCAAGGTTGCACAGCTCATCAGTGATGGAGTCATGATTCTAACTCAGGGCATCTGATTCTGAACCCAGTTCTTGAGTCAGTGTCTTGCAGCATTACCTCAAAGACAAGAGAATACAAAGTGTATTCTTTGTAGATATGCAGATATAAATGTAATAAGTTCTGTTAGGTAGATTGGAAAAAGTGAGCCCAAGATAGTACCTCTAGATGTTGGATTTGTTTAAAGAGACATTTATCTGGCAGAGAAGTGAGTGTGAGGAAGGATATCTTGGAAAATAACTACATACTTTTAAAGTTGCAGAGACACAAAAATTAATATGGAATATTTAGGAAATGTTGAAAGGACAAATGTATCTAGAATTCTGTCTCCATGCAGTAGGAAGAGAATGAAGAGGCAGAGATGGTAAAATAGGGCACATAGTGAGTGACTTTGAATACTCTCATGAAGAACAAATTCCATCATTTCTTAAAAAACTTTGACTTATCTTTAAATGAAATCACTCAAAATAATTAAATCATTCTAATGTGCTTGATTGCAAATGAAGGAAAATGAGGGCATCACATGCTGAGTAAGACATTCAGTGGGATCACCCCATCATCAGACAATGAATGGTGTGAAAACTATTCAAGATGGCAGGACTGGCAGATTTGTTGTGTCCTTCTAAGTGTGTGAACTGTGACCTATGACAATTCCTTTACTGAGTTTTAGAGTCTTTAACAAACATGGTTTTGTGTAACATAGCATGAGGAAAAAATGCCAGGGATAAGTTGTGAGAGGGTAGAGTTGGCAGGTTGTTAATTCTATGTGGGGTATCTTGCTAAGGCTTAATTTTCAGGATAGGGCTGTTAGCATTGAGGGGAAGTAACCAGGAACATTTGTGTGGCGTGTTCACCCTCAAAATGTGTCTTTGATAATCTTTTGTGGCACAGAAAAATATTAGTTCTTATATTTACATAGTTAACCTACACTCTAACACACTTCTTTATAGGTTCATTATACAAACATTTACTAGATTTAGTACCTTAGCTGTTTCTTTATTTTTCTTCACTTGAAATGCTCTTTAAACATTTTTGAATCTACAGGTTTCCCTTTTACCAACTTCTTTTCCTAACAACCTATATGATAATTATTTCCATAGTTTTTTGAGGATGTGATATTTTTTCTTAAATGTCTTTAGGCCTATATCACCAAACTTACCTATCTGAAACAAATGGGCAACGTATATTTTGCTAATAAAGGTATTAGATTTTGTAAGTGGGATCACTTATTTGTAGATAAGCATAAAGTTATTAATATGAATTATTTAGAAGCATCAGTCACACAAATTGATAGTATTATTAAAATACATTCATATCAGTCAAATTAATTTAATGTACTTTTCAGCCATTAGGAAAAGACATCTTCAATTTCTGTTCTATTTATAGGCTTTAAAATTAGCATGCATCGTTCATATATTTCAGTATAAATAAAGACTCTAAATTGTTACAAAAACACTGAGGTCATAGTGAGATGATGATCTCAAGGGTATAAAGAGAAGTAGACAATCTTGTTAAACATTTTTTTTTTTGTCTTCTGTGACCTGCTAATTACTTAACATAAAAAGAATGATAAACTAACTGAATAAATTAGCTGATAAGAAAAAAAAAAGTGATGGCTAAAAAGATTTATAATTTCTCAGTTATTTTTCTATTTTTTTTTTTTAAGTTTTAACTAATTACAATTCAGTTTCAGGTATTTCTCATTTCAGTGATTAGAGTATTTAGTATATCAGAAATTTGATTCTTAGTGATAAGATTTTAAAGTTATATTCACATTTTCCAACTAGAAATTACTTTCATTTAAAATCTGTATTAAATTGTTTTTTTCAGTATTTTTAGTTACAAAAGGCAAAAAATAATGTTATTTCAAATATATTTATCAATATAAAATATTTAACAATGAACAAAATATATTGTTGCAAAAACTTATAGACATTTAATGAATAGCTAAATAGTGTGGAGTTTATCCAGACAATGGAATATTATTCAGCACTAAAAAAACTAGAAGTTATGAAAAGGTTATATACTACATGATTCCAACTATATGACATTCTGGAAAAGGCAAATTTATGGAAAGCCAAGCTGGTTTTCAGGGATTGAGGAATGGGAAGAAGGATGAATAGATGGGACACAGAGGATTTTTGGGTCAGTGGAAATACCCTGTAGGATACCATAATGATGGATATGTTTCATTATATATTTGTCTAAACCCATGCAATGTAGAACACTAAGTGAATCTTAAAGTGTAATTACAAATATTTTATGAAAGTTCTTTAAGGCAATAGAAAGAAAAAATACATAAGGATTAAAAGTAATACAAAAAAGTCTTGTTATTTATAGATTTTATGATTCTGATATAAAAAAATATGTTATTAGAATTAGTGAATTTAGCAAAATCACAGACTATAAGGTCAATATACAACAGCAATCGTGGCTCTATATACCAGCAAAAAAAGTTAATAAAAGAGGATATTTTAAATTTTATAATTTATATATTTATATATATTTATAAAATTCATAATTTTTGTTTTAATAGCCCCAAATATATAATTTATAAATCTATATAATTTATATAAATATATAATTTATAAATATATAATGTACACATATAATTATATATTATATAAATATACAAATATATAAGTTATAAATTATATATTTAACCTGGTATCAAGTACATCAAATACATATGATAAATTTAAGAAAACATGAGGAAAGCCTTTACAAATAAGCCTGTAAAATGTTATTGACAGAAGAATATGAAAGGATATGCTATATTTATGGATTTGAGAACATGACAATGTAAAGATGTCAGTTTTTCTCAAAATACTCTGCATATTAGCTACCATCTTAATCAGATTCCAACAAGATATTGTGTGCAGAGTGTGTGTGTGTGTGTGTGTGTGTGTGTGTGTGTGTGTGTTAATACAAAGGTCTACACATAACCAAGCTGATCTTAAAAAGGCACGGAGTGGAATGACTTATTTTTATAGCTATCAGAAGTTATTTTAGAGCTCTTTCCTTGCAGTCTTATCTCAAAATGGCACCTCACTGAGGCATTCACATAGAAAATGTGTTGCTTTGTGTAACGCAAATTTACATTTGTGACAGAACTTTGATGCTCTGGCCTATTAGAGAGTTAAACGACTTTTTCTAGTTTTACCCAGATGATTATTTTCATTCAAATAACTCTCTAAAATATCACTTTGTAGTTTCCTTTAAGAAATCCAATAAATTTGTGCCTAATTTTTTCATCAGTTTTGAAATTACCTTCAATTTAACTTTATCAGCTTTATAAATAAGAACAAATTTAATATACCTGACATTTGACTATTAATATAGAGATTAAAACAGTGCAGTACTGGCCTAGAGATGGAAAAAATTAGACTAATAGAATATAGAAAATTAGACTAATGCAAACATGGACAGTTTGTTTACAACAAAGTTATACTGAACAGAAGAAAAAATAATCTTTTCAATACAATCATGCTACATTAACTAGATATGCTTAGTAAAAGTCTATTTTGACTCCTGCTTTACCCTCAATTAACATGGAGATTTCTAGTTATAAAAAGATAACATTAAGAGAATATGATGCTAAGTAATATACAGGGCAATAATAATTTGTAATCTGACAAAGTGTAAGTCTTCTGAATATTTAAAAGACCCCTACAAATCAAAAAATAAAGAAAGAAAGAAAAAAGAAAAAGCAAAGACAAGACTCTTACAAATCAGTGAGAATGGTAGAGAAATCAACAATCAAACTACTAATCAAACGAATCATCAACACAATAATAAATGGACAAAAGATAGAAAGAGGCATTTCCCAAAGAAAATATCCAAAAATAACCAAATTATATGAAATCATGTCAGCCTCCTTATTACTCAGGGGAAAGGGAAACGAGACACTTGGAGATACCACAAAACAACCACAAGAATGGTTTAAATTAAAAAGACTGACAATATCATTTGTTGGCAGAAATATGCAACAATAATGACTCCCATTGTACTTCTGGTGGAAGTATAAATTGGAAAACTGCTGGAAAAGTAGCCCAGTGGTATCTACTAATGTTGAACATTTCTTATCATATGATACAGCAATTTGACTCTACGGTTTATACACAACAGAATTGTGTACATATATGCAGCAAAACATGTTTGAAAAAATGTTAGTAGGAAAATTGTTTTAATAGCCCCAAAGTGAGAGCAAGCGTTAAATGGACAAATTGTGGTAGCTTCACACAATGAATACCATACAGTAATGAATAAGAATTAATGGTCTCTATCCACAACAGCATGAATAAAATGGCGAATATCTTTGAGACAAATTCAATTGTCCATAAACAAATTGATTGTAACATTTTATTTATATAAAGTTATAAAACAGGAAGAACTAATACAAAGTTTGAAACCAGAAGATCAACCTTTTGGATGTAGGTTAGAGTAATCATTAGGAGTAGGCACCAGGGGAGCTGTTAGGGTGTTAATGGTCTCTCTCTCTCTCTTACCTTTATTGGGTTACACAGTTCAGCAAGCTATATGTTTTTCATTTATAAAATTTTTGCATGCATAATAATTAAAAATTGTTAGGTCAGATACATTAAAAAATTACTTTTGGTAAATGTGTTAAAATTTAGTATGTTCTAGAATTTTACAAACCATTAATACATTAATTTGTATTTTGTCTCTAAAAATGTAGTGTATTATGTACCATTTTTCAAGTTTACTTCTAGGAAATACATATTGGGAAATATTCACTTGTGTGCAAAATTATTTAATATGGCATATCAAGCTCTTTATGATCTAATTTTTACTAACTTTGTCAATCTCTGTTTTCTCTATTTCTTGGTTATTCCCTCTTTGTAAACCACATTCAATTACATGCATTCCTCAAATAACCCCAGCTATGTCTTTTCTCCATATTTTACCATACAAATGATTCCTCTGTCTGAAATATTTTTCTATTCATAACATAGGTAAGCCCTAAGTAGTTGCAAGGCTCAAATTTTTATCTCCTTCAGAAAGACTATCATAATTCACCTAGCCTGTGTTAAATGTTCTCCTTTTGCTTCTCTTAGTAACCTGACCTTATTCTATCATAGCACTTATGATATTGATTTGAAAATTAGAATATGAATACCATGAAAATATCTCATTCTTCTTTGTATTTGAAGCATCTATCACAGTTGGCACACAATAAATGTCAAATTAGTCAATTTATTACATTTTTGAAATCAAAGAAATTGTAACCTTCCTCTGAATTCGTAAAGTGAGAAAATAGAGGTCCTTCCAAGCTATTGTGACTTTTCTATTAAGCATATGAAACTAGAGGGTCTCAGAGTCAGTGTCAAAAACCAGATATTCAGATACCAACACACTGAGCTTTCATCTTTTTGTAGAAAGCAACACAGTGCATTGGATCATATGGAGACATTCACTTTATTTCTACACTGACGCAGCATTTCTTTGGTAGTGGTAGCAAATATCTCCGGCTGCAGATTTCCTTACAGATAAGGAATTACATATTTTCTATGAGTCTGTGTTTTTGTCAGATTGCTTGGTCAGCACATGAATGAATGTGAAATATGCTTAAGTAAAGCAGCAACCAATGAGAGATCAGAGGGCTGATTTTCTGCTCTGTATCTGGTATGCTTTCAGGATTATTATGAGGATTATTTTATTTAATATATGTGAGGAGCTTAGAACAGTGCCTGGCATGTGATAAAGGCTAGGTAAATATGAACTATTATCATCATTTTCTTTATTGTCTAGTTAGGAATCTTTTTCTATTATGAAAACAACTTTGAAGAAACATACAAAACATACAGTGTCTGTGCGAGTCAATGTTATATTGAAATGGAGACTAATTAGGTAATAAACTGAGCATCAACATTAAAATGATCTCAATGAAGAATGAATAATGAATCTTAAATTAACACCAGTCTCTTCTTATTTCCATTGTATTAAAATGTGTGCCTGGTAAATTGGAATGGTTATAGCTTAGCCTATAATGCCTCCCCCACCTCCTACATTCTCTGCTACAGTTGTAATGAAATTTTGTTCCAATGCTCAGGTGTCACTGATTGCTTGTAAATATGAGTGAGAATAATAAATCATACAGTTCTAAGTTTGAAATGGTGCTATTTTAAATGAAAGATTAAAAAGTGCCAATATCTCTGAAAACTTTGAAATATGTAGCTTTCATCATAGCCTCAGGGTCATCCTAAAGAATGCAAATTAGTTGGGCAGTATTATGTCTGCAAACAATTTTCCATAAAAACTGGGAGTCTGATATTATCTACATCAAAGAATTTGTAAAAGGGGCCTTTCTATTCTTCTGTAATGATCTATAGACCCTTTTAATGTAGCATACATTAAGAATCTTTAATTCAGAAAAATTGGTTATGAACTGTACAAACTGCAGCAACACAAATCCTATTTAAGCATGATATTGGGGCTTTATCTCCAAAAGAGAGCGGCTAATGTTAATTCAGTTTCCAGTTTTCAATAAAATGATATTTATTCTACAAAATAAAATGGATAGGTTTAATGACACATGGATATGTATTATGGATTAGATAAAATATGTTTTTATTAAAAATGGTCTCAGATGATCTATATTCATTAGCACTCTCCTATTATAAAAACTATGTTTTAGATAATCTGTTTCTTTTATACCAAGCACAATTAATTATCAGTGTATTTTTTCCTGTGGTTAATTTATGTTTCTGTTATTGATAGAATTAATTATGTGATCATATGATTTAATTTTAGAGCTGAAAGAAGTGTTATAATTTTATTTTTTGCTAAATGTTATTTTATAGGTATATTAGTTTCCTATGCTGAAAGATAATAACAAAAATTAAGTGGCCTAAAATGACAGAAACTTATTGTTCCACAGGTCTGCAGGCTAGAGAAGTCAGAATTCTATAGGACAGAGGCATGCTCCCTCTGAGACTCAGGGTAGAACTTTGCTTGCCTCTAGCTTCTGGTGGCCATGGGCAATCCTCAGGATTTCTTGGTGTACAGTTGTGTCAGTTTACTCTGTTCCTTTTTTTCCTCTCAGGGCATTCTCCCTGTGTGTCTTCACATGACTTCCCACTTCCCCTATCAAAACTTCCCCCTTTTGTAAGGACACCAGTTACATTGGATTAGGGCTCACACTAATGAATTTAATTTAACTTGATTAGCTCTGTATAGACCCTGTTTCCAAATAAGGTCACATTTTGAAGTACTGGGGATTAGGACTTTGACATATCTTTTGGGGGAGACAGAAGTCAACCGATAACAACTGGTGTCAACTTCACTTGGATATGCAGACATTGATTGAGTTCCTTCAATTTAAAAGAAATTGGGGTCGGAAGAATTTATATAGTATATCAAATACAACACTTCTAGATCAAATTGGACAGTAACACATTCCAAAATTTAAGAAAGTTTTCATGTTCTCTCATGCACTTTCTTTTTAATTATTAAGAAGAAAAGTAAAACTTACTCTAACCTGTGTAATATAATTCTATCCAGACATAGGGGCATGAATAAGCCTGTTAGGTTCTCTTGAGTAGACATGTTTAGAAGGATATAATTCAATTTCCAAAAGATTACACAAATTTTGGTTGAACATTAATTTTTTTAAGGATTTATTTATTTATTTATTTATTTATCTGAGGTTGGGGGAGGAGCAGAGGGAGAGAGAGACCTAGGCTCTCAAGCAGACTCCCCACTAAGCATAGAGCCCATTGGGAAGGTTAGATCCCAGGACCCTGAGGTCATGACCTGAGCCAAAACCAACAGACAAACTTAACCAACTGGACCACTCAGGCACCACTGAACTTTAATATTTTTGATATAGTAATGTAGGTGTTTTTATTCTTTGAGATTATGTTTTTATCCAACAGTATTCATGTTGTTATTGTTTTTATTATAGAACTACCGGTCAATTTATAATATAATTTTTCTTAATCTGTTGACTCAAACTTACATTCATTTCTGTCAGAAGTCATTTGATATAAAAGAATCTATTCTCAAGTTTTAGTATAGAAAATGAGTGTTAGAAATACTGAATAATGTTTCTCAGGACAATAGTTCTGTTGAGGTTTTTAATAAATATAAAATAAATTAAATAAAAAGCAATTTTATTGATTTGTTGGTATTGCCGGCAAAATGAATTAATTTCACTCTACTTCATGGAAACAGTTGGAGCTATCTACAACTCTGGAGCTATCTTATAAAGCATGTTGTTACTGTAGCAAGACTAAGTTGGAGAGGATCAGATGAGTAAAAATTTATTATTCTTAGAAGAAAACATCTATCATGAAATTCTATAAATGTTTCTTAGAGATATCTATGTGAATATAGATTGATTTCTCTGAATATGATTGACCAGTGAGTTTCTGAGAAGACCTGTTTCTGGTTAACAATAAACTCAATGGAAATGGGGTGCCTGGGTGGCTCAGTGGGTTAAGCCTCTGCCTTTGGCTCAGGTCATGATCTCAGGGTCCAGGGATCCAGCCCTGTACCCAGCTCTCTGCTCAGTGGGGAGCCTGCTTCCCTCTCACTCTCTGACTGCCTACTTGTGATCTCTCTCTCTCTGTGTCAAATAAATAAATAAAATCTTAAAAAATAAAAAAAATAAATAAACTCACTGGAAATAAAAATAGGATTTTACCATCTAAAAGTTCTAAAAATTTCCAAATAAGCTATACTAATAATAATTTAGTTTTTAGATTTGCTCTGATTATTACTCATTTGCAATATCTCTTTTTGGTCCAGTAACTATTATGCAAGAAATACACTGATAAACTGGGCCATATCTAAGAGAGGTAATCTTTATTACAAAAGGTGCAATAGCCTTTAATTTGAGGAATGTTGAAGAAAAAAATCAGTGTAACATACCAATAATATGTACTTGGGTGATCTGATAAGGAATGTTTGGGGAATATTGATCATATTTATCATCATCATTGCTGTAGGTTTGAAAAGTGCATTGCATTTTTAAATGATTTGAATGGATGGATGGGGCTTGAAAGAAGGGGAATTTTATTGAGAATCATCTATGTGAAGTTTCTCAGCATCTTGACTAAGTTTTATATATCATCCTTGGACTAATTATTAACATTTTAATCTTAAATTTCCCCAATTTTAACATCCAGACTTCTCCACCAGACTTACCCTCAAAATCTCTGCTTTTGTGAATTTGCTTAGATTTGTATTCCTATGGGATGGTCTGCTTCAGGAGAGAGAGTTTTCTATGTGAATAAATAGAAAAGCTGAATGAAATCCTGATAGGAATGCTGTCAAAGTGATTCAAACATAAGAGAATACAAGGGGAAAGAATATTTCCAAAGGGAACACTGTACAGTTTCACCCAGGACACATGTTTTTACTCCACATTTTTGGAACTGAAATCTTCATTTACTAAAACTTTCCAGAAAATCCCAATTTACACAAGCATTTTAGGTGTGAAGCTTGATTACCACAGTATTAAAGGAGAAGATATTATTTTAATTATTTTTACATTTGTATCCATCATCTGATCTAGGAGGCAGTGTCACCAGAAATACTTGCAAAAATTCTCAACCTGAAGGTGATGTCGAATAATGAATAATAATAAAATAGAACTCAAGCAAAATGGGGAGTTGATTGCAATGTTAAGAATGTTAGAAACCCAAATTGTAGGTACACAAGAAAGTAACACAGAGACAGAAAAATTTATTTTTCCAACATTTTAGGTATATTGCATTATTTAATTATTACACACACAAAAGAACTTTTAATGTAGGCACAATTACATTTCTAATTTTATAGATACACAAAACTGAAATCTAAATTCTGGGCTACCAGGTAGTTTTTAAGTAGCAGAATGTTGGTTCGAATTCAGCTCTATTTTCATAAACTTTAGGTAATTCAATTATTTCTGTGCTCAACTTAATGAAAACTGTATGCCAAAAACTAAGTATCTGAGGATAAAAAGCATAATTTTATTTTCCTATAGACATGGATAATAGGTTTTTCTAAGATTCTCAAATGGGTCTGTAAACCAAGAAAGGTCTGTGCAATAAATTTCTTAGGCATCAATGAGGAATCTCAGTTGAAACAAACAAATGGTTCTAATTTATGTAAATTAGGGGTTTTCAAATTCCTGTCGATTCCTATGGTTTCACTGAGATGCTGTTTTAGTGATTTTCTTTGAATTTCCCTTTGGATATTTATTTTTAAGTCTCCTAAAAGCTGAAATAACATATAATTGACACACAGATGTGTTGCATGCCAAATTTTAATAATTTGCATCAATCAAAACATTAACTTGTAGTGCTGATTAATAAAATTTCTTAAGTCATCACTCATTGAAAATTATTCCAAGATTATAATGTAAGGTATCATCACAATTTACATGTCTGAGTCAGGTTTTATGGTTATTATACCACCTCCCACTCAAAAAAAAAAAAAAAAGATAGCCTTTTTAAGTAAGTTACCTGATGAGATAAAATCTTGTAGAGCTAGTGCTGCTGCATGAAGCCTCAGAGTGTAGCTAATCAGCAATTTTCTAGATTGCTGAATTGTTATATTACCCAGGTTACAACACTTTTCTCTTTTCCTGAAGTGGAAGAGACAATATTCCAGCTGCATGGAAGAGAGGAGGATATATGGAATCCACAAGGTTATGGATTGAAGTGAGTCCACACAAAAGTCTTGTCTTGAAATCCAAACCCCCATACCTCAGAACACAATCTTGTTTGGAGATATGGTCTTCACAGAAATAATCAAGTTAAATGACCTCATTAGTGTTGGCTCCTAATCGAGTGAAGATGGCTTTATAAAAAGGAGAAATTTGGAGACAGGCGTGCACACAGGGAGGATGTCATGTGAAGACCAAGGAGGGGATCAGGGTGATGTATCTCCAAACCAGGGAACACTAAGGATTGTTAGCAAATCACCAGAAGCTCGGAGAAAGGAATGGAAGAAGTTCTTCTTCATAGACAACAGAGGAACTTACTCTGCTCACATGTTGATCTAGACTTGTAGCTTCCAGACTATGATATAATAACCTTTCCTTGCTTAAGCTATCCATTCTGTGGTATTTTGTGAAGACTGCTCTAGCAAACCAGTACACAAAACTCTTAACACAGTCTTTTCTCCCCCCAAGTTTTTATTTAAATTCAAGTTAGTTAACATACAGTGTAGTCTTGGTTTCAGAAGTGGAATTTAGTGATTTATCACTTACATATAACATCCAGTGCTTATTCAGCTCCTTTTTGAGATTCAGTGGTATCCTTACATTCAGTAGTAACCATTGTCAATTTCTTAGGACTTTGAAGGTTTTATGGTTCAAACTGAATTACTCCTTATTTCTCCAGTTTTAGTAGTGCTTTCATAAGCCTAAAAAAATCAGTTATAATTTGTCTTTTTACTTGACATTCTCTACTTTCAAATTTTGTACTTTGTATCCACTCCCCAATTTTTGAAGCCTTTAGGAAATTTTCTTTCTATTTTGGTGGGTTTGCAGAAGGAGAGGGCATAAATTCAAAAGTTCTGTCTTATATCCAAAAATTGAAAGCTTTATTAATTGACTTAGAAATGAAACCATTATAATTAGAGCATGTTAAATAAACACCCAGTAAAATATTTGTTTTACTTTTATGTTATATCTTTACTGAAAAGAAGATTCCTCTGCCAAAAAAAAAAAAAAAATAACACTACTAAGCTATGGATTTCATGTAAAAACTTTTTGAATCTAATGATGTAGAAAATTATCCTAGTGCTCAGTTTCACTCTCAAGTATAAACACATTTGTTTTTCTTTTATAACATATTTATACAGCACATTCTTAGGTCAAGAGAATCAAGTGTGTAGATTTCTCAAACATCAAGTGTCTTCAGTCTTAGCTATAATCTTTAGCTGTTAACATTAACTTTTACCATTCATGATAACAACTATCAGAATTAAATCAGAAATGGAAACAAAAAACTCAAAAGTAATAAGTGCATACAGAAAAACATATATTTTTCTTCTTACAAGTGCCAATGGCTTTGCATTGATAGAACTTGATATTCCTGGGTGGCAGGTTGGACACTCATTTATGAAGGGAGTGTCTATAAAACACAGGATGAAAGCATCATTCATTCATTCATTCATTCATCTTTAGTGATGGACAGAATTACTAAACTTATGATTTTTTGTGGGATGTCCCATTAATGTTCGGCTTCATGTACTTGTAAAATGGCTGACTAAAATGAAGTCTACATACCGTGGTTACTGAATAGTTTTTTCCTTCAGTCAGCTTGTTTGCCTTATGTATTGCCCTAGTCATATTATCAAATAACTAACCAAGATACTAGAATAGACAGTCCTCAAGTTATTAGCTAATCAATGTGTTCTTACTTTTCAAATGTGTTGTAAACTCTCAAAATAGGATTCCATCCTGCTGAGCTGCCAGATAGTCTTCCAGACCCATACAGGGGAGGCTGTTTGTCTTTGGAAAACTTTTTATTTCTCTAAATATGTTTGATGGAACTAAGGATCCAATAAAACTGTGATTTCCCCCTGAATGATTCCCTGCATTGTATTAGCTTGTATAATTTCTGGGCATTATGCCATAAAAGTCAACTATTTGTTTTTCTTTAAATATCTGAAAACTACAGTGTTTGTGTCAATCTTGGTTCAATCTAGGATAAACCAAAATATTGTTTTCAGAAGATATTTTCATTCTGACTTTTTTCCTGTGGTTATCAAATTGGATGCAGACTCTGTGTCCCTACTTAGCCACATGTATGTCTTTGGTGAATATCTTTAAATAATTGCTGAGTTTATAACAAGCGTAGTTGTAATGATCCTATTCCAAAAGAATTATGCATAATCAGGTCATAACAAGGGCTAAATATATGGCATAGGAAAATTACTCAATGGCAGAAGAACCTTCAAACTAAAGCCAAACCCTTTATTAGTTTTCTTTGTTTATAGAATGTGGTCACCATGGCTTTCATGTGAACTCTGTAGAGACTGCTTAAAACTTATGAGCTGGGAGCTACAATGTAGGCTAGCTATCCATGTTTCATGTATGTACACATGGACCTATCTATCTGTCAACCTAACAATGTATCATCTATACACTTATTTTTCTGCAATATCATCTATTCCTGAAGTGAACTGTAACTATAACCAATGGATCATGTTTAACAAGCCTTATGAAGATACCTACAATTTGTGATTTATTTTAAAGATATTTTCTATTATGTTGTAGAAGTTAAAATTGTGCCTTTGCATCTTGTCCCTTAAGAATTATGCAGTTTTAGAGTTGATGTTTATGAATTTGAAATTGGAAAAAAAAAATGAAACAATTAGTTTTTTTAAACCTTACTCTAAATTACTAGGCTTGACCTTTCCATATGAGTGAGATTTCCAGAGTATTTAGAATTTTATTTTCTCAGGAACCTCCCCTTTAGGTTATTTTCTTTTTCTGCCACATAAAGTTCTTTACAACCATTATATCCAATGGAACTCTGTTAACTCACTCAATTGAATGATGATTACTGATCTGCTTTTAAAAATCTCAAACTAGATCACGAACTACTACTGGCAGACTGTGACAGTTTTAATGATTTATTATCTCTAGTACCTGGAATAATGTTGCAGTTGGAATAGACAATAAATGAATTTTCGTTAAATAATGTTTCTTTTTTTAAATAATATTTCTTGTATATGATTAGTCTACCTGGTTTTAATTGTAAGAAAAAAGTAATGAAAGCCATTCAAATCTTTTTCTCGTTGCTTTTTTTAAACAGAACATTGGCTAGCTAGGCTTCTGATTTCTTAAAATAAGAAAAAGAAATAATGCAATTCCTTAAACTTCTTAATGTATTGATACATTTTAAAGATAAAAAGAGGGGCGCCTGGGTGGCTCAGTGGGTTAAAGCCTCTGCTTTCAGCTCAGGTCATGATCTCAGGGTCCTGGGATCGAGCCCCACATCAGGCTCTCTGCTCAGCGGGGAGCCTGCTTCCTCCTCTCTCTCTCTCTCTGCCTGCCTCTCTGCCTATTTGTGATCTCTGTCTAATAAATAAATAAAATCTTTAAAAAAAAAGATAAAAAGATTCATTGGATAATTAAAATAATGCCATCTATATCCCATTCAATATTCCCCCCAAATAACGTTTTGTACCACTTCTCTTCAATAATTTATATCTCTTTGTAAAGGCATTTAGGTTTTATTTTTCCCTTCTTCTATGACTATCTGAGGCTCATTTACATCTATCCCAACTCATGTACTTTAAGTTGGATGAAGAGATCTTTATTATTCAGAAAACCTAATTCAGGTGTATTAAATTTTAATTTTTTTTCATGTAACAATTATCAGTTTATTATTATTATTTAAAATTTGTCAATTTCTGGGGCACCTGGGTGGCTCAGTGGGTTAAGCCGCTGCCTTCGGCTCAGGTCATGATCTCAGGGTCCTGGGATGGAGCCCCGCATCGGGCTCTCTACTCAGCAGGGAGCCTGCTTCCTCCTCTCTCTCTCTGCCTGCCTCTCTGCCTACTTGTAATCTCTGTCTGTCAAATAAATAAATAAAATCTTTAAAAAAAAATTTGTCAAATTCTATAAAGTTTACCTTTCACCATATAAAAATAAAGAACACAAAGTAAGTAAGAACTTATTAAAAATAAAAATGTAGAAAATTTTCCCTCATTCTGAACCTGCATAAATTAAATATCCATTTAATTTTTATTAATTTTATATCTTGTTTCCCATTTTTTCTTATTAAAACATCTTGTATATTTTAAAATGCCTTATTAAATGACATTTCCATAATGCCATACTTTATAATGTCTTCAGATGGGTGTGTGTGGATATGTTGGTTTTCTTTGCTCCTTTCTTCATTTGCCGCAGCTTTTATGTGATATATATGTAAGGAAAAATACACACAGCTACTATTCCAGTTATTCTATTAAACCACCTGAAACATCACCAATAATCGGCTTTTTAAAAATCCATATACTTTAAAGAGCTTTAAAAATATTTTCTGAGAAATCAAGATTTACTCTCACATAAATTATTAATGTCATTACTATAGGTCAGATATATAACTTTTTAAACTTAAAATGTGTACCTATTTGAAGTATTGTGAATAACTGAAGTTATATCATAAGTACTTGTGAAGAAGATGCAGGTCAGCCCCAAAATGACTGTTTGGAAATCTCAACCTTCAGTCACAGTATATTTTTGGAGTTAAAAATCAGTTCAGTCACAGCACAAGGGGATGACTGAAGGCTTCAGTAATGGGCTATAAAATCTTTCCCATCTAGGTCACTGATTGATTTGAGACTGTCACCAAGGTAGGTAGAAAAACAGTGACTGCTGCCATATAAGAACTGTCAAATCATGTGAAATAAGAATATGGTCTCAATTCTAGTAGACATAGTTCCTACTTACCTATCCAACATGTGTCTTCACGCGTGCAGGGATGGACACACGAGTGTATGTGTGCATGCATTAATGTGCACACAGACTTCTTGGATTGCATTAGAGGAGAATAAAATTATAAAATTATTCTAGGGTGATTCTGGTCCCTGAAGTTGTAGGACAGAATAGAAAATATTGTACTTAATTTGTCCAAGCAGCATCATCAGACAATTTCTCTTCTAGAATTAAAGTGGTGCACTTTACCAAGGGAAATCTTAGCTCTGATTTTTATCCCTTTGCAGGGTATAGTTGAAGTGAAGTAAATTTCTTTCTTCTTTTACCATAGGGCTCTTCAACGCTATTAAATATTCGGAAGAAGCAACATTTTGTCTGAATGATTCTACCAAGTAAAAACAAAACAAAAAAAAAATGAGAGAGAGAGAATTTAGTTTGATCAGCAAAGAATGTAGAAATTTACTTAAGTAGTAAAGAATGTGGCTGTCTGACTTTGGTATTATGTTACACCTCATGGTTCAGGCATCTTGTTTGCCTTAAATGGTTTCACAAGCAGGAGGGTTGACCCAGAGCAGATTTCGCAGTGGCTGCACAGAGCGCAACTAAACAGCAGATTTAATGAGGTTGGAATTTCACACAATGCCTTATTCAAAGAATCCTGGCTGCAGAGAAAGCAGTTGTAGTGAGTTGCAGTTGCCTAACTTTGCATCAAGAAACAAAATCTTTCTCCACAGTTTATAAAGGATCAAAAATAGATGCCAATTACACTTAGTTTTAAGATTCAAACTTCAGATATTGGGGAGCTGGGAGGGAGGAGGCTCATGTCTTTCCTTTTTAGAATTAAGGAATTCAGTTCATGAATCAAAAGTACAGAACTCTACTTACTCCTCTAAAGTCAGGAAGGATCAAAATGTTTCCTAATCTATGTTGACACACTGGAAGGCTTCCTTTTGTTTTCCCACTTCCTGTCTTTGCTGCCCTACAACCTTATATAGCACTTCTTGATTTGCTTGTATGTCTCCCCTGCTGAACTTAGAACTCCTGGAAGACAAGCATTGGAGCACCTGTAAACACTTAAGAAATGTAGAATGAATGTTGAATGAAAATACATATAACCCCTTTATATACTCTATGTGAAACTGAGACATTAAATGTCAGACATTTTCACTCTATCATTCTCTTAAGGAGCATCAATGTAAGATTTCAATACACAGCTCATCTATGAAGCTAATCACCAGTTTTCATTTTGCAAATTTAATATTCAGTTTTATGAAATTTTCCCTTCCTTTTCCCCACTGGGAAATAGTACCAGGTTTGTCATTTTTATAACTCATTATTTTAGACCTGGGAATAAAACTACAATAATACAAGCAGGCCACCTCAGCCACTAGGTTATTAGTGTTAGGAGTAAGAACATCTTCTTAGATTAGAAGTGTTGGGCTCTGAGCATTTGTATGTAACTGTGGTTTAACCTTGAATCACACTCTCTCAGAAAATCATATGAGCCTGAGGGGGTTGAGGTAGGAGTAAGGAGTAGAGTGATGATAAAATCGATCATCTATATTTGGATAGTTTTGTCTGCCAATCAATAAATAACTACTAAACAAATAAATAAAATGGAGAGAAGGAAAAGAAAAAAAAGAAGGAGAAGGGGGAAGGGGGAGGAGGGGGAGAGAGAAAGACAAACTGGGCAGGAGGCTGAAACAACAGGTAAAACAAACTTTCTCTGGGAAACTAAACCAGAGCATCCTGGGTAGAAGAAATGATCCGGTGAAAAACACTGCTCCCATTTCAGTTGATTTCTAGTTTGGTTTTCCAGTGTTTGTCTTTTTAAGGTTTATATAAAGCCTTTATTCAGGCTTGACTGGAAGTATTGAATGCCTATTTCACTTTCCACAGAAAGATTTTTTTCCCCCAGTTGGTGTCATTGAATGGTGGTCCTCAAATTGGGATTAGACAATTTCAATGGAGTCAATTTATAGCTCCTCGCCTACTTAGAGATATGCTTTCCTAGAATAGCATAGATTTTTTTTCTTAAATTTTTTTCCTTAATTTAATAACTATGTGCAAAGACAGAAAGACAAAATCTTCCACTTATTCATCCCATGAGACATAACAAATTATTATTTATTGTTGTCATGGATGCCTTCATTAAGGCACATTAATCCCACCACAGAAGCTTTTGTTTTTCTGTTTTATACATATTTCTGTTAAGAAAGGAACAGGAAATAAAACATAGTACATTTCTCTCTCTGTAGAATGTTCTTAAATCAGATATACAGTAGATTGTTGGTGGTAGGATTGATGGCAATTTTCGTTTAACAGCACCATCTCTGCCAAACCCCTACTATTTTCAAAGAATCCATTGTTCTTGAGAAAATATATGGCTAGAGTAAAGCAGTGTGATTCAGCAGGAAATAATAAACTCTTTAAAATGGCTTTCATTCACATATTTAATGTAAACAATTTTTAAAGTTATTTCAATCCCTATCCCTAAGATGCATCATTAGGAAGAAAGAAAAGAATCTATAAATATTGAACATAATGCAGACTACTTAGTCTAATATTTTTTAAGGTAACCAGAGTACTATTTTGGACACCACATTTTTCAAATTATAATGGATAAAAGTTACAGATAAGGAATTATTTATCTTGGATGTGATATGCTTTATTTAATAATACAGTTAAATCTTATCTAACCCTATCTTGAAATATTTTAATTATAAGAAATGATCATTTTACTTTATTTTAAGTTATTACATGTTAAAATATTTTCTACTTTCTATTAACAAATAAAATCTTAATAATAATTTAAGACTATTTTAAATAACATATCATTTCCTCCATTCAAGATACAGAAAAATTTTGACCATGATGTCTAAGTAAAATAATATACTATTGTCATTTAATTTTTCCCAGAACTGAATGTCAGAGATGAACATGTGAATGAACATACCTTCTAAAATAATTTGTTATATCTTTTGTTTCTTAAATACTGTATAATTTGTTTTTCATTACATTAAATTATTACAAGTAAACTAATGAGATATAATAAAATTCACCTAACTCAAATTAATTACAAAAATTCACATCATTTTCATTTTATTTAACTATTTTTAATTATTTATTTTATAAGATGCATTCTGGAATTTATTTCTCTCTTTCCCATATATTTTATTTTATTTTTATATTTTTATTTAAAAAAAACGTTATTTATTTAACAGAGAAAGACACAGTGAGATAGGGAACACAAGCAGAAGAAGTGGGAGTGGGAGAAACAGGCCTCCCACTGATTGGGGAGCCCGATGCTGGCTGGATCCCAGGACACTGGGATCATGACCCGAGCCAAAGGCAAAAGCTTAATGGCTGAACCACCCAGGCCCCACTTCTTTTCCACATATTTTAAATGCATTTTAACAGATGCATTTGAGTTAAAAAGATAAAGAAAAACTTTTCTTCATACAAAAATTTTGTCTCTTTTGGCTTCCACAATTACAATGTCAAAGACAAGTCCCTGAAATGAGCTAAATTAGGAAAATTATGTTTAACAAAACAAACAAAAAAGTTTAAAACACATAAAAAAATATTTTATCGAGAAATTAGCTTGTTTAAAGTGTCACAGTACTTTGGTGTTCCCAATCAACCAATTCTGAGAATCTCACGTTAATCAAACTGTCTATAAAAAAAAAGAATACTAATTTTAATTAATGGTGATTTGATAAGTCTTAGAAAGTAGGGGTTTTAAGTAGGCGGTAAAATCACCTAAGAAGAAAGTTGGCATTGCTTGTGCCCTTCTAAACTTGAGCATTCAAAATAGTTTAGAATTTTACTCCTACGTGTATACCCCAGGGAGACACTTGCATGTGAACTGCAAGAGACCTGTGTGAGAATATCCTAACAGCAAAAATCTGAAAATAATCCAACACCCACTGGGGCAGACTGGATGAATAAACCATGTGTTATTCATACATTGGCATATACGATAGTAGTCAAAATAAATGAGCTATAACAATGTGCCATAACATGGATGGATCTTAACAACAAACAAATTTCTGGGAAAACTTATTTGAACTGCTTTACAGAAATCGAGAAAGCAAATGACATAAAAGACCGGATCACCAAAAGACATACCAGCCGGAAAAACAGTCTGTTGGTTTCAAATACATGGTTTTCAATATAAGTGATGTAATTGCTTACTGAATTCTCTGTTGTGATAGATATTTAAAAGTCATATTTGACTTTGGGACTACACCATGGGATTTTTTAACATAGATGGTGTTAAAGAACTGAGTGTCTTTGCAAAATAACAAAGTACCTTGAATTGGAACGATCTCAGTTTTCCAGTGTTGAGCCTATTAAGACCATTGCAGTTGATTATGATCAAGGTGGAAAGTATGATTATATTAATAAGGATGTTTACCAGTTATATGTATAATATTTTAGACTGTAGCCAGTTTCAAAGAGTTCAGTTTGCCCAGATTAGAACATTTTATTGTATTGCATTTGCAAACATTTTCATTCACACATGATGCAGCTCATAATACAGAGTAGCAGCTCAAAATGTTTCTTAATGAGAGAAACTTAAATGTACATATAAACCAACACACCCCTCCCTGAACACAAATATTGAATTCTTTCTCATTCAAATAAATGCATTTATTAAATCCTAGAGCTATCTGTTATTAAGAGCAAAAACAATTTAGGCTATTTAAGAACTATCGGAACTCTGACTACTGGGTCTGAAACTGCATTTATTTTTCAATCGATGAAAATTAGTAATAAAATTCAGAATGAATTTTAGTTAACAAGCTTTTATTTGCATTTACTGAACACAGAGCAATATGTATTTCAGAAAACCTAGCACATAATTTAGTTCCTCCTGCACTCTTTTTCCCAAAATTTCTTAATTTTGCCAAAATGTAAAATAAAATGCTACTGTACTACGAATATACCATAGATGTCATCATCTCTTTAGTCTAGGTAAAACCAGTCCCAGGCAAGACTGTGAAAGGAAAGATTGGCATTGACATCACCAGACCTACTTTAGGCAGTTTTTCCCTCCTCTTCAGGGTACTTTTCTTTGGATCCTTGAGGAACTCTGTATCTTTGAGAAATTCCCTGACCCCTGCCAATTAAATCTGCTCTCAGCAAAGGCCTCAGTCTCACTTGTTCATCCCGCTCTGTCAATTTAAGGAAAGGTATTACTTTACCAGAGTTCCTGACATTTTAAGCCATTTTTCTAATTGTGGCATCAGTCGATTTATCCCCTGGAAAGACAGATCAACTACTTAAGTCGACTTGTCTTCTAATGTGAGAGTCAGATCTGCCTTGGCTTTTTTGGGGAACAGGGAGGAGGAAACTTATCTATAAGTCCTCCTCTATAAGGAGGAACCATTTCTATAAGCAAACATGGCTGATTGAAAGATTAATGCCGAATTAGTGATTCTGGGGGGTTACCAATTAACCATCCTGACTACTCAGTTGATGATGGCAGTTACTGTATACAGTGCTTGTCATTGTTTGCAAATCTATCTCAGGTTTATGACAAGTAAAACACATTGTTCAAACTGATCCCTGTCAGCATTAAATGTTTTGCATCAGAGTAGCTCATTGGCTGTTTTCATTTCCAGGTATTAGCATTGATTCAAGCTCACTCCATTGTCTCCTGGAAACCTTTCTTCTTCCCACATTGGATAGGATTCTTTGGCCTATTTCACGTCGATAGAGCAACTTTTTTTTTTTTTTTTAAAGATTTTATTTATTTGTTTGACAGAGAGAGATCACAAGTAGGTAGATAGGCAGGCAGAGAGAGAGAGGAGAAAGCAGGCTCACTGCCAAGCAGAGAGCCCGATGCGGGACTCCATCCCAGGACCCTGAGATGACCTGAGCTGAAGTCAAAGGCTCAACCCACTTAGCCATCCAGCCGCCCTGCAACTTTTTTTTTTTTTTTTTTTTTTTTTTTTTTTAGCATTCAACAGTTTTCTGTGCCCATGATGTGATTAAAACTGCACCTGAGAGCCTCTTTGGATTGTTGGGATTGGCTACACCAATTCTTTAACTTAAATCCTTTCCTAATTTTGTTACATTATAAACTCCATAAAGGCAAGATTTATGTAAGCCCAGATGGGTACATAGTGAGTACCCATTTTATGAGTAGTCAAGTATTTTAGCAGCAGATCTTACTAAATATAAAAGAAAGGAGAGTGTATACTTTTTGATTGATATCACTGTTTTAATTTAAAAAATGTGTCTGAAGAAGAAAATCCTCTGGTTACCATAACTCATTCTATACATAAGTAGAGATGGATCCTGAGTTGCAAAGGATTATAGGGAGGCATATTTAGTGTGCAAAAAAAGATCCACCAGGAAGGATGTTAAACAAACTTAGGAGGATATATATAAAAAAAAAAATCATAGAGATTTTTTTTTCTGATTTCATATTTATATTATTGATAAGGGGGAAATGCATGCAAGCTAACTAATACATGAGTATTCCTACCTGGAAGTGGATGTGAATTGCCACTCTATGTAAATATCTGCCCCCCACCTCTCTCTCTCTCAGTATCTCTCTCTCTCTCTTTCCCTTCTTCCCTCCCTCCCACTCTCCCTCTTTCTCTTTCTCTCTCCTCTCCTCTCATCCCCTCTCTCTGTCTCTTCTTTCATCAGGAATTGCACGCTAAAGTACTACTTTTGGAGAATTTTTTCTAAGAAGTGAAGAAGATTTGCATTTCTTCCTACTTTGTTTAATTTTCAGTAGATGTATGCAAACATAACTTGACTCACAATTTGAAGTTTCATTACTATAATTATTTATTTCTTTTCTTGATTTATATTTTGAGGTTGGCTTTGAACTTGTGACCTAAAAGCAGAAAAACTTTATATTGTATTACCTGTATGCTAAGCCATCCAAGTCTCGGTATGTAATTATTTATGAAATTGTATTAAAACATATGAAAATCTGTTTCATTAAAATTATTTATTTTAATATACTTTCAAAAATTAAATTAAGTATTGAATGTTCTAGCACATAACCTCCAGATGTACTCAATATAAAATTAACAAAGGAGGAACATAATTAAATATCTGTTCATTAAGGAGATTACTGAGAGCACCAGCAATGTAAAGGATTGTGGTAAATAAGTTTATATTAGTGAAAAATAAATAAATAAATAAGACTAGCGCAGTTATTATTATAAGCACTGGACATGCAACAAACTCTTTAACATACCTGCAGAAATTCACTTAAAGGTTGCTATGTTGATAGATAATTACACTCCACTATTCACCTGACGACCTCCTCCCCTAGGCTGGACTCCATGATGGAGATTCATGACTGATGTGTTTGAACTTGTCAGTTTTGAGAGTAAGAAACTTTTTTGTTTTTCCCGAGTTTATCCTAAAGTAGCTTTAGTAATTACAAAGCTATGACAAAACTGGGGCATGATTTAGAGCTTTTTAAATTACGGTGAGTTTGGACTTGAATATTCGTTCAACTTGTATTTCACTGCATCGAAAGAAATCAACATTTTTCTTGAAAGTTGCTGCCATGTAAAATGGCCGATTGCAAGTTAGGAATGTGGCATGCTGTCTTCTCATTTAAAGTCCACACATATAGTGGGTTTGAAGAGACCTTTCTTTTTCTAGGAAACTGCATGTCTGCAAAGCCCACTTTGCAACTATGTACATGGGTATAAACCACGTTTCTTGCTGTCGTAATCTTCTTTCTATAGACTTGCAGAAACTTTCTTTCAGGATGTTTTGGAAATATTTGTGGAATACTAAGCCTGTGGTAGAGCTATTCTTTTCATAGAGAAGATGTAAGATGAGATGCTTCTGGGTACCTGAATAATAGATTCAGAGCACTAACAGTTCAAGCAATATTTAATAATTTAAGTAATACATAAATACAGAGCTTTGAATGAAACAACAAAGGTATACCTGGAGAACATCTTATTAAAGGAAATTTTTATGTTATTACACTCTCTACTCAAATGTACTGAAACTAAATAGATATTACAAAGATTTTTAATCAAATAGCTTTTTAAAAAATTGTTCATGCATACATTCATACCTAAATATTAAGTTTGGAGCCCTCATTGGAATGGTTACATTATAATGGTCAAATCATTTTCAAATTATGGAAATATAAGTATTTTTGTACTGAGCTGCTGTCACAACATACCGCTAACTGGGTCACTTAAATAACAGAAATTTATTGTCTCACAGTTTTAGTGACTAAGAGTCCAAAATCAAGGTATTGGTACTGATGGTTTCTTTTCAGGGCTGTGGAGGAAGGATCTGTTCCACACCTCTCTCCTTGATATATAGAGGGCTGTTTTTCCCTCACATCTCTTCACATCATCTTCCCTTAGTATGTGTCTTTGTGTGCAACTTTCCCTTTTTTTATAACAACACCTCTATAAAAACCCTACCTCCAAATAAGGCCACATTCTGAGATACTGGGGTCTAGGACTTCAAGTTATGAATTTTGAGAGGACATAATTCAACTGATAACCAGTTTGTTGAGGTATACTTTACATAAAATAAATGTTTTTTTTTAAGTCAATGCAAAAATAATCCCTCACAATCAAGATACAGAATAGTTCCATCACTACAAAATATCTCCCTGACTCTTGATAGTCAACTTTTTCCATGATGTGTGGCAACTATTAGTTTGTTTTCTGTCCTGTATTCTTGTCTATGTAAGGATATCATGAAAATGAAATTACATAGCCCTGTATCTGGCTTCTTTCACTAAGCATAATGTTTTTGAGATTCATCCATACAGTTGCATGAATCAATAGAACATTTCTTTCTACTGCTAAACAGTATCCCATTGTAGGGATGCACCACAACTGATTTATCCATTCATTTATTAGTGAACCTGTGGATTATTTCCAGTTTTTTTTACTAATAAAGCTTTATAAATATTTGTGCATAGGCCCTTTGTGGGAATATTCATTTTGTTAACCTTTTTGGGTGAAGTCTCTCAGTCATTTGGTAAGTATATGGTTAATTTAATAAGAAATCATCAAATAAATTCTTAATCTCTTTTGATGACTATATTATAAACTGTTTACTTAAAATTTTTAAATTCTTAATCTTGATAACATATTTTTATGCCTAGGACTTTTACTTGACATTTTCTCTAGTTTCTCTCGGTCTCTTGTAATTGCAAATCTATTTATACATGTTTTATTTCTTTTTTATTAAATCCTTCAACATGCTAATTATTGTTATAATCCAGTCTAATAAATATTATATTTGAGTTTCCTCTGAGTCTGGTATTTTCAATTGTTTTATTTCATGATTAAGGTTTGTGATTTTTTTCTTTTATTTTTATTTTTTGTGTATCCCATAACTTTATTGTTTGCTAAACATCAACCACCCAAAGGTAATAGAAACTAAGGTCAAGAGTATTTATCCCAAATAATGGGCACCACAGTTCTTCTGTCAAGCCATTAATGTGGAGAGTTAACAATCTAATATGTATTTGAGATAGATTTGGGATTTGGGATTTGTGGTAGCGATTTTTTTTTTTTTTTAAGATTTATTCATTTATTTGAGTGATAGAGAGGTGAGTGATAGAGCAGAAGACAAATACAGCAGAAGGAGGGGCTGAAACGTTTTAATCAGGAACAGATGCTGGATTTTGTCAAATGCTTTTTCTGCATCAATTGAGAGGACCATGTGGTTCTTCTCTCTTTTCTTATTAATTTGTTCTATCACATTGATTGATTTGCAAATGTTGAACCATCCTTGTAACCCAGGAATGAATCCCACCTGGTCATGGTGGATAATCTTTTTAATGTGCTGTTGGATCCTGTTTGCTAGGATCTTGTTGAGAATCTTAGCATCCATATTCATCAGTGATATTGGTCTGAAATTCTCCTTTTTGGTAGGGTCTTTGCCTGGTTTGGGGATCAGGGTAATGCTGGCTTCATAGAAAGAGTCTGGAAGTTTTCCTTCTGCTTCAATTTTTTGAAACAGCTTCAGGAGAATAGGTGTTATTTCTTCTTTGAAAGTTTGGTAGAATTACCCAGGGAATCCGTCAGGTCCTGGGCTCTTGTTTTTTGGGAGGTTCAATCTGCTTCAATCTCGTTACTAGATATCAGTCTATTTGGGTTGTTGATTTCTTCCTGGTTCAATTTTGGGAGTTTATAGTTTTCCAGGAATGCATCTATTTCATCTAGGTTGCTTAGCTTATTGGCATATAACTGTTGATAATAACTTCTGATGATTGTTTCTACTTCCTTGGTGTTAGTTGTGATCTCTCCCTTTTCATTCATAATTTTATTAATTTGGGCTTTCTCTCTTTTCTTTTGGATTAGTGTGGCCAATGGTTTATTGATCTTATTGATTCTTCCAAAAAACAAGCTTCTAGTTTCATTGATACATTCTACTGTATCTCTGGTTTCTACCTCATTGATCTCAGCTCTAATCTTGATGATTTCCCTTCTTATGTGTGGAGTTGGTTTGATTTGTTGTTGATTCTCCAGTTCTTTAAGGTGTAGAGACAGCTGCTGTGTTCTGGATTTTTCAGTCTCTTCGATATCAGCCACAGCAACTTCTTTCAAGATATGTCTCCAAAGGCAAAGGAAACAAAAGCCAAAATAAACTTTTGGGACTTCATCAAAATCAAAAGCTTCTGCACAGCAAAGGAAACAGTCAAGAAAACAAAAAGGCAACCCACGGAATGGGAGAAGATATTTGCAAATGACAGTACAGACAAAAGATTGATATCCAGGATCTATAAAGAACTCCTCAAACTCAACACACACAAAACAGATAATCATATCAAAAAATGGGCAGAAGATATGAACAGACACTTCTCCAATGAAGACATACAAATGGCTATCAGACACATGAAAAAATGTTCATCATCACTAGCCATCAGGGAGATTCAAATTAAAACCACATTGAGATATGACCTTATACCAGTTAGAATGGCCAAAATTAGCAAGACAGGAAACAACATGTGTTGGAGGGGATGTGGAGAAAGGGGAACCCTCTTACACTATTGGTGGGAATGCAAGTTGGTGCAGCCTCTTTGGAGAACAGTGTGGAGATTCCACAAGAAAATAAAAATAGAACTTTCCTATAACCCTGCAATTGCACTACTGGGTATTTACCCCAAAGATACAGATGTAGTGAAAAGAAGGGCCATCTGTACCCTAATGTTTATAGCAGCAATGGCCACAGTCGCCAAACTGTAGAAAGAACCAAGATGCCCTTCAACAGACAAATGGATAAGGAAGATGTGGTCCATGTACACTATGGAGTATTATGCCTCCATCAGAAAGGATGAATACCCAACTTTTGTAGCAACATGGACGGAACTGGAAGAGATTATGCTGAGTGAAATAAGTCAAGCAGAGAGAGTCAATTATCATATTGTTTCACTTATTGTGGAGCATAACAAATAGCCTGGAGGACATTGGGAGTTAGGGGAAGGGAGTTGGGGGAAATTGGAAGGTGAGGTGAACCATGAGAGACTATGGACTCTGAAAAACAATCTGAAGGGTTTGAAGAGGTGGGGGGGTGGGAGGTTGGGGAAACCAGGTGGTGGGTATTAGAGGGGGCATGGATTGCATGGAGCACTGGGTGTGGTACAAAAACAATGAATAGTGTTATGCTGAAAATAAATTAAAAAAAAAGATTAATTAAAAAAAAAAAAAAAAGAAGGAGGGGCTGAAGGAGGCAGAAAATCTAGAGCACACTCGCCGCCGAATGCAGAGTCTGACATGGGTCTCGATCCGAGGACTCTGAGATCATGACCTTAGTGAAATCAGGGGTTGGATGCTTACTTGAGAGAACAAGCCAGGCACTCTTGTGTTAGCAATTTCATCTTTGGCATACTATAGGCTTCGAATTCCTCCTGTGGCTGGTTTTCTCTTTGTGTTTGTATTCCAGTCTTGGCCCTCAGCAGTTCCTGTACCTTTGTGCCTCAGACAGAGTTCTTCTCCACACTCTTACCCTCTTCATCAATAGCTTTCTGTTGCTAGGCTCACGATGGGCAAGTTACTCTGCCCCAGCCTCAGTCTGGACCTTCTTAGCATTACTGTCCTTTCTCACTATGGCATCCATCCAAACTCTGCTTTTTATCTCTGGTATGTTTTAGAGAAAAGGTTGTTTTATGACTTTTCTCCAATGATAGGAGACCCTGTTTTACATTGGGGGAGAAAAATGGACATAGGAGTTCTTCCTAGCCACCTCCAAATGTAATTGGATTTACTTGCCCCTCCCCCACAAATAGCATATCTTTGTTTGGGCCCTCGTACAAGGAAGTTTTATTGCCCTTCCCCTGCTAGTCTGAGGACCTTGCTTTATATGTCAAAGTGTCCCCAAAGCAGGGAATGTGTAATACCTAGACCCTGGTGATAGCCTGGGGGTCTTCTTCATACCTAGGCCTGTGATGAGGACTCCTTTCAGTCTCTAGCCCAGGCTCAGATCTTTCTTATCAACACAGAATCCCATTGAAAAGAGCTTGAACATTCATGCAAAATATCTTCAGGGCTCCTGATTATTCTACACTAATATATTAGCTCATACTCAGCATTTAAAATTTAGTTATAATTTTAGCTGATTTAATTATAGCTATTATTATGAAATCCATTCCCCCCCCACTATGAGCTGTCAAAATTTTAAAATTAACATATCTCTTTCTTTTTTGGAGAGACTTGTCAGTCTTTGGAATTCAGTTATTGTGGTGGTCTTGTAACCTCAACTTTCTGAAAGTTTTAAAGAAAAGTATGATTTGTAAATTATCTGTTTCATTGTAATGATTTTCTCCTGTGTCTTTCTACATCCTAAGGGAGAGAAGTCCAATGACTTTTTAATTGTTTGATATTTTCTATAACCTGAAGTTCAAACAATAAAAGTTCACATCAAATATTAACTAACCAGTTAAAAAGCCATTTACTTGAACTTGAGTATTTTATTTATAAGATAAGGATATTCAAGCAGGAAAAAAATTTCATTGAAAAGAAATAAAAAACTATAGAAATAAGTTACAACTTTGAGGAAACTGTCTTAGCCTTTGCCTTAAAAACTTAAAAATTCAGCAGTATTATGATTTATAGATATACTTTTGCAATTGCTAATAATCACATTCCATTTTGCTATGGGCTGCCAGAGTGATGTTTCTAAAATAAAAATATGATTATGTTATCTACTTGCTTCCAGTATTCAGTAGAACCTCATTGCTCTTAGAACAAAGACATATCTCCTTATCATGTCTCTTAAGGCCCTAACAGGCCCAGGGCCTGCATATCTTTCTGATGATATCTCTTTCCATTCTTCTCATTACATTTCATGCTCCTGTCATATTGACTTTATTTTAGTTCCTAGAATGCCTTATTCCTTCTTTCCTTTAGACTTTCACAGATGCATTACTCTCTAAATTAATCCACCCTCCTCCAGCCATCATAGCACCCTCACCAGCTCACTCTTTTTATACCATTATGACTCAGTGTAGAAGTTAGTTTTTCTAAATAGGTTTCCCCAACCCCTAAAAGATGGATAAGGTCTTCTGCCATAGGGTTCCATAACACTTCTTAATTCATCCATTATAGCACTTTCTATTGTTATTGTTATTGTTGCCTATTTGTTTATCCGTGTTAAAATATCATAAACAAAGGAAAGTCCAGACCACATCTCTCTAGTGTATTCTTGAGTTTTCCAGATCCCAGACAAGTCCCAGAAATATACTATGCATTTGTTGATTGTGAATGAGTGAATGTTCTTCCTATTTGCTGGTACAACTGCCTTTTTTTTAAGCCATAAAATATTGAACAATTTTACCTTTGCTCTTATTTTCCAGATGAAATCTTTTTCTCCAAAATCCATTATTAGTTTTTTTTTTTTTTTTTTTTTTTCAAAATTTTCTCATTTTTCCTGTAGTCTGAGGCTTGGTGAGTAATGTTAGTGGGAAAAATGTACTTAAAGAAAATCTAGGATTTAAAAAAAGGGTGACCTCAGAATTGAGTCTGTTTTAAACTATTCTCATAACACAGTGAATGGGGTGACTCATTTCCATCAAATTGTGCTTAAGAAATAAAAATGAACAAGTTGACTTTATATTTGAACACATTTGAACAAAGGGATAGCTTTGTTTCAAAAAAGGCTTACTCACCATTTCACATTTGCTAGGGTGTATGCGTACATGTGCTTACCCCACAGCAACTTCCAATGAGGTTGAGTAATTCTATCCAAATTTATTCTTTGACCATGGTGTACACTCATTGACAAGAAAATCTAATTTGTGGTTCTGCTAATCAGGTTGAAATGAAGTATTGGCCTATTCATTTTTTTAAATGAGAGGATCAGATTTCAGTGAAAACCATGTTTATGTATCAGAAAAAAAAAATTAGTCTCTAAGACTGACCATAAACAATTGAAAACTTATGTTCTTAAAGTATTTATAGATTTTTGACAATTTTAAATATGATTCAAGTTTCTTAGAATCACATATCAAAAATATATGAAAGCTATGTGTTAAGATAATATAATTTAGAGAAAATGACAATGATACTTAAAGGGACTCCAGAAAATTTCATTACCTACAACACTTAGGTGTTCGTTTGTTTTTTAGTTATAATATTCACAAACATGGGATGTGGGTTTGTTACACTCCCTAAGACTATTAGGGAGTATTAACTACCAGTGAAAGGAAACCTCAGATTTATTTCTATCACACATGCAGTCATTTACTAATCACATATTAACAAAATACTGTAAGAGTCCATATGGCCTGTTCTTTAATACTGATACAATCCAATTCTTTGTAATTGCATGTGCTCTGACAACACCCTGCATAAAAGATTCAGTAGAGTCAGCTGGGGCAAGATTCTAGAAGCAGGTTTAGATTATCTTTCTAGTCAGAATAAGGCAACCAGAAATATTCCAACCTAATGTTTGGACATAGGACTTCTAGCAATAAAACTTCAGCTGCCATCCCTAAGAGTAAAGGTTCTACGCCTCCATTGATTCTCCTTTTTTTTTTTTTTTTTAAGATTTTAGTTATTTATTTGACAAAGAGAGAAACAGCGAGAGAGAGAACTGTACAAGCAGGAGGAGTTAAAGAGGGAGAACCAGATTCCTTGCTGAGCTAAAATCCAGCCCCAGGGCTGGAGCCCAGGACCATGAGATCAAGATCCTAGCCAAAGGCAGATGCTTAATGACTGTTATACCTTATTTAAATGAATTTTAGTAGAGCCTTGAAAAGATATTTATTCAATCCACATAACTCAAGTTTCTTTAATTTCACAATGAGTCCCCATTTCTATTATTCAGTATGTTAGTTAATGGACCGGTTTACCGATAAAACCTATTTGTGCTATAATATTAGCTGATATTCCTAAAATGAGGATTCTTTTTTTGAGAAAATGATTGTAATTAGAGCTATCCACACTTTCTGCATCATGAAGAAGATAGCATGCTAGCTTGATTTTTTTTTTTTTTTTTGAGTTGTGAATTGATTTGCCCAAGCCTTAGAAATAAATTCACAAGGGAAGGGAGAACTTCCCTTTTTCCATCTTTATTTAATGTGTGTGTTTTTTAAAGTATTATTCTCTTTTATATTTTACATTCACTTTTATAATTACCTTAAACTTTGATGAAGGAAGTCCCTACTTAATAGTAGTCATTTTCATTGTCAGGAGATTGCATGTAATCCTTCAGGGACCACCTAACTAAGATTCATAGTGCTCTGATTTGAGAGGGGAGCAATTAAGTCTATTTTTGTTTTATAGTCATATGAGCAAAGAAAGCTTCATTTTAGAGAATTTGATACTAAGTATATCAGTTAAGTGTGTAACGAGAAACAGTTACTGTGTTTATAATACCAAAAATTTTGTATGTGAAAATATATAATACATGATGCTGTTCAAATATGGGCATATTTAGATTTCCTTTAAAATGACTAATTCATTAACCAATCAAATATTTACTGAATCCCCACCATGAAGTGGGCAAATTCAAATCCTGGGTAAGAAAAAAAAAAAATGAATCTTCAAAGAGCTGAGAGATTTTGAGAAAGGTTGAGAAAGAGAGAGAGGAATAGAGAGACAGAGAAACAGAGACAGAGAGAGAGATGGGAGAGGAGAGAGAACAAAGAGAGTATTTGTTAAAGTGCTAAACAAAATGTGTTCAAGATAGTACAAAAGGGAGCTGAGGGGAGAAAAGATATTTCAGGTATCATTGGAAAAGAGAATTGACATGGCCAGTTTCACCCAGTTGTTCACAGCAGAGTCTTAAATGTGGTCTTCATTCCTAGATTGTAAACAGCAGCTGGAGTAATTAAATTTAATTACAAGCATTCATCTTCAGAAATAAGTTTGTTCTGTGTTCAATGCATGTTCTGGGTTCTGTTTTTTTGTTGTTGTTGTTGTTTGTTTGTTTTGTTTTTTTTTTTTCCCCTCCATATTTTATGGATGGTTGGCTAGATTTGTGACCAGGTGACCGAGTTCTGGCCAATGATTTGTATGTGAAAATGTAGGTGCTTTGGGAAGGCAGTTTTCTTAAAATTTGTAACTCAGGGGGAAAGCCCTTCTTTTTTTTTTAATCATTTCACTTTTCTTTCTCTTTTGGGCTTAGCTCTTTGGTGTAATGACTGATGCCGTAGCCATTATGGTGACTAGAAGGCACAACCACAATTAGAATGATGAAGGACAGAGACAGAGATAACCTAACTCTCTGAAGACTGTTGATGCATGTATCAGCTTGGCTGTTCACCTTTAGACTTATCCATGAGAAAAGAATAAAGCTTTGATTTTAGCCTGCTACAATTCTTAACATCAATCAGACTAGAAAAATAAAGGGATCTTCTAAAACTTGGAGTAAACTCTGTGTTATTGTATCTTTCCAACACTAAGAAAATATTTCCATACAATTTTCAACTTTATTTATGGGTAGTAGTTTCAGAATTTCAACAGGGTCCACCCTAACTGTGCATGACTTCCACTGAACCTGATTACATTTTTAAAGATACTAGTATTTCCTAAAGAGGTCATGTTCAGAGGTACCAGAGGTTAGAAATTAAGCATATCATTTGGGGGGGAAACAATTTCATCCCCAAGACTAACACTATACCAGACTACCCCATGTCAACTCTGGATCTGCCTTTGGTTTCCACTAAGAGCAGCAAGAATCACTTTTAACTGTCCTCAGAGATATACCGAAGTTAATGATTATGGAGACTTACTGTATGACAGTGTAGTAAGCTCTTTCTAAGAATTATTCTTTAACTGTTTCACATTTGTAAAACTAATAAAGCTATTTGTAACATACTGTAAATAAAGCTGAAGTAACTAAGATAAAAAGTATAGAAATGGATCAAAGCCTTGTTTTTTTTTTCTTTTTTTTTAACAGTAACATGAACACAAATATTGAAATAAGAAATAAAGAGTAAGTTAAAACAGAAAGATGAAGAGATGTATCTATCTGTTGCGGTGTGGGGACCTTACTGGGATTCTGATCAAATAAAGAAACTATGAAGAAAGTTCTGATACAACTGAGGAAGTATAAATACTAATTTATATTTGATATTAAAGTAATTATTATTAATTTTGTTTAGATGTGATTATGGTTCAAGACTATTTTTACATAATTTTTCCTATCTCTTAGAAATACCTCTTGAAATATCTACAGATACCATGCTCTGATGACTGGGGTAACTTCATAATAATCTTGCCTGAGAAGCTATAAATGTAGAAGATTGACCAGGAATTGGTCCCTGGAGGTATTGATTGATGACTACATGGAGTTGATCATAACATATCTTCAAATTTGGGGTGTATTGGAAATTTTTTTAAAAGATTTTATTTGTTTGACAGAGATGACAAGTAGGCAGAGAGACAGAGGGGGAAGCAGGTTCCCTGCTGAACAGAGAGCCCAATGAGGGGCTAGATCCTAGGACCCTGAAATCATGACCTGGGCAGAAGGCAGAGGCTTAACCCACTGAGCCACCCAGGTGCTCCGGAGTTTTTCATATGAACAGAAGCCATGTGTAGAAAATAACATTTGGGAGTAACTGGGTGGCTCAGTTGGTGAAACCTCCAACTCTTGATTTCAGCTCAAGTCATGTTCTCAGGGTTGTGAGACTGTGCCCTGTGTTGGGCTCTGCACTGGATGTGGAGCCTGCTTAAGATTCTTTCTGTCTCCCATCCTCTGCCCCTCCCACCCTTTTCTCTCTCTCTAAAAAAAGAGAAAAATAAAATAAAAGAAAAGATCCTTTGGTGTGTAGATATGAACACTATATTTCTTCGTAACAAACTATTTTATCTGAAAAAGGTGAATAAAAAATGCCACAACCATATAAAATTTTACTACTTAAAAAGTTTTTATTTTTTAAAAAGATGTATTTATTCCTTATTTGAGAAAGAGAGAATGAGCAGGAGGGACAGATGGGGAGGTGAAGGGATTTTAAGAAGATTCCATGCTGAGCGCAGAACCCAACCTAGGGCTCGACTAGGATTCCCAGTGGGGCTCAATCTCACTACCCTGAGATCATGACCTGAGCAGAAACCAAGAGTCGGGTGTTTAATTAACCATGCCACCCAGGTGTCCCTACAACATAAAAAGTTTTAACATACTTTTGCAGTTATTACATTAAGTCCACCTAATAATAGTGGACTAGTAGTCAAGAGTACATAGACATAACTGGTAAAACTATTTTTGTTTAGATTATCAGAAGCATTACTTTATTTTCATAGGAACCAGCATGAAGAAATGCATATTAAAGAATTTATGTGTGATATCTTGCCATCTGGAAAATTCCTACGAGAATGTTGTAACCCTCTTTTTTTTACCCCTCAAATCTTATCTGTTTTCACATAAAAACTGTTATTTCAAGCCCAAGAAAGGTAATATAAATGAGATTTCTTGTGCAGTAAACTCACTGAGAATTAATTTATAAGGCTGATGGCTTTGGAGACACAAAATGAACAAAAAAAGAATCTTTGGATATGAAAATAAAAGAATATCATCCCTTTGCCTTGACAAGGAATATAAATCAAAAACATTTTAAAAACAGTAGATCTTAAAGGAAATATTCAAATGAATGTTTGTGGCATTATAAATGGAAACAAGAGGGGTCCTGAGGCCTGTTATTCTTTATATAAGGGAGCTAGAGACATCAAAGAAGAGAAATGGTCATGAATTACAGTGCATAACAGATACATGAACTTTGTCAATTACCCTTTTGTCTTGAATGAAATTCTGGAAAGGCCACACATTCTGTAACTGTATACAGTTGTGCAGAAGTGCTAAGATGTAGTTATAAACCACTGAAGAGATTTCATTCTGTCTTGTTAAAGAAAAAAAGTGAAAGAAGAAAAAAGTGAATTAAAAAGAAATTTTAAAAGCTTAATAAATATAAATGGATAAATTATATTGTGGGTGTAAGAAAACAACTGAGAAGCAGTGTGGTATAATGAATGGTTAAAATGTTCAGGATTTCCAATAAGATTACCTGACTTCAAATTCCACCTTAGTTATTATCCACACATGTGTCTCTAAGACTGGACTTTTCTTTTCTGAAATGGAGTTGACATGGATTGTAATGAGATTTAGATGTGATAATGCATATAATATGTCTAGGATGTTGCCTGCCATACATTAATTGTTTAATAAATGTTATTTATCATCATCATTGCCTGTTAGTCATATGTCATTATTAGCTGATGCTAATGTAATGATAAAATGTGTAAAATTTGTGACAATAAAATTGTATTATGACTAACTTGGAATACATTTTCAGATTCCAGGAGGATTCACAAAATTTGAATATTAGCTGAAATGATTATCAAAATGATCTCTGACAGGGGAGCATGGGTGGCTCAGTAGGTTAAGCAGCTGGCTCTTGATTCTGGCTCAGGTCATGATCTCAGGGTCCTGCCATCAGCCCCAGGTAGAAATGATCTCTGACATATCTCCAATTATTTTCACTGTACAACCATCACCATGTAGCATGTTGCTTCTTGTGAGATCAAGAACTCACGATTCAGCCTTTCTGGGTTAGGAAGTAAGGTACATAAAAACATGGAGTTTTATAGACTTACCACATTTCCAAGGCATAATATGGAAAATGTAGGAATAGATCTGGACCAGGGATCCCTAATGCTCGGTGGTGGATGAAAAATGGGTATGTATCATCACAATCTCTGACTATGCCTTTGAAAGAATCACAGATCCCAGGGGTCTGGAGGCATCTTACTGTGGATGGCCAGAAAAAAACCAGAGCAAAGCTGATGAAAGAAACTTCTGTTTTTGAAATATTGGAAGCCTCAGCATGCCCTTACCAAATAGAATCCCATGCTAGTACTTTTTACTTTTATTCCCATCCCCTCCATTCCACAGTTACATTTCCCCTTAAGGATATAAAAACTAGTGAGAAATACAGCAACTCCTTTCACACTGAATAATTGGGTACCACTGGTACAAAACAACCCTGAAAGAGATAAACCATAAACTGAGAGCAGTCCAGATGAGTTTTTCCATCAATTCTTCTGTTAATTCAACATTTGCGCTAATTGCAGAAAGTAGTGTGAAGCCTCATAGGTGCCATAAAACCTATGTTATTTTTCCATACAAAAACCTCGTCAGCTCTTAAGTGGCTAAACCAAGCAATCCTTACAGGATTCAGGAATCAGAAGGAACCTCAAGAGACCCACAAGGTATTTATTGGTGTTCCTATGGATGTCCAGTGAGTTTGATAGTTTATCTGGGATACTTGCAAAAAGTTGTCAGAGGTCTCTCAGGATTCATAAAACTCAGATTTGCATAGGTCACTCCTTTGCAAATTAAAGGATTGGAATAGGTCCCTATGAACTTTTGCAGTATCCAGAGCTCCAGCTAGATGGGGCTTTACTTGCCTCAAGAACCAATGGATTTTTCTCAGATTATGTCTATCTCTCTCTTTGAAGAAGGCGACACTGAAAGATTACACATAAGACAAAGGTGTAACTTGGAAAATTTTGTGGTTTTACTGAGGACAGATAAAAAGAGACATTAGTGACCTTAAAAGAAATACATTATAAGGTAATCTTTGGAAGAAGCAACATTATCAATCTGCATTGAAAAATAATATTTCAATTCATCCCAGGAATAAATTAATGTGTTTAATTTTTCTTCATATAAGATGTCTATTGTTTCTTAAAGCTATTAAGTTAATGGAACATTTTAATTTTACTTTTAAAGAGAATACTGTTAATCATGCTTAAAATGAATCCATCAATTGAATCTTAAATATTAAAATTTTAGAAAGTGTCATTTATAAAATACATGTAAATATTATTTACAAATTACATAAGGTAAATATGGAATAATAATAGATATATGCTTCTACTCCAAATTTTCAGGGGATTTTTATTCTGAGACACAACCTACTCAATAAACCTTCTAATAGAAACCTTTAAACTCTAAATATCATGAAGCTACAACATTTCCTGTTTAGGCTATAAACGTTCATATTCAAGGATCATGTGTGGTGTGTCTATGATGCTATTTAAGAGCATGAAACATAGCACTGCTTTTTATCCAGAGGCATTACGGACAATGCTTGATGTTGCATGAAAATCCCATTATATTAAATCCATTAATGATATATAAAAATCTTACAGTATGAATTTCCATCATATTAGTGATACATCATATCACATTATAGTTTTCTTGTCATTAATATTGTGCTTATGCCTTTAGCTAGCGTTAAAAAGGGAATTATTAATAACTTGTAACAAGAACTTTCTAATTGTCACATTGTTCTCTACATGTCTCTTTAGATATCAACAGGGTTGCCTTCAAAGTAGAGAAAAGAAGAGAAATTCATGTGAGTTTGAATGACATAATATGCATGACTAATTCATCTGAATGTCCAAATGAGAGCTATAAAATCAGGATGAAAAACAAAATTTAAAAACCTATGACCTCATAGTTAATGTCTGAGTGTACCAATGGGATTAAGCAATATTTTACTTTTGCTCTCTAAAATAGACTTTTCTTATAATCAGAAATGTGATGTTTATAATTTTTCTCCTTTCTCCTCATTTTGCTAGGTTTTCTCCTTGGTTGATTCTCTGTTCTATCCCTTATTTTCAATGTCCTGTCACATTGGTTCATTGTTGAAGTTTTAATACTGAACTTTTGCATATAATACTGTACAAACAGTATTGATTTTACATGTCTTTTAATTATCCTCTTTAATCCTATCATCCTAATTCCACTCATCTTAGTGGTTGCGACTTGCCTTACTGATAATGCAATAAGGGCTTTCTGACTCTAGCTTATGGCATTCTAAGGACTTCTGGGGAAGTGCTAAGGGGAATGTCATATTCTGTTCTCTGCAATAAATGAGTCCACATGTTCTATGACTAAACCAAGTATTTAAGGGTGGCATTTGTGATCTTATTAGGTTCTGGCTAGTAATTTAGCATTCTTTTCTTTATCTTCTAATTAGAAGAATATTAAATGCTCAATATGAGAAGAATATTAAATGCTCAAAACTATACCAGTGTCCAAAAAATTTTTAAAAAGGAAGTATGTGTACCAATTTCCTCCCATGTCATAATTATTCATTTCTAGTTTATCTCTTTTCATATTAATTTATTTCAAAACAATATAAAATTTGACATAGAACTATGACAAATATTTGCCAAATTAAAAGCTATCCAAATCAAGGAAAGTTTATTTATCATTAAATGTATTTAGTCAATTTATTGTACAGATTTTTTGATATAGCTATATGGATAAGTAAAAAAAAAAAGTTCTAATTTTGTTGAGAAGATACACACACACACACACACACACACACACACACACACAATAAGCTTATAAAATCTCTTTGCCTTGTAGAAAGATTAGGCAAGCAAGTTCCACAGTCATTGTGGCTATCCCTGCCTCAATACCTATTAGAAGGGTAGATCATTCTCCAACTTCATCTGTAAAACAAGGGCAGCATCAGTGATCTATTACACAGACATGCCTATAAACAAGACTAGCATATAGAATGGCTGGTTATATAATACATACTCAATTAATATTTTCTATCTTTGTAGGCATTGATACAGTTAATATAAAACATACATAAGCTCACTTATTTTATTTGTATCCTGACCACCTCAAAAAATTTGAATTGACATAGAGATTTAAATGCCATTTAAGAGAAGAAATTAGAGAGAAATATAAAAAAGGGCACAGGGTTCTCTGAATAAGTTAAGAGGGTAAATTAGTGAGTCTACAGTGAGCTGACTGTTATTAGAAACCCTGTTTTCATTTTCGTTACGCTTCCTGAGAGCAAATACAAAGTGAAACTTAATGCACTGTATTGTTTTCTTCCTTTCTACAGTTCAAGGCAGGCTTTTCTCTCCTGTGGCTTTGACAAAATGATACTAAGTAATTTTTCAATTTTATTTTATTGTTGACCCTCACTTTCCATTTGTCTGGGATCTTCTTTTTATTTACCTTATTCTATACTCTATGCTATTACTGTTGGGAATGAGAAGAGAGCAAGCTGTCTGTGCCACAGGATCCCATCATGAATAACCATGAAATGAGCAGAGACACTGTCGCATCAGCCCTTTAAAAGTAAAAGACATAATAGTAAACAATCACTCAATAATATGCACTTTCTTGGGTTTTTAGTAATTGTTGATGTTCCATTTGTAACCTTTCTATCAAATAAGAATCTGATTGAAGCTTTAAATTCATTAGCACTGAATTTTACTAATAATTACTTTTACTTTAACATTTATTCTTTTACTTCTCAGTGGGTCTTCAAATAACTAATTAGCTTATCATATAAGGATCAATTTAATGACATTAAATATTACGAAGTGGCATTTCATAGAATAAAGGATAGTCAAGAGATTCACTGTAGAACAGTTATTAAGCAGGGAGTCCATGTGGGTGGGCATGAAAGGAGCATATAATTCAGAGTGTAGAGAGGCAGGTGGGAGTAAAGTGTATCATATTACTTTGTGAGCAAAACAGAACATGCCCTTCAGTCACTGTTTCTCTTCTGCTAGGAGGTAATATTGCTGAATTTTTTGACCTTCTTTGTATTTCTAATTATTAACTTTAATGCAAATACATAAGCAAACAGACCATCATGTACTCATGTACTCCAACCTTTAAGACATCTGGAGGTTCTGATAAATATTCACATAACAAGCAGATAAAGAAATGGTATCCATATTATTTTATCATTAGCTGCTGTGTGTGTGTGTGTGTGTGTGTGTGTGTGTGTGTGTGTGTGAAGGGAGAGGACATCATTGGTTATAATGTGTTATTTGCTAATATATTTATAAAAGAGTATTAGAATGAGTCATTATTATCTGGAAACCACATTCTCCCCAGAGGCTTCCTCACTTTGGGTAAGTTAGCTGCTTGCATATTAACCATTTCAGGGGACCGATGACTCATACCTATAAATAACACTCACCACTAAATCCTAGTCAAGCTTCCACACATACAGAGAACACTAGGGAAGAAAAAGAAAAGGTACTGCAATATACACATTTTGGAATGCTTCTGCTAAAAATCTCTGTCAACCCAGACTCAGGACCTTTAATGTCCACAAGTCAGAGTCTCTGAGGATGAGGTCATTTGTCTTTCAAGCCACAGCAAACTTGAGCAACCTGTGCTTGAAAACACAAATGTCTACATTTACCTCTGGGCCCTGCAGGTCAGTGCTGCTAGAGTCCAAGTTTCAGCTCCCTGGAACCCAGAGTTGACTGGTATGGGTAATGACATCATGATAGTTTAGTTATACTGCCATCGATGGTCTGTGTGCTATATTCTAAAATGATATCAATGCCTTAGGATTTTTTAAAAGCCTCTTTGTTTCTTCCCCCTGTAGTTATTTTTAGACTTAGGCTAAAATATATGGAAAAATTTTCCATGCCTGACTATAGAACAGACTTTCTAAGTGAACTTAAAGTACATAACAAATCCTCTGTTTCATTCATCTTTTGATCCTCCACTCTGTCCATAGTAAAATGAAGCTGATAAGCATGTTTGGAAAATCATCTTGGGTAGAACATGTTTTTTTCTTCCTCCAAAATACCCAGCCCACAAGCTGTCTTTGTGGATGACAGGTAAGCAAATTTGTTGAATGGTCAGAAGCTGCTGAAAGGTGTTTCAGCTCAGAGATGAAGGATCTGTTGTATAAAAGTTCTCCTTTATTCCTCAGACATCATCTCCACCCACTGGAAATAATTGCTGAGGATTTCCATCCTGATTATGTCATTCTATCTTCCCTTCTGTGTTCCCTGGAAATGAGAAAGGAGCCAGCTGTCTCTATAACATTTGCATCATAATAATCAAATACTTGGAAAACTTCATCTAAAATAACATCAATATCATTATAATAGTATTTGCTATCTGATATGCATGTGTGTAATAGATGTATAGATTGGATTTGATTTATGCCAGAGCCATTAAGTTCATTCAAGAAATATAATAGCAACATCATACATAAGAAGCTTGGACTGACTGAATAGATTGGGAATCTGAATTTTAATAGAAGCTGGTTGCTCAATTAGGAGGCAGGTGCTGAGATGGAAATATGTTCAACCAGATCAATGGCTTCTGAATCATTCTGAAAGCATTACTGGTTAGATTTTTTTGACAGTTATAAAGGTATGGATTTTATGTGTGCATACCAATATAGATGGACATACCTGTACAATGTATACATATGTATGATTACACATAGCCATATACAATAGTAGCTTGATTCTTAAACAATTCTTTAAACAATAATAGCAACAAAGATAAATTGAGATATTTCTAAATTTGTGGTATGCATTCATCTTTCATCATTATATCATATTGGTTAAGAGCCACAGACTTTGGAATTGGGCTCAAGTACTACTTCAGAAAGCACAGCCTCAACTGGTTCTAGAGACCAGAAAGCTCACAAACCTGAGGCAAATTAACCAAGTGTAAAATTGCATTTTGGGGTAGGGGAAAGTGGTGAACTAAATACTTAACACTTCGTCAAAATAGGGATGCTTCCTATAAATCATCTATGCTTCACTTGATTTGGCATTCAATGGATGGGCTATAGCCTGATATTCCAGTTTTCTCAGGAAAAGTCAGATATGTTGGTTGTATCTGAAATATACAGAGTCATAAATTAAGCATTTATTTAACAATATGATTATACATTGAGCTCTTAGTCCTGAGGTTTTCCTCCCTCAAATTTTATGTATGCAGAATGAAGGTATTAATGTTTAACTCATGGCATGTTCTTGAGGATTCTAAAAATCAGTTAAAATAGTTTTTGGCATCTAGTAGGTGCTCATTAAATTTAACAATTATTATCCTAACTAAAGTATTATTATTTTCAAGTTGTCTAATTTATTCAACAAGTAGTTCTGACCTATTATCTTCCAGGTATCATGAAAATGTCCAGATGAATAGAAGAAACTCTGGAACCAATTTCTTTTCTTTGGTATTGAGCTGCTGCGTATCAGCTATGACCCAGATTTGTGTTTGTTTTATAGAGTAACCTCATGTAGGATCTGCAAACTGCAGTTTCACAGAGATGTGTTGGTAAATGTTTAACAACTTCTGTCCAAAAAGAGGAGGAGAACAAGACAGAGAGTGTGTCTGAGTGATGTGGAAAAGTCCTGATTTGTAGAAGCTGTCAGTTTGCATGGTGTAAATACTTCTCCTGTGGCTGATTTCAAGCTACCAGTACAAGGTCACTGACACAGAATTGAGAAGAAATGCTACAAGTCACTTTGAGATGGCTACAGTATACTCTTGAATCTAAAGCTTGCAAGTGATGGGGTGCAGCAATTTGAAAGAAAGCAATTCTTACATTCATGATGAGGATTGAACTCCAACAGAAGTCTCTTTGTGCCAAAAGTCAAACATAATTTTAAGAGGATGCAATCACATCAAGTACAAGTTAAAACAACCTCATATCGAACCTAAAAATAAATGAAAAATAGTTTGTTTTGGACTAGAAGGAGAAATACAAAAGAAGTATAAAGAGACACAGTTTACTTTTTTTTTTTTTAAACAGGCATGTAGATAGCACTATTATGTGTCAGACATGAGTCTAAGAACTTTATAAGTACTAACTGATTTGAATAAAAATTCACTTGAAAAAGTAACTTATTAAAATGAACAGTATTGGAATATAATTGTACTTTGACAAAAATAGCCGTGTTCTACAAAAAACTAGAAGCATTTTGCTGTGTGGAAGCTGGAGACCAGATCTATAAGGTGGAAACTGGAGTCTTCCCCAAGAAGCATAAGAGCCTGAGTAAGGAAAATGATGAACATAGAAGGAAATTAGATTCTTTTAACTGTAAGTAAAATAATATAATAAATAAAAATATATAAATAACAGAATAAAATAATACAATGAAAATAGTTGTGATTTATAAAGCACGCACATCTAGATGGCTTTCCAAGTATTTTATTTTTGTGGTTCATATTTTCATTCTTATTTTGAGTACTTTACTGTGTGATAGGTGCTGAGTTCATTCACGTGATGGACAGCACAATGAAGGGGAGAGATCACTGCTTCCCAGGAGCTCTTAGTCTAACTGGGAATTTATATTCTTTGAAAGTTAGAGCTAGTAATATTAGCAGCCATGCCCCACCAAACCCTAAAACTTGTCTGCTTTCAAATAAGTTTATATCTTATTCATACAAATTCTTTTTTTTTTTTTTTTTAAGATTTTGTTTATTTGAAAGAGTGAGTGAGAGGGAGAACATGAGCAGGGGGAGAGGGAGAAGCAAACTCCTCCTGGAGCAGGGAGCCAGACATCAGACTCAATTCCAGAATCCTGGGATCATGATCTGAGCCAAAAGCAGTTGCTTAACCAACTGAACCACCCAGGCAACCCTATTCATAGAATTCTAACGTGGATGTTCCTCTTCAACAAATAATCTACACCACAAGGTCATTTAGGAATCCAGGCAAATTCCACCACATGGCTCCCATCTGTTCCTAAAAGTTTTTTCATCAGCAGATGGGGGAAAAAAAAAAGAGATTGGTGGGTCATGCAAGTGGATATTGAAGGCCATATATGGAAAAAGGCATGTATTACCTCCACTCATTCCCCTAATGGCCATATCCAATTGCAAAGGAGGCTGAGGAAAGCAACCCACTTGTGAACTCTGAGGAAAGAAAAGTGAGTTTGATGAAACCAAATTCCTTGGCACATATCCAAGTTTTTCAGCTAATGCTTACAATCCTTTATGTAGATAAAATGTTTGCATCCATTTTGCAGATGAGGAAACAGAAGCTAAAAAAAAAAAAAAAAAAAAAAAAAAAAAAAAGATTAAATAACTTGACTGCCCAAGTTAACACACTTTGTTTATTTCACAGCTGGGGTTTGAGACCAAGTCATGATTTTGCTATATGAGAATAAGTATGTGGAGGTTTCTTGTTCTCCTTTGAGTTCTTTTGTCTTGTTTCATTTTTAGACTTTGGGGAAAAATAATTTTGGTGATGTGAATCAAAAATTTTTCTAAGTAAACAAACTCCCCAACATTGAGAATTTGCTCTACTCTCAGGAAACCAGCAAGACCAAATTGCAAAAGAACATTTGCCGAACCTTTATTTTCTAATATGGGAATTTTTTGCAGAGAGTAGAAAAATTTTTGATAAAATCTCAAGAATAGTCTTTATACAAAACTTGCAATTAGCATCAATAAGACATAAACCTTTTCCAAGGATGAAGTATAAGCTTTAGTGAAAAACACAGAATAACTCTTATTGTGGTTCAGAGAGGTATTTGACATAACATTCTGCTGCCTTTGGACACTAATAAAATATAGGTTTAGAAGGAGGGTAAATAATTACAGATTTTTAAGCTTGTATTTCAAATCTACCCAGTTCATGCCAATCTGAAAATTAAATAAATAATTTTATTCAAGTTTATGTAATGAAACTACATTTGTCTTTGAGTTGTCATTCAGTTTTCTATGACAAATTCTTAAAATACCTTCCAGAAGCAGGTAGAACGTAATGAAATATCCTTAAAGCATTTTAATCAGCTAATAGAAAGAGTGAAGAATATTATGAAAAGATTTATTTCATTTATCTATTTAGTTTTATCAGCAAGTGTGAATCTACAAGCATGTATATTCACATACACCAGGTGATAATCATAGCAAAAGAATTTTACACTGTAATAATCAGATACTTTTATTAAGCTCTTGGACTTACTGGAAGTGTATTTTCTTTCTACTTTGGTAGGATTGCAATAGGCACTTAGATCTCAGATCAATAGATAGAAATGTTTATTTTACATAGAGAGAAGCAAAGAGATTTTATATTGTTTTAAAACTCATTTTGCTGTGTCATGAGAACTCATTTTGAAGTATCTTTCTTGTCAGCAGTAATATTTTGTTTCAAACCAAAACAGAATGTGTTTCTCTTTTGAGAAAGCATCTTAAATAGGGCAGACTTCAAAACAGCATGTTAGACTTATTTTTATCACTTAAAGCTTTAATTCTTTTTTAAAAGAGAGACTGTATAAAGAAATGAGATTTAAACTTCCGTGCAATGAAACTTTATACCTGAAGTTTCCTAGAAAAACAACTAGCTGACCAAAGATGGTACCATTGTCTAGAATTTAGCACTGGGAAGAAAATAAGCAAGATTCAAGTGTTTATAATTTACACATCTGTCTATTTAAAGGACTTCCAACCCCATAGCCCTTTGCTGTTGTCAGGAAAGAAATGGAAAATTCAGTTACAATCGTCTTTGGTCTATCATTATTTAGGATGAAAACACAGTTTAGTCATTCACTAACTCAGAATTCTCTCTTTTTTAGCAACTTAATACAGTATCATGAAACAACTGCCCCAGACGGTTTATAACAAGACTCTGTGCCAAAAATACATCACTTGTAAGGAAAACAGGAAACAGCAAAGAGAAAGTCAACTTTAACCAGTTTTCTGAGTCACCTCTTCCTGTGGATTCATCTGTCACAAACTCCACGTATTTATAAGAGTTTAAAGTGTGAATTAGAGGAAAAGGTTAGAGCCTGAGAGGGCCCTTGATCGGTCTAAGCCACCAGCTTTTCCAAGGGCTAGTTCTAAGCCAAATGATAATGTGGCGAACAACACCTCTTCTCTCTTTTCTATGCTCAAATCCCTACCTTCTAGGCAACCAGGGCTCTCATGCTTTATCTGGCTTCCCAGGACTTCATCCTTTATTTACCAAAACAAGTGCAGTTAGCTACCATGATGATTTAGTCAATTAACATGATAAACTAGCAGATACCACTTGTGGTTTTTTTGAAAGATTCTTTGGAAATTGCACAAACTATTTTGGAACTTTTTCAAGGAGAAAGATGGTCAATGGGTAATAGTAACCAAAAGTATGTTCAGCATTTACTATGTTTATGTGGTGAACTACTTGTCTTAGATCATCTTATTAAAGCATAAAAACAACAAAAACAAAACTCTTAGGGGACACCTGGGTGGCTCAGTTGGTTGAGCAGCTGCCTTCAGCTCAGGTCATGATCCCAGCATCCTGGGATCGAGTCCCACGTCGGGCTCCTTGCTCAGCAGGGAGCCTGCTTCTCCCTCTGACTCCATCTGCCAGTGCTCTCTCTCTCTCTCTCTCTCTCTGACAAATAAATAAATACAATCTTTAAAAAAAAAAAAACCTCTTAGGTAATTATTATATACGTTAAAATTACACATGTAAAAATACATATTTTAGTACAGGAGGAGACGGAGGTTTTAAATATTTGTAATATTCCAGGAGATCCCTAGCTGAAGTAGGGACCAAGTGCAGGCTGGTGTGAGTTCAGAGTCTGTCATTATGCTGATGTATGTGGTTATTCTTCATGGGGATCTGCTTGACTATAGGAAATCATGTCAGAGGTCCCAGAGAATGCTCTCAAAATTCACATACATGAATGAAAATCTTCTGATTCATGTCGTCGTTTTGGCATCATGTATAGGTCACAAAAATTTCCCAGATGATTTAAATACACACTCTGATTAAGGACACCATTCTTGTCTTCAGGTATGTGAAGACATGAGTGAACATTAGTGTCATTTAATGCAGACTTTTTTTTTTTTTTTCCCCACAAACAAAAGAGTAACTGGATTACAAATCCTCCAGTTCAAGTATTAGACATGCCTCCCGCCAGGAGGTACAAGTCCATCACAGGAAGTGCTGGACTTTTGGGATTTTCTCTGGATAAATTTCAGTTGTAGCAGGGGAGAGGCACTTCAGGACCCATCTGGAACAGAATTTTGAGTGGGAATGAAAAATTCAGTGCTGCAGAGTGACTTGAACCTGTTTTTCACTTTCCAGACCCAATATTTCCATCACAATTCTTTCTTAACAACACCTGCCAGCCACATTGCTATTTAAGATGGATCCTGAAGTAAGAAATCTGGTTCTCAGTCTTGCCCCACCCTTGCTGCTCCCTCTTCTTCACTTTCTCCTTCTCCCTCTTTTCCTCCTCCTCCTCCTCCTCCTCCTCCTCCTCCTTCCTCTGTCTTCTCTTTTCCATTTCTGGGGTTCTATTCTGGAATGCTATATCAAAACAGCCATGGCTACAGCTGTGAGAGACTCCAATTTATAGAGTCTTTGAGAAGTCTCCCTTGCTCAGGACTCCAGCCCTATTTCCCTGGGTGTCCAACAAAATATGTCTTTTTTGTTATTTTCTAGGTAGGTTATAATTGCCGTTTTGTAACTGTAGTTGCTTTTCTGATATATTCTGATAGTGAATTCTGTTGCTGGTTCCATTAGATTATTGACCAGAATAGTTTATTAGTTCCTTGGACACCTTGATGAGGAGCAGTGCTAAATAGTGGGAAGTGTAATGAAATCTTCTGTTCCAGGCTAGTTACAGAGCAGCAAAAGTCCTTAGTGCCAACTGATTTAGGCTCCAGCGAAGGCCCCTCTGCCCCTTTGCTTCCTTAGAGGCACTCAGTCTCATGGGATGGGGGATTTAGTCCATGTCTTCATATTCTTTTAAGTACCTTCTGAGCATCAACATGCACTTCAGACTGCTGTAGACCTTCTGCAGTGCTCCAAATGAGAGTCCAAAACAGATACCATTCAAGATACTAAAGAATGTTGACTCATAAGGTCATAGTACATTCTTATATGTTGCATCCAACCACACTAATAATGGACTGAGTTTCTAGAAATGATATTTTAAAACATTTGTCCATCTTTTACACCCCACTCTTTTCCCAATTGTTCCTTTTCCTTTGGTCATTCAGGCAGGAGGGGCCAGGAGGGTGAAGATATGAAAGATGTCGAAGTACCTACCTACTTCTTTCTGGACTGCCTAACATGAGTCAAGGCTTAAGAGTCTAAGCTGTGTTTGCCATGGCTCAGCACTTTGGGGGAGAAGCAAATGCTTCCAGACACCTGAAGGCACTAGAGATTTAGACAATTGGAAAAATATTATTGGGCCATAAAATAAGAATACTTCATGAGTTGACCACTCAGGACCAGATGATAGAATGTTGACTACAGATGATGACAGAGTGAGTAAGAAAGGACCTCAGGCCACATGTCCTTCTGCCCATTTCATGCATTCTGTATTTTCATAGGAAATCTTCCATAAAACCAGGGAAATCCTTAACTGGCTGATGAAAAGTCACCAAGAGCCAGTGACATAAAAGAAATTAGTTAAATTATACATTATTATATAAAGTTACATCTCATACACACTTGTTTTTCAGACTGAGATTGTTATTAGGAGACTCTGCTGTTGATGATAATGATATCACTCAAAAGCTGTACTCAACACCACATGTACTAAGACTGGATAGGTGGCAATGATAAGCTTAAATTGCATGTAAGTTAACATCCAATCAGCTCTTTGGGTTTTGGGAATAACTTCAATATTATCCAGGAATCTTTGCCACCATTTTTGTTTGCTGCTAAAACATTTTCTGTTAGTACACTATCACCCTGGGTTTTCATGTATACAATTAAAAAACTTTCAATAGGGGCGCCTGGGTGGCTCTGCGGGTTAAGCCACTGCCTTCGGCTCAGGTCATAATCTCAGGGTCCTGGGATCGAGCCGCGCATCGGGCTCTCTGCTCAGTGGGGACCCTGCTTCTTCCTCTCTCTCTGCCTGCCTCTCTGCCTACTTGTGATCTCTCTCTGTCAAATAAATAAATAAAATCTTAAAAAAAAAACCTTTCAATAAATGTGTTGTCATAATTCAGAATTAAAACTATTTTAAAATAATTATTTCATGTAGATTATATTTGTGTAAAGGAATAATTCACTTTCTAACATTTATGTATAAGGTATGAAGAAAATACAAACACATTTTGAAATTTATGAAAGTTATTATTTATGCTTAAAAGGCAGAAGTAGAGAAGAAATATGAATGAGAATTTGAGTTACTTAGAAGACGCTCATTTAAATTACAAACTAACTCTGTTACAGGAAATTTAGCTTAATTATTTAAGAAATAGGTCACCATTCTATTTCTTATTGTGGCATTATTCCTCATAAATGGCTGAATGATTTTCTTTCAGTTTTTTTTTTTCATATTATTTTGTGTGACTGGCTTTTATTGACTATTCATAAAGTATACCTAATAACCTCAGATATATTACAGATTCTCAGTTAATTAAATATGCACAATATAAATTGAGTAGTAATATAAATATATCTTTCCAATTTTATTTTAGATTACCACCTTCCTGGTATTGTAAGTATATTTTTCCTAATGAATTAATGGGACAGAATGATATAATGACTTGAAGAACACATTAAGGGCCTTCTTTTTATCTTGATCTGTGGTAATATATCTGATAAAAAGATTAAGTTATTTACAAGTTTCTGACTGACATTTAAAGTACTCTATTATGCTATCTTCAGTCTTATCTCTCCATCACGTCACATTAATTAGCTAGCTTCTCTAAAATATGGGCCACCTCTTCCTTACATTGGAATTGCCAGCATCCATTACAGTGCCTGGAACATAACAGGTATTCAATTATAACTCTGTTTTCTTCATGAGTCTCAATGTCTTTGTCACTGAAATAACAGTTATGATACCTTGCATCACCATGATGGGAGGAATAAATAAAGCAATATATTAATTTAAAAACTTTTAACGTATAAAACAATACTAATCTTATTAGATTTCATTATGTAGATTCTATTTATCCTTTAAGATGTACCTGAAAACATTTATTCTCTCTCAAGTTATTCTGTTTACCTAATTTTACTATTATTCCTTTCTTTCCCACACTCCAATTTTCTTTCTTTCTTTCTTTTGTTTTTTTTTTTTTAGGTAGTAAATTTAAAATAGGCTAATGCCATTTTAGAAACAAGAGAGACCTTAGTCCCAAATATACATTATGTAGGGGAACAGGCTGAAGCCCAGAGAAACACTGTGGGAAGAAATGGTTCTTTTGAGTTGGGTGACTGCTCTTTCTATGATTGTACATGATGAGGAACTGATTGACAGGTCATGTTAAAAACATCTCAATCTCTTTATCTGTAAAATGAACCATGTTAAAAGACACTGTCTAGAGAATGTTGTGTTTCTGGATGGATCACAATATGTATGCCATATTGATTCTGCAACACAATTGTTCATTCCTAAAGATGTTACAAATAAATTATACACCAGGGAAACTGCCTTCAGAAAAATGCATCTATATTAGCAGATGGCATTCTTCCATTTCATAAGGAAAATGAAGTTATCAGGCATGACCAGCTTTAACCCTACTCCCTCAAGAAAAGAAACATCAGTACTCTTTCCTATGACACTAAGGTAAGGGGGAAAAGTCCTCATGTCTGTTCCAGACAGAGTTTTAATTCTCAGTGTTTAACCAAATCCTTTTCTGTCTTCTCTGGTTCTTTGCTCCATAAATTATACTTTCTATTCAATTTTCATCTTTTCCCTCCCCATTACCATATTTCCATTAACATACTTCTGTTTTTTAAATAAGACTTCTGGACCTGCAGTCGCCGATTGCTACAATCAATGCTTCCTCTTCTTGCCTCTTCAAAAGGTGTCTTTATTTTTTTTTTCTTTTTCCCAATTTGATGCTTGCTAAATAACCCATTGCTTTTAAGCAATGTATCCAGGTTTTGCAGGATGTGATCATTGATTTTATGTGTCATCCTTTTTGGAACATGGGTGCCCAAATATTTGGCTAAATATTATTTCTGGATATGTCTATAAGGTATTTCCAGACAGAATTGGCATTTAGATTGGTCTACTCCATAAAGTGATTTACCCTCCCCAATGTAGGTGGTCATCATCCAACACAAACAAGATAATGAACATACCCATTACTCCTAGAAGTTTTCTCCTGCCTCTTTATAATGACTTTATAATGTCTCCCTTTTTTTCCTCCCCACCCACTATCATTCCAAGGTCATTACTAAACTGTCTCCATCTATTACTTTGTATCTTTCAGATTTTATGTAAACAGAATCATAGAGTTTATATTCTTTTCTGTCTGGCTTCTCCCATATCATTTAATTATTTTGAGATTCACCATGTTATTTCAATGGTTAATAATTCATTAGTTAATCTGCTGAAATTTTGATTAGCATTGTCTATAATATACATACAGATCAATTTTGAAAGATTTGTCATCTTAACAATATTGAAACATCTGACCAATTCCCGTATTTAGGCCTTTAAATTCTAATGGCAATGGAGCACCTGGGTGGCTTGGTTGCTTGAGTCCAACTCTTGATTTTAGCTCAGGTTATGGTCTTGGGGACCTGGGATTCAGCCCCTCCTCATAGGACTTCACACTCAGCAAGGAGTCAGCTTGAGGCTCTCTCTCCTACTCCTTCTGCCTCTGTCCCTGTTTGTATGAGCTTTCTCCTAAAAGAAAGAAAGAAAGAAAGAAAGGAAGAAAGAAAGAAAGAAAGAAAGAAAGAAAGAAAGAAAGGAAGGAAGGAAGGAAGGAAGAAAGTGAGTCTTTGACATTTTAATGGTATTGATTTTTAGTTTTCAGTATATAGGTCTGACACATCTTTTGCCAGACTTATCCCTAATGATTTGCTGTTTTTATGTTATTTAAGTAGCATTACTTAATATTTCAATTACTGATTATTATTTGATAGTAAGTTGAAGTTTAATTTATATATATACATACATTATGTATATATTATATTTTATATACTGTAACTTGCTAAACTTTCTTATTATTTTTGGTAATTTGTAGGTTCCATTGTATTTTCTGTGTGTATGAACATGTAGTCTTCAAATAAAGTTAATTTCTATAAAACCTGGATGAATTCTATTTTCTTTTTTTGCCTTATTTCACTGCTACAATCTCCAGTAAAATGTTGAAAAGAGATGGTGAAATCAGGCATGCTTTTCTTGTTTCTGATTTTAGAGTAAAAGCATTCAGTTATTCACAATTATATTTCTTGTGAAAGCTTTTTATCAGGATGAGATATCTCCACTCGATCTCTTAATTTTAAGAAAGTATTGGGGTGCCTGGGTGGTTCAGTGTTTAAGCATCTGCCTTTGGCTCAAGTCATTATCCCAGGGTCCTGAGATCAAGCTGCATGTTGTGCTCCCTGCTCAGTGGAGATCCTGCTTCTCCCTCTTTTTCTCCTGCTCCCCCTGCTTGTCCTCTCTCTCTTGCTTGCTGTCTTTCTCTGTCAAATAAATAAATAAATAAAATCTTAAAAAAAAAAGGAAATATTAACAGGAGTCAATGTTAACTTTTGTGACATATTTTTTCTGCTTCTATTGAGATGATTATTTTTGAAATTATAATTTGTTAATATGGAGAATGATTAATTGCTTTTTGAATTTTTTAAAGATTTATTTATTTGTTTATTTATTTTTTGACAGACAGAGACACAGAGAGAGAGGGAACACAAGCAGGGGGAGTGGGAGAGAGAGAAGCAGGCTTCCCGCAGAGCATGACCTGAGCAGAAGGCAGACACTTAACAACTGAGCCACCCGGGTGCCCCATTTCTGAATGTTAAACCAACTGTACTTTTCTCCACTTGATTACAATGTATTATAATTTTTATTATTGTTAGATTTGATTTGCTAACATTTAGTTTAAAATTTTTGCATCATGAGTAGTCTTCTCCTATAGCTTCTTTTGATAACTTCTTCTTCTTTTAGTAACAGAATGACTCTGGCTTCACAGAATATTTTGGGAAGTATTTTCTGCCCCTACCATTTCTGGAAGAGCTTGTTCAGAATTGCTACTATTCTTCTTTTAATGTTTGATTGAATTTTCCGGTAAAACCAACTGGTCTTGGATTTTTGTTTTTGGAAAATTTTTAATAACAAATTCAAGTAGTCTCCTGATATCAATTATTAATTATTCAAAATATCTATTTCTTTTTAAGATTACTTTAGTGGTTTGTTTCTTTCAAGATATTTATCCATTTATTCCACATTGTCATATTTCTTGGCATAAAATTATTTACAATACTCAATAATAACTTTTTAATAACTGTAGATTTTGTAGTTATATTCTCTAATTCTTGCTGTTGATAATATGAATATTCTTTATTTTTTTCCTGATCCTTCTGATTTGAGAATTATAAATTTATTGATGTTCTCAGGAAATCTGTTTGGTTTCATTTTTTTCCTATTGTTTATCCATTTTCCATATCATTGATTTTTGTTCTATTTATTTTCTTTCTTCTTATTTTAGGTTCTTCTCATCCCTTGTGATTCATGCTGAAGTAATTACCTTTCTTATTTTCTAATATAGGCTGTTAGTGCTATAAATTGTCCCTCTAAGTGTTGCTTTTGATATATTGTGTTTTCATTTACATTCAGTTCAAATTTCTTATAATTCCCTTTTTGATTACCTCATTAATCCATGGATTATTTAGAAGTGTGTTATTTAGTTTCTAATATTTACACATTTTCCAGGGATCTTTCTGGTATTGACTTCTAATTAATTACACTATAGTCAGAGAACATATTTTATATTACTTAAATGCTCTCAGATTTATTGAAACTTATTTCATGGTGCAAAATATAGTCTAAGTCCCTCTTAATTATACTGGTTAACTCCATTCAGTAGGAGAGTGGGCTTATAAGGACATGGTTACCAAGGTGTGTATTGACAGTCATAACTGTTTATTATGTACTAGTCCTCGTGCAACTGGGAACTCAACAAGCTCTCATGGAACTTAACAAGCTCTCATGGAACTTATATTGTATTCATGGAGGAACACTAAAATAAAAACCTACACTAATAAGTGAAGAAATGAATTATAGATTATATTAATTACTATGAAACACATAAGCAGGACATGGTGATAAAACAAATGGTCTGGATGTTGCAGTTTTACCAAGGATAACCAGACTGTCTACAGAAGGATAACTGAGTCCTGAAGGTGGAATAGACTAGGCATTCAAATAACTGAGAGAGAAAATATCATTTCTTTTTTTTAAAGATTTTATTTATTTTATTGACAAAGAGAAACACAGTGAGCGAGAGAACATAAGCAGGGGGAGTGGGAGAGGGAGAAGAAGGCTCCCTGTGGAGCCGGGAGTCCGATGCAGGGCTTGATCCCAGGACCCTGGGATCATGACCTGAGCTGAAGGCAGCCGCTTAACGACTGAGCCACCCAGGCACCCCAGAAAACATCTTTTCTTTAAATAGAGGGAATACTAGCAAGCAGAGTGAAAGAGTTTCGTGTTGGAGTGTCAAAAGTGTGAATTAGAAAAGTTGCTGTAACTTCAAAAGTTGCTGTTTGTAGAAGCCAATAGGAACCATATGATCAGTTATTTCAATCTTTTCCCAAGTAAATTGGAAATTAACAGAGTGACATAAACTTATTTATCATAAAAAAAGAAAAATAATAATCTGGTTGTTGCTTGGAGGATTGGAACCTAGGTTAAAGGAGGGATAACAGATATTTGCTGATCAGAATAACAGTTAACACAAAAATACCAGTTGGGAGGCTGCACAATTTTCTAGGAAGTCTAGGCTACTAGAAGTGAGTTAGAGAAGTGGATGGATAGTAAATATATTTTTCAGAGGTATAGAACCAACTGGGTTTGTTGATGGATCACATATGGTGGTTAAAAGAAAAAGCAAATGAATCTCAAAACCATTATCCTAAGTAAAGAAGTCAAACACAGAGGACTACATATCTATATGGTCCATTCATATGAATTTATAGATAAGGAAAAACTCTAATGACAGAAAGCCAATCAGTAACTATCTAGGGCTAGAGGTCAGAGAAAGGGTGAAGTCTAAGGTGTCAGAGGAATGTTTAGGGTGATTGGATTTTTCTATATCTTGATTGTGGTGAAGGTTACATGACTATACACAATTATTCAAATTCATATAACTATACACCTACACTGTGGGAATTTTATTGTATGTAAATATTACCACAACTATTAAAATAGTCAAATATAAATTGGGACATATTTACATCTGGCATTATAGATAAGGAAATTACTTTAAGATACAAAAAACTAGTACAATTTTAGTATACCAAAATGCTCCATAAACATATCTTCTAAGAATATAAAATACTATTAAAAAACTAAGCATATAAGAACATGAGAATTACCAAAAGAAATTTAAATGGTCAAAACAGAAAAGTAGTCTTCTGGTTTCAGTTATTATATATAAAATGATGGGAAGTCATTGCTCTTTTTCTTACAACATGAAGACCCTGGGCAAGAAAAACTAAAATCAATGCATTTTTTTTGGACCCATCAGAAAACTTGGGTCATAGAGCAAACTACCTTGAAATCTGGAGGTACACTCAGGGAGATAGAATACTTGAAGTCAGCTCTCCTGGAGTAGGAATCATTAGACTCTGTAAAACAGTAGAAGGACCTAAATAATATTTTTGACATTTTTCTAAAGGCTGAGTGTGAATTACCATAAGAATATAAAGCTCCTGAGGCTGCAGGGAATAATACAAAGTACATTCTTAGAGCACAGAACAATTAAAAACTAGAAATCAATAAAAAGGATGTATCTTAAAAATCCCCAACTATTTGGGAATTAAATAATACATCCTTAATAACACGTGGGTAAAAGAAGCAGCCTAGGAAATTCATAAGTCATTTTGAACTAAATGAAAATAAAGCTACAACCTACAAAATTAGTGGGATGCATCAAAAGTGGCCCTTATGTTGAAATTTAGAACTCTAAATAATTAAACACACACACACACATATATGAAAGATATACTTTATATAATATTATATTATATAATGTATTATATTATATGAAAACTATATTATATAGAAAACTAGGCAAAGAAAATGAGAGCAAAGGTGATGATAGACTTTAAGTACAAATCAATGTTATTGAAATTAGGAAATAATAGAGAATGTCTTTGAAACCCAATCTTAGTCCTGGAAAAAAATCACAAAAATTAATAAAATTGTTGCCATGTAAACCAAGGTGGGGGCGAAGAAGACAGGACTAAAATAAAGGTCTTCATTACTGATTCCATTGACATTAAAAGATAATAAGGTAATATTTTAAACATTATGCCTATATTTTGACCTCTTAGATGCTAAGGACTAATTCATTGAAAGATATAAACTGTAAAAATTCACTCAAGGAAAACTAGATAAATGTTAACAAAATTGAATTAATTGCCAAAAAAAAAAAAAAAACAACAAATTCAAAAGCCAAAATACAGGGCCCAGATATTTTCAACATGAATTGTACCAAGAGTGAAAGGAAGAAATAATATCAACTTTACACAAAGTACTTCAGAATACAGTGGAGGAGGAACAGTTCCCAATTCATTCAAGAGAACAGCATAATTCTATTTCCAAATCTAATTACAAAAAAGAAATCCACAGACTCATATGGTCTCATAATCATAGACACAAGAATCCTTAACAATATATTAGCAAATTCAATTCAGCAACATATACAAATATAAAACATCATCACTAAATGTTACTCATTGGAAGGTAAGGCTGGTTCAACATTTGCATATCCTTATAATTCCTCATATTAACAAAATAAATATGATTATATCCATAGATGCAGAAAAAGTGTTTTATAAATTTCAACAAGCTTCATGATAAAAATTATCAAAAACGTAAGCATAGAGGGGCATCTGGGTGGCTTAGTGGATTAAAGCCTCTGCCTTCAGCTCAGGTCATGATCTCAGGGTCCTGGGATCGTACCCCGCATCAGGCTTTCTGCTCTGTGGGAAGCCTGCTTCCCCCTCTCTCTCTGCCTGCCCCTTGGCCTACTTGTGATCTCTGTCTGTCAAATAAATAAATAAACTCTTTAAAAAAAAATGTAAGCATAGAAGGAAAATTCTAATTAAGGTTTTTATATGAGAAACCCAGTGTTTTCTAATAGATATTGACAAAATAATTCTAAAATTTATATGGAAATGAAAAGGATCTAGCATAGCCCAAATAATACTAGAGAACAACAAAGTTGAAGGAATCATAGTATTTGATATCAAGAATTATATAAAAGTACATTAATCAAGATAATATGAGATTATGAAAGAATAGACACATAAATAAATGCAACAAAATTGAGTACCCAGAAGAGACTGACACAATATAGTAAATTGATTTTTGCAGAGGATCAAAAAATGTCCCTGGAACAAATGGGTGTCCGTATGCCAAAAAACAAACAAAACAAAACAAAACAAAACAAAAAACAAAAAATCTAGTCCTGGATTTTATACCTTTCACAAAAATTAACTCAAAATGGACAGTGGACTAAACATAAAACTCAAAATATAAAACTTCTACATGGAAACTAGGGAGGAAAACTTTGTGACTTTAGGTTTGGTGTTGAGTTTTCAGATATAATGCCAAAAGCATAACACATGAAAGAAAAATATGATGGGTTGGGCTTCAATAAAATTTAAAAAACAAATGAACAAAACTTCTGCCTTTAGAAAAGAAATTACTAAGAGAATGAATAGACAAGCCACACAAACTTGACTATTTTGCAAATATTTTATTTTACAACACACTTACCTGATAAAGGTTTTGTATCAAAGAACTCTTAAAACTCAACAATGGGAAACAAATAACCCTATTTAAAAATGAACTAAATTGCTGAAATTCACCAAAGTAGATACAAAAAGATGGCAAGGAAAATATGTGGAAAGATGCTGAACATCTTCTTTTTTTTCCCATTAAGGAAATGCAAATTAAAACAATATAGAGATAATACTACACAGCTATTAGAATGTCTAAAAGCCAAACAACTGGTCATCGTCAGTGCTGATAAAAAAAAAAAAAATGGTACAACAGGAACTCTCTTTAGGTCCTGCTGAGGAGACAAATGATAGAGCCACTTTAGAAGACAGGCTGTCAATTTCTTATAAAGCCAGACCTAAATTAACATATGACACAGCAGTCATACTCCAAGGTATTTTCCCAACTGACTTAAAAATGTATTTCTATGCAAAAAATTGTATGTAGATGTTTATATCATCTTTGTTCATAATCACCAAAAATTAGAATCAATCAAGATGTTCTTTAAATGGAGAATTCATCAATGAATGAGCTGAAATACATCAATACTGTGGAATGCTGATCAACAATGGAAAAGAACAAGGTATTAATTCACACAGTAACATGAATGAATTTTAAAGGCATATTTCTAAGTATAGAATCCAGTCTGAGAGGGTTATATCTTGTGTAATTTCATTTACATGACATTTTGGAAGAGGCAGAACTATAAGTGATAGAGAACAGATTAATGGTTGCTAGGAGTTTTGGAAGGGGAAGCATTACTCTGGGGATTTTGGGGATGGTGAAACTATTCTGTAATGGTAAATATCTGACACTCTTTGTTTCTAAAAGCCCATATCATAAGTAAACCTTAAAGTTTGCAAATTAAAAACAAATTTACTGGGAGGGTGGGGGATTTCTGGATGGATTTTAGACTTTAGCAAAATATCTGTCTTACAAATGTATGACGCAAGCATACTGAAGGCGGTAGGAAGAAGGGCATTGACCTCAGCAACTAAAAAGAACTGGAAACTGTAATTCTGATGACAAAAGGGATTATACAGAGCACAATAGTCTAGTTAGTAAAGTCATCTCTCATGGGGGGTATGAGTTAGCAAATATGAAACCCCTGTACATAGATACTGGAAATGATCAAATGAATGAATTGATGGTGGATGTCAGGAGCCATACATGTATATTATGAATGTGCGTGTGTGTACATATGCACTGAATACACACGTATGTTTTCCCACATATGTATATGCATATGGACTAAAATGCAGAGTTTTATAGATGCAGAAAGCAGGGAATTAATATTGGCCAAGTTTCAAAATATGTTTATATCATAATTCTTTTGAGTTTTACAGTAAGGATGGATCATTAGTCTATAGTATTTCTTTATTTCTTTGTGGCAATTGATGTTTCTAGTCTTATTTAATAGCTGTAGTGATAGACTTTATGTTGCTATATGCTGAGCTCATTTTGACAGATTCTGCAGGGAAGTTATTTTGCACAGACTGGAATTTGGTTTAGTGACAGGCCATACAAGAAAATGGATCTTTAACCGAATAATGCGATGCACAGTGTGTTAATTCCAAATGATTTATTTTGAATGTTAATTTGTTTCTCATTATATTATTCTTACTGGTTTGGGGTGTTGAGATTTTTTTAAGACAGTTTTGAGTAATTTTAGGATCACAGCAAAACTGAAAGGAAGACACAGAGATTTCCCACATATCCTTTGCCTCACAAATGCACTGCCTTCTGCCTTATCAATGTCATCCACCAGAGTGGTACATTTGTTATAATTAATGAACCTACATTTTCACATTATAATTACTCAAAGTCCATAGTTTACCTTAGGGTTCGCTCTTATGATTATGTTCTATTGGTTTGAACAAATGTATAGTGACATGTATCCATCATTATAGTATCATACAGAGTATTTTCACTTCTAGAAACCATGTATATGCCACCTTTTCATTCATGTTGGATTTTATTTTGTTTTGTTTTACTGACTCTGCAAATTAATATATTTATAACTTATAAACCTTAATATGATTTATAAACCTTGATATGATGACCTCCTAGGAGCTTTTCTTCCACCAAACTGAAACCAAATTTACTTGTGTCATTCTCAATTCTTCTGGATATGGGCAATACCTGAGGAGTCATGTGGCACAGTATACGTATACGGCAAGGAAGACAACAAACAGCCTCTGATTGAAAATAAGCAGATTTCATCTCTAAATCTGTGGCCTGGCTCCTTGGATTCCTGGTTCCTGCATGTCTTCAATTTGCAAACATCTACGTTTACTTCTTTCTTTATGTATTTTTTTGCTTTTTGTTTGTTTGTTTGTTTTTGTTTTTTTGGTTCTACGTCATTCCTAACTTGACTATCTTTCAGAATACAAAATATATTTGTGGATTGCTCTGAAAGTTTAGGTTTTAGACTTGACCTAGATTATGAGACTTTGAGAAATTCCAAGTTCCTGACTTATATAAGACTTTTTTTGAATTATAGTGATCTATCTAAACAATAGTTTAAAATGCGAACGTTTCTTTGATTTTGTAAACCAAACAGAAATCACATAGAAATTGGCCTAGAATTTAATTGGTATCTCTAAGAAATGAATGGGGAGCTGAATCAAGTGCTTTACTTGCTCTTTTTCATTTGTTAAACTCTACGGTAATATTTTTATCTGATCTTACTCTGCTTCTAAAATATAACTGCAATGATAATTATGCAGCATAAATTATGTTTTGTATTCCATATGCTTGAGAAGTTCCCTTACTTTGAGTTATCCTGTAGCAATGTCTATCTTAAATCGTGTCTCCAAAGAGGCTTAGAAACATGTCTCCTTTTGATTATATTCATTAAATCAAGGAATATTTATTGTGTTTAAAGAACAATTCTAGATGTTAGGAATAAAATAATGAGCAGAAAAGATATAATTCTTGCCTCACAGATCTATCAGTTGGAAAGGCAGATCTTATCAATTACCATAATAGAAAAAATTCAAGTCTTGGGAATACATTTTTGTATCGTACTTTGAAAAAGCATTACCGAAAATAGGGGTTACATAAAACTGAGATGCTGTAATCAAACAATAACCTAGATCATAAGCTATCTTTAAAAAATCAGTTTGTAAATGTCAAGTCAAATTAAATTTATTAGACAGAATTGGAAGTTCCAGGTAAAAATGAACCCGGACATACATTATCTGTAATTAAAATTTATTCACTTTTAAAGATTAAAATATTTCCATCAAATCAAATCCCAAGTGAGTCCCAAACTGCTCTAGTTTTCCTTAGTAACCTGTATCTTGTGACCCCCATGTATATAGGAGAAATACCTGGTCTACTGTGTCTATATTTTAGCCTTTATAATCTTTTGGAAGTAATGCATTTCATTGTATCGTTACCTTTTGTGTGAAATAGTGATTGAATTTATTTTTCCTAGGTTTATGTGTGTGAAACAGTAATTACATTGATTTATCATAAATTTATCAAGGGAAGGACTCCCTTTGTACTGCTAACTATTTTACTTAGCCCATACCCATTTTATCTGGGTTACACATTAAATAGAATTTCTAAATATATAAATTTATAAAATACCTTAAGCACCAGTTAGGTGCTGTAGTAGATAATGTGGGATCAGCAATACAAATAATAAACTGAGTTCTTACTTCACAGAACATTGAGCTTCACTTTGATGGGGAGGGGGCTCTAAGTCAGACTTCATACAAATAGTTAAACAAGTAGGTATGCAATTGTGACAAGCAATATGAAGGACAAATTAAAAAATGCTATCAAAGTGGAAATAGAAATGTGTAAATCAAGAAGGGGTGTCATAGAAATGTTCTCTAAGTAAGGGAAATTGAGTGCAAGGCAAGAAAGATGAACAGATGTTGAGAGGCACTGATTTAGTTACAGGTGGTAGGAGGAGGATTGGATAGAGTGGAACAACAGGTGGAGGTAATACTAAGGCCTTGAACCTAAAAGGACTGGATGCTGTCCAGAACCCAACATGCTTGTAATGAAAGAGCAAATGAACAGAAAAAATGTCTGCAACAATAGGTCAGATAAATCTGGACTTTGCAGGTTATGCATAGTATATTAATTTACTTTAAGAAAACTGCATCTTTAAGGTTATATTCGTTGATCATGTTTCTTATCCTTTCACTCTTTTTCTTAAATAATCTCTACACCTCACATGGGGCTCGAAATCATGACCCTGAGATCAAGAGTCATGTGCTCTTTTAATCAGGCAAGGACTCCAATTATGTTTTTTTAAATGTTAATTTTACTGCTGTTCTAGCAGAGTATTGGAGAGAGACAGGAATAGAACAAGACATCAATTAGAAGGCTTTTAAAATAGTTCAGATAACTTGTAATAAGAGAAAAAAAAGGGGGCATTTGAATAGAAATTTACTTAAGTGGGATGGATTAAGGTGGGTGATGAGAGAGTGGTTTCTAAAACACATCCCAGATTTCAGCCGTGAGCACTGGATGTGTAGTGCAGTCCATTGCTCACATGAAGAAGACAGAGAAATATGCTTCAGGGATGATGCTGAAAGTTTCACACAGGTATGTTTGTGGCATTTACAAGACACCAAAAAGATGATCTCAGACAGATGTGTGTTGCAGAGCTTTAAAGAGAAGTCCGGAATAAAATGTTTGAGTCATCTGCATATTTACCATGTGTGGAGTTATGTAAGTGGACAGTAACCGAAGGAGAGAGTATAGAGTGAGAAGAAAAGTGGCCTCATATGGAGTCCCAGGTAAACTTGAGTAATTTCCTGAATTCAAGTTGAGGGGAAAATGACAATAAACATGCTAATAGACAGACCAGAAAGCTGGGCAAAGCACCAGGAGAGTTTTGTGTCTCTGAAATGAAGTAGAATGTTTCCAAGAAAGAATGATTAATTGTGCCAAATGTTACTGAGAAATCCAGATATTTTAAATTAAATAATAACCTCCATTGCCCCATTCACATTCACATTTTTATTCCCTCACTATTTTTCCCTAACCTAGTCCAATTCTAAAACAAAATTAATTTTTTTTAAGATTTTATTTTTTTATTTGAGAGAAAGAGAGAAAGCATGAGCAGGGGGAGGGGCAGAGAGAGCAGCTGACTCCCTGCTGAGCAGGGAGCCCAATACAGACTCGATTCCATGATCCTGAAGGTAGAGGCTTAACTGACTGAGCAATCCAGGCATCCAAAACCAAAACACTTCTTGATCATTTTCATTTGTATTGTTTTAGGAAGGTTATTCATGTTTCCAAATAGTTTGTTTAGACCTTTAGTTTTTGATCCATTAGCTTAAAATATATTCACCTTTCTTAAGAAATATATTTTTTCACCATATTACAAAGATATTTATATTTCAATACTTTTGTTTGTAACTGTTAAATTCTTTTTTTAAAAGATTTTATTTATTTACAACAGAGAGAGAGATCACAAGTAGGGAGAGAGGCAGGCAGAGAGAGAGAGAGAGAGGAGAAGCAGTCTCCCTGCTGAGCAGAGAGATCACAAGTAGGCAGAGAGGCAGGCAGAGAGAGGAGGAAGCAGGCTTCCCACTGAGCAGAGAGTGTAATGTGAGGCTCCATCCCAGGACCCTGAGATGATAACCTGAGCTGAAGGCAGAGGCTTAACCCAATGAGCCACCCAGGTGCCCCTGTAACTGTTAAATTCTTGAGAATCCAATTTCTAATCCTTTTGTTAGCTCTTAAATTCTTGAGAATCCAAATTCTCGAGAATCTAATCCAATTCTTGAGATGATTTACTGGAATCATCCTGTAATTTTGTTTGTTTCCAAAAATATGATGACATTGGGTCTTCATTTTTAACTGATAATTTAGATCAATCTACATTAAGAGCTTATTATCCTTTATACTTCTTTAGAACACATATTAATTTTGGTCCTCATTTTTCCTATCAATTTTTTCCACTTCTTTTTCACTTGACTTTTCTCTGTCTTTCAGAAATTTGTCAGAATCTTTATTCTGCTTGTATCCATACTTGCCATCTGCAAATACACACAGGGAATTTTTGTCTATTTTGTACCTATTATTCCAAAGCTTTCAGAAAATAACAGAGGCAAATTTATGTGCTCAGTCTTTCTGGAACTAAAAACTTGTCCATTGGATTAGCTATCATGGGCATATCAATGGGATATCAGAGTGGATTTAGATACTGACGCTGGTGGGAAAGCTTGAGTCCTGAGCAAGTGAGCTCCTGAAGAAGCCGGAGAAGGGTAAACACAGAAGTGGGTATTGGTCAGGAAGGAAATGACATGATGCAAACCCAGCCAGACAGAATTAACTTTTTCCTTTGAAGTTTTCAGTCCCCTTATTTCTTTGGAAACTTTAGATGCGTAGAGATTTGGACATTCCACAGAAATGTGGGCTTCCAGTGTGGTATAAATGCAGAAGAGTATTGTTAGTAATTCTCCAAATAGCTTGCTTAATGGTGATGGGCATTTGTTATATTTAAATACAATAATCCCTCTTTTCTGCTGTCTTGAAGGGTATGGTTTGTAACAATTCCAAAGTCCATAACCTATGTAAAAACTAGTATTTCCAAGATGAACACCCTCTGTGTATAATTTAGATTTTTTTCTAAGTAAACTGCCCCAATTTAAAATTAATTTGCCATTTGTAAGCCGAGTTACAAAATATTCCTGAGATCACTTAGTGTCAGCAAGACTTTGCATTATGCAGAAAAGTCTTCCACAAACTTTGAGAGTCCCTTATGCATTTTTCCTCTAAATCATTTATAAAAATGTTAAATAAGGCATATGCTGGCACTGCTCCCTAAGGAGCATTGCTGTTTACACTTCTTTATTTAGAAAAGTGCCTACTTATTCCCAACCTTTCCTCTTGTCTCTAAGCTAGTTTTGTATCCATGACAAAACAGTTCCCTAGATCCCATGTATTCTAAATTTTTAATACATTTTGGTACATAATTTTATAAATAAATTTTTTAAGAAGTCCCAGTAGTTATTATTTTTACTGACATGCTTTTGTACTTTTTTTTTTCTCCCTTTAAAAGCTTTGGTGATTTACTTTTTATGGCTTATTTATATATCCTTTTTATGGGACCCATTAACTATTATACGAATACATATTGTTTGCTCTCTTTATTAGATAATCTACTAGTTTTCTTGGAATATCATTGGACCCTATTGTTTATTTTAGTACCTTATTCCAGAGGAATGAGAGACCAATCACCTTAGTCATCCATAACAATGGTTTTTCTTTTCTTTTTTTTTAAACTTCTTTAGATATTTCCCTATAGCTCACTCAGACAGAGCTAGACATGTCCAAAGTATTTACAACATTATTTCATGGACTATTCCATGCTTTTCATAGGTCCCATGAAAGCTATTTCCTTTTTTGATCTATCCTAAAAGTAGAAAATCCCCATTGAGAATTGTTGGAGACTGAAACTTAGATTATTTGGCATATCTTCAGCCCCTTATTCACTAGTCAACCCAGTTGAGGAGGGGTTGTCAGATAATTTCAACAGGAGTGTAGTAAGTCTCACAATATGAAGCACATGATTACATTTTGTCTTATAATGCATATTACAAACCTACAGAGTAAGCAAAACATGGTTGCATGTAATCCATTTCACACAATGTCCTTGATTCTCAAAAACAAAGCTAAACTATTTTTATCATGCAGTAAAAAGAAACAGCCTTGGGTGTTTGCTACGTTCCTTTTCCCAGAGCTACAGCTGATAGAGGCAGGTTAATACAAAGTTCTTGGTCCAATTAACACTGTTTTCACGAATACTCACTTAGTGCATTTATGCTAGATTGAAGGATGTATGTATACTGCTTTTTCCTGATTGCCTCTTTGATACTCTGACCAAGGGATTATACAGCATGGCTCATTACAGGTAAATTGTTTCAGATTCTTGTTCCTTTAACCTCTCCCACAAGCTGCCTGAGTTGCTTCACCACCTATCCCTTCTGCGTTGTGACACCCAAATTTTATGGGAATGGTAATTCATTTATGAACATGAAATGTAATGAGAATATCTAGCCATTTTAAATTAATAGATTTGGCTCATTAAAAAATTAATAAATGCAGTAGAGAGACACTAAGTTAAGAGCCTGGGTCTTAAGAGGATGGGCAAAACAGTTGGGACAAACTCAGCTTCCATCAGCTCAGCAGAATGGGGTTCCCAAAATGATTGCAAGCAAACCAGCACTGGTTACCAACATGGAACGGCACTTCAGGCTTATGTATCTTATAAATAATGAAAACCCTTTCCAGATTCTGGTTGCGGTTTGGCTTCTCCTATTGAGAGTCAGTTAAAGGTTATTTTATGTTTTTGAGTCTAAGTGCTTTAAGGATATTTTGGGATCCTGAGAAATTATATTGAGCCAGAAAACTGAATGTGTGATTTTTGACATAGAACTTGAAGGATACCTAAAATTTCAACGAGGCAGAGATGGAAGATAAGCGAGGACATTTGAGGTAAAAAAGCAGTGTGTGCAGCAGAGCAAAAACCAAGTAATGTTAGGATGGAAATAGCTAGTTCTGCTTGACTGCAAGGTAGACTATATATGGGGCACTAATGAGAAATAAGGATAAAAATGGTGCTGCCATTTAAAAAGTGCATTGTGAAGATTGGGGGTGTGTATGAGTAGTGACAATAGAAAGCCATTTGAAGTTTTGAGAACAAGAGTGATGATCAGAGGTGAGCCTTGAAGTCCAAATCTGATTACTGTATGTTATGATGGTTGGAGCACAGAGGGGCTAGAGGCAGGTCACTCATGAGATCAAATATCAGCCTTGCTAAGAGGTTATGAAATATATAGAAGAGTAATGTTTTGGAGAAAAAAAATAGTCAATTGATGTATTATTTCCCATAGGTCTTTTTACCCTGTAGGTTTCCACCTATTGAATATATGCCATGCATTGCTTCAGAGGGCAAATTGGTACCCTCTAGTTAGAACAAAGAAGTCATTGCTCAACTTTGGGTTTCAAATTATAAATATTTTTCAGATACAGTTTAGAGTTATTGGTACTTTTGTTCATCTTCTCTGACAATTGATTGGACAGTTGGAAGCCATAAATGATGTGAGTATGCAGGCTCATCAGATTTCCTAAGGGTGTGTGTCTACAGGACAGACTTTACCAGTCGCAGCCCTACGTATCTTTTAAAGAAGGCTGTGATATTTCTTTTGTTTTTCTATTCCAAATCTGACATTTTCTTTCAAAGGAAGTTTGTATTGGCTCACTCTCACCTTGTTATTTAGAAACAGAGCTTCTGAGAACTACGCTCCCCAGAGAGTACTAGATCAATGTGGGAGCTCACATTTGTTTGAATGTATGTCAGGTAATCATCGTACAGTCCCTGACTATTGACTGAGCAAAGAGAAAGTGAAAAATTCTATTTTTCTATTGGAATCACAAATTCTAAGGATATTTCTGAAACAAAATAAAAAAGTGTGTTTTTTTGCTTCTGTTCAAAACACATCTTGTTAATCCATGACCCATAAAAATAAATTGTGGTTTGGATGATCATTATACCTGAAAGCTTTATTTAACATTGCACTACTTTATTTCTGTATTGTAATTTTCCCATGGGTAGCTAAAATTACTATTTAATATTGTTCATTTCTATGTTTCCAACTTCTCTAAATATGCATTACTTAAATATTTTGATATATACTAATGCTACTGCTTTCATGTTTATGTATATCCCAAAATGGAAACCTAAAATATGACTAATAATAGACCATAAAAACCAGAGCAAAGTTATTAAAACATGAGATTTTGTACTCTTTCTGATTCCCAAGGCCAAGTGTAAAGGTTCAATTATCAGTCTGTTGGTTTCCCTTTGATATGAGATAATTGTTAATAATACTTAACTAAGACTTGAATAATGCTTTATAACTTTTACAACGTTTTCATATGAAGTATAATATCCTCATGATAGCCCTTTGCAGTATCCTTTGTTCATTTTTCCCTTAGTTCATCGAGCCCTAGTGGGATTAAGCTACTTTTCCATGATGACAATTAGAAACGAGGAGCTGGAACATGTTTCCTTCTCTGTCTAGCTGTGTCTGGGCTTTTTCCCTAATAAGAACCTCCATGTTGCCTCTCTCCATCCTTCATCCCAGCACCATCACTTGTTCCTGGGCTTTTCTCCAATCAGCTGCATCGCAGTTGCAGCTTGTGGGCACAAATGGGCTGATAGGTGGGGATCAGTAAAGAGGAAATATCTCACAGCATATATATATATATATATATATATATTTTTTTTTTTAAGCAAGTCAGTATCATCATCTTTGTGGATGGCCTCCTGCCTGTGGATTTATTTCTTAAGTGAAAGCATCTCTTCAGCTTTTATGCAAAATGAAAGGATCATTATGAACACCAATTTAAATTAGAGTAGGCAGAGTAAATCTGTAAAAGACAAAAAAAAATTAATCACCTGTGGCAACTGTCATTTGAAGTTATCCTTCCCTCATTCCACTCCAGCTCATCCACATAAACACAAAGAGAGATCATATTATTTACTGGTATCAAACTGCAGAATTTGGCTTGCCTTAGGCATTGCTCTAGCCCAGAATCCAAGCCGCCACAAATATCAATTTGGAATGCAGCTTCAGCTCTAGTGGAAAAGCTGTCACGGGCAAGGCTAAAATACTGAGAATGCTGAGCTACTGACATTGCTAAAGATGATCATGAAGACATTTATCCAGCCTCTCCTGCCTTCCCTTCTCCCAGCCCTTCCGAAGCTTATGTCAAGTGTGACAGGCTAGGTGATGAATGGGTAGAAAGTTGACAGGTGACGACAGGCGGCTGAGTAAGTGAAATCCTCTATCGTTAATTCTTGTGATTTTTACCTTTCTGACACAATGAACTGATATTAGAATGTGCGACTAAATAAGCCACACTGAGAAAAGTCATTCACTAAAAAAATAGAGTCCAAAACAGAAAGCCATGCCCTCAGTTTAGTCAGGCTTCTCGATGGCTGGACTTTGGGAATACACGACATCATCAAGTCTACATTATTTAGAGTTTAAGTGGGATGATTAGCTGTGTTGTTTTCCCCAGGAATATATATCCAGCCTGCTTAGCTCAAAGTCATGAGTCAGAAAAATTCCATTTCTCATAAATCTCTTCTAGACTAGACTCAAAAAGAAATCAGCTCATTGGAATTTTGATTAATGAGAAGAGGAGAAAGGTTTCAGGGTGAGTGCTTTGTTCTATTGATGTCCATGAAATGTTGGTGACTGCCTGACACATCCCAGTCCAAAGCAATTGAAAATCATTTTAACTTTGCTTTGTTTTGAGAGGCTTAGGGGTTATTGAATTGAGAGAAATTGGACTGAAACAAGTAATTTTTTTGACACAGGCCACTAAACAGCTTGGAGACCAAGAGCCTTAAGGCCCCAAGCAGGTCGTTTAGTATTAGAGTAGTGCCTTTCTTAGGGGGTCATTTCTCATATAAATATACTGAGAAACAGAAATATTGGTGATCTTCCAAATTCCTTTACATGTCTTTATATTCTGCAGTCAGCAATTAATGGCAATAAGGTTTTTACCTACACCTCTCTGTCACAATTAAGATCAGTATGGATAGAGGAAATGATAAGGTCATAACCCCTCTTTAGAGTAGGGAGCAGAATTTCATGATTCAAGTTCAAAAACACACATTTCTATTCTAGATAACATATCATCCTTTTTGAGGACCCAAAGGAATTACACTTGTCAGGATTTTTAAATATCATAATACTGGAGTAGAGACTGAAAACAATTCTTACATTACTTTTCTACTTTTTAAACACAGTTTTATGACCATAGTGTTTTGTTCTTTGCATTCTTTTATTTGAAAATTCTCATTCTATTTAAAGTATATATTTCCATTACTAAAATAAAAGTGACCTAATTAAACCAACTTTTAACTCAATTATGATACCATGACTTACATGCTGATTCTTCTTGATTTAGGACATTTTATTTTTTTATAATCCTTTAAATATTTTATTGCAGTTATATTCTTAAGGTATATATGTGATATTTCCTACTTTGGGGACTCCTGTAATGCTCCTTCTTAAAAAGTATATTTGGCAGTATCTTTAGTCCTTAAAGCTTTACATCCTTTTATAGATAAAATTTTTTTATGTCAGCTATCTGTTTTTCTTATCTTTCTGTACCATCTTCTTGGGAAAATTATAATTTTATTATACATGTTTCCATAATTATTAATACTGTATATTACAGCATATTTTATGATGGTGAGATATATATAGCTTCACAAACAAATTCAGTTGTACTCTCTGGGTTTTTGTTACTACTTTTTTATATACCTATTTTATGCTTATTTTAAACTTTGCCTTTTTTAATTTTGTTACTTCTAAATCCTTATTGCTCTACTGTTGAGGCAAAATAGAATTTAAAGCATTACTCAGCTTATGCTTTCTTGTATCTCAGAGGAATTTTAGATTCTCTGTATTTTGGGGTCAAATCCTTACCCATGAAATCATAAACAGGTTCTGGATCTTCAAGTTTGGCCAAGAAAATTAATGACTAGAACCTCAAGTTCCTTCTGGAATATTAGCTTAATTCTTAAATAAGGTAAAATATATCTAGTGCTTAAGAAATAGCATAGTAAGCCCTCACTAAAGAGAAGTTCTACTTTTTTTGTTTATTCTAGATTCTAGGGATCATTTACAGAATACAAAAGGAAATGTCTCCTCTCAGCTTAGTTTAAGTGATTTTATTTGGGGTATTCTGCATAGCACTTAGGATAGTAAAGAAAATCAAGAATTGTTTCTACTCTCAAGGAAATTTCAGACTAAGGAGACAGAAGACATGTTCTAATGAATAATAACTCAATGTGACATGTACTTTATAAAAGCATGTAGCATAAAGAAGTGAATAGGATGAGAGACTCACCACTATTGGGGGAGGGGAAAGTTGGGATAGCAACCTACTTATCATGAACAAACTTGTCATGAGCAAGTTTGAGAAGAATGGATATTGTTTACCAGCTATCAAGGTGTGAAGAGGGGAAGAAAATTCCAGGTGAAGTAACATCATATAGATAGGATATATATAAAGCCATATAAAATAAAGATTTTAGACGTAATAAAGAGCATTATAAATATTGCAAAAAAGCTTAGTCAAATGTGTTGTATGTATTTTAAATATTAACAAAGACATTTCATTGGTTTATAATACATTTTCATATATGTAAGAGATTTGCACAGAGGAGTATAAAGTACAAAATGAAGGTCACCTTTCACCATCAAAATATTGATCTCTGTTAAGAATGTTTCTTGCAGCCTTCTAGAAATATTCCATGAATATGGATGTCTATGTCAGGATTCACCCACAGGCAGTCTGAGGCAAATTGTTCTTGGTTTTGTATGGACAACATGGTAGTTTAAAATTTGAAAACTAAATCTGAATTCACTTAAGTGTGCAATCCATCCTACATTCTACCACTACATCTTATTCTTTTACTTAGCTACAACTGATAGTAATAATACTTGCAGGTCTTTGAAAGAGAGCTGTGGAATTGTGACCCCTGAAAGTGTGAGTGTGTGTGGATGTATGTTTTGTGTGTGTCTGTGTATGTGTTTTATGTAAAGAATCATGTTACACTTCTGTAGTACACCTTGCTGTTTTTCTTCATATTATGTAGTGAATATTTTCATATCAGTACCTATAAATTTACATTATGCTTTTAAAATAGTTATATAGTATTCCTTTTTAAGGTTACATCATAATTTATTCGACCAGTCTATGAATAATAAACATTGTTTTCTTGTGTTTTGTTATTAAGACAGTATCAGAAGCAAGATTCTACACATATAAATTCAGGCATTTATGTGAATGTACCTATAGATAAATGTATAAGGAGGGATTTAATTGGAAGTTTTGGGGATATTGACCATTTGTCCCTTCAGTGTTTTTTAACTAATGGTAAAGTGAAACTCAAAGGAAAAGGAAAATAAAAAGAAGCAGTTATTAATGATAGGAAATGCCCCAAATTCCACAAATCTGTGGTTCACTGGCAAAGCCATATTGAAGCACACAGCTGGGATATGAAGTCAAATAGTCACTTCCCTCTACCCAATACTGTCTAGATCTGACACCACTCCAGGAGAGAGTCCGGTCTTGCTAACTGGGACATGCAAGAAACCAGATGCATGGTAGATGGCAAGCCCATTGCACAGACCCATTAGCCTTTTGTTTCTGACCCCAGATGATGATCACATGCAAACAGGAGATTTGAGTGAGACACAGCTAGGACTGCTGACACACCAAAGAACAGGGAGGCACTGGAAAGTAGTGGAATGTATTTTAAGAGAAAATATCTTACCTATTAATGAAGAGATCTCATTTTTTGTTTTTTGTTTTTGTTGTTTTGTTTTGTTTTTAATTTGGATAATAGTCGATGAATTCCTTTCAAAAAGTTTATAGCAATTTAGGCTCAACTAAAAATCCTCGGCAATATTTGGTATTGTTTAACATTTACCAATCTAACAGTCAAAGGAAGTTTCCCTAATTGTTTAAAATTGCATAACTTTAACTATGAAAAAAGTTGAGGAGGTTTTTTTTTTTTGCCATAAGTTTATTGATCATTTATTATTTTTCACCTCTATTAAACTTGTATATACATAACTTACCCTTTTCTAGGGAGTTAATATTTATCAAAGCAGCCATAAAAAAAAGGATGAGATCTTGTCATTTGCAACAACATGGATGGACCTAAAGGGTAGCTGCTAAGTGAAGTAAGTCAGACAAAAACAAATATCATTTGTTTTCATTTATATGTGAAAAACAAAACAAAAAATGAGTAAACAAACAAACAAACAAAACCAAAATCAGACCTATTGAATTCAGAGAACTGATGATTGCCAAATGTGAGGAGTAGGGGAATGGGCAAAATGGGTGAAGGAAAGTTGGAGATACAAGCTCCCAATTATAGAATGAGTAAGTCATGAGACTAAAAGGTACAGCACAGGGAATATAGTCAATGATGCTGTAATAGTGTTTCTGGTGACAGATGGTACATACACTTGTGGTGAACACAGCATAATGTACAGAGTTGTCAAGTCACTATGTTGTACACCTGAAACTAGTGCAACACTGTGTGTCAACTATACTCAAGTAAGAAAGAATAATTAAGTGTATCATCAAGAATAAAACACAGACTAGACAGATAATTTTATTGGGTCTTGAGTTTTCTTACAAAACATTGACCAAAATGAAATTTCATTATATATTCCAAAGTGATAGGAATGTTAGAGAAAAATGTCACACGCTCCTTAGTTCACTGGTATTGAGTAAAATCTTCATATTTTTAATCTATTTTTGTTAAATTAAATTTCATAAACATGAATGTTTCGAGTAAAAGGAATGAAATTGGGGAAAACTTCAGAAAAATCTGTGCTGCATTTCAAATATTACTTATTATAAGGAAAATTATATTGTTTTCTGGTTATTCAATTTTCCCAATACTGTAATGAATAATCCAAAAATTTTCCACCAATTGAAATACGATCTTTATGAGACACTAAATTCCCATATAAATTTGGAGACCTTTCTTTTTACAAAAAATATTGACTTTTCTGGTTATTTCTCTGCCTATAACATGCTCTTTATAATAATGTAACTTTATGCTTTATTTTTGACTGATAATATCTTCTTCTTCAGATCTTTTTCTTTTGGTTTTTCTCACCTCTTTATTTTTCCAGGTGATATATCAGAATCATTTCCAAAAAGAGTTGATAATAATTACATAAAGATGATATTCTCACAGCATTGAGACTTCATATCCAAAACATGTGTTTTGATTTTTTAAAGGAAATATTGTACATGTTTATAATTTTTTAGAATGAAGTTTCTGTTATATTATTTTTTTCAGTGTATTTCACAAAGAATAGTAAAGTAAATATCGTTCTACTTGCCCAATTTTTACTAGACCTGCAGTATCAATTTTACCTCCTTATGTGTTGCTGAGCTTAGTTCTTGACTCTCTCATGGTTGTATGTGTTTTAAACACTAGTTTTGGGTTTATTTTATTGTTGGTGGTGTAATATGATTTAAATTATTTTCTATGACTGGTCCTAGGCAACTTTTCCTTTTTACACATCAGTGCTCTTAAAGTTGCCATGATTTTTCTCATGAAGACCCCTAGAAATGTCACATAGGAAAACTCAGGAACTGCCTTGACATATTCAAATAGCTCATTTTATTTTTTTTATCCTGCACTCATTTAGAATGGATATCTTAGTTGTGTTTTTATATTTTAGCCTCTCATCTGCTGATATAACATTTTATGAAATATTCAGGGTTACATTTAATATAAAAACATTCTAACACTAACAAACTATCCTACATTTTCCCTTTCATATAAGATTTTATAATAAAGTCCACTTAATTATCTTGTTCTTTCTATAGAATAGCCCCTGCTGAGCTTATCCAACAGTTAAAACAAGTGAACTGGGGAACAATGTGTGTGTCATATACTTTCAGAGGAAGATAATTCTAAACTATAAGAAAAAAAATGATGTCGTTTGACATATAAGATGAAGTCAATGTGATATAGTACATGGAAACAATAGCACTGTCTACTTTTGGAGCCAAGAGTACCTTCTGCACAAAGAGTACACAGAGGGCTAGAAGCTATGCAACATCTTCAAGACTGTAGAAGAGTAGCCATCTTTCCTTAGAGGATTTGTTGCAGTCGGCTTGTACCATCAGGTCATAAGCCAGTCATGGGAGAGAAGGGAAGAAAAGCAGGCTTTGGAGAGGATAATGAAGATCTTTTAAACAGGGTTAGTAAACAGGCCAACATAAGTGACCAAGAAAGCTGGCTACTTGCTGAATAGTGTACATTTACTTTGTGTATCATAAACACACACACACCACACACACACACACACACACACACACACACACACAATTGCAGTTATCCTGCGGACTGGACTTCTGAAGCATTTAAAAATTTGCATTCTGCTAAGAGAACATTGACCACCAAACCTTAATAACTTGTTTTGCTTTGTATTCTCATAGGACTTTGCTGCTTGCTAACACTGTTTCATGTTTCTGAATGATCTTGAGAACAGTGACCTGTGTAGCTTCAGCACTTAGCTGAGATTCTGAAATTGTAAAGCTCTAGCATTTTTCTATTTTTCATTGTTGAACTTTTAATGTCATTGGAAAATGTTTATTGTGGAACATGTCAGACTGAGCCATAGTGACTTCCCGGCTACCTTAAAGCTAATTTACGCTGGATTTATTCTTGTAATGATTCTTAAAACTACGAGAGATGGCATCAGTTGGCTATACTTAGGAGGGGGCCTTTGTTGAGAAAGGCCCTCCTCTCAGGGAGTAGCTTGAGCTGCAGACACCCTGTCCACTAAACGATGCCATGGCATACCCAAAATAGAGTTGCCCTTCTAGATGTAAAATTTACATAATTTCTAGGTAGTAAAGATTTGGAAATTTAATTATAATATTATTCTTTGCAGAAAATCCCCTTTTCACTATGAAAAACTTTCTTTTCTAACTTCTTTGAACTCAATTGTAGAATTAAACATATACTAATTTTGCACTCTACCCTGCTCCCAGATGAAGTTAAACAAAAAAATATCAAAACTGATCACTAAGCTGATGACTTTAGTTGAGTGTAATTTTATGTAGATTCTAAAAGAGTTGGTAATTAAGAGTGAGTTTGATTTCAACTTCATTCTTCATTTGCTTTGTTATAGCAATTTAATTCCAAAAATCATAAAATGGCATCTTTCCCTGATACACCTGCAAATTTTTTAAAGTTTGTTCAAAGTTTAGGTAGATTAAGAAATAAAGGAGGAGATACCAGACAAAAATCATGATGCATTAGAAGACTACATTTCTGGCTTTAAAATACTGAATTTAATTTTTTCTGAAAAGTTATATCAATATCAAATCGATCTATTAAAATGTCTGATCTTGTATCAAATAGGAAAACTGCCCCTGAAAGTAGAAAAAAAAATATTTTCAATTTATAAAATATCCCAGTTGCCCCTGGCAGGTACTTATCATCACAATAAGCAATAGTTTCTATTAATATTATATATATAGATTTTAAAATGCTTTTTCAAACATCTCCTTTGGTTCCAAAATCATATAACACTGCAAAAAAGGTTTATTACCTCCATGTTAGAAATGAGGAAATTAAAACACCAAGAGTTGAACTAATCAAGGAAACAGAGTTATTATATAAATTGATATTACAATCCACTTATTCTGCTGCTTTCTCCACTGTGCTCTACTGTAAGCTGCATGACATTTGGAATGTTAATTAAACCTTAAGATCTTCCAGACATATAAACAAATAAATATATATCCCACATTAGGAAGATACAATAGTTTCTTTAAAAAGTCATAGATTTTCATAACAACTCTTTTTAAATTATTTGAGACTAAGACCTAACATTAGACCATAAAGAAAGAATTGCAGAAGATGTTAATTAAGTATAAACAATAATAACTGTGCTAACTAAGGCTGTTACATAAACAACATTTAAATGCTATTATATGAGATGAACTTTGGTATTTAAAGAAATGGCAAAAACCTTGGGTTTAAAAAATGTATAAAAGTAAGTGGGATCCTTAGGGACTGGATAGAGCCAGTAGTTTTACCTAAAATGACTAGAAAATGTGATCAAATACCCTATATCTCATACTAAATTTATTTTAGAAAAATACATACTCTTAAATGATTAAAAACAGACAAACCTAATAAAATGATTTTATGTTAAAAATAAAAATGCAGTGTGACTCATTAAATAATAGTTATCTCAATTGGAAAATACTTTTAAAACATTCTTTAAAGGAAATTTTATTTTTTCTAAGAAAAATGTTTTTCATTATTTTTTATTTCTGTTTCCCTTGCTCAGGAGACGTATCTAGAAAAAATTGCTACAGCTGATGTCAGAGAAATTGCTGCCTGTGTTTTTTTTTTTTTTTTTCCCTAGGATTTTTATGGTTTCTGGTCTCACATTTAGGTCTTTAATCCATTTTGAATTTATTTTTGTGTATGGTGGAAGTGGTCCAGGTTCATTCTCCTGCATGTTGCTGACCAGTTTTCCCCACACCCTTTGTTGACTAGACTGTCTTTTTCCCATTAGATATTCTTTCCTGTTTTGTCAGAGATTAATTGACCATATAATTGTGGGCTTATTTCTGGGTATTCTATCCCATTCTATTGCTTTCTATTCTGTGGCTGTTTTTGTGCCAGTACCATACTGTTTTGATTACTACACCATTGTAATATAACTTGAAGTCTGGAATTGTGATGCTTCCAGCTTTGCTTTTCTTTTTCAAGATTGCTTTGGCTCTTCAGGGTCTTTGTTGTTCCATACAAATTTTAGGATGTTTGGTCTAGTTCCGTGAAGAATGCTGTTGGTATTTTGATAGGGATTGCATTAAATGGAATGTGTAGATTGCTTTGGGTAGCACAGACTTTTTAACAATATTTGTTCTTCTAAACCATGAGCATGGAATGTCTTTCCATTTTTTTGTGTCATCTTTAATTTCTTTCACCAGTTTTTTATAGTTTTCAGAGTACAGGTCTTTTACCTCTTTGGTTAGGTTTATTCCTAGGTATCTTATTATTTTGGATGCAATTTAAATGGAATTATTTTCTTAATTTATCTTTCTAATGCTTCATTATTTGTGTATAGAAATGAAACTAATATAACAATGTTAACTGGAATTGAAATAAAAACTTAAAAAATATATTTTTCATTACATAACATTTAACTCCCATAGGGATATATCTCAATGGAGCTTGCTGAAAGTCAACGGAGAATTTAAGGACATTCACTATAAAAACAATTCTAAAGTATGAATCTATTCTATAATATAATTGTAACTACATATTTATTTCTTTGGGGATATGAATAAATCCATCTAAGACAGGACAGAATGCTTGACAGTTTCCCAGGGAATCAAAATTATTGCACCAGAAAAACTTCAGAATAAAATTTGAATATTTGGCATATTTTGATATTAGTTTAATGGGAGTTCTTCATGATGGAAGGGAAGGAAAAAAATACATAAAATTCTCATATTAAATTATCTTTCTACTTCATCTTATGAATAAAAATAATAAAAAACAGAATTGTCTGTCTTAAATATAGTTTTAAAGAACATGTTGTTTACATTTCAAATCAAATTTGCATAAAATTATAAAGAGAAAAACAAATGAATAAATAAATACATAAAACTCAAAATTAAAACATCTATAAATAACCTAGTTCTATATGTTATTAACATCATTCTAAAATTTACTTTATGTACACATATAGATTTTATAAAAGTAATAGTTATGCTATGATACTGCTTAATAAAATATATCATTTATTTTTATTTTAATTAAACAACAAAATAATTGAAATTAATCAGAAGAGAATTAGAATGGCGAATATTAATGTTAATTAACATTTTCTAGTTCAGGAGATGCAATTTTTAAAAGACCCTTTTAGGGGTGCCTGGGTGGCTCAGTTGGTTAAGCATCTGCCTTTGGTTCAGGTCATGATCGCAGGATCCTGGGATCGAGCCCCACATCAGGGTCCCTGCTTAGCAGGAAGTCTGCTTCTCTCTCTCCCACTCATCCTGCTGTGTTCCCTTTCTCATTGTCTCTCTGTCAAATAAATAAATACAATCTTGAAAAAAGTAAAATAAAAAAATAAAAGAATAAAAGACCCTTTTAATAGTAACAAAACTGATTTGGTCTTTTAAAGGTTTTCTTAATAGGTTTTTAACTACTTTTAGAGAATGTATTGAATATTTCTATAGGAAATACCATGATTGCTACTGTTATCTTTTCTCCCTCTTCCATTTAATTTATTTTCCCATTCTGTTGCTTAAATTATTAATACTTTGCTAAAGTATGTAATATTGACCAAGTGTTCTGCCACCATTATTCCTTAGTAATTTAATCATCTTAACATTCAATATTTAGTGCAGTTAATTTTTGCCATTCTGTCTTGTATAGTACATCTTATTTTCAATTACATTTTTATTTTGAAATAATAGTAGATCTACATGCAATTGTAAGAAATAATACAGAAAAATCCCACGCATCCTCTTCCCAGTTTCCCTTAATGACAGCAGCTTAAAAACCTATAGTTTGATAATACTGACATTGATAAAGGCCAAACACAGAACTTTTCTATCACCTGAATTTTCCCTCATATAGCCTTTTACTAGCTACAACAAATTCCCTAATGCTTCCATCCCCTTTGATATCTGGTCACCAATTATTATCTATAATATCAAGAATGCTATATAAAAAGAAACATGCCATATTTAACTTTTTTAAAGAGTTGTTTTTCCCTCAATGTAATTCTGTGGAGATTCATCCAAATAGTTGTATGTCTGAACAGTTTGTTCCTTTTTATGGCTGAGTATGATTCTATCGTATGGATGTACCACAGTTTGTCTAATTTTTCACTTATTGAAGGAATGTGGGTTACTTCCGGTTTGGCACTACTCCAAACAGAGCCACTATGAACATGTTTGTACACAAGTTGTTGTGTGAACACAACTTTTCATTTCTCTAGGATGAAAGACCAGGAGTGCAGTTGTCAGGTTACATAGCAAATACATGTGTGGCTTACTAAGACATTGACAAACTGTTTTCAGAGTAGCAGATCATTTTACATTTCCACTAGCAATATATGAAAGAGTTTCTCCATATCCTCACAAGCATTTGGTATTGTCATTATATTTTACTGGAGAAATTCTAGTAGGCACATAGTGATATGTAATTGTTTTAAATTTGCATTTGCCTAATGAATAATAATGTTGAATATATTTTTATGTGTTTTCACCATCTGGATATCCTCTTCAGGGAAATGCTCTGTCATTTATTTTGCTCAGTTTATAACTAGATTGTCTGTTTTTTACTGTCAAATTTTTCAGGATTCTTTATATATTCCTGATAGTAGTCCTGAGTCAGAGATATGGCTTGGAAATATTGTCTACCAGTCCATCACTTGCCTTTTCACCTCTAAACAGCATCCTTCTCAGACTAAATGTATTTAATTTTAATTATATCCAATTTATCATTTTTTCCTTTTATGGGCTATGATTTTGTTATCAATTTATATTTTCCTAGATATAGATAATGAATAATTTCCCCTATAAATTTTTTCTAAAAGTTTTCTAGTTTTACATTTGACATTTAATTTTATGATCCATTTCCAGTTAATTTTTTGTATAAGGCTGAGATTTATTTTATTTTTCCAGCACTGTTTATTATGAAGCTTGTTCCTCCATTGAAGTTCTTTATTACCTTCATCAAAAATCAGTTGGACATATTGATTTGGGTCTATATGTCTTTAATGTTCCACTGATCTGTATCTATCATCGCACCAGTACCATTTAGTTTGGACTACTGCAGCTGTATAATAAAAGTTGAAACTGGGTAGATTGATTTCTCTCATTTTATTTTTTTTCCCAAAATTCATTGAACAAATCAAATTCCTTTGACTTTCCATTAGAAGTTTTGAATAATCTTGTCTATAACTACAAAAATATTGTGATTTTCCTGGGTATTGTATAAAATCTGTGTATCAGTTTGGGAGGAACAAACACATTTATTGTTGAGCCCTGTATATTAGGATTTAAGGAGTACTTTTCATTTGCCCACGTTAAGATTTCTAAGACCAATTTACTATTTTAACAAGACAAAAGACAAATTCTATATATGTATCAACATAGTGCCTTCCAGTAAATATTTTGTAAGTTTCTCCCTCTAATTTTTATATACTTATCTTGTGAATAGGACCAAAAGTGGGCATTTTTAAAAATTTAAACTTATTTCTTGTTTTTTTTTTTTTTTACAGACTTATCCATTACAAATAAGAAAAGTGAAATTACATTTCCCCAAACCCTGTATAACATGAAAAAAAATCCGTGTTTTGTCCCTTGCTATGCTGTCTCATATTCTAGATAAACTGAGATTTTTTTTAGGGGGGGCAAACTTTTCCTCATTTTCCTTGAAAAAAATCACTTACTTACCATACATAAATAGTTGTATTTTCTATCATCTAGGATGGCCTCAGTAACTATTACTTGTAAATTTTAACAAAGTAACTTTCAACTTCTATTTCAGGGAGAACAATGAAGGATATGATGTAAACTGCCTGTCCTACATAAGCATTTTAGCAGGCTAGAAAATACTACAATAGAGGTAAAACTTTTGCAAGTCTCATCCATCCCTTTTATAACTTCTTAAAGGGTCAAAAACTGTGTCATTTAGTAACACTTCTTAAAGTTATAGACTTCTATAGCACATAAAAATAAGAAGCAAACATTTATAAACTTTTGCCTGCATTTGTTTTTGTAAATAACTTTATTTAACATAGCCACAGTCATTCCTTTTCACCTTGACTGTGGCTGGTTTTACACCACTACTCATATTTAAGTAATTGCCACAGAGACCTTATCCTCAGCAAAGCAATATATATTTATTATCTAGCCCTTTATAGAAAAAGTTTGCCAACTCTTCATTTAATTTAGAAAGATTTTAAATGTGTTAATTAAATTATTCCAAAGTTTTACATTATTACCTATGAATCTTAGAAATTGTGTTCAAGAAGATATGCAGTCAGTTCTGTTCCAACACTTATTCTGAAAAAATGGATTTCTTTCAATGCATCTGATATATGGAACAATTTGAGCATGCTGCAAATTGTGCTTTTTTTTCTGCACAATTTATTCTCCAAGAAACACTACCTGTAAACAGGAAACAACAACAACGACGACAGAAACAAAAGCAAACAGTACTGCACCTAGCTGAACTGACCTGCATAGGAACACTCAGAATACTTGCACACATGCCTCAAACATCTCCCAGCTACCTCTGTTTACTACGGTGTTGTGAGCCCCACTTCCTCAGCTGGTGTTACAACTTTCCATCAGATTTGACATCACCCTCTTTCTACCAATTCATAATAATCACGAGCTGCAATCTCTTTCACGTTCACTTTCCCAAGCAAACTTCTGGTCTTTTTCAAAGAAAAAGTGCCTAAATTATTGTAATATTTATGTATCTGTTAATCATTCCGTATGTGAAAAACAGTGCATTATTTTACTAGGCTTTTCCCACTGTGTGTGTGTGTGTGTGTGTGTGTGTGTGACTGTGTGTGTTACTAACAAAGTTTCTAAGTGTTGTATTCTTTTTTTTTAATCTTTTTAAAAAATATTTTATTTATTTGACAGACAGAGATTACAAGTAGGCAGAAAGGCAGGAAGAGACAGAGAGAAAGGGGGAAACAGGTTCCCTGCTGAGGATAGAGCCCAATGTGGGGCTCAATCCCGGGACCCCGGAATCATGACCTGAACCGAAGGCAGAGGCTTTAACCCACTGAACCACTCAGGTGTCCCTACATGTTGTATTCTTAACTTCATCTTTTCTCACAAGCCTTGTGGTTTTTACTATGTGATTTTTGCACAACCCGGTAATTTTTTAGGAATACATAGATTCCATTATAGCAAACTGACTGCATCTATACCTCTGCTTCCCTATCTGATTTCTCACAAAGAATTCAAATTAACATGTATTTAATCATAAAATGTATCATATAATGGATTCATATAATGTTCAAATTAATGATTCTTCAATACAGCTATTTTTTCCACAATATTCAAGAATATATTAAAAGCACATAGTCTGTCAGGTTCTATAATTCTAATAATTATTAATTATAACTCTCCAAATGTCCTAATATGAATGCAAAGTGAGATGGATTGTCATGAGGCAATAATGTTTATATTCCCTTTATTATCTCCCAAAGCAATCTGAATTGAAATGAGGCCCTAATCCATGCCATGGTTTGAAGTTTCCAAAAGAATTCTGGTAATACCTTTGTGAACTAACTTATGGGGTATTTTGGACACTGAGACTATGGTATTACTAATATTGAAGGTAAATACTTCTTTTAAAGATTGATTGATTGATTGATTTTTAGAGTGAGAGAGCAAGCAGTAAGTGTGCAGAGGGAGAGGGTGAGAGTGAATGTCAAGTGGATTGATTGCATGCTGAGCTTGGAGCCCAATACGGGGCCCAACACGGGGCTCAATCTCATGACCTGAAATCATGAACTGAGTGAAAATCAAGACTCCAAGGATTAAATGACTGACCTACCCAGGTACCACTGAAGATAAGTATTTTTTAAAATTTCTATTAGATACAAAAATGTCTGAATTTACAGATTTTTTTAAAGGAAATTCTCAAATGTTGGATATTCCTAATTTTTTTAAGCACCATTTAGGAAAACATTTTTCTCCAATTTCTTCATGTACCAATTTTTTAAACAATGTTTTTTTAAGCATAGTCATCTCTTTAATTGTGCCATTGTGAAGATGTAAAATCAGTTTTCCTATGGAGTGTATCATGGAAGCCTACTGTAAGTATTGTTCAGTACCCTAAGAAGAGTGTCTAAAAAAATCTGAATGCTAAGATTTTGCACTCTTTGGTCAAATTCAAAAGACAGTAAGTATGGAATATTTTAAAAATATTTTTAACTTGAGCTAACTTTGTATTAAATTATTTATAAGGAAACATGTTTCCCTTTGTGCACAGCATGTTTAAACTGCTTATTTAATTGGTTGTCTCTCTTTTATTCTGATTACAAGGTAAAGAAAAAAAAAAGCCAGCCTTCTAATAAGTATTCATTTTATTTTGTGTTCAGTGGATGCATTTAAAGAATTAATAGCCATAAATACATCTACATTCTCAATCACTTTACTAGTTTATATAGGTAAATTATTACACTATAACACTATATTACAGTATAACACTAAAGGTGTTAGGGGGACTGATAAGCATAAAAGTAAGTGGAGTTAATTTTATGATTTCACAGATAGAAAATTTAAGTCTTATAATTTTTCAACTGATTGAAGAATATGGAAACAAACTTCAAATTAAACATATGGTGTGGCTTAGTGAAAGCAGAATTCTTATTACACTTCGGAGGTGACTTATTTGTATGTATATGCATGTCTATATATACTTAGTTAAAAAGAAAAAAAAAAGTTTCTTAATCAATTTTGGTGTGTATTTCTTGGAGTTCCAAATGCCATAGATTCCAACAGACAGGGTAAAAAATAAGAATGTGTCTTTATTTGAACTATAGCCATGATTTAAAACAATGAATAGACAATTATATCAAATATCACATTTTTAAAATTTGCTGTGTCTACAACAATATACTGTTCCCTTTGAGTATTCTAGGTTCACATACACAGAAAAAGTCATTCTGAGTTACAGCTTTTAATTAAGTTATTTATATAATGGAGTCAATGAAAGCTTAGAATTTATTAGAATGCATTTATTTTGCTCCACCCCCCCCAAAACTGTGCTTTTGATAGTTTCATTTCCCATCTAGGGAATAGATTATTAAATCTGATATTTACTATAGTAAATATAATATTTTATATAATAAATATAGTATAAACACTATCATGAAAAAGAAACATTGCTATGAAATATGATAGGTAAGTTACTCAAGTATACTGCTTAAGAAAATGACCACATATGCTATGTGTAGATTGCCTTTAAAAGAGGATAATTGACATATATGAGTTTTTTGGATAATAAAATTATACTGGGACAATTTGTGCTTTTTTTGATAAGTTAGAAAAATTGTTGTTTTCTTGTACTATAAGGGTACTTTCAGGAAATTGGATATCAAAAAGTAAATTTGTTAAAAATACTAGACAAGTCAGCTTTGGTTGAACAACTTTTCTTAGATACCACTGTTGGGAGATGGTGGGTTGGAGAGCTGCACTGTATAGTATGTATAACAGATATTATACAAAGAGTCCAGAGGCATAAATAGAGTAAAAGGACCATTTGCCAGCAATCAATAATATATCCTTTCCTTACTGGATACTCTGTATCTATATATCTCAGATTTGGTAAATTATTCTTTTAGGTTTAGCTTCTCAACAAACTTAATACCATCAAGTTAAAAATAAAATGTAGTGGAGCACCTGGGTCCTCTGCCTTCGACTCAGGTCATGATCCCACGGTCCTGGGATTGAGCCCTGCATCCGGCTCTCTGCTCAGCAGGGAGCCTGCCTCCCTCTCTCTCTCTGCCTGCCTCTCTGCCGGCTTGTGATTTGTGTCTCTCAAATAAATAAATAAAATCTTAAAAAAATAAATAAAATGTAGTCATATTTGTTTGTTTCATTTGCTTCATATTCCTGGACTTCTTTCAACTAGACTTAGCTTTTTTTTTTTTTTTTTGGTAAAAGTGAAAATTAAGAAAAATTAGCAAAATTTCTAAATGTGTGTGTTCTTACTGGATCTAATAAATACTGTAAGATAATAAAACCTCTGTTTAAATATCATGATATACAAGGTATCTACTTGCATTGTTTGCCCTTGTACATGTTAATACAATCAGAGAGGAAAGGACATTTGGCCAAGTGGTGTAGATAGTAATTACGTTCCATTTTCAAAATAGAAACTTTTAAACTGTGAGTCAAGCTCATATTTAGTGTTCTTAGACAACTAATTTGTTAATGGGAAAATTTATAAAAGGAAATCAAATTTTTGAATAGGAGAGACGTGAATTAATATGATTTGTCTCATGCAACAGATGGATAATATGTGAAACTAGAAAAAAAATCTAATTTACTCTATGATCAAAGGATAATTCAGAAAACAATATGCCAAAAACCAAGGAATAAATCCAAAGAAATAAAATATAACCTATCAGCTGATGAACATTAAGTACAAGAACTGACCTTAGGAAAACCACATCAGAACGTTCCTGACTTCTGAAGGGCCTGTGGCACCATACTATATATATCACTTATAAACATTTGTTAAGAGTTCCTGAGTACCTGGCACAGAGAGGAAGAACCTAAGTAGAAAAGCATTGTTCTCAGAAAATTGCAATGAGAATCACCTTTTTTCTTTTTCTAATTGTAAAAAGATAATTTTCACTTTACCCTAATTTATGGAAATACCTCCAATTTAAAAAAAAAATCTGTCACTATTATACAGAAAATGATCTTGGGTAAAAGATCTGCCAAGTCCCTATTCCTTCTATTTAAACTAATAAACCATTAAGTTGTCCTTCCAGCTAGACACTAGAAGGAGATAAACATGATTACATAACTGTTCATTTTCAACATAGGAAAAATTAGGAAAAAAATGTTGACCATTTCATCAGCCAGTAATCATAGAAATCCTATCTGGTTTTAGGGAGGAAAAAAAAAAGAATTGAGGAATAGGGTTTTGAGTAGGGATGAAGTTGAGTGTGTGTGTGTGTGTGTGTGTGTGCACGCACGCGCGCACGTGCATGTGTACTCATGCTCACGTGTGTCTGTGTGTGTATTTATTGACATAACGCCATGCTTTACTTTAATCATCTCTTTAAAAATTTCATATATTTCAAAATAACTCTGATGTCAAAATAAAGTAAAATACATTTTAGTACGGAGAAGCCTACCAAGGTCTAAATGTCTAAAAATGATCTTTTTTTCATGATTTTGCTTTTATACATGAATTGGCTGCTGCTAAACCCACTCACACATTTTTACAAGGGCCTCAGCATCTCCGATTGCCCTTTTCCTCATGTCTCTGCTTTGGCCATTTCTATGAAATCATGTTCCTGCCAACCTCTGTCTGCAATGAATATCCCCATTATTTAGTAACTGAATGTTTATGATGAGTTGTAATCCCATACTGCAACAACGTGCAGTAGCTCTTGTTTTGATGAAGGCCCAGTGTTCATGCCAGAGACCCTGGAGACAAAATAGCAGCGGCCCTGATTCACAACTCTTCACCACTCTGAGCCCCTTACACATTCTTTCTGAATTTCTGACCTAGTTAGATATCCCACGGACTGTTTGTATTTGGCATATCATCTTCCTCTTTGCCTGTCTCTGGAATCAATTTTTTTTTTCTTTTTAATGTTCATCCTATTTTGCTCCCACTTTGATCCATCATCTCATCTGATTCTTTCTTATCATTGACAGTTCAGTGTTGGTGAAGATGGAACCTGGAGATGTGATACCATGAGAATCACAAAGTGTTACTTTTCAAAGAGATGGTTCTAGTTTGACAGAGGTTTGGCTACATTTCTCAAGATCTAAATTGGTTTTAATAAGTCTCCTTTTCCTGTAGTGGGGCCATAAATAGGGAAATTTTCTTTTCTCTATTCATTTATGGATCTAACCTTTAACAAGTCTTTCCTGAAAACTCCAGGAAAGATTTGTGAATCTAACAGAAATCACTGAGATGCATTCTGTAATAAATGATGGAAACTTAAATAGTCATTACTTATATAATAATTTATAGTATTTATAGAATCTTGGATTTTCCCCCCACCAGCTCCTGGTTCATCCATCCCAAATTCATGAATGAGGGATTTTCCTTCCCTTCTCTTCTTTCTTTGTTTCTTTGTCTGGTATCTAAAATCCACTTTGATTGTCTTATAAATGTTAGGTGACTTTTAGATCATAAATTCCTATAGCAGCCACCAACTAAATTAGTACTGAGTTCTTTGAATACAAAAGATTAAAAAAATACTTTAGCTTTTTAGTATTTAGCAGAGATGTTTAGAATTTCAGCTTTTAGTAGAGAACTATGCTTGTTCATAGTATGCATGTTGGGATAGATATTGAGCTGCGGTTAGCTTTGTCTAGGCAAATGATCTCAGTGATATGATGTGGGTTAATTATTTCCCATTCTGACTTTATAATTTAAAGACGATAAATCATCAAGTTCTAAAATAGAGTGAATTATCTCTATACAATTTCCCAGCCAATCATTAAACTCCAAAACGTTATTGCCATGAAAAACACCTCATAATATTCAAAATACAGATTATTTAAAACAGCAGAAATTCAAGGAGAAAATGGATTGCAGTCAACAATATTTTCAAACTGAGCTTTAATGGTCATTACAAACTCAAACGAGGTTCATAATATGTGACTGAGTAGTGAAAAGCTCTTTATCCCATTATCAATCCCTTGAGGCAAATTAAAACAATTGGAAAAAGACCCTACAGCACTATAAATAATGTGTGTATATGTGTTCAGGAGTAAGGAGCCATCTAATGTGATTTTGTGGTGGTATATATTAGGGGTTTTCATGGCATATAAAGCGAGTTTAAATTCTGTGGTATTCACAGATTGTGAACCTTCATAAAATCAGTGGTGCAGGCAGTAGGCTCCTCAAACGTTCCTAGGGAATTGGTGTGCTTATCATAAAGCAGTCACAGATGATAATCTGAAAACTCTAATTACAGGCTTATTGCAGTGTGAAATCTTTCATCGTGAAATAATGCCACAGTATACATTTAGCTGGTATGCGTAAGTATCAATGACAATATCAATAGATGGAATCTATCCTTTTAATACTCCATATTCATTAGATACTCAAACCCACAATTCACCTTTTTCTGTAAATGATAAATATTCTTTGTTGTTGGCATAAGGAGCTATCGGCAAACAGCTTATCTTAATTATAAACAGTCATACATTTCTTTGCTGCAGAAGTAGGTCACACTAGCACCTCAGTGTGATAAAATAATTTTGTATCTTATGTTCCCCTCCCCCTACCCACAACATGTGTTGGAACTCCTTGGCTACCATATGGGAGCCTGCCATAAGCTGCGTTCAAACAAGCTGCACCTGTGTGCCTCTCCGGGCTGACGTTGCTTGTTGCATGTGTTCATTTTCCAGAGATACAAATGGTATGGAGTGAAGGGAGCATCGCCCTTGGGTATTCATTATGCCGGTGATCACCTGGGAGTGGCCAATTTGAAACCACCTGGGCGGTAAGAAATCAACAGATCTGTATAAGAGGGTGACAGCCGCAGGGCTTATTTTTGCAGAATGTCATTTAACATGGATGAACTGGAAGTGCCTAAGACGGGGGCGCTTATCATGGAGAAACACTGGGCTCCTACGGCCACACAGAAAGCTCAGTACGATATTGTTCAGCATAAAAAAGGCAGAAGGGCAGCAAGCAATGCAGAAAGTGACAAACCATTAAGCTAATCCTATAAAGATCTGGCCTGTCAGGCAGCACATTTCCTGAATACTTAGAGAGCATGAGAGAGGCTTATTAATGGTTCATCACAGTTCTTACACTGCTTACATGGCTAATATGCAAACACTGCCCTTTCTTAGTTGGGATTTTCAGCACATCAGGACATCACTTCCATGGCTACTGTATTTTTTTTTTTCCTCCTGGGTAATTGAAGCATTACCATAGAAGACAATGATTGATGATGTCTTTAAAGGTCTAAAAAAGCACAGGCTATTTTTGAAACGGTGCCATGTCTATATAAGGAGAGAAGAAGGAACAGTTTGAATTCTACAATCCGCTAGAGCAACAGCAACCAAGAGCTGAGGCTTATACGGAGCACAAGGCTACTTTCATTTTTTTGTTCCCGCTCTGCACCCTTTCCTTCCCCTTTTTTGAATCGTTGTCTACCGCCGTTAAGTTCAGGGATGGTCTGAAGTTTGTCAGATGCTCAGAGTAATTAGGCCATCTTTCTAGGAAAGTGTGACTCCGCACCTCATCCCTGGGAGCTGCAAAGCTCTTCTCACCTTGGAAAGCTGCTGGACTGAGTTGAAAACAGGAAATAGTGGTGGTGCCGGTGGGATTGCTTTGCATTTAGCACAAACAGCTTTCTTGGAGGTATTTACAGTACTTAGGAACTATTATCTTATTGCACATGCAAACCTTCCCCTACTGATTATTTGCCTTTTTTTCTTCTTCAGTTCTTATTTCAAACTTTTATGGTGTTGATTCTATCCAAGAAACATTTCTGAAGAATCTGCAACACCCTGCTAGGTACAGAGAATATGAAACTAGTTTTTATGTAGGCTTTTATTTAATTCCTGGAAAAACTCAGTATTGTAAGATAGGCACACATGATAACAAATTTCATTTTAAAATTACTGTGTTTCCTTTTCTTCTTTTTTTACATCCATGTCCCAATAATGGGTATAGACACAAAAGAAAGGACTTATTTTTGAAGGCTAGGAGAGTTAAAGGTAGAAACTAAATATCAGTTTAAGTCAATTAATCTCTATTCACTCAAAATTATCTTCAAAGATTGAAAAGCTAGGGCCTCGACCTTTAAGTTACTTGAAATGCTCCCCAGTATTTAGATTTAATACATATTTAGTACTTGCCAAATACATAAAGTCATGAAACCTAATGAAAGCAAAAGGAAGCAGACTATTAAAACTGGTTTTTGCTTCTGGGTTTTTGGGTTTTGTTTTTGTTTTTGTTTTTGTTTTGTTTTGTTTTGTTTTGTTTTTTTGTCTGTTCATTTTCTTTTGTTTTGTTTCGTTTTGTTTTGTTTTTTGTTGTTGTTTTTTGTTTTTCACTCAGAGCACTGCTGACCATGTGAGCTTGGGCAAGTTACCTAAATTTTCTAAGAATTCAATCCCTCATTTATACAATGAAAATAATAATACTTGGCTTGCAAATTGTTTCAAGTATCAGAAGAGAAAATACAGAGCACAGTGTATGACAACAGTAAGATGTCAAGAAATTTATATTCCATTTGAAATTGAGCAGAAATTGTTTTTGCTCAGCATTATTTTTTGAGAGATTCTCTTATAATACATACAGATCTGCCTTTTATCCCGTCTCTCAGACTATAGAACTTCCTGTAAACAGGAATGATATATTTTATTTCAGAAGTATTTTTCATTGGTTGATTTTTCCATATTCCTCATGCATAATAGCACATGAATGTGTCTGATAATATTATAAGTGAAAATTAAGATGGAGGGGAAGCAGTTGAAGTGATTCCTGTTTCACAGAGAAATTGAAGCAAAAGGGGATTGAGTGCCTAGAGTCACATTAAAAATAATGGAAAGGGGAAAAATTGAGAGAGGAGTAATAGAAAAGATTAGAGGATCTGAATAGAGGTCCTAGGCCCCCAGGAAAGAAATATTACTTTTCAGTCTTGACCAATTTCACAAAAAATGAGAAGGAGGGATGCTTGGGTGGCTCAGTCAGTTGAGTGTCTGACTCGTGATTGTGGCTCAGGTCATAATCTCTCAGTCTTGAATTGAGCCCTGTATTGGACCCCCTGCTGGGCTTGGAGTCTGTCTGCGATTCTTTCCCTCTGCCCGTCCCCCTGCTCTCTCTCTCTCAAATAAGTAAATAAATATTTTTTAAAAGAAGGTGGGGGGAGAGGAACATTATTCTTCTCTGATTCATAAAATCCTGGAGTGTGGCTTCACAACAAGCTAAATCAGCTTACCATGTAATGTATCTAAAAATATCACTTTGTATTTCCAGTTTTCTTCCACAAAAATCATCTTGTGCTAATACTCCTTCTCATATTTTTCTTCTCTTCATATTGTAAGCCAGGCCTTCTCCAGCTACGTGCTTATTACTCATTTCAAAAACTGGTATATGAGCTTACTGGAATCCAATACCAGAAGTTAGCCCAAATTGTCTCTGACCTTCAGGAAATCAAAGCTAACTAGAAAAAAAGGTCTTCTCAGGCTCAAACCTAATTCAAATACATACTTAAGTGATTATTGTATATTCTTTAAGTCTCTGACAGTAGTGACTATGAGAACATTAACAGCAGATTCACATTAATCTCTCAATACATTTATTTTCCCACCTAGGCTCTAAACCTAAAATTAAATTTTTATATAATCTTAACCAAGCTAATATAATGCATTCTTTCCATTAATAGTTTTATTCAACTGTCAGGATACCATGCTTTCCATGGCAATGGAAAGTTAATTCGATTCACTTGTGATGTGCTTTTAGGCTGTGAAGTTATAATGTAACGAGGTAGTTTCTCCTCAGCTTCAGTGTACTGCACGGCAGGGTGATCCCGGGGGGACCTCAGGGCTCTTGTTAAAAATATTTTATCTGTAGGCCCCATCCCCAGCATAGGCACATACCAAATGTGTCATTAAACTTCAGAAAAAAAATGTTCATGGCACAGAGAAGAGTCTCCAGGATGCCTTGGAAAGAAGAGCAGCAAGAATAACAATTGCTGTATATACACATCAAGCCTCAAGATATTTTGGCCATTTGGTGATGTGTGTTGGATATAGGAAACTTCCTTACAAGCCACCTCAGAGGTCTTTCAATTTCTATTACTCAAATATTTACAGTGATAGGAAATGGATGACTGTTAGAATCCATCACAAACAGAATAAGAAGTAAGCCCCATAGCTAAAAGAATTGTTTTAACTGATAGAAAGGATTAATGAATAACTAGCTGACTACAAGTTCCCCAGGAAATCTGGATATATCTAAAATAAAATCATTCTTAGGGGCTGAATTACATCCCTCCAAAATTCCTATGTTGAAGTCCAAACCTCAGTACCTCAGGATGTAACTATATTTGGTGGTAGAAGAAGTAAGTTAAAATGAAACTGCAAGTGTGGGCCCTAATCCAATATAACTACTGTCTACAAGAAAAAGGGGAATTGGACACATAGAGAGACCCTAAGGGTAGGTGTGCACAGACAGATGACTCTGAGGAAACGGCAAGTAGGACGCCATCTGCAAGCCAAGAAGAGAGGCCTCAGAAGAAACCAAACCTGCAGACACCTTGACCTTAGACTTCTAAATTTCAGAACTGTAAGAAGTAAATTTTTGTTGTTTAAACAAGCCACTCTATTATGGCAGCTGTACCAAATTAATATAATCAGAAACATGGAATTATTTATCAATATCTCCTTGAGTTGTTCAAAGTATTTACCATATTCTTTAAACTGTAATGCAACCAATATAACAATATTGATTACTTTAATAACTATTCTTGAACCTTGGTCTCTGTTTCATTTTGCATTGTTGTTAACCCTTGTATTCCTTTTTTTAAAAAACTATTTTAAACCACTACTATGCAGCACTAAATGGCTTTGTAAATTAGATTTTACTGCAGACTTGATGACATTTTTTAATGAATTTAATTTAAAATTACAAGGCAAAACAGTTCTTATATGCAAAACTTACATTGCTATAGAGTCATTTTGACAACCAAAGGGTTTTTTGTTTGTTTGTTTGTTTGCTTTTATTGAAGTATAATTAACATATAGTGTTATATTAGTTTCAAGTGTACAGTATAATGATTTAACAATTCTGTACATTACTCAGTGCTCACCATAAGTGTAGTCACCATCTGTCACCAAACAATGTTATCACCATCTTATTGACTATATTCCCTATGCCGTACTTTTCATCTCTATTTCTAATTTTGTAACTAGTTTTCACCTCATAATTCCCTTTATCTATTTAGCCCACCGCCCTCCCACCCCCCACCCTGGAAACCACCAATTTGGTCTGTCTTTAAGAATCTGCGGTTTTGTTTTTCTCTTTCTATGCGCATTTGCTTTATTTCTTAAATTACATATGTGAGTGTGATCATATTGTATTTGCCTTTTTCTGTCTGACTTACTTCACTTAGCATAATTCCCTCTAGGTAAACCCATGTTGTTGCAAATGATACGACATCACTAGTTTTTATGGCTGAGTAGTATTCCATTGTATTTCTACTCCCCTCATTTAAAAACATGATTTTTCCTTTTTTTTTTTTTTTTTTTTAAAGATTTTAGTTTATTTATTTGACAGAGAGTGACACAGTGAGAGAAGGAGTACCAACAGGGGGAGTGGGAGAAGCAGGCTTCCCACCGAGGAAGGAGCCTGATGTGGGGGCTCGATCCCAGGGCACTGGGATCATAACCTGAGCCAAAGGTAGATGCTTAATGACTGAGCCACCCAGGCACCCCATGATTGTTCTCTATTTTCCAACTTTCACACTGAGCTTTCCCTCTCTTCAACCGTTATGGGTTGGTATTTTTAAGACATTGTGTTTATATTCCTATCTCCTTCTACATTCTCTATAAGGAAATTTCATATACTTCCACACATAAAACTGTCAAGAATATGTTTAAAACTTCCAAATCTATGTCTCCATCCTCATCTTCTTTTAAATCTGATGAAATATTCTTCTATAATTTGTGTTATATGATGCCATGAAATGTTCCAATGTCAGAATTATTGGAATCCCTGAGGGGTAGGAGAAAGAAAGAAGACCAGAGGATATAGCTGAACAAATTCTCCATGAAAATTATCCCAATCTGGGGAAAGGAACCAGCATTTGTGTCCTGCAGGCAAAAAAGACTCCCCCCAAGATCATGGAATCTAGGAAGACCTCGAGACACCTGATTGTGAAACTGATGAATTATAATTTTAGACAGGAGCTCTTGAAAGCAGCTAGGGGAAAGATATTCCTTATGCAAAGAGGAAGGCCCATCAGAATAACGTCAGACCTGTCTACAGAAACCTGGCAAGCCAGAAAGGGCTGGCAAGATGTACGCAGGGCACTAAATGAGAGGAGCATGCCACCAAGAATAATTGATCTAGCAAGACTGACATTCAAAATAGATGGAGAGATTAAAGAGCTTCCAAGACTGGCAAGGTTTAAAAGAGTGTGTGACCACCAAGCTGGCACTACAAGAAATATTAAGGGAGTTTCTATAAAAGAAGAAAGAACCCAAAAGTGTCATAGAACAGAAATTTATGGAGACAATCTATAGAAACAAGGACTTCACAGGCAACACTATGTCAATAAAACCATATCTCTCAATAATCACTCTCAACATGGAGGGCCTAAATGCTCCCATAAAATGCCACAGGGTTGCAGATTGGATAAAACGACAGGGCCCATCTTTATGTTGTCTACAAGAGACCCATTTTGAATCTAAGGATACATCCAAACTGAAAGTGAAGGGATAGAGAAGCATCTTTCATACCAATGGGTTTCAAAAGAAGGCTGGGGTAGCAATTCTCATATCAGATCAATTAGATTTTAAACCAAAGACTGTAGTCATAGATAAAGAAGGACACTACATCATTCTTAAAGGGTCTATCCACCAAGAAGATCTAACAATTGTAAATATGTATGCCCCCAATACAGAAGCAGCCAACTACATAAGACAACTGTTAATCAAGATGAAGAGTCATATTGATATGAATACATTAATAGCAGGGGATCTTAACATGCCACTCTCAGTAATAGATCATCCAAGCAGAAAATCAATAAAGAAACAAGAGCATTGAATGTCACATTGGACCAGATGGACTTCATAGAGAAATACAGAACATTCAACCCTAAAACAACAGAATACGCATTCTTCTCAAGTGCACATGAACTTTCTCCAGAATAGACCACATACTGGGTCACAAATCAAGACTCAACTGATACCAAAAGACTGAGATTATTCCCTGCATATTCTCAGACCACAATGCTGTGAAACTGGAATTAAACCATAAGAAAAAGTTTGGAAGGAATTCAAACATCTGGAATCTAAAAACCTCCTTGCTTAAGAATGTTTGGATCAACCAGGAAATCAAATAAGAACTTAAACAATTCATGGAAATCAATGAGAATGAAGACACTTAGGTCCAAAAGCCTATGGGATACAGCAAAGGTGGTCCTAAGGGGGACATAGCCATCCAAACTCCCTCAAAAAAAAAAAAAAAAAAAAAAAAAAAAAAAAAAAAAAAAAAAAAAAAGAAAAGAAAAAGAAAAAAAGGAAAAGAAAAGAAAAATCCAGAATACACCAGCTCTCTTTACACCTTAAAGAACTGAGAATCAACAACAAATTAAGCCAACACCACACACAAGAAGGGAAATAATCAAGATTAGAGCAGAGATCAATGAGATAGAAACTAGAGATACAGTAGAACACATCAACAAAAATAGGAGCTGTTGTTTTTTATTTTTTTTTGAGAGAATCAATAAGATCAATAAACCATTGACCAAACTAATCAAAAAAAAAAAAGAGAGAGGACCCAAATCAATAAAATTCTGAATGAAAAGGGAAAGATCATTACTAACACCAAGGAAATAGAAACAATCATCAGAAATTATTATCAACAGTTATATGCCAAGAAGTTAAGCAACCTAGATCAAATGTATGCATTCCTGGAAACTATAAATTTCCAACACTGAATCAGGAAGAAATTGACAATCTGAATAGACCAATATCTAGTAATGAGATAGAAGCAGTGATCAAAAACCTCCCAAAAAACACGAGCCCAGGACCTGACAGATTCCCTGGGGAATTCCACCAAACATTCAAAGAAAAAATAATACCTATTCTCCTGAAGCTGTTTCAAAAAACTGAAGCAGAAGGAAAACTTCCAACTCCTTTTATGAAGCCAGCACTACCCTGATCCTCAAACCAGGCAAAGACCCAACCAAAAAGGAGAATTTCAGACCAATATCCCTGTAGTATATGGATGCTAAGATTCTCAACAAGATCCTAGGTAAGTGACATATATTTTTGAGTTACAAAATCAGACTCTTCTTAAGCTTTAATGATTTGCCTTCGCCTAAAGGATACATTTCCAAACTCAAGATCTTAATGATTAAATATTGATATTGTAGTTATCATTGTGAGAAATTCTACTTGTATTTTATGATTCTAGATTTTTAGGACCACATATCCAATCTATTGGAGAAATAGCACTGCACATTGGTTGTTGGACCAGAGCACATAACATGACATGATTAACACACTAAATTCTTAGTGCGATTTCTTCTAGCTAAAGATATGTCTGAAGTATTAATAGTCCATTTACCATTCTATAAGGTTGGTTGTTTTGGGGAATTCAAGTCCATAGTAAGAAGAATGAATCTCTGTGAACGTCAGTGCATTGTCTTACTTCTTTTGTGATATAATTAGTTGTTTTTGTTTGTTTGTTAGTAAGGCATGTCATGACAGGGCTTTATTACAGTGGATAAGATATTCAAGGAAGGCACTGTTGGTGCTGCTGTCATTAGCTTTGTAGTCAGGAAGGAATATCTTTGTCCACCATAAATGTTTATTTCAATGAAGACAAGTTGCTGAGCCTTCCAAAATAGAAGGATCCAATGTAATCAACAGGCCATGTGGGGCAGGACAGTTACTCCTAAAGTAAGGTGTTGTGTTAAAAATTCAGGTTTGGTTCAGTTCTGACCAAGCAATGGCTATATTCGGATTGGCCTTAGAGAAGAGAGGTTATAACATTAAGCCAAATATAATTTTTATCTACCATGGCCACTTCATTATGTAAACCCATTTATAAGTCCTAATGTGGTTTTCTGTCAAAACCTTGGAACATTGCTGTGATTCTCTTACTGAGACATTGACAGACTCCTTACAATATTCAGGTGCTTCCAGCAACATCTAATCTGTTGATGTTTAAGAGCAAGGGGAAAAGTCATTCATATTACCACTTGGGATAGCCAGACAACCATCATGTTTTTTGGATTTCACTAAAGCTTAGAACAATATGGACTAATTCATCAAGACACAAGTCTTTTAGTGGCAAAAGTTACCTGGTGTTGTACTTTGAGCTTATAACAAGGAATATCCTATTATGACTCAGACACTGGACCTTAGAGATATCAGACACAGAATAGTATTTCCTATGTGATTCTATGTGGCTCAAATTCAAAATCTGAAAACTTAAATGGTAATTGATCATGGTAATCTTTGGCTTGGGGGAAGATGAACAATAGTGAATGAGTAGGTACATAAGAAGATTTGGGGATTTTTATAATTTTATTTTTTTTTATACCATGTGGTAGGTACAAGGGTGTGTTCACTTTTTGAAAAACTCTTTGAAAAATAGTTTACTTATGACTTTGCTTTTCTTTTAATTCTGTCATATTGTTTTATTTTTTTAAAAATCTCTCTAAAACAACAACAATAACAACTAGGTAGGTCTCATTGAAGAACTAGAAAAGCACAAGCTCCAGGCTAAGCATACATAATGAATACCCTAAGATACCCTCCCAAGCTAGCTCGAAGGGAGCTGAACAGTACTGCTGCCTGGCAAATCCCAAAATTATCCTGCAAAATAATTTTTGAGGAAATGCACACCACAGCTTCTGTTACCTCTGTTCCATTAGATTAGGGCCATGCATAGAGCCCCAGTTAAAAATCTCAGTCATATATTTTTTGAGTTACAAAATCAGATTCACACATGCTTTTAATCTTATTGTAAGAGACTATAAAAGGTAGTCTGTTTTCTTTTGTTTTATGATTCCTCTTTGAAATGTAATAATCATGAATGACAGATGATACTGCACCTATTTTGGGTTATTCATATCAACATACTCTTCAGTCTGCAGACTGACCTTAGACTTTTATACCTACAATTTTAATAATCCTATTCTACTAATTGTATTATGCTATCCTAACATCTTAATTGAGAAAATTCCTTAAAAATATTTAAGGACCAGCTTCTACTGTCTCCTATCTTATGAATTCTACTTTATCCCCACAAGGTAGAATGGGTTTTTCTTTTTTCTGTGCTGTCATTGTATGATACCTACCCAGTTCATGCTTCTCTAAACATGTTGAGTAATGTTTATCTCCTCTGTTATATTAGGAAGTCCTTTCAGAAAGAAACTATGCATTATTACTATCTGTTGTTTCCATATTTATGACCACATCTGGCTTTAAAAATTCATTTGCTAAGCATTTACTAAGTGCATTCTATTTGCCAGTCACTGAGGTAGATATAAAATAAAATCATGACACAAAGGAAATTATAGCACATAGGTCTTATATTCTAGATCAGGAGCCATAAATGTAAACAAGCAATTAAAATAATGTGAAAATATTAAAATAGAAGTATAAACAAAAGTCTATGGGAACACAAGCAGGATGTCAAGGAAGGTTTTACAAAGGTCTTGGACAAATATTTGTAGAAAATTGGGGTGCCTGAGTAGCTCAGTGGGTTAAACCCTCTGCTCAGGTCATGATCCCAGGGTCCTGGGATTGAGTCCTGGGATCGAGGCCTGCATCAGGCTCTCTGCTCAGTGGGGAGCCTTCTGCCCCCCACCTTGCCTGCCTCTTTGCCTACTTGTGATCTCTGTCTGTCAAATAAATAAATAAAATCTTAGAAAAAAAGTAATTGAAATTCATTGAAATATTTAACTTCTTTAGTTTTCAGAGAATTCCACTGCTCCTTTCCAGCCAAAGTAAAAGAAATAAAATGAAATAGAATATTTATACACATTTATCACCTATAAAGCAATATAATAACCTCCTAGATGGTAGATTGGGTTTCTTGCTTGGTATGGTTAGAAGAAGTTGAATCACCCCCTCATTTCCTAAAACAGACAATTTAAAATAGTTTATTATATTTATATTCTATTTACATATTCATTATGTGCATGCATATTTGTCTAAATATCTGCATTTATATGTGAACTTCTCTATAATATATTTTAGAGTGTACATGTGTGAATATATTGATATCAAGCAGCCTTTCTATAAAACAGATTCTACTTATAATGATGGGCCAGGTGATTAAGACTAGCCTTCTGACTTGGAAGAACTAAGAGCTGAATGAAATAATTTTAAAAAATCAGTTTAAGAGCACTGAAGAGTTAAGAAGATATTGTGGCCAAAATCTTAGGGAGGAAACAGCAAACAAAGTTGTTTGTCCTTTAAGGGAATTTGCGTCTTCTTCAATTTCTTTCATGAGTGTTCTGTAGTTCCTCGAGTACAGATCCTTTACCACTTTGGTTAGTTTTATTCCCAGGTATCTTATGGTTCTTGGTGCTATAGTAAATGGAATCGATTCTCTAATTTCCCTTTCTGTATTTTCATTGTTAGTGTATAAGAAAGCCACTGATTTCTGTACATTGACTTTGTATCCTGCCACGTTACTGAATTGCTGTATGAGTTCTAGTAGTTTGGGGGTGGAGTCTTTTGGGTTTTCCATATAAAGAATCATGTCATCTGCGAAGAGAGAGAGTTTGACTCCTTCATTGCCAATTTGGATACCTTTTATTTCTCTTTGTTGTCTGATTGCTGTTGCTAGGACTTCTAATACTATCTTGAACAAGAGTGGTGAGAGTGGGCATCCTTGTCGTGTTCCTGATCTCAACGGGAAGGCTGCAAGATTTTTCCCATTGAGGATGATGTTTGCTGTGGGTTTTTCATAGATAGATTTGATGAAGTTCAGGAATGTTCCCTCTATCCCTATACTTAGAAGCGTTTTAATCAGGAATGGATGCTGGATTTTGTCAAATGCTTTTTCTGCATCAATTAAGAGGAATTTGCCAATTAGTAAGAAAAATCTGTGAAGATGAAATGTAATTTTAGTGGCTTCATCGGCTACAAAGTGAAAATCAGAGCCTGAAATTTATGGAAGTTGAAAACGTTATTTATAAAATACACTAATTTGAATTTACTTTGTGAGTTAAACTGGGACATTAAGCTATGAACACAAAGGTATGATCCTATAGGTCGAAGAGATACCTGGAGTGAGTCCGTGCGTATTGCTCACTTTTGCATCTCTGTTGGGTGAAGGAATTATTAAGCCTCAAATATGGATTAAAGTGAGACCGGTAACATCTCCAGTCCCCTCACAAGAACAAAGGATTATTTTTCCTGAAGGAGAAGTGAACTGTATTAACCATTTTACTCCTAGAACACATTTTATGTATTTTACTCCTGCAATATATTTCAAAATAAAAAAAATGACTCCAACAGGCAAAGATAACCAGACTCTTATGGAAACAGATACCATGGGTGAGACAGAAAATAAAACAGAGAAAATAACCATTGTTGAAAAAATATATATTGAATGCATCAGACAGAGACTACAAAAACAAAACAAAACAAAACAAAACAAAAAAACATCATTTCTATGGTTTAAGAAATAAAAGCAAATCTTAACTTTTTTTTTTTTTTTTAAGAAACATGGAAAGTAGATTACAAAAGGAACCAAAGAGAAATTCTAATAATGGAAAATAAAATGACAGTAATTTTCAGTCAATAGGTAGATGTCAGTCCTGATTAGAAATAGCTAGGGAGAGAAATAAGAAACCATATAATAGGTCAATAAGAAATCTTCAGAATGTAGCTTGAAGCTAGCAAAGAACAAAAAGTACATGAAGAGAATGAGAAGACAAGCCACTGATAGGGAGAAAATATTTGCAAAAGATACATCTGATACAGGACTGTTATTCACAATATAAAAAGAACTCTCAAAACTGAACAAAAATAAGACACACAACCCAATTAAAAATATACCAAAGATATTAACAGATACCTTACCAAAGAAGGTATAAGGATGGCATATCAGGATAAAAGAGGAGACTCCAAATCGTGTCATCAGGGAAATGCAAATTAAAACAAGTTACCACTGCTTGAATGCTTCAGATCTGGAACACTGACAACACTAAATACTGGAGAAAATGTGTGAAGAAACAGAAACTTTCATTCATTGAGGATGGGGAATTCAAAATGGTACACCTATTTTGGAAGACAATTTGGTGCTTTCTTATAAAACTAAATATATGCTAGACATTCAATCTTCCAACTGTACTTCTTGTTATATACCCAAAGGGGTTGAAGTATGTTGTATGTACCAATGTACATTGAGCAACCTACACAGTGAAGTTTCTAGAAGTTTTATTCATATTTACCAGAACTTGAAGGCAACCGAGACATCCTTGATTTGGTGATATGATAACAACCTGGAGTAGTCCCTGACAATGTAATATTCAGTGCTAAACAAGAAATGAGCTATGAAGCTATAAAAAGACAAGGAGGAACCTTAAATGCATATTAAGTAATGAAGCCAATCTGCAAAGGCTATACACTATATGATTCCAACTATACAACATTCTTGGAAAGGCAAAATCATGAACAGTAAAAAAGATCAGAGGTTTCCAGAGGTTGAGTGGGAGGGATGACTAATAGGCAGAGCACAGAGAATTTTTAGGGCAGGGAAAATACTCCATATGGTACTATAATATATGGTATTATATGGTAAATTTGTTCAAGCCCATAGAATGTACAACACCAAAGTGAACCATAATGGAACCTATGGATTTTGGGTGATAATGATTTGTCAATATAGGCCCATCAATTATACAAGTGTGCCACTCTGGTGGGGACATTAATAAAGGGGGAAGCTATGCATGTTGGGGTTTAGTGTATATATGGGAACTCTCTGTATCTTCTTAATTTTGCTGTGAATCTAAAACTACTCTGAAAAATAAATAGTTAAATAGGAAAAAAGACAAAAAATACAGAATTCCAGTTAGGATAAAATGTATCTCTAGTGAAAAATTCTAACAAATATTTAATTGATTTACAAAAAGAAAGAGATATTGGAGCAAAGAACACAAATTCCAGATTTAAGTGAGATTTTTACAGATTTTTAGAAAATACCAATTTATACAATCAAGATGTCTAAAAAGTCAAAGAAAGAAAGAAAAATATGACTAGAAATATAATTGTCAAACTACAAAAATCAAGACAGAAATACCTTGAGAGCATCTAGGAATAAAAAAATACAAATTTTAAAGGCCAACTGACTTTCTATAACAACAGTGGAGGCCAGAAACCATCAAAGAATAGTACCAGTATGCTAAAAAAACTTGCTGGCATGTAGAATTCTGTAGCAATCAGTGTTTCCTAAAGAAGAGGTTTGAATAAACATATTTTAAGGCAATAAAACAAAAACATGTTGAGCAGAAGAAAAATTATCTTTTTATTCATTTTTATAGACTCACTTCATTTTATCAGCACTTTCAGCAAAATAAAAAAACAAATACTCAAAATGAGGGTAAATCCAGGTGATATTTGGATATATAAGAAATAACATTAAATATCTCATTTGGGGGCACTGATTGTTTCAGTGGGTTAAGCCTCTGCCTTTGGCTCAGGTCATGATCTCAGGGTTCTGGGATTGAACCCTGCATCGGGCTCTCTGCTCAGCAAGAAGACTACTTCCCCCCCTCTCTGCCTACTTGTGATCTCTCTCTCTGTCAAATAAATAAATAAAATCTTTAAAAAAATAAAAAAAAATCCTCATTGGACATTAAATATATGGAATTAAAAATATATATATAACACCAATATCAGATGTGTTGGAAAGATGGTAAAATGAGTTTTGTTTATCTCTAAATATGTTTCTTAGACTGTCTAAAATTTGGCTAAAATCAGATTAACATCAGATTTTTATAAGTTAAAAATACATGACACAGTTGCTAGGGTACTTATTAAATGGGCTGAAATAAAGTATATATTTTCCAGACAAACAGGGTAAAATTGGAATAAGGCACACACACAAAACAAAAATTTCCAGAATTTTCTCCCCAGTTTATCTCTCTCCATTTCTTATAAATTTGGTCATTTACATTTACATTACATGCATACTGTTAGAAATCTAATAAGCATTTATATATAAATACTTGTTTTCTTAACAAAATGATACATTTCATTTAAAATAATATAAATATTTTTACTTTTACTTTATTTTATTGTATTCTCATTGCAATTTACATTTCTGGTTATTTCTTTATTAAGAAAAAACCCTGATATCTATGACACCTTGTATACACAAGGAATATACAACAAAGGAAATATTACAACCTCCCATAAGAGAATCACTTGGTAATTATTTTGTTACTGTCGTTGGCACATTACTCTTATCCTTATATCACTCTTGTCCTTATCTCTCTCTACGTTAAGGTAAGCATAGTTGAGATCCATTTAGATCTTTATTAGTAAAATAATACTATAATATGGTTATTCTATTATATATAAAATTTCTACTCTCCATTTATTTATTCAGTCACACAGATATTCATTGATTCATTTATTCAAAACTATTTGGCTCCCAACACCATTGTATGTCTTGGGTGTTGGCATATAAAAAGACTAATCTTTAAAAAAGAAGTCTGCCTCTGTGAATATTGCATTCTAGTAAGAGAAGACACACAGGGTGCCTGGGTGGCTTAGTGGTTAAGCCGCTGCCTTCGGCTCAGGTCATGATCTCAGGGTCCTGGGATCGAGTCCCACATCGGGCTCTCTGCTCAGCAGGGAGCCTGCTTCCCTCTCTCTCTCTCCCTGCCTGCCTCTCTGCCTACTTGTGATCTCTCTCTGTCAAATAAATAAATAAAATATTTAAAAAAAAAAAGAGAAGACACACAACATACAATGCAGACAACTAGATAAAAATACAAAGTATGTTAGTTGGTGACAAAAAAAAAATGTAGCAATAAAGGAAGATGTGGGTATCAGGGATGGAGAACTTATTGAGATAGAGCAAGGCACGTCTTTGCTGGGAATGAGACAAATGTGTCAAGACCTGAAGCAAGTGAGAGTATACCATGGTGTAATCTAGAGCAGGGTCATTTCTGGAAAAGTAAACAGTGTTTTTACTTTGTGATATTTGCTGCGGAAGATCTAAAACAAAACAAAACAAAACAAAAACTAGAAATGAATTGTCCACTAAATTAAGAATAAATATCATTTGGTATAACATGATTCCATTTATTATCTTAGAGAGATTTTAAATCCATTTAACTTTATTACTAGATTTAAAATTATGTTTTATCAGTGATGGTATACTGACATGTCAAAAAGTAAAGTTTTAGAATACCACTTTATCCACGTAATTCTGAGAAAGTTTTTTGAGAATGGCATGCTGAGATATTTTCCCACAACAGCGCCATTACTATGCACATGAGAGGAGATCCATTTAAAATGTTTTTAAAATATATGGTATATGTGCTACTTCATTTTATAAGCAAAATGGTCATTGTCTTACATAACAATTAATTGCTAGGTGATTATCCAAGTATACAACTAGATTGGTATCTTATCATAATAACATTTATTTTTGCAGAATCCATTACAGTTTTGAAAATGATCTTACATATTAGCCTACTTGATCCTTCTATTAATGCTCTAAGTAGACAATAAGATGTCTGTGTTTTATACATCTCAAGCAGAAATTCCAACTGAGGTTGCTCAGGTTGCATGTAAACATGCATGTATCAAAATCAGAGCTAGAAACATAGGCTTTCACATGCCTCGTGTAGTACTCTTTCTACAAGTCTTGCTACTGACATATTTCAGAGCATCGAACAACAGAAATTGCTGATATGGAAGATAAATGAATCCAAATGAGTACCTTCTTGTCAGTTGTGAAAATTATGAAGTTTTCATTTTCTTTCCTAATAAAATCTTTGTCTGCATTAGAAAATGTCCTAATTACTTTAAGTAGAAAAATATGCAGTGTATTTTTCTGGTAAAGGGAATGATTTTAATAGATTACATAAAAGGTGTTAATGTAACATAAAACAATGTATAAACTCTATAAAGTAAATATTTATGACAAGTTTATATTTTTAAACAACGAACATTTTTAAATCCATGATCCATGATACGGAATTTTAAAATCCCCTCATATTAAGATGCAAAATGTGTGTGTTCACACATCCATGTTTAAGTGTGTTGTTTGTTTGTTTTCATTTTGAAATTGCTTTGGAAGATTGCATATGCTTTTTGTCATTTAATGCAAGGTGAACAATTTTGTGTTTATCTTGCCTGGCTGTTGTATAATATTAGATCTGAAGTCTTATAGTAATGTTTCCTGGACTTAAACAAAAACAACTAATGTCAATACTTCATCGAAAGTTGAACGTCAGGTACTACATTAAAAAAAAAATAAATGCAATATCTTCTGGATTCAAATTTTAACACAATAAATGGTAGACAAGCCTGAATTTGTCCAAGGTTTTATGAGTGACAGTAACTAGTGAATTAGCTACTTGTGGCTATTCTAACAAATACCACAAACTTGATCACTTAAAACTCCAAAAAAATTTTTTCTCTCACAGTTCCTGGAATACAGAAGTCTAAAATCATTTTTGTTGAACCAAAATCAAGGTGTTGACAGGACTGTGCTCTTTCTGAAGATTTACAGGCAAACCTGTTCCTTGCCTCTTCCAGATTCTGGTGGCTGCCAGTTTTGCTTGACTTGTGGTCACACCAAGCCAATCTCTTCCTCCCTGGTCTCATTATTTTTGTCTTTTCTGTGTGTATCAAATCTCCTTCTGCTCATTTTTATAAGGAATGACAAATTGGATTTAGAGCTGACTGGAATAATCCAAAATAATCTGTCCATGTCAATATCCTTAATTTTATCACATCTGCAAAAACCTTTTTTCCTAATAAGGTAACTTACACGTTCCAGGTCTTGAGACTGGGTATGTTTGGGTGGTAAGTATTCAGCTTATTACCAGTAGTTTTAAATTAAAAACAAACAAACAAATGAACAACAACAACAACAAAATAACCTTATATATACAAGAGAATGGAAACAAATTATTACAGTGCAATCCCAATGTTTCTTTTACTACTGCTACTTCAGTAGTTGACAGAATTATAGAAATGTAGCTCTCTACCACTTTGCCAATGGCAATTTAGTCTAAGAATAAAAGTACTCAATAAAAGAAGATAGTATCTTTTATGAAATCATTAACTGATGACACATTTTAATCACATTTACTTTTCTAGTTCAAAAACTCTGAAAATCAAAATAAGATTCCAATTTCCATTTTTTCACAGTTAATGTGGAAATATGGTATTCTAAAGTATGGTACAACTGGTACTCTCATACATTGCTCATGGCATTTTACATTGTCATAAACTTTTTGGAAATATTTTAGCTATATTCATAACAAATGCTTATAATTATTGACATGCTATTTCACCTCTGGGGATATTTCCTAAAGAAACATTCTTAAATATTAAAAATCTGTAAGAACACTATACTTTTAATAATAAAACTTTGGAAACAACCAAATGACTTGAAGGTAGAGTGTCACTCATGTTATGGTATGTCAATTGAGTAAAATATATCCATTGAAATTATGTTTTATCTAAAATAATGAAGTAACAAGAAATTGAATAATAATAATAAATGTCATGAGATGGTACAATACCTGAATTTAAAATATATTTTTATTGTAGTGATTGTATTTTTATAACAAAAACATATTTTAAATGTACTTGTTTTTCTTTCTGATGACTTATCTTTAACTCCTAATTTTTTTAGGATCTTCATTACACTATTCCTAAAATCATTATTAAACAAATATACTGCTTTGGAAAAGTAATTATTATATAGATGATTTTTTAAATTCCATTGCTGGAAACTTTCCATGAAACTACTAAGCTCATTTTTTTTCCAGTTTATATCTTGTCATTACAAGCAGAGAACACTTGTGAATTCTTATATCCATGTTTGAACAGATAGAGCTTTCTCAAACCAAAGGCAGATACAAACTTTCTTTGGAAATCTAAGTTCACATTTAGTACCTGCATATATATCTATTGCATCCATAAGTTATAAATAGTAATTCCAAATATATCCTTTTTGTGCAATTGTATCTTTTTATACAAACTTTTTTTTTTTTACAAATTTTATATATAAATACAAGATTTTTCCTTATTTGTGTTCCCTGTGAATAAATTTAATTATCTCAGTGTTATTTTGAAAGTCACTTCATTTATTGTTTAGCCATTTTGAGAGTCCTGGAATCAGTGGTTTATTCATAACTTAAACATTCTGCCCTGGAATCATTGGCTTATTTATAACTTAATCATTCTATTGATTTTTTTATTTGTTTGAAGAAAGTTCTACCCATTAAATTCTTAATCTGGCTTGACATTAACTATTTTGAAATGCCTCTACAAATATTTTTAATGCCTCTACAAATATTTTGGGAGATACCTAGTATTTGATCACACTCAGACATAGATTCTTTTTTCTTTTTATCTAAACTCATACTGAGGGATTCATTTTAGGGGAGAAACTATTTTTTTCCTTCCTCTCTTCTCCCATATAGATAGGCCAAATCCCAAATTCACCAAGTAACCCTGAATGGGATGGGGATAGGGACAAAGGGGACTCAGACAACAGAGGTCCCAAGCATTCATCAGTCCATTTCTCCAGAGTTCTGAACATCTTTTAAACCTTTATACGATCTAAGGACTTGAGACTTTCATTACTGACTGGTATCTAGAAAGGCTTAGTTTATACTATTGCTTAACAGCTAATGCCTGCACATATTTCAAAAGTCCTTGTCTCTGTACATCTGTACCTTTAGTTGTCTCAATCCTTACTATCATTTTTGAAGTTCCTAGATAAATAAGTTTAACCGTTACAGCCCTATACAGCTTATAGTTCTGTTGTATTTCCTATGAAAAAAAGTTATGTGTTTCATGTAAATGGATCCCAAGCCCAATACTCTTCTTTCTCCATTCGCAGAAAGTTAATGTCCGTTTCATGTTCCTCAAAGTGCATATTCACTTTATCTTCATCTTTTATCTTCAGTGTTAGTTTTAAAATGGTAGTATTAAATAGTATGAATTTGATCATTCTCTCCAGGTTGCTCTTCTTAATCTATCCTGACAGTATAACCTTGCTGCTTCACCATAACTTCCCTTAGTTTTGGAGGAAATATATCAATAATTTCTCAGAAGAAAAAGCTTCCAAAGTTTCCCTAAGTAGAAAGCTGTTTTACAACTAAATGAAGTCCTCAGACACCTCTATTTATATTCATAGCACACACTTGGTTTACTGCTAAGAGTGATAAGCAATTTCCTATGTATAAGATTATGAACTAAAATGAGCAGAAATCTTAAAAATATAAAAGGAAAGTTTGGCACTATTTGAATGATTTCTAATGTCAACATGGAAGAGTCATGTACAAAAGAATGTATGGCAAATAATTTTTGTTCAGAGATTGAAGGGGAATATGCAGATAACTGTGATCTTCTGAATCAACATGAGATGAATTATTTCATCGTATTCCTATTATTCAGAATTTCATAGATCTTAATTGTGTCCTTTCTTCTCTGCCTATTGTGAATGATTCTGTAATACAGTATCCTTTAGCTGATCCGGGACCAAGATCATTATTTTTGAGGTTTCCTCACCTTGATTTTAGAAATTTGTGGCTCTGACGACTACCTCAAGCGTTATAATGTATCTCAAGCTAGTGTTAAATTCATTTATACCAAAAATTAAAGACAAAATAATGATTGTTTCTGAGTATATTAAAAGCTTTAGACTTTTAAAATTACATTTGAGGTTCAAAAAGTTTGATATTTTTTGCTGTGTAATATAGATGTACTTACTGTGACAAAAAGTATAGATATGTAGGTAGGCAATAAATAAGCATGCAGATAGAGTTACTAATAGAACATACTTTATTTTCAAAAGACCCATGAGAAAATTTAACACTTATTAATTTGTTTTCCTTTTATTCATATTTTAGGTAAAAAATTAGCATTACTAGAAAAGTAGATGGTTATTTCTAATTAAAACACAAATACAGTAATTATGGTTTATAAGCTATTATCCTGAATCTACACTGGATGAGTTTAAACAGCCAAACAGCTATTAATTTTACTGTTCAAAGAAATGCTCATAATCTTTTTAAAATGTCATATAAAATATTCATTTCTAAATGCCCTACGGTGATTTTTGAATTTATTTAAAGTGGGCTGTTGATAGCTCTTTTTATAAATAAGCAATTACAGTGAATATATCATGGCCCATCACATTATACATTCTATAATTTCATGGATGAAAGACCTACAGCTGATCTGCATAAACACAGTGCATATCTCAGCAGGTGAAGGGTTTGATTACACAGGATAATCAGTGTTATTATTTATAGTAACTATTTATGTCTGTTATTTATTAAATCTCTACAAATCAGATATCTATTTCTCTAGGAGATATATTCAAGCAATATATAAAGAAGATATAAACCTTTTGAATATTTTACAAATTGGCCTGAATATCATGGCCTTTTACATCTGACTTCCCAGTTTCAAGCTGGTCAAAATCAGGTTTTAAATAATATTGGCTTCCCAGGTATTTTGGAACTTAAATGTGTTTTATACATTCAATAACAAGAGGAATTTTCAAATTCAATATATTCATCCAATTTAATATAATCAAATTTGGTATTGGTGGAAATCCCACCCTAACTGTTGTGGTAAGTTACATTTCTCTGAGGACTTCCTTTGAGTTATTTGCTTAATAATATTTATGGAGACAGGAGCTGTGATGCTCACTGTTAGTGATGTTAAAGAGATAAAAGAGCTCTCCTTTTTATAACATTTATCTAGTTACAGTAGTTTTGCATGTTATGAGGAAAAGATACAATGAGAACATACCATAGTAGGACTATATAGGTAGTGAGAGAGGTCTGGAAATATGGGTAAGGACTACTCAATGTCCAGGAGGTTGAGGTGTACATGTGTGCACTTGGGGGGCTGAGGGGGAAGGACGAAGGCTGGAGGCTCAGGTCATTGAAAAGAGAAAAAGCAAAAAAAGTGCCAATCTCCTTAGGCTACAACATAGTCTCACATTCTCATTCTTTTTGTGTTTCTGTATGTGTGTGTATTTGTGTGTGCATGTGTGTACACATGTGTGTGTGCATGTGTGTGTGTGTGTGTGTGTGTATGTCTTTGCTTTGGAAGTATAGCAGGCCAGTGACCCAGGGGATACTTTATTTACAAATGCGTAAAGCATACCTTTAATGTATTGCTGGATCTATAAGAAGTAAGGAATATACTCTCCCTGAACAAACAAAACTTGTAAGTTGACACCATCTGAGAATCTTAATTTAAAGCAATATTCTGGTTGCCCTGAAAGCACATATCAATATCAGCATCAACCCGATGAACAAGGTTTAATAATGATTTCACAGTAAACTTGATACTCCAAGGGAGATTAGCAGCATACTCTATGCCTATTCTCCAATCCTAGCTGGGCTAGCTGTAGAGAAACAGCTTCAATTTAGACCCTCAATTCTCCCAGAGTTCAAAATCCAAGTTTACAAATAAAATTCCATACACATATAGGAAAATAAGCCACCTTGAATGAGATTCAGCAGAAACAAAACTGATTTAGGTTTCAAGAATATTACAAAATGAAGTTGCCTGCTTAAAGTACTAAAAGTCAAATGAAATAAATAAATGGATTGTCAAGCAGAAGAATGCTATTAAATAAATGGCCAGAGAGATGTAAAACAAAACCATAAAGAGCATGTAATAAAAATATTCAGTATTGAAATATACAAATACAGCCTTAATAAATGAGATAAAAACAAATAACTCCAGCTGAAGAGGCAATGATGCCAGAAATATTCAGAGTATAGGACAACAATAAGGAATTGAAAAATAGGAAAGGTATGATGAAAGTCAACAGAAATTTCTTTTATTTATTTAATTGGAATTCTCAAAGGAAGAAATAGAGTGAAGAGAAAAGAGGTAATATTTGAAGAGTTAATTTCTGAGACATTTCCAGACATATATTTATAGATACAGAAAACTGAATATATACCAAACAAAAAAATACTTAGACTCAGTCGCATTTTAGTATAAAGTACATTACAGGAAAAAGAAGATATTTAAAACAATAATGAGATAGCAATAAATGAAACAACTGGGAAAATAACATGCTAAGAAGTCTTTACAACATCCATAATAGAGCCATAAGATACAATTACACTTTCTTCAAAATATTGAGAGAAAGTAACAGTTAGCCTAGAATTCTCTATTTAATAACCACAAGAATCTTTTAAGAACAAAAGGAAATTAAGGACATACATAGAGATAAATACAAATTGAAAAACTATCAACAACAGATCAATAACAGGTATTACTGTAAGAATACCATAAGAATGATCCTCAGGTATACATACAAGTTATCCTACATTAGAATACTGAAATATAGGAAAAACACTCAGAAAATAAATTGGTGAACATTTAAGTAGATCTTAGCAAACTGTATAAGGTTATAATCAAAGTCATGGCTAACATTATTGAGCTAAGAAAAGACAGAAAAATAATGCAGAACATAAAATCATGTGAATCTGGAGAGGAGTAATTGGAGTAAGAAATGTTTCAATTCCTTATGTTGCTAAGAGATATAAAAATATTGTTCATTTTTAAATATTCATTATAATATTCAAAGGTACCATTACAATTAAAAAATTAGGCTGCAAATTTCCAATTGAGAAAAAGAAAAAAATAGAAATGAAATGCCCCTAAATCAAACCTAACAAGGCAACAGAAGAGGGGAAAAAGAGCAAAGAAAGAGTTCCATAAAGGAAAACAAAAAGTAAGGTAAGAGAAATGTAAACTGACCATTATAATTAATGTAAATTGTTTAAACTCACCAGTTTAAGGCCAGAGATTGTCAGATTTTAAAAATACATCCAAATACTATTAATTAGATGTCTAAAACATAAAAATTTGAAATTATTAGAAGTAAAATGAAAAAAAGATATACCAAGAAAATTCTCATCAAAGGAAAGTAGGGAAACATAGAATATTTCACCATATAATAATAACATTTTTGACATCTCTAAACTAGTAATCACATAATAAAATTGCCTCAAGTTATATTGAACTATATTCCATAGAATTACTGCAAAAAATTTAAAAAATCCATTATCATTATTAAAGACTTCAATGTAACTTTCTTATTTGTGATTGGTCTAAGAAGATACTTAAGACTTGAACAACATGGTGAAATAGTTTTATTCAATAGATATATATATAACCCAGCAACCAACAATTAGCAAATACATATTGTTTTAAGTTCTACATAGTCATAACAGCCATATTCTATTAAATCAAAAAAGTGAATGAAATAAATTTTTAAAAATTAAGTAGGTGATGGACATTAGGGAGGGTATGGTGAGAAAAAAAATTTTAAAAAAGCACAGTAAAAAAAAAAATAAGTAGGATGCCAATAAAAAGAGTTCATACAAAATTATTCCCATGTGTTTGGAGATTACCAATACACATAAATAATCATGAGCTCAAGAAGAAATCATAATGGAAATCAAACATTACTTTGAATTTTAATAAAAATATGATATGAAACTTTGGACTCAGAAAAGGTGGTTCTTCAAGGAAATTCCTCTTGTGTTAGATGTGTTTGGAAAAAAATATTTTTTTAAAATTGAATGATATAAGTTTTCAACTCAAGAAGTCAGAAAAAAATGCAAAAGAAAGAAGATACAGATACAAATTAAAAAATGATGAAAAATTTCAAAGATATGACAAAGCAAAAAGTTATTGTTAGCAAAGATAGAAGTAGAAACTGGGGCAATACTGATGAGGAAAAGAGAGAGGGGAGAGAGTATAAGGTAGGGGGATACTGATAAATCCTATTGGAAATTAACTGAGGATATAATTATAATTACAGCACCATTTAGGAAGTTAATAAGGTAATTTATATCAATAAATCTGAAAATTTAGGTGTAATGGACAAAATCCAGGAAATATAACTAAAAGTGGAAGAAAAATGGAAAGATTGAATTGAAGCTACCATTTTTTTTTCCAGAAAGAAAATAAAGTCAAAACTGCTTTTCAGACAAGTTTAACAATTTTGAAGGGGTATCTCAAAGCCAAGTTATACAAATTTTTGTGGAGAGAATATTCCCCAAATCATCCTTTAAAGATACCAAAACCAGTCAAGTACAGTTCGAGAATGGACAATTACAACTCAAAATTGCTCATGTACATTTATTCTAAATCATAAATGAAATAGTAGCAATCTAAATCTAGTGATGTAAACTAAAAAAGAGTGATGGGTATATATTATTATGCTTAGGTTTGTACAAGTATTGGTTAATTTTAGAAATTCTACAAAAATAATTGACAACTTTTGCAAATTAAAGGAGAAAAAAAGGATGATATTAGAAATGCAATAAAGGCAGTTGATAAAATTCCACATCTACATATGGTACAAACTTTAAGATTAGTAGATTTTCTTATCCTTGTAACAGTTGTCCCCAAAACCTACACATCATTGTTAATGTTGAAAATTAGAAATATTGGGGCGCTTGCGTGGCTCAGTGGGTTAAGCCTCTGCCTTCAGCTCAGGTCATGGTCATGGGGTCTTAGGATCAAGCCCAGCCCTACATCAGGCTCTCTGCTTGGTGGGGAGCCTGCTTCCCCCTTTCTCTCTGCCTGCTGCTCTGCCTACTTGTGATCTCTCTCTCTGTCAAATAAAAAAATAAAATCTTTAAAAAAAAAAGAAAATTAGAAATATTCTCTTTAAAACAAGGAACCAAATAAGGGTGTGCACTATTACAACTTTGAATTGACATTTTAGTGAAGGTCCTGACTAGTTCAGTAAGATCAGAGGAGTAGGTAAAGGGTTGAAAATGGGGAAGAAAAATTTAATTTGTGAAGAATGTATAATCACATACAAAAGAGAATGAGAATCTACAGAAAGAATTAATCTAAGTTTCTTTGTGTAATTAACTCAGAAGACAGACTTCGATGAAGCTTGAGGAAAGTGAAAGTGTAGTATAACGGTGTCAATTAGTTTTTTGCAAAACTAGAATGTGAAAGGAATGAGGAGAAATTGGGAAGTGCTTAGAGAGAGCTCAAGTATTAAGGGGAGATTTAGTGATCTCATTGTTCACGTTGTTTTTGTTTTGTTTTGTTTTGAGCCTTGAGCATGCTTATATGCTGAGTGGAAAGGGTTGACTGAGATCATCAGCTAGGTTGTAGCCATGGACGCTGAGCTAGAACTCATGACCAGTGATTTGTAATTTGGTACTCTTACTACTATATTGCCCTACTTTTCCTTATTAATCATGGTAGACACCTGCCTATTAACATGATTGTTCATATTTCTTTGACATAAATTCTCACCCAATCCTTTGAGCTCTAATAGATTAGAGTCATTTTATTAAAATAAGACAATTTATAGTATTTCATGTATCTTCATTGAGTATATGGAAATCTGAGAATAATTTTCTCATTTTGGGGAATTAAACTTTTAACTCTAGATCCTGGGATAGTTTATAACCTTAAGTCTATATTCAGCTAATATGATCAATGCAATGATTCAACAGTGACACTCATGTTGCTAAATTCTTTTCTACAGATAGTCTCACACCAAGAGTTAAAAATCAGTTGGAACTTAAGCCAAACCCACCTGTTATAATTTTTCATCATAATATTGTTTAAAAACATTCTGCCTTGTCTGAAAGAAATTTCCATTTCTGCAGTAAATCAGTAGCTCTTGGGTGACAAGAAGTGGTTTGTGGTTCTGGCTGTCCTCCATATTCACTGTGCTCCTTCTGACTGCTTCATGATGTAAACTGTACCCAAGGTACCCTAACTGCTATCTGCCATCAGTTTACTAAATCAGTCCACTGAAATTTCTGAAAACATAAAGATTCTTCAATAAAATATATAAAGTATTCTGGTTTAAAATAAATATAACTTGTCTCTTTTTTTTTCAGATCAGACATTGCCCTCATAGAACAATATTAGAGTACAAATAAAAAGGCAGATAAAAGAAGAAAAAAAATTGCCAAAATTAAAGGAAGTAATTAGTGTTGCCACCCAAATTCTACAACCAGTGAAAATACTTTTCAAGAATGAAAGTAAAATTAAGACAGTTTCAATTGAAGGAAAACTAAGACAATTCATTGTCAACAAATGTACCCTAAAAGAATGGCTAAAGAAAGTTTTCAAAATAGAAAAGAAATGATAAAAGATGGAATCTAGAATGTTAGCAATGAGTGAAGATAAAAAGATATAGTAAAGATCTAAATTAAATACTGTAAACTATTCTTTTTTTTTGACTACTTTAAGATGTGTTTGACAGTTAAAGGCAAAATAATATTGTCTTATGGAGTTTTCAATGTATGGAGATGTAATATATAAGACAAATTTAGCTTAAAGGGGGAGGGCAAAGAAGTCTATGTATTGGCAATTTTTCTACATCTCAATAAAAGTAAAATTCTGATTCTAAATAGAATATGAAAAGGTAAGCATGAAATCTGTCATCTCTGGAACAGTCATTAAAATGATTATACATAGTTAAATATTAAAAATAACAAGTGATAAGGAAAAATGGAATATTTAAAAATGTTCAGATAGCCCATAGAAGCCAGTAAATGGGATACAGAAAACAAACACACAATGAAGAAAACAAATAGTAAAATGGTAGATCTAAATTCAAACATATCAATAATTGCATTAAATGTAAATTGTCTATACATGCTAATTAAAACAGAGATTCATAGAACAGATGTTTTGAATTATACAATTTTATACTGTCTACCATAAACTCACTTCAAATACACAGATATAGGTAGCTTCAAAGTAAAAGGATGGGGAAAAAATTAAAAAATCAAAAGAAAACTAGAGTGATTTTATTTAGTATTAGGGGGAAAAGTATTTTAGGGCACAAAGAAATTACCAAGAATAAAGACATTATTTAATTATAAGATTAATGATAACTTTTGATAAAAGGATTAATGAGACAGTAATCCCATGTATACTCACCAAATATTTCAAAATACGTGAGAGAAATCAATAGAAATAAGAAGAGGAAAAGAAAAAGTCATAATTATTATTGAAAACAGGAACACCTCTCTCTTGGTAATTAACAGAATCACTAAATAGAAAATCAGCAGAGACAATAGAACAACACAATCAAACAATCGTATCTGATTGACAAAGATAGAATAGTTCTCCAAAACAGCAGAATACACATTCTCCTCAAGTTTACATGGAACATTCACCAATATGAGCCATATCTGGAATTATAAGACAATATATTTAAAGTAATGAAATCATACGAAGTTTACTCTATGACTATAATGGGATTAAATGAATTCAATCAGAAATCAAAACAGAAAGAAAATGTCTATTTTTTGGAACTTAAATACCACAATTCTAAATAATCTATAATCATGGATTGAACTGTATTTTCTCAAAGTTTATATGTTGAAGCCCTAACCCCCAGTACCTCTGAATATGATGGTATATACAGATAGTGATTTAAAGAGGCAGTTAAATTAAAATGAGACCAAGTATGGTGGACTCTAATAGAATCTGATTGATGTTCTTATATAAAGATATTTGAATACAGGGAGAGATATGAGAGCTTCCCTTGCACAGAGGGACAACCATATGAAGAAACAACAAGAGGGTGGCCATCTGTGAGCTAAGAATAGAATCTTCAGGGAAACCAATCCTACCTGTCACCTTGATTTTGGACTCTCAGACTCTGGAACAATGAGAAAATAAATTTCTATTGTTTAAACCCTGCATGGTCCATGGTATTTTGTTGTGGCAGCCTATAAAACTGATATAATCTGAGTTGGAGATCTAGTCTTTTTTTTTTTTTAAGATCTTATTTATTTGACAGACAGAGATCACAAGTAGGCAGAGAAAGAGGGAAGCAGACTCCTTGCTGAGCAGTGAGCCCGATGCAAGCCTCGATCCGAGAACCCTGAGATCATGACCTGAGCAGAAGGCAGAGGCTTAACCCACTGAGCCACCCAGGCACCCTAAAGAGCTAATCTTAAGGGAATTTTTTTTTTAAAGTTAAGTAGAATGAAAATGAAAATGCAATGTCATTTGTAAGGTTCGGGTAAATGGGCCCTTAAAGGAAAATTTATAGCCTAGATGCTTATATTAGAAAAGAACAAAGATCTCAAAAGAATAACCTAAATTTCTATATTAAGAAATTAAGAAAATAAGATAAAAATACACCCAAAGCGGAGCACCTGGGTGGCTCAGTGGGTTAAAGCCTCTGCCTTCGGCTCAGGTCATGGTCTCGGGGTCGTGGGATCGAGCCCTGCATCAGGCTCTTTGCTCAGTGGGGAGCCTGCTTCCCCCTCTCTCTTTCTGCCTCTCTGCCTAATTGTGATCTCTGTCTGTCAAATAAAATATAAATATTAAAAAATATATATATACCCAAAGCAAAAACAGAAGGAAGACAATAATAAAGCAGAAATCAATGCTGAAGAAAAGGAAGGAGGGGTAGAAGGGGGAGGAAGTGAAGTTGGTGGTCAAAAGAGAAAGTCTTTGAAAACAAAAACAGTTTCTCTGGAACAGTTAATAAAATTGACAAACTCCTAGCAACTCTGACAAAGAGGAAGATACTAATGACCAATATCAGGAACTGAATGAGGAGACAGAACAATAGAGCCTAACAGAGATTAAAGGTGTACGAAAGAATGCCATGAAACATTTTTATTTGTAAATATAACAACATGATTTTCAAACTATGTGTTCTTGCATATTAAAATAATGAACTTTAAAATTATGTTTGTTGTAGTTTTGGAACAAAGTCTAAAGCCTAACTCATTTTTCTCTATGAGACTGTGTGTCTTACTCTCAAGAGAAACCCTGAAGAAATAAACGTTGAAAACTCAGTGGGACAGACATGGGGATTGTAGATAGGGAATTCTAGGGAGAGAAAAAGGAAAACTATTTAATCATTCTAATTTTCATTCTGTGACTTTAATGCCCTCCTACTGCATTCAGGAGCAGATGGCCAATCTCTTCACCTTAACGTTGCTAATTATATTACAAATGTAAAATCGCACTTTTTTTTTTTCTTACTCTCCTGAAACATGAGCAAGCAAATATGAGTAATTTTCACAAAATTTTACACCAGTTTGTGAGGTAACCTCCTTTGCAATGTAGTTGGTTCAAGGAAAGTGGCTGCAGGGACTTTTAGATCTCATTCGTTTACCACTCACTCTCTACATTTTACACTTCTCAATCCATCACACTTGGGTCATTTTTCTTTTCTCAAGGTTTTTAGGAAAAGTTTAAGACTGGGGCTCAACATTAAGCATGTGTATTTCTCTTTCTCCTCTGCATCTCTGAATATGAAAAAAGACCATAAAGGTGATATGTTATAAACATACTATCCTAAATTAAGCTACAGGCTTAAAAAACAGAAGAGAATATTTTGTAGCTCCTGAAAGAGTTTTTCACTCTCACTTTTCCAATTTTTGATGTAATATTGTTTAATAACCTGCTATTTGTCTTAATAGAATGGCTTACCACAGGTCAAACAATGTGGACTTCTATGTTGTGCATTTAAAATAGTACCAAAGACAAGATCACTTGAAACATACTCAACTAGATAGATGTCTGCCTCTACAGCTTCTGGGATACAGATATAACATTTTTGCGTATCAGAAAATTAGGAAGTTAAATGACAATTTTAGCACTAAACACTTTTATGTATTTGATAATACACAGAAAAGCAAATGGGAAATGAAGGCCTTAGCATTTTTCCCATGTTCTCAAAACTCCTGCAAATATTATCCAAATAACAAGAATGCTTTCATAAGTATGTCATCATGTAAAAATATTTAAAATGTTGAGTTCTTGCAAATCTGTAAATAATGGTTATATAGAAAATCTTTCTTTGAGTCAGTGTTTGCATTCTTTTTTTTTTTTTTAAGATTTTATTTATTTGACAGAGAGAGATCACAAGTAGGCAGAGAGGCAGGCAAAGAGAGAGGAGGAAGCAGGTCCCTTGCCGAGCAGAGAGACCGACTTGGGGCCCGATCCCAGGACCCTGGGATCACTACCCAAGCCCAAGGCAGAGGCCCCAACCCACTGAGCCACCCAGGCGCCCCTGCTTTCTTAATCATTAGCAATATCAACATTTTCAATATAATATCCACGCATCCAGATAGCAAATAAAGACTTATGTCTATAGGCCTCTATCGAATACAGTCTGGACTACTAAGTTATCATTTGGTTAGTATGTATACAAAACCATAGATCAAAATAATTTGTTGATTTTGGGGAGGGATATAGCAGTTTCTGAGGTAAAATGATTCCATAAAGGCATCATCACAAGATAAGCTTTTGTTTCTCTTTGCATGTTCCCCTTCTATGATGCCATGGTTGTCAAAAATGACATGAAAAGCAGTCCCAGAATTAGAAGGGACTCTCTGCACTCTGAAATCTGGCTGAGATATTTCCTGGTTCGCCTTTGAATATTCCAACCACTTAGGTTCTTAGAATTTACACTCAGTTCTGTGACACTCTTTCCGGGTACATATCAAAAAGAATTCTAACTACAACAGAAGAAAACAAAACAAAACAAAAAACAAGGAGAATGGTTAATATAATTTTAGGTGCCAATAACCGTAAAGTCAACTTGAAGCTATAAATATCTTTTGCTAACAATATTTTCCACATATTATTGCTTTTCTGACTCCTAAGCAAATATTTTTCAAAGGAAAGAGAAGATTACAGCATCATTCATTTTCAGGGAATTCATCCAGTAACCAAGACTTGTGACCTATTCTCATCAGAGTGAAAACAAATAAGAACATAAACAGAATAATGACATTATTTTCATGCAAGAAATAATGTAGAAATTGTTTTTCATGCAGCAATCTTAATTATATGTACTCTAGAAATGATATCATCTGGCCTTGTTAATTCCAACACACTTCCTAACTCTTAGAATCATTATTATATGTCAGCTAAATTGAGGATACCTATCCTAGATTACTTTTTCCACTTATTATCTAACATACGGATCATTTATCATCAGTTCATTTAAAAGCTGGATGCCTTTGAAAGTCAGAATATTTTTGGTAATATACATGCATGTATGTATATACAGATGCATCTATGTATGCATAAATTGTCTTGCTTTATCAAAACAGATTAAATTTTTAAGTTTTTAAGTTTTAAATTTTTCTTTCTTTTTTTTAAAGAATTTATTTATTCATTTGAGAGAGAGAGAGTGCAAGATGGTGGGGAGAGGCAGAGGGAGAAACAGATTTCCCACTGAGCCAGGAACCTGACATGGGGCTTGATCCTAGGACCAAGGAGATCAAAAGGAAGCTTAACCATCTGAGCCACCCAGGTGCCCCAAGTTTTAAATTTTTCTAAGATTAAATTTTAAATTAAGAATATGTCTAGAGGCACCTGGGTGGCTCAGTGGATTAAGCCTCTGCCTTCAGCTCAGGTCATGATCTCAGGGTCCTGGGATTGAGTCCCACATCAGGCTCTCTGCTCTGCAGGGAGCCTGCTTCCTCCTCCTCTCTCTCTCTGCTTGCCTCTCCGCCCACTTGTGATCTCTCTCTGTCAAATAAATAAAATCTTTAAAAAAAAAAAAACTTTTAAGAATATGTCTAAAATGGCATAGAATCTAAAGAACTCCTACAAGTTTTTTTTTCTGTATAAAAAATTAATTGAACAAAGATTTATTAACTCTGTTCTAGATTCTACTCTAGTTGCTGAAAAATAAAATAAAATAAAAACTAAAGATTAATGAATAAAAATGTGAATAATGCTGTACCTTTCCCACCAGAACTCATGTTTTAGGTAGACAAAACCTTAAAGGACAACTTTAAATGAAATAGGGTAGGTGCTGTGATAAAGACATGACCCTGAAGCTAAACACAAATACATGGGAGTGATTATTCCCATGTAGGCTTCCACTAATGGCTTTCCTCAGGAAAAAAACGTGTGGGGAGACAGAGCCAACATGGGAGAATGCGTAGTTCACAAGGCAAAGAATTAGATATTGTTTGGAGACACAAGGAGCGACGTTAGCAAAGACATAACGTATTAGTTTCCTAACGCTGTTATAATCAACTAGTGCCAATTTATTGTCTTAAAACAAGACCAATTTACTCTCTTACAGGTCTGAGAGCTTCTGAAAGTCAGAAACTAGAAGATCAGAAATTAGTTTGGACTAAAGTCAGGCTATTGATAGGGCTGGTTCCTCCTGGAGGCTCTGAGGGAAAAACCTTGCCATTTTCAGTTTTTAGTGGATATTTGCATTAGTTGGTTTGCGGTCACTTCCTCTATTTCAAAATGCATCACTCCAACTTCTGCTTCCACCATCCTGTCACTATATTAGCTTTTCCTCTTTCAGTCAGAATTTTCCTCCATCGTTATGATTATATCAGGCCACACATCACTCCAGGATGATCTCCCCATCTTAAGATCCTTAATTCAATCACATCTTTAAAGTCCCTTTTGACCCATAAAGCCACATTTACAATTTCCTGGGACTAGGGTATAGACATATTTGGGGGTCACTGTTTAACCTACCACATGCAGTTTGGCACATTTAGACACACAAGGAATTCTAGGTGATGAGAAAGATGACAGTTCGGAATATAGTTTGATGAATCTGAAGAAATAGTTAAAGATTAGATTATTTTCTCAAAATGAGAATCAGTAACCACTACAAGTTCAAAGATATATGTCCTTGATTTCAGGGGAGGAGAATAGCATATTAGACATGAGAATCCTACAGATGTCTTTAAAAAAAAAATGTCTTCACCTTCATAAGGGACTAACACACAATCTATGCACAGTTTGGATTTTTTTGAAGGTTTATTGATGACTGGACTTTACAATTATACATTCATATATTAAATCTCAGTGACTCTTATCATCCCTTTGGTATTGTGGTATACCTTTAATTAGGAAGGTTAAATTGGACTTAAAACATAAATGATGTTCCTGCCAGATGAATCCTAATTATATCATGGTAGCTGAACAAAGGAACTCTCACATAGAGCAATGTGTTGGAGGGCTGAGTCATCACATGACATACGGACTATGGAATACAGGTATACAGAGCTCAACAGAAGCACATCACTGTTATTCGGCTTATTTATCTCTGTATGCTTACTGTGAGCACTATTTCATTTAAGAAAAAAAATCCTAATTTGATATATTAAATTAATATATTTATTTTATATCGCTTTAGTTTTTTGCCCACTTGTTTTTGACAGTTATATAAATCATTATATAAGAATAGGAATATCATATATTGATTCATGTTTGTACCTTTTAATTATGCTTTAGAAAAATTAGTCTCTACTTGGCTTTTATGACATTTGTTTTCTTTCAAAAGTGATTTATTATTTGAGAAAATTTAGAGTCTTAAATATTATAAAAATATTAAGTATTAAAAATCTTAACTATTAGAATATTAAATATTAGGGGAAAAGCCTCAAAATAATAACCCAAGTTTCAATTTTAAAAAACTCGGAAAAAGATCAAAATATATCCAAACCAAGCAGAAGGAAGAAAACATATAAGAATATAGGAATTGAGAGAATGAAGTCCAAATCTGACCACTTGGTCTTTTATTCAACCCTGTCACTTATAATCTCCAAGACCTTGGATTAGATACTTAACCTCTTCATGCTTCCACTCCCCCATCTGCAAGACAGAGTATGTAATAGTACCTACCTCCCAGGGCTGTTATGAGATTTAAAAGTTCAGTGAAATGTAAGAAACAGAAATTAAATGAGAAGAGCTTTGAATAGTTCTTGGCACATAATAAGCTGAATCAAAGCATGGCAATCATATGTTCCAATTTTTCCACGATAGTCTCAGTTTAGAATTTATTATGAGTTTTTTATTTAACAGTGGAAATAGTAGTGTTAATCATTGCATCAAAAGAAGCCACTTCTGCTATGCCTCATCTAGAAAGACACAGTCACTCTTATATGTGGAAGAACACCAATGATCCATGTCTGTTTTGTTTTCAGTGAAGGGCAACTAACAGTTTCCCCCTCAACAACAATTTATGGTGTGTTCTCTGATAAAGTATTAGATAATGTTCATCTGTAAGCTACTTGGTATAATAGTTAAAGGTATTGTGGTCCATAACAAACCTTATGAGATATAGTAAACTGCAAGGTGTAGAGATTAATAAGAAACATTAAAATTATACACTAGTGATAATAAAATATTTGTGGGAAATAAAGACTGGGCCATCTTCTCTTAAAATACTGGAGTGTAGAATAAACCCTCCTGCTATCACAATATTGCCATGAATACATACTGAAAAATTCTTAACAAAATAAAAGTAAGGCAAATGGAAGTATTGTATAAAATATAATACATTATGGGGCACCTGGGTGGCTCAGTGGGTTAAGACTCTGCCTTCAGCTCAGGTCATGATCTCAGGGTCCTGGGATCGAGTCCCACATTGGGCTCTCTGCTCTGCAGGAAGCCTGCTTCCTCCTCTCTCTCTCTCTCTGCTTGCCTCTCTGCCCACTTGTGATCTCTCTCTGTCAAATAAAATCTTTAAAATATATATGTGTAATACATTATGCTTAATCCTTACAAATTTGGCTTAACAATTTAAAAATAGATTAATATATTATCATTTAATGACTATCCTAATAGATGCAAAAAAATTTTGTCAAAATCATCATCCAATCATAATAAAATCAGTTATCAACCTAAGAACAGAAGGAAATTCCGTAAGATTACAAAGTTACTTATGAAAATGCATGTAGCACATGTCATTTGTAATGCAAAAACATCATCTATTCAGCATTATACTAGATGCTGAAAAGCAGTATGTTAGTGGCAAGATAGTAATGTCAAGAAAAACAAAAAAAATAGAATAAAGTCATTATATTAACATCTGATTATCCATGTAGAAAAAACAAAAGAAATTACCAACAATTTTTTGTAAAAAATTAGGAAATTTTATAAAAATTTTCAAAGCTGTGGGCTATAAAGTCAATGCACAAAAAGCAACTGCATTCATACACACTTGTCTCAATCAAGTGGAAAACAAAATTGTGAAAATAATATATGACAGGATAAAAAGTGTAGCTCTCATTTCTATTTTAGGTTATGTATGTATCCAAATCAATTACATTTGAAGTCCCCACATAATTACTTTTATTTTGTTCATTTTCTGTGTTCTTTCTGTGTATGAAATTAAGGGGATGATTCTAAATTGACATCAAAGAAAAACCAAACATTCCTAAAGAAGAAAAAGGGGGTTGGGTTGGGGTAGAATTTGTCCTAACAGTTATAAAGAATTATTATAAAGCTGTAATTAATAACACAATGTGTTATTGAAACAATAGAAAAATCATACAAATGAAAAGCCCTACACTTATGTGAACAATTGTTTTCTAAAGTGTTTTACCAAAGATCAGTGGAAAAGAATGTATTTTGCAACAGATCCTACTGGCACCATTGGTTATCTATATGGAGAAAATATAAAATTAGTCCCCTGACTGATGCTATAAATATGTTAATGACTGAAAGATAAAAATAATATTTCTGATGACAATTTAGGATCATATCTTTATGAAATTAAATAGAATATAATTGATTAAACCCAGTATTACTGACAATTTCAACTACATTAAGTATCAATCACTGTAGCATGAAAATAGAAGACACAAACTAGGAGAAAATACACACAACACACAGAAGTGATCAGTACAAGTATCCAGAATGAATGAATAGCACCTATTCATCAGGTTAAAAAGATATATTATGATAAAAAAATGAGAAAATAAATAAACATGCACTTCACATAATAGAAAACCCAAAAGTCCAATAAGCATGCAAGATTTCCTAATTGATTTATAATCAAGAGCATGCAAATTTATAATGTGATTTATGATTTTATGCCTACTAGACTGGCAATCATGGAGAGTCTGGGGATATTGAGTGTTGGTGAGGATATGGAGCCATGGGAACAATGAGGTACAGCTGTTGGAAATGGAGATCAGGGGGCCACTTTGAGAAAAATTTGTTTTCATATGGGAAATTTGAAGATGTTCATGCTCTACAATCGAAGAATTCCTCTCCTGTACATGTGCACCAGAACCCTAGTGGAAGAACATCCTCAGTAACACATATAATAGCAAATGTGAGAATGAAAAATATATTAGGATAAAGTCACAGAATAGAAAACTAGATATACATGCACACAGTTATATACATGAATATTCGGAACATAATGACTAAGGAAAAAAGCCAACTGAGCAGAACACACACTGCATAATCCCCTCCTATGCAAAAAAGAATTCAAAAAAAGTAAATAGCATTTTGCTTAGAAATACAAATTTTGTGGTTAAAGTATGCAAAAAAAAAAAGGAAATGATGAACATACAATTTGGGTTACTGAGAAGTAAAGGATGAGCAGGGTAAGATACACAGAACTACAGCAGTGAGGCTGTCACTTTCTGTCTTTAACATTGATCTCACTACCATGTATGCAAGTGTTCATTGCGTCAGTGTTCTTTATACCTTACCACGCATAGTTTAAAATATTACTCTGAATCTACCCACTATTTCATAATTTTTTTTAAAAGTTCCTAATATCTATTTAAAGCTTTAGAAGAAAATCATATACCTTTCAATAGGCTCCCATAGAGAGATGCAAGCTTTTGTAATTTCTTGTCTGTTCAGGTTTCTTGGATGTGTGAATCTTGTTTGATTTTCCCATACCCTTGATGGAGCTCAGAGCATATCTAAGGCATTGTGTCTATTTTAACAGTGTCAAACAATTAAACAAATCTTCACAGATAGTGTTGTTCTTTTATTTAGTAATTTATTCATCTGTCAAGTATGTACTATTTTTAAGTCCCTTCTGTATGTTGAGCATGAGGAAGGCTATTGCCCTCTCACTGTTTATAATTTTAGTGGCAGAGATAAAACTACTCCAAAGACAGCTCTTTTGCAAAGCAGTAAAGGAAGAGTGCTGTCCGAGTAGCAAAAATGCAGGTGCTATAGGAATTGAAAGGTGGAAGAATGATTGCTGGGGTAATAATGCAGCTGTTTCAATATTAGAGCTGCTTGGGGAACTTCAGATGCAAATTTCTAAGGTTGGGATCAAGAGCTTGGAAGAAAGTCTCAGGAAGGAAATTAGAATGTCATAATAAGGAAGGGAGTGGAAGTGAGACTTCCTTTAAACAACAGCTGTCAGATTCTCTCTGGTGAAGCAAAATACTGCCTAGACAGATGGAGTGGTGTCCATCATCTCATCCGTGAGTTCAATTTAAATTGACATTCTGACCCTATCTAACTATGCAGGCTTCAGTAGTGTGCTGTAAGTTCAGTCACACGACACGCTACATACTAGTCATAAAGGGATTATGGCAAAGCTGTGCATGCATGAGCGTGTGTGTGTGTGTGTGTGTGTGTATGTGAGTTAAAGCATAGAAGTTTGTACAGTATGAAATGGGAATGGGGATCCCTTCACAGTGAATAAATACAAAATGCAGCAAGGAGTGTTCACTACCCTAGATTAAACCATATTGTATCGTTCTAGTCTTTCCTGTGGGGAGGTCAGGCATTACTCAATCTTTAAGAATCATCCCCAAGATTCCTTGATATAAACATCAAATCCTAAATAGGTGTGTGATCTTTAGATATTCATTTCAAATTTCTTGCTAGACATCTCCACATGGTTTAACCAATAAACATTTTACCCTTGATAAGTTCAAACAGAAATTCTTCATCTGTCCTTCTATTTGGCTTCCCCTCGGCTTTTTTTTCTTTCTTTCTTTTTTTTTTAATTAATGTTCATGTCACTTTCTCAATTCTTTATCCTCAAAACCAACAGAGACATTTGCAGTGAGAACTTTTCATTTACCACTTGGGGCCAGTTGCTATCTTCTTTGGTATGTCTCTGGTAAGTCTTCATTCATCGCGGCCTTGGCTGCGATTTCACTGACATTGCATCAACTTATGGACTCATGATTTTTCTCAATGTATGTACAGTTTCCCATTTTTTGATAACCTCTCTCCTCCCATCCAGTCTCCTTTACAATCCCTCACAATATTTTGTCTAAAAAGTAAATCCAACTATATTTTACTCCTGCAGAAAATCCTTTAAAAACAGTATTTTGTTCTCAAATAAAGACCCTGTCCTTCCTCTTATACTCAAGGCATCTAAATGGCATCTAAGTCTCAAGGCTACTCTAAATTTCCTCTTGTTATATTTTCTATTCTCTAGTCCAGCTGATCTTTTTGGTAGTACACAAAATATATTTGCTGCTTCTGATTCTGTCCATGTTCCTCTACGTGTCATCCCCTTACTCCATATTTATCTATCAAAGTTGTCTCAAGCCTCAAGTTTACCAGACAGAAAGGGCTTTTAGCTTGCTCAGCAATAAATTCTATATTTCTTTAAAAAATTTTTGTGTATGTCAGCATGCCTGGGTGGCTCAGTTGGTTAAGTGTCTCTCTTAGCTCAGGTCGTAATCTCAGGGACCTGGGATAGAGCCCCACGTTGGGCTCTCTGCTCAGCAGGAGCCTGCTTCTCCCTCTCCCTGCTGCTCCCCCAGCTTGTACTCTCTCTGTGTCAAATAAAATCTTAAAAAAAAAAAAATTAAAAAGATGCTTTTTTTTTAATTTTTTTTTTTGTATGTCTTGTTAGCCACTTAGCTATTCATGGCCTTCCTATATATGTCCTTATCTTCATTTGGTCCTAAATTTTAAACTCCTTGTGCTCCCTTTGTCATTAATACCATGAAATTCATTACAGAGCCTATACATATCAGGCACAAAAGGAAACACAGAGGTTGAAAAGATAAATAAGACAGTCCTATAGGCTCATATGCCATCAGACTGGTGTGTATTATCTCAACAAAAGTCTTAGATGTTATAGGTATACATAAACTATTTTGCTTATTTTAAGTTGATAGTATCCATGAGGTCATGACACTCCCTTCTGATCTGGGATTAAATTTCTTTAAATCTTTCTCCCCTCCAAATTTCAACATTTCTTGACTTTAAAAAATCTCTCTGTCCCCCCACCCTCCTCTGCCACTTTTTGTATTTTTGTAGATTTTTATTGTTATTAAATACAATGTCCCATACCACCTATATAGCACAGTCCTGTGAGAAAACTGCATTAACAACTCATCTGCTTGTATCAATTAAAGAAGTAAAATTATATGTAACAACAGATATTGAATTTGAGGGACATGACCCGAAGAGGTTCCCCAGTCAATAGCATTAAGCCATTTGACTTGCTGTTTCACTTCCACTATATCACCTGTCCTATCTAGTGAGTTCGCTTAAACCTCTTGCAGAGAGTAGAAACTATTGTTTACTCTGTTTTTCCCTTTATCCCTGAAATGAACATACGGATGTTAAAAATATGGAAACTTTTAATGCTACAACTTGTGAAAAGAAAAAGAGAGACAGCAGGTAATTAAAAAATATCAAATATTGGTCTACATTTAAGACAAAAATCATTACGAATCTCTTTTCTGGAGTTTTCAATTTTATTAATCTAAGAGCTTTTTCAGATTGAAAAAAAATACAAAACTAAATGATCTTTAATTCCAAGTGTTATTAACTTTTATAATATTAAATATATATATAAACAAAACATTTTATTTGTAGCTCTGAATCTCTATTAAACTACATTTTCAAATAAAATACTGAAACTTCCCACCATGTCAATAAAATTCAAATTAACAACATAAACTTAATATGGCATGTATATTAAGATATTAAAAAAACACAATTAGCAATGAATTTAAAAGTATAAAATGGGCTTTTTCACTTTTCTCTTTTTATTTTGATCATTCTGTACCATTATTTGAGTTATAAGTATATCATTGCCATTTCTTTTTTTGCCTTTAAAAAACTAATAATTTTAACTATCAGGGAATTATTTCAAAGATTCAGTTAATTCAATCACGGTCATAAAATACAAAAAATAATCTGAAATGTGAAGTCCTTTATTACACATTTAATATCATAATTACTCATAGAAAAATTAAATCTTCTAACATCTGCTTGTGAATGATTATGATACTGAATGCTACAGGACAGTTCTGTTGAGTTCTGCGGAGTTCAAAGACTGTGTGTCATTTGATGACTTAATTTCCCCACTTACTCTTCCTTATGTAAATGATTGTAAAAGCTTTATTTATACAGCTTGCCATGAGGTAATTTGTCCTTTACTAGGGGCCAATGAAAATGCAAACTCCAGAATGGCAGTAAAGTACCAGAACATGGTCATAAGTTGATCATACACACAATCTGTGATACGTTTATATAGATTTTAGGATTACTAAGTAAGTGCAGAAAATTCAATAATGTTCATAAAAATATCAACTAAATCTCTAGAAATAATAAGTGTGGCAATTCTTTCTTTTATAACCCTCCTTAGCACTTTCTCATTTTCTCAGTCCTATGAGGATAAATATGTATATATATAAATTTTTATATAATGTATATATATAAATTTTATAAAATTATACACACACACACACACACACACACACACACACAAAGTCATTTAAGATTTCTCCAGATTTGAATGTTATTTAAAGCACAAGTTAGATCCAAATTAAAATGAGAGCTTTTCTGTTTTATGCAGGAAATATCTACTTTGGTCATTTCCTGACAGTTACGCAATCCAAAATAAACTAAGTATATTTTAGATATTTGAAGGAAAGATTTATGTGGGAACAAAAAATGAAAAATAAGACTTGCAGAAGAGCTGAATTATCTGTTCATTGATTAATAAACAATTCATCCAGTAAAGGTTGCTAGAATATCTATCACGTGATGATTCTGGGGCAATTTTGTCATCATATACATTTATCTACTTTGATTTTAATTCTGTGGAAATATTACCACAAAAAGTAAGCAATTAGGGCTCTATGTTCTATAATTGAATTTATGTTATATTTTCATTGTTTCTCCCTCTTTTTAATAAACTTCACAGTCTTTAATTATATGAGTATGTGTGTATTTGTGTGTGTGTGTATATATACATATTCATATATGAAATGCATTTTATTTGCGCACAAACTGTATCATGAGCCTATGATTCTACGATTGTTATCAATATATGAAATTTAGTATTATAGCATATTTTACACATTTTCTAGACAAAAATAAGATGCAATGAATTATTATGTATAATAGAAATTCTGAAGTTCTGAGGCTATAAATGAAGATGTATATGAAATAAGGCACAGAAAAACAATCCCAGAACTCATAGGCAAGTCAAAGAATAAAAATGGAAAGGAAAGTAAGCTAATATTATTATTTCTATAAGGTTATTCCTACAAGCAAAATGTTTTTAAATTAGCAATGGAAAAGGATGGCCATAATTCATATCATTCTCTCCAAAACATGTTAAATTCAGCCTCTTGGAGTTCTTTTGTTTCAAGAAAATGAGATTCTGATTTAATAATTTTGGGAAAAATAGTACTAACTGTATCTTCAGTGTAGCTCTACCCTCACATAGCAAAATGCATTAGTTGTAGGAGAATTTGTTAATATCTAATGAAAACATAAAGGCAAGATATTCACTCAGTTCTAAAATATAATCAATTTTTATATAATGAGAACAAATTTAATCTTGGAGAGCAGACAATTTAGTTTACAATGGAGCCTTCTTATTTTAGCTGTTTTGTTTTGTTTTGGTCCTGATCAAATGACATGAGAAAGAAAAATACAGTTGGTTTTGTTAAAGAGAAAACCTCAGGCCCAAAATGGTGCCTCTTGGGTTAAGGCCCCATCAGTAAACCAAGACTTAAAAGTAATCTAATTGCAGTTTCAAACCCCTAGAAATGTAGCCTTTAACCAGTTAACATGGGGATTTCCTTCTCAGCAGTAGGAAATTTACTGAGAGATCCCTTTTGCTCCTTTTAGGAAGGTGATCTTGACTAAAGCAATGGATTCTTTGCTAATATATTTTCTCTACTTCCTCTGCCCTAAAAACTTTATTTTTCTGTAGCCCTTTGGAACTCCCTTCTATTTCCTAGAGAGGCTCCTGCCAGATTCATGAACCAATTAATAAAGTCAATTAGATCTTAACAATTTACTCAGTTGAATTTTTATTTAGCAATATTTACAATCTTTGTTACTAACACATGGCTGACCTCATAGTATAGATTAAGCTCTTTAGCAAATGGCTTCTTAAAAGCAAGCTCTTATTTTTAGATTATGTTACAAGTCTATCATTGGCAAGGTGGGTGAGTGAAAGGACAGATCTGAGTAATAAGAAATCAATCTATTGAACTAAAGTTTCATTCTCCAGATTGAGTTTGATTGCTGGTAATCTCTTCATGACTACCCTGCTGCCTTCCATAAAGCATTTTGAGATAACCTTAAAATTTGCCTGTATCTCTCAGAATTAAATATGACCTGTAAGATTTATGGCATATGCAAATTCACAGGCATATGGTGTAAATAAACTCAACTATGAAAGACATTTTTCATAGTTAATACATGAAACTTTAAGAAAAAAACTAAATGAGTAATCAATTCAATCCATTGTTATGAAAATGGTATCTATGCTCTCCTCTTTGATCCAAGGCCATATTACTTCACGTAAACAATTGAAGGACCTTTGTCAAGTTTGCACACAGTTCAACATAGTCAGTAGTATTTCTCTCCCCTTAAACTCACTACTCATACCTCTAGGACCTAACATAGAGAGATAAACTTAGTGTTATAAAAAAAAGGAGGATTTAGCAATTTCCCAACTAATTTGATCAAATAGTGAAGTCAAACTTTATAACTCATGTCAATATCTGCTTTGTTTTAGATTAAGTTATCTTGTTTACCCATAGGTCTTGAAAAAATTAAACAGATAGTAATGAACCTCTTTTACTTTTTCATATGGTATAGTCCAAATAAAATGAATCAACATAATAAGGTTGAAATAGGTTGGTTGTCTGGTAGTTAATCAGCATTCAGGGCATACATGTATTACTGACAAACTTATATGTATTATAAGAATTTTTATTTGCCTACCTAGTTCAAGAGCAACAAGCTCTGTCCTCAGGAGTCAATTTTACTATTAATAATTAAACAGACTTACATAAGCTATTAAAACTGCAAATAATTATAGTTGATTATGTTCTCTTTTACCCAAAACAGGTTCACTCACTGCACGCCAGGATGTTGAAACAAGCTAATTATCTTTTTTTTCTTACAATGATGAATTTTGTGTATGTATTACCTCAATTACTTTTTTTTTTTTTCAGATCATCGTTTTCAAGAGGTCAAAGGATTTTTCTAAAAGGTAATTTTAGCAATGCTTACAACACCTACTAAATTTGTTAGTAACTGGGACGCCTGGGTTGCTCAGTCCTTAAGCAAAAGCCTTTGGCTCCGGTCATGACCCCAGAATCCTGCGATCAAGTCTTGCATTGGGCTCCCTGCTCAGCATGTAATCTGCTTCTCCCTCTTCCACTCCCCCTGCTGTGCTCCTATCTTGCTACCTCTCTCTCTCTGTCAGATAAAGAAATAAATTCTTTAAATAAAGAAATAAACAAACAAATAAATTTGGTAGTAAGTAATCATATTGTAGTTTGAAAGATAAATGATGCTAAATGTAGAACTAAAATAGACTATCTTCTAATGTTCTCGCTAAAAAAATATAACTGCCTCTTATTTCATTTAGGTAACTCTTTAGCAGTCTGCTTTATCTTTCCTATATATAAAGCCCGTGATACTTTCTGAAAAAATTAACAATATAAACACAACACATTTTAATGCTTACTGAGCTCAGACACTCCAGGTACCTTTGTAAGTCCAGGAAGCAGGTGTGCTCCACCTGCTCCTGCCTCCAGCACCAAGTCTTCTGTCATTGGCTTCCTCCATTATAAGAGATGCTGAAAGGGGACAAGCAGTTAAGAAGCAAACCATTTGACAACCAGCTGCTCAAGCTCGTTCTCTCTCTCTTTTTCAAATAAATAAATAAAATATATAAATAAAATAAATAAAATCTTAAAATTAAATTAAATTAAAAGTATCTCATACTTTGAAAAGTTAGATTAATATTAAATTTTGATTTATATTTCTAATAAATTGTTGGATCAAATGTAGTTTTCGTTGGTTACCAGCTGGGTAACTATGGTTAAGTTATGTGTCTTGTGTCTCAGTTTTATGATCTGTAAAATAGGGCTCAAAATACTTCTCACTTCACAATGTTGTAAAGGTAAAATGCAACTACATGGGAAAATGTTACATCCATGCTAGGTAAACTGTAGGTATTACAAACACAAATTCCATTTAACCTACATTTCAAAATCATAAAAGGAGCTATCTTAAAGACAACATTTGCTTTCTATTTTAATAATGTAAAAAGTAAATGTCACCACTCAGCTGGGATAGCCAACCCAAGAGGAAGAGAGAGAGACAAAGAGACATAGAGACAAAGCAAGTGATCAAAAAAGTGTGTAGAATCCTGTCAATATGCTTTGCTCCAGACTGGCAGCCACTGGGAAGTGTGAGCCCAACACTTTATTTCACAAAGATTTTTTTAAATGTGCACAACTGATACATTCCCAACCACTTCAGTTTGCACACGATTAACATATAAAAGCCTGGAGAGACAAGACTTAGAAGTAGTCTTTTTTTTTTTTTTAATTTAATTTATTTATTTCAAAGAGAGAGAGAAGATGAGAGAGAGCACGAGAGGGAGGGAGGGTCAGAAGAAGGAGCGGACTCCCTGCAAAGCGGGGAATTCAGTGTGGGATTCAATCCTGGGACTCCAGGATCATGACCTGAGGTGAAGGCAGTCGGTTAACCAACTGAGCCACCAAGCGCCCAGAAGTAGTATTTTATTAAAACTGAAAATAGCAACTAATAAAATATTAACAAGAGCAAATCTGCACTAAATGCAAACAGCAATCTTTCCGGAACACAGGAAGCTTTCCATAAAAATGGAAGTCAAGCAGAAAAGGAAAATTCATGAAAATCAACAATACATACTCCTGACATTCTCTATACCAACATATTGTAAATTAACAGAAATTTCGCTTTTCCAAATTGTAAATTCATGTCATCTTGGGTTCATATATGCAGTTTAACAATAATTTGAAGGCCAAATATCTTTTGAAGGAGTTATTTTCCTTACTCTTGGTGACAATAACATATTGGATTTTGAGTAATTTTAAGGTTTTTTTCCCTTAAGACATATGATGTATGAGATGATGAATGAAGTAAAAGCTAATCTTCCTTCTGTGTCTATTATGAACTAGGCCTTGTGTCTATATCATCTTTAATCCCCCTAACTCCACAAATCAATTATTTTGGCATCTCACAGCTGAGTAACCTGAGGTTCAGGGAAAGTCTACCTCAAAACATGTTAAAAATAAAATGCGTAGGATTAGAACATAATGTTTACAACAATAACACATACATTAATTTCAATATGTTATTGTTTTCACTCAGGAAATGTTATCTTCTTTCCTTTTGTCCATCATTGATAAAAATAAAAACATTATAAATTTTTATAAATCTCTGATAGTGATACTGAGTAATTTTTCTATATCTTATAAAACATGAAATTGATCTTCTGATATTTTCTGAAGAATGTTTATTACTTTATAACAATTTTAGCATATCTTATTTATATAATAATATACTCATCATGGATTACACAGTGCCTATAAAGGAGAAAATCGTAATGACTCCAAATTCAATAACCAGTTAGAGCGTCTATTTTCTTTCTTTCTTTTTTTTTTTAAAGATTTTATTTATTTAACAGACAGAGATCACAAGTAGGCAGAGAGGCAGGCAGAGAGACGAGGAAGCAGTCTCCCCACTGAGCAGAGAGTCCAATGCGGGGCTTGATCCCAGGACCCTGGGATCATGACCTGAGCTGAAGGCAGAGGTTTTAACACACTGAGCCACCCAGGCGCCCTGAGTGTCTATTTTCTAAATCAAAAATATGTTTCAAAATGTTTTTTAATCTGAACTTTAAAAATTAACAATATGCCATGTATATTTTCTGCATATGTATTCTAAATGAGCTGCTTTCATACTTTAGTGATAAAAATGTTTGTTCAAAGAAATCTGGAAGAGAACTCTGATAGATACAACCATAAATATACACTTGATCTCATTGAAGGGAAGAAGAGGAAGAGTTTGCCTAATTTTGCTCTTGCTCATGTTGCCTCCCTCCCCACCATAGCTACCTGAAGATTCTTAGTGGAATTGGCATTCCATGGAAAATTCTTTGAAAACTCTTCTTCTACATCATGTTGTTTAATGATTATGACTCTATCTGGTTGGATACCTCTAAATAATTTTAATACACCAAAACTGTTACAGAGATTCAGAATAATAAAAATAGTAATGAAAATAATTTTTATTAAAGAGAGAAAAATAGCCAGTGTTTGTTCATGATTTAAAAGAGAAAATCAACTAATGACTAAAGCATTCCTATACAATAAGCATGAAGAGATTGTGTCATAGAAACGCTCTAACTCCTGAGAGGAAGGAGAAAGCCTCGCATTATACCTGGGGAAAATTTCTGGGCCTTAAGACAGGAAAGGGAAATTCAAGCCAAGCACAACAATTTCACTGGGTTGAGAAGACAATAATCAAAGTTTTAAAATGCTGTTACAGCTGGAATTTATGGACCAGAGCGAGAATCTCTACAGGGAAAAAGTTCTACAAATCTGCACATGGGTCTTTGTTAAAAACCTAATCTCCACATGCCCAGGCAGGCTGCACCAGGCTAAGCAAGAAACAACTATTACTGATCTATAAGCTGAGCAGTTCCTAAAGACAATATGACTGAGAGATATTTGAGATATTGAGATATTTGAGATCCCGCCAAAGTGGAGAGATCTTATTGAACTCTCATAGTTTCCAGTAAGGGACCTAGAATAAAAAACTTCACAGGGTTAAACTTGTCTCATAATGGCTACTCTAGACTCACATAACAAAACTCAAAAACAAACCTCAAAAAGATGAAGCGGATTCTTAAGTAATTTAACTGCAGCCTACCTAAATAAACTTTAACACTCATTAAGTTATAGAATAGAATTCAGACACTAAAAAATGTAAGTTAAGCACCAGTATTTTTTGTTGTAGTATCTAACTAAAAAATAACTAGACATTCAAAGAAGAAGGAAAATGTGGCCAATAAACAGGAGAAAATAAATCTCAGATATGTGAGAGACAATGGAATTAGCAGTCAAGGACTTTAAGTGATTTGATTTTGGAAAAAAGATGTAAAAAGTTAGAGAAATTTTAATAATGATTGCAAGAATTACTGTAATGTTGGTATTGGTCAACGCAGGAGCACTGACATGAGGATAGATAAATAGGTCAATGCAACAGAATAAAGAATTCAGAAATATACCCACACATAATAGTCAATTGATTTTTAAAAGCAAGCACTGAAATTAGTCATTGAAGAAGGACTGGTCTTTCAGCAAATGGTGAGAGAAAAAAATGGATCTGTATTTGGTAAAAGAATGAAACTTGACCCTTAAAAGATAACACACCCCCAAATTAACTCAAAATATAAAAATTAAAACTTGTACATAAAATGGAAACAAATCTTGAGGTAAACTTCCTTGAAGTCCTATTCTTACTTAAATAGGACTTTGACAGCACAAACCATAAAGAACAAATTGATACGTTGGATTTCATTAAAATTAAACATTTCTGTTCTTTGAAGGACATAATTAAGTAAAATGGCAAGTCAGAGACTATGATTAAATATAAGAAAATATATATTTAACAAAACTCTTTTATTGAAATATACAGAAAGAACATTTGAAACTTAATATTACAACAGCAAATAAACCATTTATTTTAAAAATAAGCAAAAGAGTGAACAGACAGCTTATGAAGAAAGATAAGTGTATATAGTCAACTTGCATTTGCAGTGGGGATGTATAAAATAAAAACTAAATGAGGTAAAATACATAGTAAACAAAATAAAATTTAACAGACTTAGCAAGTATGTGGAGCAACTGAAACTTTTGAAAGTTGATGATAAAAGGGGGAAAAGGTGTGACCATTTGGCAAACATTTTGTCATTTTCTTATATGATTAAACATGCATATACTATACATTCAACAATCCCACTTGTAAATACTTACCTAATAGGTTTTTTTTAGTAGGTCTACAAAAAGACTTTTTTAGTAGGTACACAAATGATCATAGCAACCTTATTCATAATAGCCCCCAAATAGAAACCAGCCAAGTATTCAGCAATTAATGAATGGATCACAAAAATATGATGTATCTAATAAAGAGAATATACCTTATTATTAAAAAGAAGCAAATTACTTACATACACAACAACACAGATGAATGGAATAGAGCTATATTATGAGTGAAAGATGCAGACATAAAATGGTACCTACTGTATAATTCCATCTGTATGAAATTGATGAAGGAGGAAACCAACCTCTAGTAACAGAAATCTAGCTGGTCAATTTTGGGGCCAGGTATAGAGTATAGGAATTAAGTGTAAAGAGGTATGAGAGAACATTTTGGGTGATGCAAACAGTATAATATATGTTAATGGTGGAGATTACTTTGGGTTCAATTATTTGTCAATATTCACTGAACTATACACTTAAGATATAGATATACTTGAATGAATTGTTAAACATACATAGATTAGGAGAATCTCTTTTCCTGTGCTATAAAAAGTATATAATAAAGAAATTATTTCTTTCTTGAAAGCCTGAAAGAATCACAGGAGAACACATATATGTTTAAGCAATCTTGTTGAAGTAGTTGGCTTTTTGCTTTCTTGAATCTTCTCTGATAGATATATTTTCCTCCTTTACAAATATTTTGCAAAATTATATTTTCTAGACAATGAGCTATTTCTTTATGACTTCCTTATTTATTTTATAAGCTAAGAAAAATGGTGTATTTTCTTTTAAAAATACCTTTGTTACCTATATTCCACTTCTCATTTCTAACATTTCACAACATGGTTCTTTTTTTTTCTTTTGAGATTTTATTTATTTATCTGACAGAGAGATCACAAGTAGGTAGAGCATCAGGCAGAGAGAGAAGGGGGAAGCAGGCTCCCCACTGAGCAGAGAGCCTGATGCAGGGCTCTATCCCAGGACTTCAGAATCCTGACCCCAGCCCAAGGCAGAGGCCTTACCCACTGAGCCACCCAGGTGCCCCTCACAACCCAGTTCTTAAACCAATTTTTATGGAATGGACATTGGAGAAGGAGTTCAGAGCACAATTAAGATCACACATTTTTGATTCCGAGAACTGGAAGCTCAATGCTTGCCTTTTCCCACTTACTAATAGTATCCAACCTCAGCACTGTTGGGTTTTACTAATAAATAAGACAGACTAGTTGGACATCTTTTGCTCACCTCAGTGTATAGATGCAAATTCATACCATCACCATAATTTACTTTTCTGCCTTCTTAGTTTTTGCTTTATCAGTATGTCAGGTACATGGTAGATGTTGCTTACATGTTCATTATTTATGTATTCTCCAATCTCTTTTTTACTTTCTAGTTGGTTTCTCTAAACCAACTGGTACATTTCTCCCTCAAGCTGGTCCTTAATCATTACAACCCTATCAAAGGCTCTAATCTATCCATGAGGACACAAATAGCCTGCAATCTTTACATGGTTATTCATATCTCCATATTATTAATTTTAATATATAATCAATATTCATTAATAGACTAGTATAAACTCCTCCTCAAGTTGTTTATGTGTTGAAGATGATGCCAGATATCACTGAAAGTTTTTTCCTGTTTTTTTTTTCTCTTTAAAGAAATACCTTTGATTTGTAATTCCCATGACATTTGGTACTAATAGTCTCCATAACAAAGCACTAGCTAACATTTTCATTTCTTTTTTTAGTTACTAATGCCTCTCTCTCATCTATCTCAATATAATAAACCTTATCTCTCTTTTTTAAATAAAATTATTCATTTTAGATTTTAAAAAATAGAGCTTTAGAAGGTATTTGTGAATATACATAATCTCTGGTTTCAATGTGATATGAGCTTGATTTTTTTTAAATGAATAAATAATGCAGTTAAAGATGGATACAATGTGGTAGGCATCTCTTACCTGTGAAAAGATCTCTTTCAAGAGCTGGCAGCAGACAAGTAGTGTCCCATTATAAAGGTTTTAACAAGAACAACAACAAAAGACTGGCAGACGGAAAGCAGCTGAATTGAGTGTCCAACAAATATGTGTATATATATGTCCATCATATTTATATGTTGCAAACACATTCCTCTTATGAAGTTTAATTAGGTAAGCATTTAGGAAAAGGTGGCAGTTGATCAAAAGCTATATCAAAGTCATATTGACCTGAAAAACAGAAAAAAAAAAAAAAACAGGTTTAAAGGGAATACATGGAGAAGAGATCTAAAGTATTTCTCTGTTAAGGATGACATCATATTGATTCTATCTTGTGATCTAGGTTTCTTCTATCCCCCATGAGTGGCATCTCTTAAAGACAGCTTTTAGATGAAGGGAGAAGAAAATCAGTAGTAATGGAATCTCAATGGTATTTCAATCTAAAGCTGAAGGACATTCTCCCTATGAGAATCTTAGTAGGTATGAATTTTAACTCAATTACAGTTACGTTGCATTCTCTGTTTTATTCATTGTTTTCAAAATGCGGAAGTGAGATATCTTTCTCATCAACAATTATACACCAAACACCTAAAAATGTGTACAGTACTCCATATTTGAGATGTGTTTACGCTTCTAATTACAACTCTGTTGACTTAGGAAGACATATTGAATGATAGGTAGTTTTTGTCAAGATTCCGTTCTACCTTCTATTTATTTTTCTGTTCTGAATGTCAGAGTGACAGGTGCAAAAATATTTCAGTAATTATAACATCTACAAATAAAATCAAGACCTTGAGATTCTGACCTTTCATTCTTTAATATTTTAAAAGAATTTTCTTGAGAAATTGCCTTGAAAAGCATTGAGAAATCTTTTCTACATGAACCAAAAATACATCAATGATAGACTTATTTAGTTTATATTAAACTCATTTCTAATGTTAATGATGGCTACATATTTGGAAGTATTTCCCAGGAACTCTACTCACCTGGTTATGGTTTAAAATATTACACATTTCCATATTTATGAGATGGTTTAATAACCCCATTTAGGAGCTGAACAATGAGATAGATGACTCCCTGATAATACCCAAATTTTCGCAGTCTTGGCTCAGTTACAATGTCAATTTTGCATATGCAAAACAGGAATTCTTGCCATTATTCATTTAATGTTAAGATCAATAAGTACTGATTATGGCATTTATCCAAAAGGTATTACATAGGCTTCAAACCAGAGTTAAACTGCTAAAATCCATAGGGTTTGCAGAGGTAAGCTAATTACACATTACTCTGAATTTATATATTATATACTTTGTTAGTCAAAGTCACTTGTTGGAAGGGCTTATTTCAGTTTGCCGCTCTTCATAAATGCAACTTAAAGTTTTGTTTTTAAAAAAATTGTTTTTAATGTAGTGATTATTCTAATATGATAATAGAAATGATTAATCAACATGTAAAATAGCATTTTAATGAGTTGTTTGATATTTAAGAGAATAAATAATGTTTTTAAATTTCATTAATTTGGACTAATTTAACCCACATGGTTACCAAAGCAGTTTCTATATTGTAAATGAAACCAGTAAGTTTTACTATATATTCAATGAACATGTATAATCAGCAAAAAATTTCAAGAAAGAATAGCTTTTTTTTTATATAGCTTTTGTTATAGTAACCTTCTTATTTATCATTTCTGTTTCTCTTCATTTGTTCTGTGGATTCAAGTTACTATCTGTAATCATTTCCTTAGCTCAATACTTACTTGCAAACACCATCTTTGTGCTGTTATTGGTAAATAGATTACATTTCTTCACAATACACACTCAACAAAACATTATATACATATTGTCCTATTCAATTATTTTCTAAATCAATTTAGGAGAAGAAAGACAAAACTCTTATACTATATTTTGTAGTTACATAATTACCTTTTGTATTGTTATTTGTTTTTCTATGTGGATTCAAAATACTATCTGGGGGTCACTCCCCTTAGCCTGAAGAATTTCCTTTAGCATTCCTTTTAAGGTAGGTCAGCTAGTAACAACTTTTGGGGAGGGGGGTTGTTGTCCTTCTTTGAGCACTTTGAGTATGTTAACCTTCTGTTTTCTACTCTTCATGTCTTCTGATGAGGACTCTGTTTTGTCGGAGTTCCCTTGTAAGAGAGTAGTCGTTTTTCTTTGACTATCTTCCAGATTTTTTCATCTTTGGTTTTTGGTATTTTTATATGTGCCTGTTTGTGGATCTCTTTGCATTCATGTTGATTGGAGGTCAAAAGGCTTTTTGGATGTGCAGATTATTGATTGACAATAAATTTTGAAAGTTTTAAGTCATTTCTTTGAAAAATGTTTTACTTCTTTCTCTCTCTCCTATACTTTTGGTGTTCCCATTACACATACATTGTTGTGTTTAGTGGTACTCACCTTTCTCTGAAGTTCTTTCTTTTTTTTTTTTTTATCTCTTTTCAGCTTACATCAACTCTATTGATCTATTTTCAATTTCACTGATAATTTCTTCTGCCAGCTTAAACTACTATTGAGCCCCTCTTATGCAGTTTTCATGAAAGTCAGTGTACTTTTCAACTGCAGAATTTCCATTTGATTCTTTTATAATAATCTCTTTATTTCTTCATAATGTTTTTTCTTTAATCATATTTTCCTGCATTTCCTTGAATATTTTATAATGTGTTTATAATGTATACTTCAGCATATTTTGTTGTTCTTTTTAAATGCTGCCTTTGGTCACACATAGTTTCTGTGGCATGTTTATTTTCTGGTGTGTGAGTCACTTTCTTATTTCTTTGAATTTCAGAAATTTGTTGGAAATTGGATATTTTAAATAATGTATAGTAGTAACTCTAGGTACTCCCTGACTCCAAGTTTATTATTTTTGCTTGTTTATTGGTTTAGGCTATAATATATTAGTAATGTCTACTTCCCTCCCTTAGTATTAAGCCTTTTATATTGTACTTATAGAGTACCCTGAGTCACCTTGGAAATAGCTGTTTTTTTCAGGGCTTCCTTTGACTATCTCTTTCTTTGGATAATGTTGAGATCTATTAATTGCTATTGAGATCCACTAATTGAGATCCCCATGGTTGAAATTCACTACTTGTTACCTCATTGCTTTTTCATTTTTTTTTCTTTCTTTCCTTTTTTCTTTTTTTTTTTAAATTCAAACATCTTTGAATAAATGGTTACAAATATCTGTTTTTGATATTGTTCTGATCCCAGAAAGGTGCTTTCTAGCTGTTTGTCTCCCAGTTCTCTCCAGAGAATAAGCAAGCCAAGTTTAGCCTAAATCTTTAATGAATTTATGAATCTCCTCCCAATTTCCTTTCACTACATCCTCTATTGTTTTTGACAGCACACTTGGCTTCAATTTCTCCACACCCTATTGAAAATGTAGTTTGTTATTTTTGGAAGAGACACAGAGCTCTTTTATGATTTTCTCTCCCTTCACCCTCACAAAAATTCTTTAAGCCACATCTCTGGATCTTGGGGAAGAAACAATAGTTCATTTCACGCTTAGTGTCATCCCTGCTCTAGGAACTGAGTGCTAGGTGGAAAGGAGAGTAATATGAGGTCTTTTCAACTTGCCACTTCAACATGGAAACATTGCTTTAAGGACCTAGAAGAGGATGACTGGGGCTGCAAACTCAAGACAGAAATCCTCCCAGTAGTGTGGGCTAGGTCACACTAGCCTAGAGATAAAGAGAACCTCCATTTCTTGCCTAGAACTTTGACAAAGTTTCTTGTAGGGCAAGATGAAAAATGCTGACATTCTGACCCTTTGGCAAGGTAGACTTCCAATCAGAAGATCAGAGTAGAGGTAGTCCTGAGTTCTTAGCTCCACTGATCTCAAGTGGAGTTTCCTTTTCTCCAAATTACTGAATTACTGAATTTTAATTTGTTTTCCTGAATAAATATTTTTTTATTGGCCATAATGTAAACACCATTTCTAGATACTTTAATGGTTGTGGTCTTACTGTTTGTATTATTTTCTTTTGCGTTTGTGTGTTGTGTGTGTAATTTCTTTCTTATTCCACTGGGAAGTGAGTCCACAGATCTTATCAAGCTATTATGCCAGTGATGATAGATGACTTTTCCTTTCCTTATTTTACTTGTTTTGAATAGCTTTATTTTGGATGATAATCTTCAAATGTCTCTTTAACTTGGTCTTTTTAGAAAAATAGAGCATAAGACTTATTTGTCATCACTCATACAGACTACATCATTATTCCATCTTCTTTATTTGTAATAACACATTTAATTATTATATTAATCAAGAAAATTAAATAGTTTTATAACTACCTACAATTAATGTTAACATCAGCACTAAGAAATAAATGGTTAAACTGCCGTAATGTTCTTATTTCAGAGGTTCATAGAGGCAAATATGTTTCTAATAAATGTTTAATGGTCTTCATTAAGCTCTCTTAGAACATTAAAATCATCTAAAATTGCTACAATAATTAGTCTTCTAAACAGCAGAGTGAACACAAGTAGGATTGATCACTTGCCCAGATTAAACAATGCAGCCTCCAACATTTTGATGACTCTCTCTAAAAACAGAAGCCATCATCATATACCCTTTTATATAGAAAACAATAATGTCACGAGAATATCAGTTCTTGGACACTCATTCTTTCAGACAGTATCATATCAGGCAATAGATGAAATATTTCAGCCCAAGTACACATAGAAGATCAACACACTACTAGAAAGAAAGTATTTTTCTGGAGGTAACATAGCATGAAAAGCACAGAAATAAAATAACAATCTGAGCTGCCATTGTTAGGGTTGCAGTCACTTGGATGATTATGGGCTTTTGAAAGATGGACATATTTTGACTGTTTCAATCATAGAAGATACGGTCAATTGACTTGTAGAAGGGCTAGAAATGGAGTTTCAGATTCCTCTGTTCTATTTTTACCAAACTATAGGAGGACAAAACCATTCATGACTTATCGTTAGTGTTTTGAGGTTATTTTATGGGCATTTGAGTTGCAAATTGTCTATTATCATGGAGCTTAACTGAGGCTAAGATTGCAAAAAAGGTTTTGAGTTTCATATAGAAAAAGAGATAAAGTTGCAATCAAAAGATCTTTTCCTGATATTGGCTATCTATTTCCTAAAGCAAAATGAATTTAAAAATCTCTCTTTGCTTAAACTGAACCAATGCCAATTAGTCCCAACAGTAATAATGTAAGTTCATATGAGTTTTGAGACTGAGGTAATTTAAAAGAAAATATCAGAAGTCCAATGGATGCTGATAAAATTCCTTCACTAATGACTTAGATGTGCATCGATGACTCTCAGGGAAATGGTGTAGAGCAGTTTTCTGAACCTACAATATATCATACAGAATGCTCTTCAATATATCACCTAACCTAATTTTCTATTGGTGTGTTTTTTTAGTCTCTGCACTTTTTTTGGATATTAAAATTTCATCCATCTGAAAAACTCAGCAGCCTAAGAGATGTTTGCATTTCCTTGGAACATTTTGTTATTTATAGCATCTTATGGCCTTTAAACATTGGAGTAATTGTCTTGAGAAATTCTTTCCAGTGGCTAAAAGGACTAGATTTTTACCCCCTATCATGCACAAATTAACCATCTCTTTGAAAACCCGGTAATGATTTTTTAAATGTGCAATTTAAAATTTCAAACCATATTACCATTTTCCTCCCAGAAGCTTCACTGTCAGTGACTTAGTAAAACCATCATTAATCACAAGATAAGCTACAGTCATGTGGTGATTGTAATTTGGTCCCACGGAACCAAAGACAAATGATATGGAATACTATTAGCAATGATAGCTTTAATGTAGACATTCATCATGGACTCAGGTTCACTTGATGTGACTTTGGGATAAAAACAGGGGAAATTGCCTAGCTGTTGAAAATTCTATTGCTATTAAATCATAATTTTGACAAAATTGTACAAAATAAGAGTGGTAGATTTTGTGTTTCCCATTTTTCACTCTTAAAAGACAAAATTGCAGGGGGCTTTGAAGAACACAGATGCAGTGCAATTAGAATAGTGAATCCTGATTAGTTCTTATCTATCTAATTGCTAATAATAGAATCTGAGGTTTTGGCAAGCTGACTATTTATAGGAATCACAAGGCTGTTCCAGCCCCTCAGAACGAGTAGGCTTCTCATAGAATCTAAGAAGACACACATATAGATACATACACATGCACATGTACCACACATGGACCCCCCCCAATATACACAGAAATTCTTACATCAGTGAAATATTTTATTGGTCATGAACTTTTTGTTGTTGTTGTTTTTAAAAGATTTTATTTATTTATTCGACAGAGATCACAAGTAGGCAGAGAGGCAGGCAGAAAGAGAGGGGAAGCATGCTCGATCCCAGGACCCTGGGACCATGACCTGAGCTGAAGGCAGAGGCTTTAACCCACTGAGCCACCCAGGCGCCCCGGTCATGAACTTTTGAATATACTATTTCATAATCTCCTAAAGCAACAGAACACAATTTTTAGAAAGAGACCCTTTTTACCTACTTCAACTTAATTACTATTCAGTGGTCACATTTAAGAAGATATTTACACTTGCAAGGATCTATTCATTATTATTAAATACTTACCTTATAAAAAATCCCTAATGTGAACTGAATGCAGTAGCAAAAGTAAGATTGCAGTTCACAACTGGAAATAAATAATGACTATGGCCCACAGCTATGTCCTAAAGAATATATGAGTTAAGCTTTAATTCTTCATGTGGAAAAAAAAATAAATCTACTACTTAAGGAATAAATTCAGGCAATGCCACTGTGTACTTTATTTAAGTTATTATATTTAATTTATTTTTATTGTTTCTGCCACCCAACCTACCTATGTAGCTTGTTCAACTACATCTATCTCTGACCCTATATGCTTAGCTGTTTTCTTCCTTGCATTGTTTGGTTGAGTTATCCAATCACATCCATGTTCCCAGGGAATCAAGGTAATTCTATGGCACAGATAGAGTAGACCTGATGTTAAATCATAAGACATCTGCAGAGTCAGATTTGAGGTCTGGCCCAACAAGTCTTCAGGTCTTTCAGAACTGCATTCAGTGAAGGAAGTGATAAGGACTCTAACATTCTATTTCCTTGAATATTTTAATACATGTATATTTTTGTGGTTGAGAAAGTGTCTCAACATTTCAGTTGTGTAGATGCCATATAAAAATGTATCTTTTATTTCCTATGGATCTATCTACATTGCATGTAGTTTAATTTTATCTATACTTTGGTTGTTGATTTCTTAGGTTGGAGAGAATATTCCTTAGTTCTTGAAGAATCAATGTGACTTTTGCTTGAACTTATGTCTTATAATTGGCCCTATGATCAGGTTCTTAGCATCATGAAAGGTGGTTTCAAACATCTAGACTACAAAAAAATATGAACTTTTTATAAATTGATGAAAAATCCCTATGGCTAAATAAATTTGAAATTGAAGGTGCCTAATTTTGAATTCTCTTAAAGAATCTGCTGCAGGAACATAAAAGGCAGAAGGTTCTAGTGGTGAGTATAACAACTTGGAGTCTAGCTTCAGATCACTACAGACATGCTAGATTTTGTGAAATTGGAGAAAATATTTAATTTATAAAGCAGATATTTGTGAGCACTGTCTAATTTTGTTAGGGATGCCATAACAAAGTACTGCACACTGGGTGGCATAAGCAACAGACATGGATTTCTCACAGTTCTCAAGACTAGAAGTCCAAGATCAAAGTATCAGCAGGTTTGGCTTCTTTTGAGATCTCCCTTTGGCTTACAAATGACCACCTTCCTGCTGTAGTCCCCACATGGTCTTTCCTCTGGGTGTATGTGTTCTGGTGTTTTCCTCTGTGCAGGAGCACCACTGATAGCTCTCTGTGTGTCCAGATTTTATTATCTGGAAGAATGGCAGTCAGATTCACTAGAGCCCACCTTAACGGCCTTGTATTTAACCTATTACCTGTTGAAAGGCTCTATCTCCAAATATAGTCACATTCTGTAATACTAGGGGTTAGAACTTCAACATATACGTTGGTGGGTATCATAATTCAGCCTGTAATAGTCACCTTAATGGACCATTGAGAATACAGCACTGAGTGAAATAGAGAAAGTCTCTGCCATCCTGGAGCTTATATCTTTCTACTTACTATCTGTAAATCCTCAATTTCCTCATCTATATAATAAAACTTACTGCTTGTCACTGGCATTTATGTTAGATAATGGTGGAGAACAATTAAGATAGTTCCTAGCCCATAGCAAGTCTCAACAAATCATCATGAGAACGGTGATAATAAAACATGTTGATAGGCATAGAAATGTTAGATTTTAAAAATCTTCACACACCCTCTTCTAAAATTTCATATGAGGTGGTTGCCTTCAGGCAATGACAAGGTTGCTGCCCAAGTGCTTTATTCATAGGTCCTATGCATTATTTCATAAAGTCTAACTAAATTATTTGCTTTCACTACTATAATAATAATAGGAGTCACTGATTTTCTGTAAATGATATGAGGAAATTTCATCTAATTGGATACTTAAATTCCTCTTTGTTTCTTCTTGACAGAGTGCAAAGTACTATTTGTTTAGTTCTAGTTTATTATGCTTGGGTCCAAGGTAGAATGGTACTGACCCCTTCTGGTTAACTCTATTACGAATTCCTGGGAAATGTATTTTCAATTTGTGATATCTCAGTTCAATCAATTCCTTTCTACCTTGTTATCTTTGGTTACAAAAATCCTTCTCCAGAATTTTTTTCCTTTACTCTTTGTGTATATTCAGTTACTCAAAAAAATATAATTTGTGTCTACAGTGTACAGGTAATGTTCTCAATGTTGCAGATACAGAAGTAAATAAAATAGATGAAAATCTCTAATTTCATGTCCCTTATATTTAAGTGTTGACTAGTATAAGTTTTTCTGTGGAAGATATTGTTTATGCACACTGTTCCACTTCTAAGCAGTATCAACCATCACTGTAATTTAGAAGAAGGTATTGTAGTCTTCACTGTGAAGTTGAATATAAACAACATACTTAACACTTTTCGTATAAACTTTCATCCTTGAATCATAATCTAAAAATAAGTATCTTTGCAAATTTAGTTTTGTCCAGAATCATTTTGCTTAGATGCTGGAACATGATAAAATTCCTTAAATGTACTCTTAGGAAATTATCAAGTTGCTTTATGCTAAATCTTAGCATGTATATCTCTTAAATATCCTTGTTTCTTACTACTATTTAGGGTCATCCCTGTCATTATTTTAGTTCAGTCAATTGTCATTTCTTATATGCATTACTGCAAATTTTCAGCTTGTTATAATAGACTATAAACATTGCAGAAAAGATTTGTTTCAACATTGTCAACTGACCTTCACTTCTTACTACCCCGACATCATACTATAGTTTTCAACAGGATAAGTAAGAGGAACTTTTAGTTCCTCAAACACGACAATCTACACCCCTAATACTATCTTTATTTCTGAAACAGAAAACTGCACCGGAATCCATTGGTGGATTTTTTTTTTTTCTTTTCTATTTTTGGTGGTAGTGGGAATGTTTTCTGGTGATCTTGTCTCTCTCACTAGACTCACTAAGCTGGGAGCTAATAAAGGTGGTGATCATGTTTTACTTATCTTTGTATGCTCAGTTTCTTGCATAGTTCCTTCTTCTTCCCTCTTGGTTTATTTTAATAAGTCTTCTGAGTCATATTTTGTATATCATATAATTTATTCTGTTCAAGTGATTTCAATCAGTTCAATGATTTTTTGTAAAACATTAATTCAGTTATTGTGAAACCATCACAATAAATCCATTCTAGAACATTTTGTCACCCCAAAATTACCATGTATTGTTTATATGTATGCACTATTTGTACTCTTCCTCCCTCCGCTCTCTCTGGGTAACCACTAATCTACCTGCTGTCTTTAAACTTCATCTTTTCTCTATATTCCATATAAATTGAATAATAAAATATGTAGCCTCTATGTAGCCCTCTTTCACCAAACATGTTTGTTTTCTTTCTTTGTTGTTGTTGTTTCTAATTTTATTTATTTATTTGACAGAGAGAGAGTGAGAGAGTACAAGTGGGGGTAATGCAGAGGGAGAGGGAGAAGCAGGCTCCCCACTGAACAGAGAGCCTGACATGAGGCTTGATCCCAGGGCCCTGAGATCATGACCTGAGCCAACAGCAGATTTTAACTGACTGAACCACACAGGGGCCCCTGAACATATTTGTTTTCTTTCACTAAAATGTTTTTGAATTTCATTCATGACATAACATATATCAATAGTTTTTCCCCTTCTTTTCTGAATAGTATTATATTATATATTTGGATTATTATTATATATATATACTAGAATACTTCTAGATATATACAAAATATTTAGAAAGAATATGTATAAAATCACTTCTGCCACTCTCTACTGAGTCAAGGATGTCTTAATTTCTCCTTTACTTATGAAGGACAGTTTTGTAAGATATAGAATTATTGGTTGACAGTCTTTTTCTGTCAAAACGTGAATACATATTACTACTCCCCTCTGGCCCACATGAGGGTTAAATTCAGATGGGTCAGCTACTGATCTTATAGCAATTCCTTCTACATGATAAGCAATTTTTCTCTTTATGCCTTCAAGCTTTTCTCTTCATCTTTAGAGAGTTTCATTAGGTTGACAAAGAGGTATCTAGGTGGGGATCTCTTTGGGGTATTTCTACATGGAGTTTGTTGAACTTCTCATATGTTTAGCTTAAATTTTTTTTATTAAATTTGGGAATCTTTAATCCTTTTTTTTTTTTTAGATTTTATGTATTTATTTGAGAGAGAGAGACAGAGTGAGTGTGAGGGAGAGGTAGAATCTGAAGCAGACTCGGCAATGAGCACAGAGTCTTATGTGGGGCTGGACTTGAGAGATCATGACCTTAGCTGAAACCAGGAGTTGGATGCTTAACAGACTGAGGCACCCAAGTGCCCCTTGTGTCTCCTCCCCCTTTTTTTTAAGATGTTATTTACATTATTTCTTCAAATATTGTTTCCTGTTGATTTACCACTATACTTTTCTGGTTCCTTCTTTATTCATATGTGCATTCTTGATGTTGTCCCTCTCATCTTTAAAGTCTATTCATTTTTCTTAATCCTTGCGTTTTTTTTGTTGTTGTTGTTGTTGTTTTTCCTTAGTTTGGATTATCTCCCTCAGTCTATGTTCAAGTTCGTTAGTTATGTTTTTCTTCCAGCTTAAATCCACTGCTGTATCCCTCCAGTAAATTTTTATCTCAGTTATATTACTATGCAGCTTCAGAATTTCTATTTTATCCTCTACTATTATTTTAATGAAATCATTATTGTTTACAATCATAATAATTATTATTGTTTTATTATTATTATTTCTATCTTTTTGTGAAGTTTCCTAGCTGGTGAGACATAGTTGCCATAATTTCTGTAAGTTTTGTGTGCATAGTTTCATTTCACTGAGCATTTTGAGAACAAGATGCAGCTATATGATGTCTTTGTAGAATCTACTTTAAATATAAAGGTACAGATGGTTAAAATTAAAGAGAGGGATAGCATCAATCAAAAGAAAGCTGAAGCAACATATTAATTTTATAGAAAACAGACTTAAGAACAAGGGACACTTTCACAGATAAAGGGACATTACATGATGATAAAGAAATCTGTTCCTCAAGAAAACATAACAAACCTTAATGTGTATGCACTTGAAAACAAAACATTAAAATACAGGGAGCACAAACTGACAGAACTGCAAGGAGAAATAAACTAATCTACTATAATAATTAGAAACTTTAACACCTCTCTGTCAGTAACTGATAGGTCAAACAGGCAGGAAATCATTAAAGATATCAATGAACTGAACTGAACAAATCAATCAATTTTATACAATTGATTTCTATGGAATACTGCATCCAGCAGCAGCAGAATACACATTTTTCTCAAGGTCACTTGGAATATTTGTCAATTCAGAGCACATTTTGGGCCAGATGACTCAACTTAGCAAATTAAAAAAAAAGAAGAAGAAGAAAGAAAAAGAAAAAGAAAAAAGAAATTGGAATCCAATTGGAATATCCCTAAGTATTTGGAAATAAAAAAACAAAACAAAACAAAACAAAAACAAACTTCTGGTTAGCACATGGACCAAAAATAAATCTCAAGAAAAAATTTTTAAAATGTTTTAGTTTAAATAAAATGATAATACATGCTACCAAAAATTGTGGGGATGCAACAAAAGCAATGTTTAGAGGGAAATGTATAGCATTAATGCATATATTAGATATTAGATAGAAAGATCTAAAATCAGTAACCTAAACTTCCACTTTAGAAATGTAGAGGAAAAGGGGTGCTTGGGTGGCTCAGGGGGTTAAGCCTCTGCCTTTGGCTCAGGTCATGTCTCAGGGTCCTGGGATCGAGCCCTGCATTGGGCTCTCTGCTCAGCTGGCAACCTGCTACCCCCTCTCTCTCTGCCTGCCTCTCTGCCTACATGTGAACTCTCTATGTCAGGTAAATAAATAAAATCTTTAAAAAAAAAAGGAAAGAAATATACAGGAAGAAATTCAGATTAACTCTACAACAAACAGAAGGAAGGGGATAATAAGAAAATTAGAGCTAAAACAAGAAAACAATAGAAAATATCAACAAGCTAAAAGTTGGTTATTTGAAAAAAAAATCAATAAAATTGGAAAACATCTAGACATGTTAAGCAAGCAAGAAAGAGAAGAAATAAACTACAAATATTAGAAATGAAAGCGAAGTCATTTCAACTAATTTCATATTTGTATGATTTACTCCATGATTTATTATATGACCAAGTGAGATTTATGCCAACTATGCAAGCTTAATTCAACATTAAAAAAAAAAAACAAAAATCAATACAAGTAATAAACTATATATATATATGTTAAAAAAGGAATATCATATGATCATTTCAATTGACTCACAAAAATACATTTGACAAAATCCAAAATCCATTCAGAGAGAGAGACGGGGGAAGCAGCTCCTTGCTGAGCAGAGTGTCCGATGTGGAGCTCAATCCCAGGACCCTGAGATCATGACCTGAGCTAAAGGTAGAGGCTTAACCCACTGAGCCACACAGGTGTCCCCCAAAATCCATTCAGGATAAAAATTCTAGCTAACTAGTAATAGAGTGGAACTTTCCTCACTTAATAATGAACCTCTACAAATAATCTAAAGTTGATATTATACTCAATGGTGAAAGACTAGACATTTTTCTTCCTGAAATAAGGAACAAGGCAAAGATGTCCTCTGTAACCATTCCAATTCAACATTATACTAGAAATCTAGGTAGTATAATAAGAAAAACAAAGTATACATGAATTGTGAAGAAAAAACAAAATTGTCTTTATATACAGATGACATGACTATGTAGATAACACAAAAGAATCTACATAAAACCTCCTAGAATTAATAAATAACTATTATGAGTTTGTAGGATACAAGATCAATACAAATATTAAAAGGTCAATAGCTTTCTCATATACCAGTAAAAAACTACAAGAATTTTTAATTAAAAAGTACCATTTATAATAAATCCTCCAAATGAAGTATTTAGGCATAAATTTAGCACTAAACTAAAAAATAGATAAAAGAAATCAAAGATCTAAATAGATAGAAATGTGTTTATAATCTGTATTGTTAAGATGTCAATTCTTCTCAATATATGAATTCAACACAGTACTTATTATAATCTCAGCAAGTTATTTTGTTAATATTGACAAATTAATTCTAAAAGCTATGTAGAAAAACAAAAGCCTTCACATAACCAATAAAATCCTGAGAAGAACAAAGTTGGAAGACTCACACTATCTTTTTTCAATATTTACTACAAAGTTATGGTAATCAAGACAGCATCATGATGGTGAAAGAACAGATACATAGATCAGTGGAACAGAATAAAGATCGCTGAAGTAGATCCAAGAAATACTGATTTTTGATGAAGACACAAAAGCAGCAAGAAGAAAGAAAAGTCTTTTCACCAAATTATGGTAGAACAATTGGATATCCACATGCAAGATTATGAACTTAGCCCTATACCTTACATATTACACAAATATTATGTCAAAATTGACTATATAACTAGATGAAATGTAAAATATAAAAGTTGTAGAGAAAAAAATAGAAAAAAACCCTGTGATTTGGTTGGTAATGAGTTCTTAGACACAAAACCAATTATCATGATCCATGATAAAAATAAGTTATACTTCATTAAAATTAAAAATACAATGTTAAGAGAATAAAGGGGAAAAAAAAGTCTGACCAGGAAAAATACTTACAAAATCCATGTTTAATGAAAACACAAAGAAATCATAACTCGATGGTAAGCAAATAAAGAATTTGCATTGGTTTCTTGTTTTATTGTAACAAATTACCACAAATTTCATGGCTTAACTACACAAATTTATAATCTTAAATTTGGCAAGTAAAAAGTTAAAAAAAAAAAACAAACAAAAAACTAGCAGTTATGCAGTTCTTGAGAAGATGTATGGTAGAGTCTCTTTATTTGTCTTGTTCACCTTCTAAAGGTTGATCCAGGTCCCAAGTCACTCCAACCTTTGCTTCCATCATTACAACTCTTTCTTTGACTCTAATTCTCCTGCTTCCCCTTTTTAAGGTCCCCTGAGATTACAATCAGCATGTCCAGATAATCCAGGTTAATTTTTCCATCTCAAAATTCTTACTTTAATCACATGTATAAAGTCATTTTTTTTCCTATTGAATGTAATATAGTTCCAGGGATTTGGGTTTTGACAGATTTCAGGGTGGGGGAGGGTTTATTCTTTTTATCATAAAATCTACCTAGAACAGGGCAAAAGATCTGAATAGACACATTACTAAATACACACACACACACACACACACACACACACACAGATAAACTATAAACATGTGAGAAGATCCTTAACGTTATTTATATTAAAGAAATGCAAATAAAAGCAACAATATGATACTACTGCACACCTGTTAGAATGGCTGAAAGCCAAAAAAAAAACTTGACAAAACCAACTGCTGGTGAGGATGTGTAGTGACAGGAACTCTTATGTACTGCTGGTGGGCTGCAAAATGGCACAGCTATTTTGAAGACAGTGTGGCAATTTCTTACAAAGCTAAACATAGTCTTACCATAGCAATTACACTCCTAGATATTTATCCAACTGATTTGAAAATGTATATGTACACAAAAACCTACGTGTGGGTTTTTATAGCAGCTATTTCATAATTGCCCAGCCTGGAAGTATCCAAGACATCCCTCAATAGTTAAATTAAAACAAACAACAAGACAAATTATGAAATACTGAAATACTATCCAGTGATAAAAAGGAATGAGTTATCAAGACATGCAAAAGCATAGATAAATCCTAAATGCTTAACTTCCAAATAAAAGAAGACAGTTTCAAATGGTAAAACCATAGATAAGATAAACAATTTAGTGGTTTCTTTTAAATTTTTGGTCAGGCTTTTGTCAACCCCACCTGTCCTAGGTTGTGTTATCAGCAAAATCCTATCGTTTTCAGTATTTCTTGGGAATAGGGTTTTTTTTTTTTTCGTTTTTGTTTTTGTATTGTTGTTACTGTTTTGGGGGTCTGTGTGTTTGTTTTGAGAGCTGAGTCCCAGGTTAAATCAGATAGCTACAAAGCTCTGGAAGCAGAGACTTTCCAGAACGTATTTTTTTAATTTTTTCAAACTATAGACTATGTTCTGGAATGGGGTTTTCAACAGCTTCAAAAGCTATCAGTCATCTCTATTGGCTGTAAGCCTACTGGCTTTCATGCCTACCATGCCAGTGAGCTGGGGAGTGAGGGAGAATGAGAATAGCTTTAAGTCAAAATGACATAGTCATGCTATTCTTATTAATGCCCACCAGTACTTCATGTGTAGATTTTTCCATTTATTCTGTTAAATTGGTTAATTTCTAGAATTCTAAAATGCTTTTTAAAAAATTTTCTCAGTATTTTCATTAGTTTTTTGGGAGAACAGTTTCACTGAGGTCTTTAACCCCTCATTCCAGAAGACAGTCTCTCACAAGCATTGATCTTGATATACATATATCAAGATACACATATATATGTGTGTGTATATATATATATACACACACATATATATAATGAAGTAGAATTTCATATATATACATATATTATATATACATATATAATATAATACTACTATATGTATACACTACTATATATATACATATATATATATGTGTATATATATATACATACACACATACATATATATATATATACACACAATGGAGTAGAATAATGAATGCAACAGGACAGAACTGGTATAGCAAGTTGTTGTGAAATAGATTCTGGGCATGGGGAGCACTCATATGCCAGTATTAAAGGTTAAGATTTTTGTCCCATAAGTAAGGGAAAATCCTTCAACATTTTGAATAAAAGAACAATCTGAAAATAAAATTTGTAGAGTATTCTGGCAACTGTAGAGAACCATGGAAAAATGCTTTGGTAAAGAGAGGCAGGTTGGGAGGTTTTTAAAAATATCTGGCAATAAAATGAAGAGTCATGAGTTAGTGGAGTCAATAGAAATATAAATAGTTATAAGAAATATTTTTAGGAATCCTTAATGGAACTTTGAGATTAGTGAATAAGAAGAAGATTAAAAGCTAAAATCTGAAATGTCTTAAAGTTTTTAAGTTTGAGTTTGGGGAAATTGATCCATTGAAGAAATTAGTGTTAAGAGGAGAAAGTGTTAAGAGATTAGTGTTAAGAGGAGAAAAATTAATCGAAGAGTTTGAGTTTATATATTGATGGAATATGCAAGATGAAATTTTCAGACCAAAAGTTGGAAACATGCAGTTTAGAATTGAGTTTAGAGGTTACAGTTTGCTAAAAGAGATTTGCAAATAAATAGATGTGTAAGATTTGAAGCTGTGAAAAAAAAGCATTTCTAAAAAAGCAACATGATATTTATAAAGAAGGACCTTGTAACATACAAAAAACCCACAGTTTTGAAGGTGGAAATAGAGTCTGTGAAGATAGAAATTGTGGATAGTTTGTTATGCTCTATCAAAGGTATGATGGTTTCCTGGGAGGATAAAAGTTAGAACATGTTTACTACAGTTGAACCCAGAAAAAACAAAACAAAACAAAACAAAACAAAAACAAAAACAAAAGCACTTGGATAAACAAAGTGGGAGAAAAGAGTACAAGAGAAAGGACACATTTTTTAGAATTTTTGCAGTTTTAAAAACACCCTAGTGTTATCTTGGATTGGAACAAAGGAGGGGGGAAAAATTTAATGGCAAAACAGGTGAAATCCAAATCATGCTTGGAGTTTAGCTAATAATTAATCATAGTAATAGTAATAAAAGTATTTCTTTGTCTCTATAGTAGGTAACTACCCATCTGCTATGGAGAATGAAAACAGAAATAGAACCAAGACAGTACTGATGTGCCAAAGAACTACTTGGTGATAACAAACAAGACATAGATTTTTATTTGAGTTCTCATATATTCAATTCTCATTGGGTGGAAATGTGACATATAGGGAAGAATTGAAATTACTTCAGCTCTGAAGAATCAGAGCTAAATATTTACTTCATAGGGCACAGTTAAAATTTTTGATAGACCTCTGTAGAATGAAGTAGTCACTTTTTAAGTATTTCTTTTATATTTCATAATCATAGTGACACTGAACAAACATTTCTGACTGGTAATGATGGAGCATAAGCTAATAATTTTACTCAAGAAGTGTTATTTTTAATGTAATCATTAGATCTATAGCTAGAATCAAAACATAAAACCACATCCATACTTGGTTTGATTCCATTTTAAAATCTGAAGGGTTTGAAGAGGTGAGGGGGTGGGAGGTTGGGGGATCCAGGTGGTGGGTATTGTAGAGGGCA